>NC_083726.1:43068254-43693254 GCF_028564815.1 Eubalaena glacialis
TGAGAGCACGTCCTTCTACTCCGCCATCTTGGTTCAGGGCGTGTTAACAGAATTTTAAAACCAGAAGTTAATTTGCAATAATGTCTGAACATACAGGTAGGAATATGTTGGGGTGAAGTTTTGGAGATAGGCTAGGTCTGAAGAAGAAACTTGAAAGTTGTCTGAATAAAGGTAACAAATGAGCCTTGATTAAGAATGGAATCTGCAGGAAGAGAGCAGGTAGAGAGAAAACAACAAATAGTTGAGGATTGAGCATTGGTTAAGGTCACTTGCTTGTTGAATTGGAGGACCAAGTGGAGGTAGGAAATTAGGAGAAAGGAAGCCAGAGCAGTGGAGTATTTTAGAAACTACAGGAGGAGAGGGCTTGCGTGGAAAGGAGGAGAGGGCTTGAGTGGTGGAAGGGCTGATATAATTAAATATATGCAAGGAGGATAAGAACTGTGAAAAAGCCCCAGAACATGTCTGAGAAGACTTCACGGGTTGACAGATTGATTGTAATTTTCTGAAGCCTCGGGATTTTTTTTTAATGATTTAGTTTCCAGTGTACACATACTGGTAAACATACTATTGCACTTTTTTTTTTTTTGCTACTTTTTAAAAGATTAATGCACCACTTAATTCATTTGATAAACTGTGCGTGCTCTCTAGATTCAGATTTAGGTATACGAAATTAAATCACTCCTGAGAAAATTTGTCTTTTTTTTTAGATCTTGCCATTTACAGAAGTTGCTGAAGTTCAAGAGACAGAGAGTAATATATGGTATTATATTCAAAATGTTAACATTTTTGTATTTTTTTTTAGAATTTCAAGTTAGATTCTTAAAATATATTTTCCACTATGTTTAATCATAGATGATTATGCCAGTATAAAACGTAGCTAATATAGATCGAAAAGATCACTTTGAAAATTGTGTTTTCATTTTTCCAATATGTAAATAGATTTAATCTTTTATGACTATAAAAATAATGCATACCAATGTGGCATATTTAAACAATAAAGAAAAATATAATAAATAAAATTCTACCTTCTAGAGGTAACCACTGTTTTTATTTTGGTGGCATATGTGTGTTCATATGTGTATATCTTACACATGAAATTTCATAAAAGTGGAGTCATATCATACAAACTTCTTTATAACCTACTTTAAAAAAAATTTATTTTACTGAAGTATAGTTGATTTATAATGCTGTGTTAATTTCTGCTGTATAGCAAAGTGATTCAGTATAAGCTACTTTTAAAAGCCAATATATAATGAATGTTTTTCAGTCCCTGAAAAAAAAACCAAACTATAATGACTACATAGTATTTTATTATGTGAATATTATTATTTATTTAATTCCCTGTTTTAAGTAGACTACTATAAATGATGTGATCAATATGCTTGAACACATCTTTTAGTATACATTCCTAGTGGTGGAATTGCTGTATCAAAAATGTAACTGCCTGGCAGATCAGATCATATTCTCTAACAGCGATAAACTCTAGTCCCAGAAAAATATTCCCTTAAAATCTCTCCTGTAAAACTCAAGGATAAAATGTGCACATGTGTGTTTTGCAAACGATTGCAGGAATATGAAAAAATTCATTTAAGTGTAGAGTGATGACTCCTGTTTAAAGAACAAACAAATCTCAGCTGCATTGTATATCCCTCATTGAAGTTTCTTACTCTAAGAGCCAAAGATAATACTAAGTAGAACATTCTTTTTTTTTTTTAATTTTCTGTTTTTTAAAAAATGTATTCTACTTTTTAAAAAAAATTTTTGGCTGCACTGGGTCTGTGCTGCTGTGTGCTGGCTTTCTCTAGTTGCAGTGAGCGGGGGCTACTCTTCGTGTTGGTGTGCGGGCTTCTCACTGCGGTGGCTTCTCTTGTTGCGGAGCACGGGCTCTAGGTGCGTGGGCTTCAGTAGTTGTGGCACACGGGCTTAGCTGCTCCGCAGCATGTGGGATCTTCCTGGACCAGGGCTCGAACCCGTGTCCCCTGCATTGGCAGGTGGATTCTTAACCACTGCACCACCAGGGAAGTCCAAGCACTCTTTAGATGTTTTATATAATTCTTCTTCAGAATTGTGGCTTCCGAGAGCCCACTGAAGTAGGATTGCTTCTCTGAGTACAAGTTGATCAACTGTATTGGGGGAAGAGGTGCCATCTGCTTGAAATTTTATTTTTAAGCTCTACTTACATCAGTGCTTGATAAGCTATTTGTACTTTCTCTTAAGCTCAACAGGTGAGTCAAATCAATAAAACAGGGAGGTGCCGTGCTAAAGGCAATGAAATCAAGCTATAGACCTCGTGGTATTGTTTCTGTACTATATATATAGGGTGGCCATCTGTCCTGGATTGCTCAGGACTGAGGGGTTTCTCAGGTTGAAGGGTGAGTTCATAATCATTATGAACTTCTACCTCTTCCTTTACATTTCTTAAAGATCACAAGTTTTATGCTAATTATAGATGGCATGGCAAATATTTAGAAGTACATTAAAGTAAAATCACATTGTTTGTATTATGCTCTTTTCCTGATATTTGTAGACTAAAATCAGTAAAGATTTAGATAATGGCTATATTTCATGCTTTTATTTAAAGTACTGGTAGTATGTTCTTGAATACTAAGTAGAAAAATTCTAGGCATGTTACTATTTTATTATTTTTCAGCTCATGCTTTCTGCCAAAGTAGAGAATTTATTTATATGATAAAAAATTTGAGATGACTCTATGGACATTGTTCAAGGGATAAATTGTAAACATGGTAAGTTGCTCAGAGAGAGAAAATGTTTCTGTCATATCTTAAATGCTCTTTTTCTGAACAAGCTGAGGAGAAAGTTCCTGGATTCTTTGAAATTCTAGTAGTATTTTGGTTCTCTAACAAAAGCCAAGAAGAGTGGCTAGCTTTTTATTTTTTAAAATATCTTAAAAGGTACTTGTATAGAGCATTTCCACATCAATACTTCCACATCGTCTTTATTCATGGGTTATAAAACATGGAACTGCACAAATTAGGCCCAATCCTAAAAGCAGTAAGAATAAGAAGTGTAGTGTGCACTTCAGCAGTGTGTAGAAGACTTCAGTGATGTCAGTTACTTGGTAAAATTGATATGTAATCTTCAATTACTTATATCTTGTTTCCCAGTTAGCATCACTTGCAAATAATTCTGGGAGGATGATTTCACTTGCATCTCAACTTAATGCCTTTTTATCCACGTCCTTCTGGGAAAGGTTTCTGAAGTGAAGCTTATTTTTCATTGTGTTTCTGCTTCTATTTGTAGTGTTTCAGCTTAATTCTTAGTTCTGTTGTTCCATTATAATATATGTTTTCTGGAGGCTGTTCTTTTATCCTGTGGCATTTTTCAATCTCCTGTGATGAAGCCATTCAGATCATATACCCTAACTATCACACATACCATAATTTATACTATTTTCTTACCAACCTAAACCTTTCCCTGTACAGGTCTGTGTGTCTAGCTGCCTACTTGACATTTTGACTTAGATGTCTGACAGGCATTTCAAACGTAACCTATTCCAAACTGAGCTACAGTTGGCCCTCCATATCCGAGGGTTCTGCATCCACAGATTTAGCCAACTGCAGATGGAAAGTATTTGGGGGAAAAAAATTCCAGAAAGTTCCAAAAAGCAAAACTTGGATTTGCCCCATGCTATAAGCTATTTACATAGCATTTTCATTGTATTTACAACTATTTACATAGCATTTACTTTGAATTAGATATTATAAGTAATCTAGAGATGATATAAAGTATATAGAGGATATACATGGGTTATATACAGATAGTACACCATTTTATATAAGGGACTTGAGCATCCGCAGATTTTGGTATTGTGGTGGGGTGGGTGTGTGAGGTGTCTTGGAACCAGTTCTCTCTGGATACCAAGGGATGATTGTACCTATATTTCTCCCTGTAAACTAGCTTGTCTCACTGTCTTTTCCATCTCAGATTATGGCAGTTCATCCTTCCAGGTGCTCAGACTCCAACACTTGACATCATTTTGATTCCTTTTTTTCTTTTACCTCATGCTTGGCCTGTTTGGAAATCCTGTTGACCTTACCTTCAAAATATATTTAGAACTTAACTACTTCTCATCACTCTCACTGCTCCCATCTTGGTCCAAGTCTCCTTCATCTCTCCCCTAGATTATTGCAGTAACCTCTGAACTGATAATACCCTTGTCCCTCTGGTCTATTCTCAACATAGCAGCCAGAGCAGTCGTGTTAAAACATAATCATGTATGTTACTCCTTTTCTCAGAACCATCCAGTGGCTCCCTATTTCATTCAGAATAAAACAGAAGCCTTGACTAGGTCCTATAAAGTCCTACAGCTGTTTACTTCTTTGACTTCATCTGCTCCTCTCCTACTTGCCTTGTTTCCAGCCCTCTGGCCTTCTCACTATTCTCCAAACACTCCAGTCTTGCTATCCAAGTACTCTACTCTGTACTTGATCCTCCCTCTCCCTGGAGTACTCTTCCCCTTTAAGTCCTTATGGTAAGTTTCCTCATTTTGTTCAGTCAGCTTGGTAGTGAAGCCTTCTTAGGCCACCCTATCTAAAACTTTAACTCCATCTTCCCTAACATTTTATGTCTTCATTTTCTGTTTATTTTTCCTTAGTATTTATACTATATAATATACATCAAAATTTTACTTGTTTATTATGTTATTGTTTATCTTCCCTACTATAACTACCACAAGGACAGGATTTTTGTCTGTTGTGTTCACTGCTATATTTCTCAGTGCCTAAAATGATACCTGTCTATATAGTAGGTACTCAGTGAATATTTGGATGGATGGATGGATGATGGATCAATGATAAGAATAGACAGTGTTTACTTTGATTATTCTCCAGTGCCTCAGTCTGAGAAAAATATTGGATTAATACGATACATTCAGATTTATATGACACCAATATGCCTGAGGATATAATGTTGAAAGCATAATTTTAAATAAATGTCCAGAAGCTGTTGTATATGCTAGGGATTATTTTCTGGGAGTAAATATATAAGGAGTACAGCTGCACAGAAGATGACATAGTGCTTTTAATCAACAAAATCTGAGAATTATATCATACAAAACTGTACAATGAAAGTGAACTTGATCTTTTATCCTAAGTAGAAGACCAGCTCAAAAGCTTCAAATGTGACTGGCCCTTGTGAAATTAAATACTCTTAACTATGTAAATATGGTTAGAATCATTGCTTTCCTTTAGGAAGTTACAGGTAAATCTAGGGGAACTGGTAATTATTCATATCAGTACAGGAAGATTTTTCTAAAAGATGTCTATGAAGGATTTGTAAAGTTTGCCATAGTTGTCTCTGTCAGGTTCCGAACTCCCTTCAGTTTTCCAATATTGTATTAGTTATTTATTGGTATATAACAAATCATCCCAAAATTAAATGGTAGTAAACAAGCATTTATTATCTTACAATTTCAGTGAGTCAGGAATTTAAGAGCAGCTTTGCTAGGTGTCTCTAGCTCAAAATCTTGCATATGGTTGCAATCAAGCTACTGGAGAGTGGGAGCTGCCGCTGAGGGGGTCAGGGGAGGCGAGAGAGTCATTTCCAAGGTCACTTAGGGTTTGTGGACAGACCTCAGTTCCTTTGCCTCATGGGCCTTTTTACAGGGTTGCCTCATGATGCAGCAGCTGGCTTTTCCCAGGATGATCTATCTAGGAGAGAGCAAGAGACCGCAAACAAGATTGAAGTCATAGACTTGTTACAGTCTAATTTTGGAAATGACATCCTTTCACCTCTGCCATTTTCTGTTCATTAGAAGTGATTCAGCAAGTCCAGTATATGCTCAAAGAGAGGGGATTATACACCAAAAAGTGGGGATCACTGGGGCCATTTTAGAGGTTGCCTGCCACAAATACTTTAATCTCTTCCCAAATGCTTGCTAGCTGTAATGGATTTGAGCACAATTATTTCGTTGTCACTAAAGCTGTATTTTTTTTTAGTTTATCTGTGAAACTGAAATCAGTTTATAGAAGAATGAATTTAAATGGACAACTAGAAAAAATGAATAGAGCAAATGCCTTTAAAGGCATTAGAACATAATTTTAAGCGTTGTGAAATAACCATCACTTTAGGGAAGTAACAGGGCCAAGATTTTTTTTTCCCTAGGAGGCAACAGAAGCCCCAAAGCAAACAACTGCTACTTTTTTTTTTTTTTTTGATCAAAACCAGTTAAGATTCCGCATTCCCTTTAAAGAAGACCAAACAACAATGTCATTAGTGGTGGGAACTTTTTGTTTGTTTGTTTCTTCACTTCTGATACATTTCCATGTTTGGTATTTGAAATGAAGGAGAGAGCTAAGGACTCTGTTCCTGCCAAGGGAGACCAAAGCACTTGTCTATAGGTGACATTTAGTGTAATGCTGTTTATTAAAATAGTTACTACACAAAGGTCAGCAGTCTTTTTCCTGTTTCTTTTAGTTGATTGCAAGTTAATCATTTAAGAATTGGATCTTCTGACTTCCTAGAGACTAGTAGCTCTAGATTATATGCTTGATATTAGTGGGTCCTAAGAAAGTTTTGTGTAACTTAATAAAATTTATTGTTCTTCTAATCAATACTCCTCTTTGTTTTTTTGCCATTTGAGAAAAAAATTTGTTCCACTTTGTTGATGTCTCTGTAAAAGCTCTTTGCACATGCTTGGCATAATATAAGCACTCAGTAAACTCCTTTCTTTATGTAGAAGAAACATCCTGAATTTCTATGTAGTGTTAAGTGCTTTCATGGCATGCAGAACTAATATTTAATAGTGCATGGGTGTTATGTATTTTTAAGCCACTTGAATTTAAAGAATGAATAACTTTTTGGCTGTCCTTTACATTTCTAAATAATTTTTTGTCACTCCTAACCCATATCTTGAATTATAGTTGAAAGTAATTTTTCACTTGAGTAATTTTCAAAACAAAATACTTGGGTGATTTCATTTTTCTCTTTCCACCTTCATTTTCCAAAATTAAAGCAAACAGTGCCTAATCCAAGGTCTTATTATGTGTGGAAAAGAAAATTCCTTGCGAATTATGATTATTAGAATTGATATGCATGTGCTTTCTACTTATAAACTAATGCTGTTTTCCTTGTCCTTTTGTTTCACTGCTGCTTCAATCCTGATACATTTTGCTTCTTCCTGGTTTGGATTGTATTTGTTTGCTGCTCAATTACCCTGCATTAAAAGCTTCTTGGTGATAGCAAAGATGTCCTTGGGCCATCAAGTAAGTAGCTAAAGTTTGAATGGCATGTTTGGAGACATGATAATATTTTGATGTGTACTTAGAAAAGGCATATGGTATTTCCATTTTGGTTATTAAGTCTTCTGCTTTTCTTTCCAGGCATTGAAATATAAAGTAAAGAATATAAATGATCATTCACTACGCATCTGTTGTCCGTGTCCATCTGAGATTGATAGTGTTTGTATATTTACATCTTGATTATCTGAAGATGGATTATTTATTTAGCCAGTTATCTAATTCATAATTTATAAATTCAAAATTCCTAAGTTATGAATTAATACTTCTTTATAGTATCCTTTCTACAATCATCACAAAACATAGATCAGAGTACTTTGAGGCTGGATATAATACAACAAATTCACTGCCATATGAAAGTGAGAAATACTGTCTTATTTTGTCAGAAGTTTTACATAATAGATAATTTGGTTATGAAAAGTTTTTATGTATACTTTGGCGATTTCATAAGTGACCTGTTTTATCTAGGGATTTAGAAGATACACCCTTTAAATTTATGTCCAAAAAAATTTTTTTTGACCAGACGCTGTGCTAGCTTCAGGGGATACACGATGAATAAAACATGTGCCATGCCCTTAAGACCATTATATACTAGTAGGGGAGTTAGACTCATGAATACATAATTTCAAAGCTTTGTGACATATTAAAAGTCATAGAATTACTGAGGTGAATGAAACTTCAGAGATCATTTAATAAAGCATTAATTTTGTAGATGAAGAGCCTGAAGCTAAGAACTTAAATATCTAAGGAGTTAGAATTGGTTGCTAGTTCAATATGTCATCTTCTGGTTTTCAGAAATCAGAATGAAACTATCATTTTACTGAATTCAAGTCTAACCAAATAATTAAGATATTACTGCATCATAAATCAGACAAAGATTTTAACTTTATTCAAGACCAATGTGGAAATTATATCAATTTAGGATGTTTTAGTATTTATTCCTAAATAATTGACTGTTGTAAGTCAGTTCACCACTTTGGGGCTCATTTTTTTTATTGGCTAAAGAAGGGACTGAGCAAGATAATGGCCAAGTTTCTTCTACTTGTAAAATACTTTGGTCTAGATCAGTTGCTGTTTGTCTCTAATAATGGTTATAGTATGTTTGTGATTTTGTTTTCTGAGAAGAGAGGTAATTTAAAGTAATATGCGAAAATTCCTTTTTTATTCTAATTGCAACAATTCATAGTATTTTAAATATATTGTTTATTATACATCTAGCATTATTAGAATAGTAAAATTTAAAAGTAGAAAAAGTATACAAATCCCAAAACATCTTTATGCTTTCTTGTTCAGCCTTACTTGTGATACCTGGTAGATATTTTCAATGCATTTTTCTGTTACTTTAATTACCTCATATATTTAGATGTTGGCTCAGGTGAACTGATTGGCACTGCTGAACTTTACAAATAGAATTGCATTTTTAGAAATTTATTGTGGTTATATATTTTAAGCATATGTAAATTAAAATATACAACATATAGTAGAGATGAGTTTATATTGTATTCTGCCAACTGTTAAAAGACCGAGGCTGGGGGGCTTCCCTGGTGGCGCAGTGGTTGGGAGTCTGCCTGCCGGTGCAGGGGACGCGGGTTCGGGCCCTGGTCTGGGAGGATCCCACATGCCGCGGAGCGGCTAGGCCCGTGAGCCACAACTACTGAGCCTGCGCGTCTGGAGCCTGTGCTCCTCAACAAGAGAGGCCGCGATAGTGAGAGGCCCGCGCACCGCGATGAAGAGTGGCCCCTGCTTGCCGCAACTGGAGAAAGCCCTCGCACAGAAACGAAGAACCAACACAGCCAAAAATTAATAAATAAATAAATAAATTAAAAAAAAAAAAAAAAAGACCGAGGCTGTATAATTATTTACTGCAGACCATATATCTTTTTGAGTGAAAAGTAATTTCACATAGTACTTCATTAGGATCTGTACAATTGAATGAAGATCATATTCAAATTACTTATGTATTTGAGAAAAGGTATACCATCTGTAAGGGGATATTTAGGATTTTCATAGAGATTTGTATGACTTTAAACAATTACTTTACTTCTTAGTTTTCACTTAGATTAAAAGCAAACACCAGACTTTGAGGCTTGTAATATTCTTCAGATTTTGTATTGATGAGTTGAATTCAGAAAGAATGGTAGTTATAGAATCATATTCTCTTAGAATTTACAGTATGTTAATTATATTACTATTAATTATTCCAGTGTGATTAGTTTTTACCATATTTAAAAGTAATATGAATAGCAAAGTAGGTTGCTTTGCTTTACTTTGACTACAAAGTAGAACCAGGAGAGGGCACTGTAATGCTAATATCTTTAGAAGGTGAGGCAGTTGATTGAATTACCAGAAACTATTTTGGAATCCTGCAGTGATTCATTGGTCAAATATCGATCCAAGCATTTAGTAAGTACTTATTGTCAGTTTTATGCCAAAGGATACAAATGAAAATAAAGTCACTGCCCTTCTTGAGTTTATATGTGAATAGTCTACTATTGTGCAAATGATATAGGACATCAAAATGATTTTTATATTATGCAAATTTTCTGTATAGTTAATGTTTGTGAATGGGGTGAGAGAAAACAAATTAAAAAATGCTTTCTGTTTTTTTAAGGAAATATACTCTGTGTATTGCTATATCTACAAACCCTCTCATTTCAAGGTTATCAAAATAATAAACAGTAATACCTCAATCAATAAGGAGTTAGAAAGGGGTGAATAGAACTAAGTTTACACTTTTCCTTTTTTATATAGTGAAGTTATTCAAGACTTAGATATGTATGTCTTTCTGATGGAATACTAAAGCATACTTGAATTCTATTAGCTGTTCTTATAATGTATTTAAATTAGCCTTAAATGTACTAATACTACAAAAAAATATATGAAGCATATGTAAATTATAAAGCATAATCATACAGTGAGTACATATTGAACCTACCACTCAACTAAAGAACTTGAATCCTACAAATGCCTCATGTCTATGTGCTTCTTCTCTTTCCTCTCCCTGTGCCTACCTGCCCAGGGGTGATGACTAATTTGTATTTTTTTGTTTATTATTCTTTGCTTTTTCAAAAACAGATTTTTTGGGTTATTTTTAGGTTACATATGTATCACTAAGGTTTGCTAGGTTTTTAATTTTATAAGAATGGTATCATGCTATATGTCATCTTCTCAGACTTGTTTTTTGTAGTTAACATTGGATTTCCAAGATTCAGCCATGTTACTGGGTATAGATAAAGACCATCTGTTTTTAGTGCTATATACTATTCCGTTATATGCCTATACCACAATATATTAATCCATATTGTTTTCAATTGATGAATATTTAAGTTGTTTTGATTTTTGCTATTATGAACAGCGTTGCTATGAACATTCTTATTTTTGTCTCTTGGTACACACATATAAGAGTATTTCTAGGTATAAAGCTAAGAGTGGAATTTTTAGACCCATAGGATATGCTGAAATTCACTTTTATAAGATCTAAATGGTTTTCCAAAGTGCTTATATCAGTTTATATTCTGCCAGCAATGCTTAAGATGGCTCACTGATCCCATCCTTACCAGTATTTGGCATTATCAGACTTACTAATTTTTTTCAGTTTTACTGAGTGTAAAATATTTATTTCATTGTGATCTTGATTTGTTTTTTCCTGACTGCTAAAGAGGATGAAAATCTTTTTGTACATTTATTGGCCATTTGCATTTCTTCTTCCATGAACTAACTGTTCACGTTTTCCCACCAGTTTTCTTGTTTTTTTAATTAAAAAATTTTTTAATTGAGGTATAATTGACATACAACATTGTATTAGTTTCATGTGTGCAACATAATTCCATATTTGTATATATTTTGAAGTGATAACCACAATAAATCCACTTAACATCCATCACCATACATTGTTACAGAATTTTTTTTCTTATGATGACAACTTTAAGATTTACTCTTGTGATAACCTATAATGGAGAAGAATCTGAAAAAGAATATAGATAGATAGGTAGATATCTATATATATATAGATATATAATTGAATCACTTTGCTGTACACCTGAAACATTGTAAATCAACTGTACTTCAATTTTAAAAAAGATTTACTCTCAGCAAATTTCAAATATGCAATACAGTATTAACTCTAGTCGCCATGCTGTACATTACATCCACATGACTTATTTATTTTATAACTGGAAGTTTGTACCTTTTGACCCATTTTGCACAACCACAACCCCATCCCCCTCTCTGGCAAACCGCCAATTTGTTATCTGTATCTGTGAGTTCAGTTTTTGTTGTTGTTCTTGGTTATTTGTTTAGCTGCCACATATAAAGGAGATCATATGGTATTTTGTCTTTCTCTGACTTAATCTCACTTAGCATAATGCTCTGAAGGGACATCCATGTTGTCACAAATGAAAAGATTTCATTCTTCGATTGATGGACACTTAGGTTGTTTCCATATCTTGGCTATTGTAAATAATGCTGCAGTGAACATGGAATGTGTACATCTTTTCAAATTAGGGTTTTCATTTTCTTTGGATAAATACCCAGAAGTGGAATTGCTGGATCATATGGTAGTTCTACATAGGTTTACTTTTTGAGGAACCTGCATACTGTTTTCCATAATGGCTGCACCAATTTACATTCCCACCAACAGTGCACAAGGGTTCCCTTTTCTCCACATCCTCATCAATACTTGTTTTTTCTTGTCTTTTTGATAATAGCAATTCTAACAGGTGTGAGGTGATACCTCATTGTGGTTTTGATTTGCATTTACCTGATGATTAGTGATGTTGACCATCTTTTCATGTACCTTTTGGCTATTGAGCTATATGAGTTCTTTATATATTTTGGATATTAACCCCTTATCAGATATATGATTTGCAAGCATTTTATTCCATTCATTGTGTTGATGGTTTCCTTTGCTGTGCAGAAGCTTTTTAGTTTGATGTAGTTTCACTTGTTTATTTTTGCTTTTATTGCCTTTACTTTTGGTGTCAAATCTAAAAAATCATTGCCAAGACTGATGTCAGGAAGCTCACTTCCAGGGACTTCCCTGGTGGCACAGTGGCTAAGAATCCACCTGCCAATGCAGGGGACAAGGGTTCAAGCCCTGGTCCGGGAGGATCCCACATGCCGAGGACAACTAAGCTCATGCACCACAACTAATGAGCCTATGCTCTCGAGCCCACGAGCCACAACTACTGAGCCCGTGTGCTGCAACTACTGAAGCCCACGCACCTAGAGCCTGTGCTCTGCAACAAGAGAAGCCACTGCAATGAGAAACCCGTGCACCACAATGAGAAGCCCACGCACCGCAGCGAAGAGCAGCCCCCGCTCGCCCCAACTAGAGAAAGCCTGCGCACAGCAATGAAGGCCCAACACAGCCAAAAATAAATTAAAAAAATTAAAAAATTAAAAAATAAATAAATAAAAGAAAAAAAAGACGGTCACTTCCAGTTTTCTTCTAAGAGTTTTATAGTTTCAGGTCTTAAATTTGAGTCTTTAATCCATTTTGAGTTAATTTTTTTGTCAGAAAGTAAGTGGTCCAGTTTCATCCTTTTGCATGTGGCTGTCTAGTTTTCCCAACACCATTTATTAAAGAGACTGGCCTTTTCCCCATTGTATATTCTTGGCTTCTTTGTCATAAATTAATTGACCATATATGTGTAGGTTTATTTCTGGGCTCTCTATTCTGTGCCATTGATCTATGTGTCCCTTTATATGCCAATACCACAGTGTTTTGATTACTGTAGCTTTGTAATATAATTTGAGATCAGGGAGTGTGATGCCTCCAGCTTTGTTCTTCTTTCTCAAGATGGCTTTGGCTACTTGGGGTCTTGTGTGGTTCCACTCAAATTCCATTGGAATTTTGAGAGGGATTGCATTGTCTGTAGATTGCTTTGGGTAGTATGGACATTTTAATACTATCCCTCCAATCCATAGCATGGTATATCTCTCCATTTGTGTGTGTCTTCTTCAATTTCTTTCCTCAGTGTTTTACAGTTTTCAGTGTACTGGTCTTTCACCTCCTTGGTTAAGTTTATTCTCAGGCATTCTTTTCAATGCATCCTCCCATTTTTCTTTTGCATTTTTGGTCTCTTTCTAATTGATTTATAGGATTTTTTTTTTTAATATATTCTGGATACCAACTCTTTGTTAATTATATGTGTTGCAAATATTTTCTCTTGTTTTTTTCCGATTTCTTTATATCTTTTGGTTAGATTAATTCTTAATTTTTTTTCCTTTCATTTTTGGTTAGTGCTTTGTTGTGTCTTTTTTTTAATTTTTGAATTTAATTTTATTTATTTTTTTATACAGCAGGTTCTTATTAGTCATCAATTTTATACACATCAGTGTATACATGTCAATCCCAATCGCCCAATTCATCACACCACCATCCCCACCCCCCCGTGGCTTGCCCCCCTTGGTGTCCATACGTTTGTTCTCTACATCTGTGTCTCAATTTCTGCCCTGCAAACCAGTTCATCTGTACCATTTTTCTAGGTTCCACATGTATGTGTTAATATAAGATATTTGTTTTTCTCTTTCTGACTTACTTCACTCTGTATGACACTCACTAGGTCCATCTGCATCTCTACAAATGACCCAATTTCGTTCCTTTTTATGGCTGAGTAATATTCCATTGTATATATGTACCACATCTTCTTTATCCATTCATCTGTCGATGGGCATTTAGGTTGCTTCCATGACCTGGCTATTGTAAATAGTGCTGCAATGAACATTGGGGTGCATGTGTCTTTTTGAATTATGGTTTTCTCTGGGTATATGCCCAGTAGTGGGATTGCAGGATCATATGGTAATTCTATTTTTAGTTTTTTAAGGAACCTCCATACTGTTCTCCATAGTGGCTGTATCAATTTACATTCCCACCAACAGTGCATGAGGGTTCCCTTTTCTCCACACCCTCTCCAGCATTTGTTGTTTGTAGATTTTCTGATGAAGCCCATTCTAACTGATGTGAGGTGATACCTCATTGTAGTTTTGATTTGCATTTCTCTAATAATTAGTGATGTTGAGCATCTTTTCATGTGCTTCTTGGCCATCTGTATGTCTTCTTTGGAGAAATGTCTATTTAGGTCTTCTGCCCATTTTTGGATTGGGTTGTTTGTTTTTTTAATATTGAGCTGCATGAGCTGTTTATATATTTTGGAGATTAATCCTTTGTCCGCTGATTCGTTGGCAAATATTTTCTCCCATCCTGAGGGTTGTCTTTTCGTCTTGTTTATGGTTTCCTTTGCTGTGCAAAAGCTTTTAAGTTTAATTAGGTCCCATTTGTTTATTTTTGTTTTTATTTCCATTACTCTAGGAGGTGGATCAAAAAAGATCTTGCTGTGATTTATGTCAACGAGTGTTCTTCCTATGTTTTCCTCTAAGAGTTTTACAGTGTCCGGTCTTACATTTAGGTCTCTAATCCATTTTGAGTTTATTTTTGTGTATGGTTTTAGGGAGTGTTCTAATTTCATTCTTTTACATGTAGCTGTCCAGTTTTCCCAGCACCACTTATTGAAGAGACTGTCTTTTCTCCATTGTATATCCTTGCCTCCTTTGTCATAGATTATTTGACCATAGGTGCGTGGGTTTTAAAGGAATCATTTCCTACCCCAAATTTATAAAGATAGTCTCTTAAATTTTCTTTAAAAAGTTTTCAAGTTTTGCTTTTTGCATTTATGTTTTTAATTTCATAAACAATATTCTTTGTGTGTGGTATGAGAGTGGGACCTATTTTTCCAACATGGGTGACCAATTTTCCTAGTATCAATATTATTAATTGCATAGTCTTCCTACCTCTAGCATATATACACGCTCCACATATGCATGGGTTTGTCTCAGAGAGCTCTCTGTTAAGGTCTTTAGATCAATTTGTCTCCCTCTATATCAGTACCATACATTTTAAATTTCAGTAATAATTTTTAGGTATTAAATGGATATTGGATTTAGTAACTGAATAAGCCACCATATACTTTATGATAATGAAGTTTCATAAAAATATAAAATTTGTTGATTTGATTCCTTCAACAAAATTCTTTTGAACACCTTCAGTATGCCAGAATCGCACTGGGACTTGAGGATTTATGGAAAAATAAGGCAGACAAAACTCCCTTCTCATGGAATTTATGGTCTCATGTAGAAGGCAGGTAATAGACAAATAAATGATATAATTTCAGATACTGATAAGAGCTACAGTGAAAATCAGGTAGGGTAAAGTGACAGAATATAATTGTGGTAGAATGGGCACTAACCAAAACAAAAAAAACCCAAAACCAGAATTGATAAATTGTTTTCTATTAAAATTAGGAACTGACTTATCAAAAAACACAATGAAGGGCTTTTCTAAAGAGATGACATTGGAACACAGACAACAAATGATGAGAGTGGTCAATAATATGAAGATCTGGGGTAGAAGTATTCCAGGTAGAAGGGAAAAAAGATACAAGGGCTGCGACTGGGGCAAGATGGCATGTTTGAGGAATACCAAGAAGGCCATTATGGCTGGAACCAAGTGAATAAAGAGGAGAGTAGTAGAGAATGAGGTTGGAAAGATAAGCAGGGGCCAGACTGTTGAATCTTTAGGCCATGGAATTTATTGCAAATATAATGGAAAGCCATTGTGGATATTTCTGCTTAATACAAATCTGATCTATGGTTTACAAAGATTACTCAGGCTTCTGTATAGAGAATGAACTCTACACAAGGCAGGGAGCAAGATGCTAAGTCTGGAGGCTAAGTAGAAATCTGCTGCTGTGATAATGGTGGTAATGGTGGCTTGGAACAGGGTGGTAGTTGTGGAAGTGAGGAGAAGTAGGAGGATTCCAGATAAACTTTGAAGATAGAGTATAAAGATCTCACAGAAGAATTGGATATGAAATGTGAAAGAGAAAAATCAAAGAATACATCTAAGGTTTTTGGCCTAAGAAAGTGGGGGAGGGGAATAGTGATTCCATTAACAGATGGGAGAGAGGCAGGTTTGGAGGATAAGGAAAGGCAAGAACGGTTCTGGATAAATTTGAGATGTCTGTAAAATAATAGAGGTGATTATAAGGCAGGTAGTTGGATATGTGAGTTTTTGAGTTTAAGAGGAGGTAAAAATTAGTAGTCATCAGTGTAAGGATTCTTTTTTATGGACTTTATGGGAAAATAAATTTTTTATATCTTTACTTGGATGGTAAGTGAAAGTATTTTTGAATTTTTACTTTAAAATTTAAGGAGCTAAAATATAATTTTGATAACTTTAGCACAATTTGAAAACATGTTAAAGCAATTCGATTTAAAAGATAAGGTGATTAAAAATGTGAATATTAAGTTCTCATTAAGTTTAAAATTACACCTAGACTGAAGACAGAATCATTCTCTCTCAAGATAAAACTAAAGTTTTCATAGACTGAAAAGCACAGTTATATAAAATGAAAGGATGGAGATCCTGGGGCACTGTGGACTTGCTCACGATTTGCCCTACTCCTTCAATGAGTATTTTTCTCTTTTCTGTCCTCTCTGGAACTGGGCATTGCTCTCTATTAGTAGCTTGGTCAAATGGGTGAACAGCAGCCTTAAACACTAGATTGATTGTTGGGGCAGCAAGTTTTCGAGACCAGACTTTAAACCAAATGGTCCTGAGTTAGAATCTTACCTCTATTACTTAGTCTTAGACAAGACAATCTCTGAACCTAAAGTTTCTCCATCTCTAAAACAAGAATCACATCTACTTTCCATGAAAATTAGAAATTAGAGTAGAAATTCTAGTGAATATAAAATACCATTTTATACTGCTATTAATTTGTATTTTTTTCTCATTACTAATGAGGTTGACTATCTTTTCATGTGTTTACTGACCATTTGTATTTCTTCTGTGAAATGACGTTGTCTTTTGCTTACTGCTCTATTGGCAAATATATAGAGTTAATAACACAATGAAAGGTTGACAGTAAACCTTGGAGTACGTTCATTATCAGAATATGTACTTTCATTTTTATGAAGTCTATAATTTGTATAATTTGACTCATACCTATAAATTCGTCTTGAATTGATAACAAACTAAAAATAAAACAATTACATTAATTTATTAAAGTACTGAGTTGGTAAAATGAATATAACCACCTAGGCCATTTCAATCATAGTTCTATTCCATGTTATTAACTATGCCATTACGTAAATCTATGACTTAAGTACTAATTCTTTTTCCCTTCTTTCCTTGAGCTGTGGTAGCAAACAGTGACGATACTCAACACCTGACACCAGGAAAGATGAGTCAGCGCCAAGGGAAAGAAGCTTTTCCAACGCCAACCAAAGATTTGTATCAGCCATCTTTTAGTCCAGCAAGTCCTCATAGCCAGGGTAAGGAGTTGTACTTTTAATGTTTTTTGTTGTTGTTGATGGTGTGGTGTGTGTTTGTGTGTGTGTGTGTTTAGGGAGAAAATGACATTTGGGGGTCAGTCATGACTTTTCTTTTGGACTGTTTGGTTTTATAAAGGTTTATGTTTGTTTTGATCGTTCATAATACTCTTGAAATGAGTGCATTTTCCTTTAGAGTCCTTTAATTCCCCTTATGTTCTCCAACATATTTGGTTAGTTGTATCATTCTTCTAATTCAGTGATTCTCAAACTTTTTGGTCTCAGGACTCCTTTGTACTGTCAAAGATTACTGAGGCCCCCAAAGAACTTTCGTTTATGTGGGTTAGGTAACCTCTTGATACTTACTGTATTGTAAATTAAAACTAAAACCTTAAAAAAATGTTTACTCTATTTTTTTATTTGAAGTATAGTTGATGTACGTACAATATTATGCACATTACAGGTGTACAATATAGTGATTCACAATTTTTAAAGGTTATACTCCATTTATATTTATTATAAAATATTGGCTACATTCCCTGTGTCATATAATAAATCCTGTAGCTTATTTTATATGTAATAGTTTGTTTAAAATGTTTACTCTTAATTCATTTAAAATTAAATAATAAACCTATCACAGGTTAATATGATTAAAATATTTTTATGAAAAATAACTGTCCCCCTCTCCCCCACCAAAAAAAAGTTGAGTGAGAATGAGAAGAGTAGTATTCTTTTCCCTCAGGGTCCCTCAACCTTGGCCCTATTGTCATTTGGGGCTGGATAGTTCTTTGTTGAGGGGAGATATCCCGTGCATTGTAGAATATTTAGCAGTATCCTTGGCCACTACACAGTAGATGCCAATAGCATTTTTCCTGATTGTGACAACTAGAAATAGCTCTAGATCTTGACAAATGTCCCTTGCGGGATAAAATTGTCTCTGGCTGAGAACTACTGTTTTACAGTTTTTGCAAATCTCTTTAATTTATGTCTAGCTTTATCAAGGACATTTGTAAGTGAAACTGGCCTTCTTTTACTGCAAGTGCATGGCAGTGAAGAAATCAGTGACTACTACTGCAATCTGGTGCCTCTGCTTTGATATGTGCTGAAGTGCCAGTGGTCTTACCCAGCATTGCTTTTGCACTATCAGTGAAAATGTCAACACAGTGAAAAAGTATTATGAAACTAGTTTTGACCTTGCAGACCCTTTAAAAGAGTCTTGGGGACTTCCAGGGGTTATGGAATTCCTAATTCCTAATTGATACCTTTTGTATATTGGATTCTGCTTCTTAGCTAAAGTTTATTTGATCAAATGCTTTGAACTCTCCTGTGGTACTGCTGGTAACTGTGGTGGAAAGACTTCTGCTTTTAAAACTAAGAACTTAAATTTGGTGTTTGAAAGCTAATATGTACTTAGGTTATCAAGTATTTTTAAAACTTTAGAGTCTTAACAATTATGTTATACTGTCTGTATAGTTAGTCAGGTTTTAGTGTTGTTACTTTATGAATTATTCCTTGAAGTAGGCTTTAGTTACTTCTTTTTAAATGAATATTAACTGGTTAATAGTAAGTTACATGATCATTTTCTAATTTATTCCAGTGAAAAATGTTTTTCTAGTCATGTTAGATGGAGACATTTTTATATAGCATTGCAGGAATTGGAAAAACTTTAACAAGATAAAAACAATTACTACTATGCTAAAATTTATTGCTTGGTTGTTGAATATATTTTGGAAAATTGGTATTTTTGTTTCTAAATGCTTTTTTGAAAATGGATATATGGTACACAATGGTATAAATAAGCTTCATTAAGATAAAATTCTGAAAGGATGCAGCTTACGTGATTTTTTTGTTCTGTGCACCAGAATTTTGACTGTAATAAATATGGTTCATCTGATTCATATATCTGTGTACTAGAATATTTAGAGGAATTCTTTAACTTGGAATTTAATGAAGCAACAAAAAGGTTAGTTACTAATCATTAAAACTACTTTCATATGTGTCACGAACATTTTCAGGCAAACAGGGAATTTGAGAGAATAGTACAATGAACACTAATAAATCCATCAGGTAGATGTAAGAAATTATTAACCTTTTTTTGGATTTATTTTATTTATTTGGGGGTGGGGCTGGAATATTTGGAGTAAACCATAGACCTCATGATGTTGTACCTCCAAATACTTAATCCATCTCTAAAAATTAAGAACATTTTCTTATATAACCATAAAACCTTTATTAGATCTAACAAAGTTAATGATAATTATTTAATATAAGCTAACACCTAGCTCAAATTTAAATTTCCCCAGTTGTCCCCAAGTTTTTTGCAATAAGCTTCTTGAAACCAGGATCCAAGAAAAGTTCATGCATTGCATTTGGTTGTTATATAATTATATCTCCTTTAATCCCGAAGAGCCTCCTTGTTTACTCTTATTTTCTCTTGTGCCTTTGACTTTTTTAAGAAAGTAGGTCAATGTCCCTACAGAGTGTTTGACCTTTTGGATTTGATTGCCTCCTTGCAGTATTGTTTTATTTGTTTCCCCCTGTCTTTTGTATTTTCTGTGAACTGGAAGTTAAATGCAAAGGCTTGATTACATTCAGGTTGAACATTTTTGGCAAGATTGTTTTTTAGGGGATGTGTACCACTTCATGCTGCCTCACATGAGAATTCACTCAACATACGATTGTCCCACTATTAGTGATGTGAGATTGATCAGTAGGTTCAGGTGGTGACAGCCTGATCCTCTTCAATTGAAAGTTGCATCTTTTCTCCCCTTATAACCTGAAAGTAAAAGACAGTTGGCACCTAGTAAATATTCTGTTCCCCATCAACTTTTCACCTAAAGGTGTAAGCACTCTTTGATGATCAAGATCAATTACAACATTAGGGTGGAAAAATGGTGATTTTCTAATTCTGTCATTCTTTTTACACTTGAAGTTTTTCTGTAAGAAAGAGATCTTAATTATCTTAAGGCTACCTAGTAAACACTGAACTATAGTACCTATAGGAAAGTCAGGATAAATGGTTATTGTCTCCTAAGTACCAGTTTTTTAGATTAAAAAGAAGACATAAAGTCTACTTCCGGTGGTGACACATTTTTTTGGCTTAAAAATTTTTTAATGTAAAGAACTCATGCATTGAAGATAATAATAGTATCTATCCAGCACATAAGATTTTTATAAGGCTTAAAATGCGTTAATACATATAAAAAGCTTAGAACATAGTCTGGTAAATGATAACCACTCATGATAGCTGATTAATAATAACCACAACAACAATATTATTACTATTATTATTATTTTAAATAAATGATTCTATTTGAGTTGAAGGCTGATATTTCGACTTTTGCTGTACTTCAGCATCTTATAGAGGCTCATTTGGAAATTCTTTTAGTATGAATGGCCATGTACAACCTCTAACTTTTGCATTTACAGTGGCCGTAGTGTTAGTTATATCTTGATTTACACCTAAATGTTCCTGGGTAAGTTATGGGTAAATTAATATTTGGAGAGTGAATTACATACTGAACGTACTTCTTTGTTAAAGTCAACCTATTGGGTTTTTGTAATGTATAATATCTCCCTCTGGTTTACCTACTGAAATTCCACATCATAGTTTTCAGGTGTCAGAGGTGTGTTTGAAATAAGATAAACCCATTAACTCTTGGTTATGGTGAAGATAAATTATCGGAGATTAACAAATATCTAGAAAACCTCTTTGATAGGTCTGCCATAACTCAAGTACTCTAGATCAGTATTTCAACTTCTGAATGGAAAGAATTCTAAAACCTTATTGATAGTAATAATGACTAACATTTAAAGTTCCCTGTGTCTCTTAAGTGCTTTTTACATGCATTATTAGCTCCTGGAATTCATATAAGAACCTTATGGTATATAAATCATTCTCCCTGTTTCACAAATGAAGAAACTGAGCAGTTGGTAAGGGTAATTTCCTTAATGTAGTTTACACAGTTAATATGTGATAGAGCTAAAATTTGAACCTAGATATGACTCCAGAGGTTTATATTTTTTAAGTTTTGATCAATTTAGTCATTAGATTTTTGAGGCTCAAATTTTCCAAACCTTAACTCTGGCTCCTGTGTCTTTCGATATAACCCCATTATGTGTACAATGCTTTATGTGGAGTCTTTTTTTTCTTTCTTTCTTTGAGTAATATCTAGGAGTACAGTTGTGAAATCATATGATGAGTGTATGTTTTACTTTATAAGAAATGGCCAAAACTGTTTTCCAAAGTAGTTATACCATTTTACATTTGTCAGCAGTGTATGAACATTTCAGTTGCTCTGTAACCTTGATTTCTTTTAGTTTAGCCATTCTAGTGGGTGTATAGTAATATCACATTGTGGTTTTAATTTGCATTTCCCTGATGACTAATAATGTTGAGCATCTTTTCATATGCTCATTGGCCACTTGTATATCTGAAGTGTCAGTTCAGATGTTTTTGCCCATTTAAAAATTTGGCTTGTCTTATTGAGTTTTGTTTTGTTTTTTTTTTATATATATATATATTTTTTAATTAATTAATTAATTAATTTTTGGTTGTGTTGGGTCTTCGTTTCTGTGCGAGGGCTTTCTCCAGCTGCGGCAAGCGGGGGCCGCTCTTCATCGCGGTGCGCGGGCCTCTCACTATGGCGGCCTCTCTCGTTGAGGAGCACAGGCTCCAGACGCGCAGGCTCAGTAGTTGTGGCTCACGGGCCCAGTTGCTCCGTGGCACGTGGGATCTTCCCAGACCAGGGCTCGAACCCGTGTCCCATGCATTGGCAGGCAGATTCTCAACCACTGCGCCACCAGGGAAACCCCTGTCTTATTGAGTTTTAAGAATTTTAAAATATATTTCAGTATCATCCTTTGCTAGCTGTATATGTTGTATTTTCTTCCAGTCTTGGCATGCCTTTTCATTGTCTAAATGATTTCTTTCAAAGAACAGATGTTTTTAATTTTGATGAAATCCAATTTATCAATTTTTCCCTATGACTCGAGCTTTTTTCCCCCCCATTAAAGAAATCTTTGTCTACCCTAAAGTTGCAAAGAACATTTTTTGTGATTTCTTCTAGAAGTTTAAAGTGTCGCAGCTCTGGTGTTTATCTTCATTTTCCTTCTTAACTATCATCGTCTTAGGTCAGGTCCTTATTATTCCATACCTACATTACTTAGTACCATAGTATCCTAACTCCTCTTAGGACCTTGCCTTCCAATATACCAGGCTCATCTTTCTTAACAAGACAACCAAACAGAAAATCATTGTTACATGTTAAGGTGAGACTGTGATGGGACTAGGGTTCTTATAGATGTATATGGTCAGAGAAAACATGGATCCTATGAAGTAGGTCTCATAGGGAAATGATATGAATAAAGAGAAATAGAAAATTATAAATGAAAATACAGATTTTTATTATTCAAGCTTATAACTGAAAACTTCATTAGGTATCTGCATTTACGACACTCCCATTCTCAAAAAGCCAGTGGTTGACTGTTGCCTAGAGCAGTGGCTCCTAAGTCTGGCTGTATCTGAGAATCACCTGGGAGCTTTCTTTGCTTAGATGTAGCTTCTTCTCCAACCTTTCAAAATCTCTAGGGTGAGTCTGTGTATTTATGAAGCTCTCCAAGTGTATCTGATATAGCAACATTTGGATCAGCAAGCAGAAACCAGCAATAAAGAGCATAAATTACAGATCTCATAATCTTGTAGTTAGAGCTGTTAGTATTTCTGACTTTATTCTTCCCTTCCAATTTCATTTTATGTTTTCCCCCCATCATGAACCTAGCTAGATGACTTTCTTCCCTGTTCCCCATAAGACTGTGCTTTTATTTATTCTCATTCTCCATTGTGGAACATTCTCTCCCTTCCCCCTGCTTATCTAATTCTTTTCAAATCCAGGGGTGCAAAAAGATGACCTCAAAATAAGGATCAGATCAAGAGTTCTTCTGTAAGATTTTTTTGGTTGAGACCTCAGAAAGATTTAAGACAATGCCTCTTAGAGCCTTTCAGCTAGAAAAAAGCACTGAAAAGAGTCTTAAAGGCATACCTTATAAGAATGTCTCAGCTAGTCCAAAGAGCTTCAAGGCTCTTAAGTCTGCTGTCCTACAGTACCATGACAGACAGCCCAAAGAAGAGAGTGGCCTATCTCAAAGAGATTAGTGGGTGTGACGTCTGTTTAATGGAGTTATTTCCAATAAAATTCATAGGAAATCCACAAAGTTGTTACAAGGATGGTACTAATCAAAGCACCAGCAGCCTAGACAGAAAAGGATAGACAAAGTTCAACTAAAAAGAACCTTTGTATGTGTGGGGAATCCCAGTCTTATATGGGCAGGAAGCAAGCTGAGAAAGCTACACTGTTGCAAACGTGGACCATTTCTTATGAAACAGGAAGAGTGACCTGGAGGATGGAGCTGGAGCCCAGAGGGTAGAGTCAACAGTGACAGAGGACTGTTTTCAGGGAGCAGAACTGTTGTTCTAGTCAAGTTGCTGATGACATGTCCCTAGCAGATTTCACAATTGCTATGGTACTGATATGTGCCTTCTGTGTAACTCCCTATTCCCTACAGCTTTTGAACTCAAGTGTCTATTGCAATTCTATCCCCGGCTTACTGCAGTGGGGCAGATAAGTTATCTTTTGAGGCAAAGGGATTTTGATTTAAGAGGAGCTGTATCAAAGGAACCATATGGGGACTTCCCTGGTGGTCCAGTGGTTAAGACTCCACCCTTCCACTGCAGTGGACATAGGTTTGATCCCTGGTCAGGGAACTAAGATCCTGCATGCTGCGTGGCCAGAAATTAAAAAAAAAATTTTAATTAAAAAAAAAAAAAAAAGGAACCATATATGCCTAACTAAACCCAAGGAGTACATGTGCATTTGAACCTAATTTAGGTAACAAGATCCTGGCCTTACAGCCAGTGCTGTAATAGGATGACATTTTGATTAGGGAAAGGTCATTGAGTATATTTGGCATGTGGAAGGAATGTAAATTAGGTGGACAGTGGTATATTTCATTTTCAAAGGTGACTGCAACAATGTCTTTCATCTCACATGCTCTTTTTCTATGTGTCCTTACAACTTGCCCATCAAGAAATGGAGTCTATTCCTCTTCCACCCCTACCTCTGTTTAGTTCTAGGCTGGCCATGTCTGTTGGCCAGTCTATTGGCTATGACCAATAGAATGTAGTAGAAGTGACATTCTAGGACTTTTGAGACCAGGCATTAAAAAGATCTGCTAACTTCTATTTTTGTATATTGGAGGAAGTCAGCTTCCATGTAAAAGTCTCACCATCCACATACTACCAGCTATATGAAAGCCCAAATTGGCCACCGCCTAGCTGTTCTAGTCACCTAGCTAAAGGACCGGACGTGAGTGAGGAAAGCATATTGGGATTTCCAGCAGATGCTATGTGGATTAGAGACAAGCCGTCCCCATCTGCCCCCCTCCCCCAGTTTGCCAAAATTGTAGAATTATGAGCAAATAATTTTAGTGTTTTAAACCACTAAGTGTTGAGTGGTTTATTGTACAACAATAGATAACTGTAAGAGTAGGCAACACAAAATGATTAGAATTGCATTTATAAATTTGGAAGAATACAGTATATGAGAGAAGACTCACATACTGCACCGCCCAGGCGAGGTGAATACAGCCTGGATGAGAGTGGCAGTTGTGTGAGTTTAAAAAAAAAAAGTGGAGGAATATATAGAGGAAAATTTGTCAGGGATTAGTGATTGATTGGGTTGGGGGGTGACAGAGGAAAAAGAGAGGGAGGGCTCAGCAATGACTCCTTGATATTTTGCTTGGGAAACTAGTTCAGCAGTTTACCAAGATAGGGGACTATGGAGGAGGACTATGTTTGGGGGAAAGATGCTGAGAACTCCAATTTTGGACATGGTGAGTTTGAAGGACTTTATCCATGTGGAGCTGTTGAGCAGGAAATTGGCTTTATGGTTTTAGAATTTAACAGACACTTATGCACTAGATATGTAGATTTGGAAGTCATCAGCTTAAATATAGTAATTGAAGACAGAGTTAAAACAATTGTGTAGATCAGTTTAGTGATTCTCAGACAGTACAGTTTTTTTTTTAATGAAATAGAATAGGATCAAAAGATCAGAGCTTACTTAATCTGATCTGTGAAATTGTTATCTGATACTCATATGTGTACACACACACACACTTGATGTAAAATATATTTCTCATTGTGAGCTATGAAAAGTTTGGAAAGAATTGTAGTTTGAGAAAAGAAAGGAGTTGGAATACAGGCCTAAGAAGTGTCAGCATTTAAGGATCTGTTGGAGAAGGGATTGGCAAAGAAGATTTGTAAAGGAATGTTATATCCCAGAAGAATGAAACAGGGTTTTATGAAGGAAGGGGAGTGACCTACAGTTTTATATATAACTCAAAAGTAAAGCCAATTAAGACAACTGAAAAATTATCCATTGACAAGATATCTTTGATAACTTTGTGAAATCAGTTTTGGAAACAGTGATGAAGCTAAATGGCAATAGGATGAGGAATAAGAAAGATAAGAAATTGGGGACAGTTAAGGTAGCAAACTCTTAGGAATTGTGCCTTTGAAGGGGAGGAATGTGTAGGGTAGATAGAAAAAGAACGTGGGAC
This sequence comes from Eubalaena glacialis, assembly GCF_028564815.1. NCBI lineage: Eukaryota > Metazoa > Chordata > Mammalia > Artiodactyla > Balaenidae > Eubalaena > Eubalaena glacialis. Next base: position 43,094,462 of record NC_083726.1, read on the forward strand.
AAAAAGATTTGTTTTAAGATGAGATATTTGAGCATGTTCAGACATTGACAGGAGAAAGTCAGTAGAGAGAAATACTATAGTAGAAAGGAGAATTAATAGGGCAGGTTCTCAGAGAAGGCATCAGGGATGGGATCCATTGTGAAGATGAAGGGATCGACTGGACTAGGAATACAGCTAGAAAGTGGAGGAACCATGATAGTGGGATTGCCAAGTAGCGTTTAGGTTGGTATCAATCTAACCTAGTATGGGATTTTCTTCTGTAACGTTAGGCTTTGCTTGGTGTATGCAACAAAAGAATGGTGGCAGAGTGAGTGTGGGATGCTGGCAAGGGGGTGGAGTTTGGTGGATGAGCTTGGTGGACTGCTTTGGTGGAGGGGTAGGATCTGTAGGAGGAAATGCCAGGATCAGTAGACAGCTTGGAAGCATTGTGTTAAGTGGCTGTAGGGGCAAGGGCTCTCTTATAGACAAATACTGAACTGATAAAATAATTGCGGGTTAGTGTAAAAGGAAGAGAGTTGTTGAGCGTCAATAAATGTCTGTTTGTCATATATATATATATTTATATATTATAAGTATATATTCCCCCATGCCTCGCATAGTACCTGCAACATAGTAGGTACTTTTATGTTTAATAAGTGAATATGTGAATAAATATCTTTATTGAGTACCTGTTATGTGCTGGTTCCTGCCACTGTGAAGCTTATAGGCTCATTTTTTAATGAATAAATGCAATTTTGGAGGTGATCTTCATGTGCTGGTAGCCCCTTCTCTGACATGAACCTCACGTGTCATATTGTTCCTGTGTTTGCTAACGAGAGAGAGTGGATGACCAGGCAGACAGACAGATTGATTGATTGATTCATTCATTCACTCATTCATTCATTTAAAATGACATTCGTTTTGCTGATATTTGCTGGACTCATACTAATAGCTACCATTTATTGAGCACTTACTGAGTTTGGCTGTTATACTAAAAGGTTTATATGCCGAATTATATTTAACTTTTGAAACAACCCCACAAGATATAGGCACAGTTACTATGTCTGCTTTACAAGTGAGGCAGTTGAGGATTAGGGATGTTAAGAAATTTGTTCCAATTCACAAAACTAGTAAGTGTCAGAGGCAGGTTTCAAATTCAGGACTGTCAAAGCCCATAGTCTTTAACTATTCAACTATACTGGAGTGAATTACAGGTCAGCTGTTTTCTTTTTCTGTTTCATACATGGTATGGTGATAGAAATTTATGTTTTGCGAGTGCTTTAGAATGGCAGAGATTCTCATTGTTCCTGTTTTCTGGCTGAGTCTCCTTTATACATATTGATTCATACCACTTTAATGTGGGTCACTTTCCCTTAAAAACAACTTAAGTTTATTTTTTTGCACTGTGGTTTCCTTACATCGTTTTAGGATTTTTTTTCTTTTTTTTTGGAGGAGCTAGGGAGACTCTGGCTCTCCTCACTAAAGCCCACCCACACATGTCAAGATAATCTTTCATTTGTTATCTGTTTAGATTATGATGATAAATTATTTGGATTATTCCCAAAATTGTGTATTTGCCAGATTTTTTCCCTTGTTTGAAGACTAAGTACCAGTTTACTTCAAAGTAGTTTTAACTTAAGTATGATTACAATCTCTTAAGTAGGATGGTATTTGTTTTAGGCTGACTTGTTTGAATGTAATGTATTTCAGTTGTTTCTCAAGAAAAAAAGACTTGTAGATTAATTAGGCTTGTTGTCTCCCTTTTCCCTGTACTTTTGAATAAGGACAATGCTAAGGCAGCCTAGAGACTAAATTATAGCTCATCTCACAGACAGATGCTCTATTCCCTCTGGATCACGTTTGAGATTATTATCAAAGCTTGATGAGTTACTAAATTTTATCTTGTAGCTACCCTTTCTTTCTCTGGTCATAAAAAACTATTTTCACGGTTCTATTTTTAAAAAACCATCTTTCAATTGTAGTGCTTTGTGAGAGAATGTAAAATGTTGCCGTGCCAAAACTTATATGAATCCATTTCAAACTAACTTTTGTGTTTAAAATTTAAAAACTTTGAAAACTAAAAGTTTTACCTGCTCAATCAGTTTTATCAAAGTTAATTTAGGCCATGTTTGGTTTATCTAGGCTTGAATTAAAATGTCTACACTTAGTATTGTGTTTCTCTTATCCTTTAGTAAATTCTCTTAAACCTGTGAAGTCCCTTCACCTTGAATGCTCTGGCAGCATTAAACGTGGAGTGATGGGTCTATGTCTAATATTTCTAACTTAATAGAAAACTTTAAAGGGGGATTTTCTTTAACAGAGAGTGTACTATTGTGACGATATTGTACCAGATTCCCCAGGGTGACAATTTTAGACATTGTTAACAAAATCTCAGGTGACTAATGCTGAGTACCTTTAGTAGAGTAGCTCACAGACCAAAGGAGACCTAGAAGTCAGTTTCCTCCCTGAACCGAAGCAATGTCTCCTTCCTTGGCAAGACATTTCTAGGGTCAATTCTGAACATATATGAGACCATACACACACTAACAAGTGTGTTCTTGAATACATGTGTTATATTTCATGAAAATTGTTTTACCTAAAAGAAAACTTGAATTTATTCCCCACCCCCACTATCTTTTTTTCCCTAGATGTTGTGCTTTGGTAGATTATTTTCTTTAGAAATAGTATAAATTAGAGGTTATGTTGATTTTCTTCTAAGTTTTTGAGCCCTCAATAAGTTAGATTTCTGAAGTTATTTCTTAAGACACGGTTGTTTTCTGTTTTGAAATTCCTTGTGTTTGGGGAGTTGCTTCATAGAGCTATGAAAGTACCTATTAAGTAATGAAAGAGAATATAATATTTGGCAAGTTAAGAAAATAAGAATAAAATATTTTTCTAAATCTCTCTTGTGAAATGTTGCAATATCTGTGTTCTTTGGCTGTTCCTACAGGGGAAACTGAAATACTTTGAAATCATTTATTGAAAAGTGAGAATGAATAATTCAGCTTTGTTTTAAGCATCTTTACAAAGATGAGAGAGTCTGTCTTATCCTTGCCAGTCCTTACTAATTGCTTCTTTAACAAAGCAGTAAGTTGAACTTTAAGAACGCTAAAGGATGCTTTTCTCCCCATAAGCATATACATTCATATATTCCTTCCCCCCCCCCAGTTTATTTATTTATTAAGATAACAGTGAAGGATTGTCACAAAATACCTGCACTAGTTTCTCAGCTCTTTTCTGGTGGGATTTCCCCCCCAATTGTTTTCACAGTCGGAGGGGTTGAGATCTCCCTCTTAGCGAGAATGGTAAAAGAGTTTCATTTGTAGAGTTAGCTGCTACAATTTTCCTTTCCTTATTTGAGGCATGTGGAGGCAAGCTTTCTGTATTTTTAATGAATATATAGCAAGATAATATCAATTTAATTTACCAAGTAATATTTGCATAATTTCTGAGAGAAGATAAACAGTAGTTTCATAGAAACTTTTCTGTTTCCATTTCTTTGTGGTAACTTTGAACATATATTAAATTTTATTTAAGGATGAAACACTGAAAGTTTAGCAAACTCATCTTTTTCCAGGTGGAGGAAGGATGTTTGTAACAGAAGGACAAATACCACCTGGGGAGTACAGGATTTTCCAAGGGTCTCCTCTATCAAGCCTGCCTTTATTTAGCCTGCTTGGTACCTAGTTCTGTACTAGAGATCAAGAACAAACAAAAAATGATATTCGTAGCCTCTGCCTTCAAGAGTTTAATTTGTGATTGCGAAGTTTAGGGACAAGAAGTAGGGAAGCATAAGAAAACATGAAAACATGTAGCTGAACTTTCACTTCCAGTAACATGGCGAACTAAATGTTCAGAGAAAACCTTCCTAGTAAGAACATCAGAATGCTGGACATGGTGTTTTAAAAATTTATTTTTAGAGTGTGACTGACCTGTCGGTAGAGTAAGGGAATTAGTAAGAGTGATTGAGAGAAGGGAGCCAATTTAAAAAATAACCACTTAAAATAACAGAAAATAAGGTACATAGCAATAAATCTAACAAGAGGTGTGAAATACCTTTAAGTAGAAAAGTATAATACTAAGAGTATGTATTCACAGTAAATGGAGAGACATACCATGTTTCTGACAGGAAAATTCAGTGTTATTAGCATGTCACTTCTCAGATTGATTTTGTGTGTTCAATGTGTTCTGAATTCATATCTCAACAGGATTTTTTTCATGGTACTTGATAAGGTCATCCGTAACTCTCTAGGGAGAGCAAAGGGCAAAGAAGAGTCAAGACATTCCTGAAGAAGCAGAGCCAGACAAGGGTCAGGGCTTACTTAGTACTTAACATAATGCTCTAGTAAACAAGATAGGTGGTATTCATGCTGATAGAGACAATGAGATGAATGAAACACAATAGAGACTTAGAAACAGACTCAAGCATGTATGGAAACTCAGTTTATGACATATTACTCAATAAACTGTTTTGGGGAAATTAGTTATCTGTATGAGAAAAAATGAAAATAGATCTCTTCCACTATATACAAAATCAATCCCAGATTAAATGTGAAAGATAAAGCTATTAAACTTTACAAAACATAGAAAAATATTTTTATATCCTTGAGGTAAAGAAGGGTTTAACAAGACACACACACACACACACACACACACACACACACCTCTCAAACTGAAGATTGACCCATTCTACCTTGTTGAGGTTAAGAATATCTGTTTATCTAAAGATACCACAAAAATAGTGAAGAAACAAATTGCTATGCATATAACTGACAATGAATTAATATCTAGGAAAAATAAAATACTCCTGTGTATCAACCCAAAAGACCAAAACCCACTAGAAAAATATACAAAAGACGTGAATAGCTAGTTACAGAAGAGGTAACACAAAAGGCCAGTAAGTTTAACATTAGGAAACTGACAAAAGTGAATTACTACTACAGTGGATTTCCATTTTATATCCACTAGATTTAAAGTCCAACAAGTACAAGTGTCAGTGGGGATGTGAAACAACAGGAACTCTCATTTACTAGTAGTGAATGCATATGTTGGTGATTTTGGAAAACAGTTTGGCATATTACATAGTAAAGTTGAAGATGAGCATACTCCTTAGTGTATCCTAGACCTAGTGAAACTCTCACAAATGTGTACCAGCAAATTGTCTGTAATAGAAAAAAAAGAAATGGGGAAAACCCAAATGTCTATCATCAGTGGAATGAATAAATATCATAATTATATTCATACAGTAGAATACTATGCAACAATGAAATGAATGATTTAAAACTACAGGCATCAGTGTGGAAGCATATACAAAACAAATTAAAGTTCATGCAGTATGATGACATTTATGTAAAGTTTAAAAATAAGTAAAATGAGTGGATGCATGGGACCTCCCTGGCAGTTAAGTGGTCCCACTTTAAGGGGCACGGGTTCTGGTTGGGAAACTAAGATTCTGCATGCCACATGGTGTAGCCAAAAAAAAAAGAAAAAGAAAAAAAGAGAGAGAGAGAGAAAGAAAGAAAAAAGAAAAAAAATGAATCAAGGGACTTCCCTAGCAGTCCAGTGGTTAAGACTGCACACTTCCACTGCAGGCAGCATGCGTTCGATCCCTGGTTGGGGAAGTAATATCCTGCAAGCCGCGACACGCGGCCAAAAAAGAGAATCAATGCATTGTGTAGGGATAGATACATGATAGAACAATAGAAGGAGTAAAATAGAATTTGGGATAATGGTTAACTCTGATTAGAAGGGAGGTGTGTACAATCAAGCATACATGGGAGCCATGAAAGGCACTTGAAATGCTCTCTTTCTTAAGTTGGTGGTCATTACCTATGTTTTCATTTTTATTAATAATGTTTAAAATGTACACATGTTATATTCACTCTTGTGTATACGTCCTTAGAATAAATGCATCTCTCTTTTTTTAATGGTATAGTCTGTGGGCTAGTGCTGGTGCATGTGGTGCTTTCCTAGTTCTGTAAGTAGATGAGAAAAATAAATACACTATTATGATTTTTCACTAAGTGAAATTCCTTCAGTGTAAAGGACCGTCCTTTATTATGAGGTTATAGTCTTCCTGCTGTATGATATTTAATATCCCTTTGTGAATTGATGAAGACTGTGAATTATAGGTTTAAAAAAATATTATGTCTTATCAAGATGAGAACCCTGATAGCAGTGCTACAGTTTTGGGGGGAAATTTTACTGGCCCCCAAATTCAAACTCTGTGAACCATAGGTTTATGTCATTTGCCTATGTGAGGAGATTGTGGGTATAGGGTAAAAAGATAAGGAAATCCTTGTATTTTGGATGGAGTAATGGACCATGAAGTTACTTAGATATGTGGTTACAACTGTGGAATCAAAATAGCTTCTTCAGGACCTTATTAGGCTCATCATTAGGAAATTTCTGGAGTGTGCCAGCCTATTTAATTTATATCCAACTCCAAAGCTTGCATAGAGTTGGATTGAGTCTCTGGTGGGTAGGTAAAAAGATGTGAGCATTGGCACCAATATTTGAACATCAGCTAAGAGAGGGAATGGAGAGATCAGTATCCATTCCTGCCGTCCTAAAACAAGCAATATTGTTTTATAACTTGGTTCCCATGCTTGGAGAGAAGGGCTGGAAGACTAGTTACTTGTGGAACACTAACATATTTAAATGGGTACAGTGGGGAGTGGGATTTTCTTTATCTGTTACGTTTTGAGAACTCAGTTGTACGGAAGGAAAGAGTGTAGTAGCTTTTTTCTAACATGATACTTGCACAGCTTTCTAGTGGAAGAATTTTTGAAACAAATTTTTTTAAAGTTTTTAATTGAGTCCCTGATTTACAAACTGTCCTTATATGTGAAGGATGATCTAGTTGAGTGGCCTCTGTCCTATAGGCTCCCCTTTCTTCTTCACTATCATTAAGATTTTTCTCATTTTACCCCTTCCCACCGCAGACCCTATTGTAGCCTGGGATCATGTTTTTTATCCCCCATCTTTGAGTCTCGCCTTACCACAAAATGGTTTGATGCTGGCATCTGTGTTTGCAGGCTTGGGGAAAGCAGAAAGAGGAGACGGGGGAAAGTAAACACTACTCCCACGGCTGGATTCTAATATTGGCTCTATTGTTCATTTACTGTGTGACTTTGAGCCTATGTGCCTCAGAGCTTGATTACCTGTAAAACCAGGATACTACTCCTTTTGTATGTCATATTGTTGTTCTTTGAATCTATTGAGAACATATGTGAAAACACTTTTGAAAGCTTATTACTATATAATTATTAGGTAATATTATGATGGTTACATTCATAGGTACTCTTAGTACATTTTCAGTTAGATTCTTGTGAACATTCTTAGAAAGAAACCTAAGCACTTCATTTAACATTTACTTTGTGGAAATAGACTCTCCGAGTTTCAATCAACTTTTAATGAACATGTACTCACATATGTTGAAAGCTCAGTAAGAGCAGAAATTAGGGACTGTTGTTCATAACTCTCTTGTGCTTAACATAATTCCTAACACAAAGTAGGTGCTTATTAAATTTTTATTGAATGAATGAATGATTATCTAATATACAAATATAATTACAAAGAACTTTTCATCCAAAGGAAAGTACTGTCTTACACTTATTGCTGTGAATATGGATATATAGACAAGAATGCTATCCAGTCTAAAATTACATTAAGCCATCCTTTTAATTTTGTATGTGCATTTGCATGTGCTGTTGAGAACGTATTTAATGCTGAGAGGCTACAGTTATTTTCTGAGGTAATGTGGGATAATAGGATTGCTTTGTATAATTTTCAAGCCATATAATCATCAATGAAATTTTACTAATTACAGCTAAGAAATTAATTGTCATGTTGGAGGATGGAAATTGACTGAGAACTTTATTGTTGTGTTTTATATTTTAAAGCAAAGGTCATTATCAACCATCTTAATTTATATGTTCTTTGAAAGGTTATTAATAGACCTTTTTGCTAAGCCTGTGCTGCTTAAATAGTAGTAAATAACTATATTATTTTTTAAATTTCATGCTCTATAAGGAAACTTACTGCTGAATTTGTATAGTACCACCTTCAGATATTTAGTTCATTTTTTAAGGCAGTGGTTCTCTTCATGTTTGGACATAATACTTCCTTAAATTCTTATTGGTTGATTTTTGTTTTCAGTATTTTGATCTTTTTCCAACTCTTCTTGCTGCTTTAAGGATTTTAAAATCTCTTAAAGCCTAAGTTTATTATCTTGGGATTCAAGATAAAGTATATAGCTCTTATAATACTTTCATCATAATTTAAATCAATATATTTTGTCATGAGTGTGCATATGGAACTTTATAGAGTTTGGATGGATTTTCCAACTACCAAATTAGATTATTTCAGAATATCAGCTATGTTTGCTTCATCTGTTTTTTAAATAAAGATGGTCTGGAATTTTTCCAGGGAACTCATTGGAGTTCTATTATTACAGTGAGATGCCTTCTCCAGTCCTAATCTTTTGGCTCTATAGAAAGAAGTTGAAGCTGGGCATTTTCTTTGGGCATATAGCAGGAACATCTAAAGATCTTCTTATTACGGCCTTTTGTGGTTTTTTCCTCTGCTCAAACGTCTGCCATTTTAATATGGAAAGAGTCCCTAGACCAAAGATAATATATGAAGTTGGTCTCTAGTGGCAAGGAGGTATTAGTTCTTTTTAGTGTTAGGGAATTTCAAAAGGAATAATATCATTTATGTCAGTGTTTTCCTATTTTGACAATGATCCATGTAAGAAATACATTTTATGTCACTACCCAAAACATAATGTGTGTGTGTGTAGTTATATAAAAAGTCTTAAACAAATGATTGATGAAACAACTTGCCTTTTAATATCAGAGTATGATGTACTCTAATATTTCCTATCTTGGCTTTTTCTGTTTCATTTTTTTAAATGCTATTTGTGAGTCACTAAATTGATTTTCAACTTACCAATGAGTGGTAACTTGAATTTTGAGAAGCATTTTCAAAATAAGTAAGTCTATCCATAGGTCAAAATCTATTTCTAATATAAGTGTTTCACATGACTTTCAAAGCTATTTTGATGATCTTACAACATTCTTTTTTTGTAATTTTTTTTGTTTTCATACATAGATAATGTAGTGTAAAATGAGAGAGATGATAAATTCAAATGTTAACCCAGATATGTTTGAAGAATGTTCAGCTTTGCTATAAGTTTTACAGTAGTTGAAACTAGCCAGCAAGGCACAGTAAATGTGATTATGCAGCAAGTCTTTAAAAAAATTTTTTTTTAATTAATTTTTTTTTTTTTTGGGGGGCTGCATTTGGGTCCTTCGTTGCTGCGTGGCTTTCTCTCTAGTTGTGGCGAGTGGGGGCTACTCTTTGCTGCAGTGCGCGGGCTTCTCATTTTGGTGGCTTCTCTTGTTGAGGAGCATGGGCTCTGGGTTTGCGGGCTTCAGTAGTTGCAGCATGCAGCCTCAGTAGTTTTGGCGTGTGGGCTTCGATAGTTGCGGTGCGTGGGCTCAGTAGTTGTGGCTCGTGGGCATAATTGCTCTGCGGCATGTGGGATCTTCCCGGACCAGGGATCAAACCCATGTCCCCTGCATTGGCAGGCGGATTCTTAACCACTGTGCCACCCGGGAAGTCCTAAAGATTTTTTATTGAAGTATAGTTGATTTGCAATGCTGTGTTAGTTTTGGTATAGTGCAGCAAAATGATTCAGCTATATATATATACACATATATATATATACACATATATATACACATATATATACGTGTGTGTATATATATATATATATATACATACACACGTATATATATACACATATATATTGGTTTGTATCTGCTAATCCCAAACTCCTAATTTATCCCTTCCCCACCCCCTTTCCCGTTCGGTAACCATAAGTTCATTTTCTATGTCTGTGAGTCTGTTTCTGTTTTTGTAAATAAGTTCATTTGTGTCATATTTTTATAAGTGATATCATATGAATTTTGTCTTTCTTTGTCTAACTTACTTAGTATGATAATCTCTAGGTCCATCCATGTTGCTGCAAATGGCATTATTTCATTCTTTTTTATGGCTAAGTAGTGTTCCATTGTGTATATATACCACATCTTCTTTATCCATTCGTCTGTCGATGGACATTTAGCTTGCTTCCATGTCTTGGCTGTTGTAAATAGTGCTGCTATGAACATAGGGGTGTGTGTATCTTTTCAAATTAGCATTTTCTCCGGATATATGCCTACAAGTGGGATTGCTGGATCATATGGCAACTCTCTTTTTAGTTTTTTAAGGAACCTCCATACTGTTTTCCATAGTGGCTGCACCAATTTACATTCTCAGCAACAGTGTAGGAGGGTTCCCTTTTCTCCACACCCTCTCCAGCATTTGTTATTTGTAGACTTTTTAATGATGGCCTTTCTGGCCAGTGTGAGGTGATACCTCATTGTAGTTTTGATTTGCATTTCTTTAATAATTAGCAATGTTGAGCATCTTTTCATGTGCCTATTGGCCATTTGTATGTCTTCTTTGCTCTTCTACCTATTTTTTGATTGGGTTTTTGTTGTTGTTGTTATTGAGTTGTATGAGCTGTTTGTATGTTTTGGAAATTAGGCCCTTGTCAGTCATAACGATTCCTAGGAAAAGATAAGCTTAACAGAGTCTCTGGGTTATAGTTTGGCTTTGATTTCTTTGAGAGTTTAACAGGAATCTCTTCTTTGGAAAGCACTGGGCAAGTGAGCCCTGGGATACATAGGGTTCATCATAGCTTGCAGTTTAGGTACTAGATACCTGACAGTAATATGGTCATGAAAGGTATTTTCTGCCTTTTAGTTCACCATGTCCTACCAAGAATAGGTAGAAAATAGAACATTTAAATTAAAAACTTTTGCTTTGTGAAAGAAAGTAACAAGAGAATGAGCTCACAAGCCAAAGACTGGGAGAAAATATTTGCAAAAGGCACACCTAGAAAGGACTTATCCAATGATATACAAAGAGTTCTTAAAACTCAACAATAAGAAAACAAACAACTCGATTAAAAAATGGGCCAAAGACCTTAACAGACACGTCACCAAAGAAGATATACAGATAGCAAGTAAGCATATGAAAAGATGTTCCATGTCATATGTCATCAGGGAAATGCAAATTAAAACAACAAGATAACCACTGCACACCTATTAAGATGGCCAAAATCTGGAACATTGACATCATGAAATGCTGGCAAGGATGTGGAACAGCAGGAACTCTCATTCATTGTTGGTGGGACTGCACAATGGTACAATCATTTCAGAGGATAGTTTGGAGGTTTCTTACAAAACTAAATCATATTCTTACCATATGGTCAAGCAGTCACACTGCTTGATATTTATCCACAGGGGTTGAGAACTTATGTCCTCACAAAACCTACACAAAGATGTTTATAACAACTTTATTTTATAATTGCCAAAACTTGGAAGCAACCAAGTTTTGTCCTTCTGTAGGTGAAAGGATGAATAAACTAAGATACATCCAGACAGTGGAGTATTGTTTAGAGCTAAAAAGAAATGAGATATCGGGACTTCCCTGGTGGTCCAGTGGTTAAGAATCCACCTTCCAATGCAGGGGACGTGGGTTTGATCCCTGGTGGGGGTACTAAGATCCCACATGCCGCGGGGCAACTGGGCTCTCACGATGCAACTACTGAGCCTGCGCGCCACAAGTAGAGAGCCCACATGCTGCAACTACAGAGCCCACGTGCTCTGGAGCCCACGCGCCACAACTGGAGAGCCCAAGTGCCACGACTGCTGAGACCGTGCGCTCTGGAGCCCGCGTGCCACAACTAGAGAGAAGCCTGCACGCACCGCAGCAAAGAGCCCGCACGCTACAATGAAAGATCCTGCGTGCGCAACTAAGACCTGACACAGCCAAAAAATTAATAAATAAATTAACAAAAACAAAAAGGAAATGAGATATCAAGCCATAGAGGAACTTAAAATGCATATTGCTAAGTGAAGGAAGCCGACCTGAAAAGGCTTCAGACTGTATGATACCAGTTACCTGACATTATGGTAGAGGCAAAATTATGGGCACAGTAAAGATTAGTGGTTTCCAGGAGTTAAGAGAGGAGGGAGGAATGAATAGTTGAAGCACAGAAGATTTTTAGGGCAATGAAAATACTCCATTTTCACTGTTAGGAACTGGGCCGCACAGCAGGAGGTGAGCGGCGGGCGAGCAAGCGAAGCTTCATCTGCTGCTCCCCATCGCTTGTGTTACCGCCTGAACCATCGCTCACATTACCGCCTGAACCATCCCCCCCGCCCCCCGCCCCGGTCTGTGGAAAAATTGTCTTCCACAAAACCGGTCCCTGGTGCCAAAAAGGTTGGGTACTGCTGCCCTAAAGTATGCTGTGGACTTTGGGTGATTATGATGTGTTAATACAGATTCATCAGTTGTAACAAATGTTCTACTCTGGTGCGGGAAATTGATAATGGGAGAGGCCATGCATGTGTGGAGGCAGGGGGTATATGGGAAATATCTGTACCTTCCTCTTAATGTTGTTTTGAATCTAAAACTGCTCTAAAAATAAAGTCTTTAAGAAAAAACAGTTCAACGTATTTGAAGTATCCTCAGTTTATCCAGACATCAGGGGATGAGTGAAAGAGAAAAAGCTTCATCAGCATACTGTCAAGACAAGCCAAGGTCAAAAAAGAATTTGGGCAAAGCTCACCCACAGAATTTGTCTTTTGGGTCAAAAAGAGATAGTAGGAGACGTTTGGTGATGACAGATTTTTAAGTTCAGTGTCCTGTTTCCTGTATTCCATGCATTCTTAATTTGCTATCACTTTTTGGTAGAGCATATATATTTTTTAAATTTATTTATTTTATTTTTGGCTGCATTGGGTCTTCGTTGCTGCGAGGGCTTTCTCTAGTTGCGGCGAGCACGGGCTACTCTTCATTGCGGTGCACGGACTTCTCATTGCGGTGGCTTCTCTTGTTGCAGAGCACGGGCTCTAGGAGCATGGGCTTCAGTAGTTGAGGCTCTCGGGCCCTAGAGTGCAGGCTCAGTAGTTGTGGCACATGGGCTTAGTTGCTCCGCGGCATGTGGGATCTTCCTGGACCAGGGCTCGAACCCGTGTCTCCTGCATTGGCAGGCGGATTCTTAACCACTGCGCCACCAGGGAAGCCCTAGAGCATATATTTTTGTATAGCCTTTCTCAAGGAAGTTCCTTAGAGGGAAGTAAGGAAGGCCTGTGGAAAATAATATAGGTGAATATTTTCTCAGTTCTCCCAAGTATATGGTACATGATTAGAGCCATTATAGATGCATGGGAGAAAAAAGTTAATTCATTCTGAAGAGTGGATGTTTTAGTGCATTAGGCCTAATTCTATCGTAGAACCCCAGGTGAGAATGGCTACTCTAGTAAATTCTTTAAAAACATTCATGGAAAGTAAATTTTTAAGACCTTGCATATCTAAAAATATCTTCATTTTACCCTAATATGTAATTGATAATTTGACTGGGTATGGAATTCTAAATTGGAAGTCATTTCCTTCTAAGTTTGAAGGCCTTGCCTGTATTTTTGTCTTGATTTCAGTATTGTTGATGTCAGTAGCTTGTCTGATTCCTGATCTTGGTGCTGTAAATTATATGCACAAGGGTTCTTTGCCATAAGTAGGATTAGTTCTCAGTTTTTACCACTGCTGGTTTGTGGTTGAGCTTTCCTGAATCTGCAGGACAGTGACTACAAGTTCATTTCATGCTCTCCACTGTCAAACTTGTGTTGTTGATGTATCTTCTCCTGGATACATACTTGTGGGATACATACCCATACCTGCTTATATTTTTTAAAAAATACTCGTTTCCTGTAATTTTTGTCAAGTTTTAGGAGGGAATACATTAGGTCAGCATCTTTTTTAACCTGGAACCTTTCTTGATTTTACATATATATTATCCAATTTGATCCTTATAACAATCCTGTAATATAGGTAATATTATTAGCATTTTATAGATGAGGAAACAGAGACCCAGAGAAATTAAGTCAATTGCTCAAATGCATCCAGCTAGGATAGAACTAGGATTTGAACCCAGGCAGTTTTAATTTCAAATCCTGTTTAGCCATTATACTATAAATGCCTTTTGTGATGTTATATTCTTCATGTCTTGAGAGCCAAGTACCATTGCATGAATTAATTATAATTATTTCTCTTTTGCCTATATTAAATGGTAATCTATGTTTCATGACACGGAGAAAACAGAAAAAAGAAAACCCAAAAACAAACACACAAAACCTGTTATAGTTGTAGGTATCAACCATAAACTGTTTTTACTACTAATTGATTTTGAAATACCTTTGTCAAAGAAATAATATGTTATGTATATATTGAGTTTGTTTATTTTTAAGTGTCCTTTCTTGTGAAGAGAAACAGTCTTAGATTATATGGGATGCTGTTGTATATGAGTGTAGAACCAGCCTTGAAGTGTATGCATAGTAAGGAAGGAAACTGAGATCTTATACTAAGGTCTATAAAATGAACCACTAAATCAGTTGTAATTGAATTGTTGTTGTCGAGCTAAGGAGGTGTATTTCCAGGTTGAAAGAACTGTGATCGGAAAAAGCAGTCTAGAGTATATAGAGAAAGTAATTGACTTAGAGCTTTTTAACTTTAGTTAAGGTGTAGAGTGAGGTAAATGGATTTTAATATAAGTAGGAAAGAATTCCCTGGAGTTTTAAAGATTAGGAATAAAGACACGACATAGTGTATCATTTTGGCTATGGGTCTTTCCTGTTAGATTTAATGATGTGGGATCATACTAGTCACTTAGTTTTAACCTAGAAAAGAAAGATATTTCCATTTGTTACTGTGATAATAAAGTTACATTTTTTTAATAAGAGAGTTTTAAGTGGAAAATACTTGTTGGTAGATTATATATTTTGAAAAGTTTAAATGTAATGAAGAGGAACTACAGCAGCTGTTTCAAAGAAACATATATTGGGGCATGCAGCATTATTAATGGTGTCCTTTTAATCTTTTCTGTTGATTGGTTTGCATTAACACTGTCTTAATGATGCATATATCCCTACTAGAGGTAAAACTTAAATGTTTGTTCTCTGCTTTAGCTGCTGGAATCCATCAGAACTGAACGTGAAAGAATATCTTTCCTTATGAATTCTTAATCATGGCTGAAGCAAGCAGGAGATTAGATATAAATCTAGAAGCTTCAGGAAAGATAAACAGTGTTATGTTTATATCCATTTTTAAAGTAAGCAAAAACTGGAAAGGAAAGAATTGGAAGAGGTGGGAAGTCTGGCGGATACTATAAAAATGTAATGGATACGAGAAGAGGATTGCGTTTTTTGGGAAAAGAGAAACTGATCTTATTACTTCAGCCTGAATCTCTAAGTATTGATCTTGCTTTGTTTTCCTAAAGCAGCAATTCAACGCAGGGCATTACTGGTTTGATAAAAAGGTGAAACGGTGGAATAGCCTTTCTTGTTTATCAGTTCATTTTTTTAAAAAAACCCAGCAGCATGACTTAGTGCCTTTTCTGTCAGTCTCTTTCTCTATCTGTTTATTGCTGATTTGACAGTCTCTGGTCCTTCTCCTTTGCTGCTAAATGTGTGTGTCCTTTGTTTGTGCTGGTGGGTTTTGCTATATTTGAATGTGAGAGAAAAGCCTGTCATTGCCATACTCGTCTAATTAGGCTTCTGGGTGAGCATATACATTAAATAGACTTTCTAAGCCATGAAGGAAGGGAGCTCACAACAACGTAGATTTTCTTCCTGTACTGTGGTTTCGCCTGTTTTATTTCCTCCACGAATTGATGGCCGAAAGCTGGTCCGGAATGCTTCATTTGGAGGATACAATGAACTTTCTCCTTCGTTGCCAGGTTTGTTTGTTTAATCTTGCATTCTTTTCTTAATTTCTTATAGATTTTTTATTAAAATAAACTAGACGTTTTAACATCTTAAAACTGCTTTTGTTTAAACAAAACAATTCTATAGTGAAAGGTTAGATTTTAGTAACTGCTGCTATATGGCTTGGCTTTTCCATATTTTCTTTTACAGTCTCTTTAAGCTTGAACTTGAAAACTAATGATTCAGTGAAGTATGAATCTTGAGTGCTGATAGCATAAATTTTTGCTTTAATTATTGAAATAAATATTATAACCCTTTGATAAAAATAAAGCCCTTTCTAGACTTCAGATAAAATTCTATAGATAAACCAATTGCAAATGAAACCCACATATTTAATATTGATACTTGTTAGACTATTTCAAGCAAAATAATAACTATGTGAAAATTGATGTTTAGTTTAAACTTTAATGGCTTAAATCCTGACTAACGTAAAGTTTTCTGCCTAAATATAATTTTTGAAATGCCTTACTTTGTGTTGTTAGATGTGTTTGGGTATGATAAGTTTTTGCTTAAAAAATGTTATTTTTAGGGTAGTATTTATTAAATGAAATTAGGCATTGACAGCTATGATTCAGACATTAAACAGTTGGTCGATGAGATGTAGATGTAAGCTGATCTTTTATTGCTTGAAAAAGATTTATTGTAGCAAATATTTGGTTATAGATTTTAAAATATAAATAATCTGTTTTGTTTTCAAAATATTAAGCTGCTACATAATCATATCTACTCTTTTAAGGTTGTATTTTTCTTTTAAAATAAAAATATTCTTTTAATACTCATGGCAAAGAAGTATTGACTGAAACTGGTGCTTGTTTTAATTGTTTATATATTTTTCTGACACACATTTTGTGAAATTCGAATTATATTTTCATTTTTCACACTAACCTTTATTCTTAGCTTTTTGTGAATATTCATGCCACTAGGCAGTATATGCATTCTTTTGAGATAGTGAAACAACTTATAGAAAGTATTACTTGGGCAATTAAGTAAATTATTGTAAATTCACTGATTTCATTTTCTTTTCTAACAGGGTTTCCGAAAAGAATTGGAAACCATAGTCCTGAACTGTTGCCTAAGTAGCATAAGCTTTAAACAACATTCATAGTCCGTATTTAGTCTTCTTAGTGTAGCATGATTACTATCATGCTTCTTTCTTAATGTTCTCAAAATGGTGTAAATTTTACTATTTGTCTATGTTCAGAAGTGGCTCTGAAAATACAACACACAGAAATTTTTTTAATGTTGTTAAATACTGTACTTATTTGCTTTTACAATGTGACTTAGTTCCACTTCTGTATTTGTCTTTGTCTTCTTGGTTTTCTTTTTTTAAGCCAGCAAGCTTGCTAGCACATGTTTGCTGACCTTCATGCCATGAGTCTACTTAATATAAAGAATAATCAGTTTACCTTACTAAACAATAGAAAACTTCACTGTTTAGAAGTTTGGTTTTTACTTCATTAGGTAATTGAAGACAGAATTGTCAGTTTCTCTTGTCAAAGAAAATATTGAAGGTCATTCTAGATACATTTGTTTGAATGGAAAAGTAAATGGTTGGCTTTATTTTCTAATTCTTGAAATAGAGAAAAATCATATTCATAGGGATGCTTCCATATTCCTCTTAATACAACCAACAGTTTTATTATAACTAGCCATAATAAAAAGCTTTTTAAAATATGTTTTATTTTATCAGCTAAGAAGTAGAATTAGGTACTTCAAAGAAGTGGCTTTTTATGTATTTCTTTTAAGTTAAAAGTAAAAAATATAATTTTTTCTGGGACATTTTATTGATTTATCTGACATCATTAGAGAAAGAGAGGTTCTACATTAGTGATATTTAAAGATAACTTTGTTTTACCACTTTGACCACAACCCTTTTATCATTTTAGTTTTCCTTAGGAAAATCTCCCTCCCCCCCCCTTTTTTTTTTGTTACTTCTACCTTAAGGAATATATTGGTATGGCCTTTTTCTTTATGATGAGTTATAAAACAGAAATGATACCCTTTGTCCAGGTACCTAGAAATTGGAATAAATAAACTTTGAACAAAGATGTTTATAGACACTCTGTGTAAGCTTTAGTACATAGATAGATCTGTTTAGTATGTTTTGACTTCTCGGAGATTTTTTTCTTATACAATTTCTTGATTCTTGGGTGTATTCAGTATAGTTTATGTAGCAATTCTATATTTTGTAAATACTTGTTCAATCTGCATTTGTAGATATGTGTATATAATCTCATTTTAACAAGATTAAAGCAGCATAAAACTTGCTTTATTATATCTAAACATTAATGAACCAAATTTTACTGAAGTATATTAAAAGGTTATACCTTATCAATGCTGATAACACTTGTATTCTGTTAACAAATTAGAATTAGGGACAGAGTGCTAATTTATTCAGGAATCATAGTCCATTGAATTAGTAGGAGAAAGTAAACTCTGTTTACTACTACATTATTGGAAAATATCTTCATGACCACAGATTTAGGGGAGACTTTCTTAAGACCAAAAAGCACTAACTGTTAAAAGAATGAGATTGCTAAATTTGACAACATTAAAATCAAGAGCTATCCATCAAGGAGACCATGCAGAGAATTAAAAGACAAGCCATAGAATGGGGAGATATTTGTAATAAATCTAACTGGCAAAGAACCAATAATTGGAAAACATTAAGAATTCCTATATAAATTAAGAAAAAGATAGACAATGAGTTTTTTTTTAATGTAGATAGACAATGAGTTTTTTTTTTTTAATGTGCAAAAGATCTGGGTTCTTCACAAAGAGAAAATTAAAATGGTAATTAACATATGAGATAGTGCTCAATATCATTAGTAATCAGGGACACGCAAACTAAAATCTCATTGATTTACCATTGATACACACACCCAACAGATTGGCAAAGATATTAAAAATCTGTCAATATTGATGTGTTACCATGGATATGGAGAAAGGAGAACTCACACACAGTGCTAGTGGAAAAATAAGCAAATTGGTAAACAATATGGTATTCTTAAAGTTGAAGACCCACATATACTCTGACCTAGGAGTTCTGCTTCTAGGTTTAAACCCTAGAGATATTCATGGATATATATGTCTACTAGGATACATTTCCAAGAATATTCGTATCACCAGTGTTTGTAAGAGGGACAAACTAGAAACAGCCCAAACAATAGATGGATAAATAGTGATATAGTCATGCAGTAGGATTCTAATCAGCAATGACAATGAATGAAATACCTGATGTGACATGCTGGTAAATAATAATCGCAAAAGTCAAGGTAGTTACCTTTGAGGAAGAGAAGAGTAGATAGATTGTGATCAAGAATGGCATGGGGGGGCTTCCCTGGTGGCGCAGTGGTTGAGAATCTGCCTGCCAATGCAGGGGACACGGGTTCGAGCCCTGGTCTGGGAGGATCCCGCATGCCGCGGAGCAACTGGGCCCGTGAGCCACGGCTGCTGAGCCTGCGCGTCTGGAGCCTGTGCTCCGCAGCGAGAGGCCGCGACGGTGAGAGGCCCGCGCACCGCGGTGAAGAGTGGCCCCCACTTGCCGCGGCTGGGGAGGGCCCTCGCACAGAGGCGGGGACCCAACACAGCCAAAAATAAATAAATAAAATAAATAAATTAAAAAAAAAAAAAAAGAATGGCATGGGGCAGGTGGGGAGTAGTTCTTATGGGATGTTGACAATTCTGTATTTCTTGATTTGGGTGGCGGTTATGCAGATAGTCACTGTATACATTAAATTATTCCTTTACATTTTATGCATTTTTCTGAAGGTATGCTATATTTCACCTATTTAAAAAAGCCGCTACAAGTAAAAGTAGAGTCCATTTTTATTAATTTTTGGATCAGCTTATCAAACTTTGTATTTGAAAGGATGAATAAGAATTAGACCCTTCTTTTAAGGAACTCACAGTCAAGTATGTGACATGAACATGAAAACAAATAATTGAAGTACCTTGTGATAAATATGGTAGTACAAATGTACCAAGTGCTGTGTCTCAGAGGAGATAGCTAACTCTATGCCTACACAATCTAAGCAAGGCTCCCAGAAGAAGTTGGCCTTGGATCTTGAGACACACCCTGGCATTCTAGAAACAGCATGAACTTTAAAGTTAGACCTAAGTTTGAATTAGTTCTGATACTGTCACTTATTGACATTTGTCAAGTTACTTAATTCCTGTGAGCCTCAATTTTTTCAATTATATAGAATATTCCTAATATTAAGCGGGGGGCATTGTTTTAAAGATTAGAAGTAGTAAACCATCTAGCATAGTGTCTTAAAATCACAAGTGTTCCTACAAGTGGATATTGGTTGCTTTATTGTTGTTTTCATAAATATTATTATGTTAATTATCCCCATAATTATCATCATTGTTGATGAATGAATCAGAATTAGCCCAGAGCAGGACATGTTAAAGGCATATAGACTAAGTAAGAAAGGATATCATAGCAGGAGAGGTCTAATAAACTAGAAGAACAGGAAGGATATCTGAATTTAAAAAAATTTTTATTGAGGCATAACTTACACATAGTTAAGTGTACAACTTTTTGAATTTTTAGTTATGTATCGATATGTGTAACCATTTCCCAGTTCCCCAGAAGACCCTCTCATGCCCACCCCAGTCAGTTCCTCCTACAACAAAGATAAACCACTGTTCCAACCTCTAGCACCATAGATTAGGTTTGCTAGTTCCTGATCTTTATATAATGGAATCATATGGTATATGATATGTGCTTTTTATTTTGATGGGGAGAGGTGGCTTTTTCTACTCATTATTGTGTTTGTTGTTTTGTGTATTGGTAATTGGTTCTTTTTCATTGCTGTGTATCATTCCATTGTGTGAATATAATGTATTCATTTATTCTACTATTAATAGTCATTTGAGTTGGCTCCAGATTTTGCTGTTACGAATAAAACTGCTATGAACATTTTTGTACCTGTCTTTTAACGGACATGAACACATTCATCTCTGTTGGGTATATCTGGGATCAGAAGTGCTCTGTCTTAGAATAGGAGCACTTTCAGCTTTAGGAGATACTGTCAAATAGTTTTCCAAAGTGATTATGCTATTTGTAGTCCCACCAGTAGTGAATAGAGTTCTGGTTGCTCTATATTCTAACCTGTATTTGGATGGTCTTAGTCCTTTTGATCTTAGCCATTTGGGTGGGGATGTAGGTTTCTATCTCATGGTAGCAGTGAGGAGGATAGTAGGAAGAGAATTTACTACCTAATATCACTAATAAGCAAACTTGGTAAAAAGTCATGATCTGAAACTGTTCTGCATTATTGACAATGGTCAATAATGTAGGCTTCAGGATTTTATCTATAATATCACATTTTTAAGAAATAAAGGAGTAATTTTAAATCCCTATACATGGAAAACAAATGAAAGTCTAAGAAGTATTTTGGCTGAGCCCTTTTTGGCTTCTAACAAATATAATACTTTCTCTGACATTTTAAGATAACGATTATTTTTCATGTTTTTAGGAAGCCACCTTTATCCAGTCTAAAGAAAGAGTCCTTCATGTGTTGCTTTTTGCTTTGCTTACCTTGGAATTACCCTTGAAAACTTAGTGTACAGTATGGCAATATTTTCTGTTTAAGGCTTTTGAACACTTTTATAAGGTCATTGCACTTTAAGCTACTTATCTGCTTATTTGCGCTTAGCTGAAACTCGAAGTATTGGACCAGACTTAGCCTTTTGCTTTATCCGCTGTAATTTTAAATAACTTGGAAGTCATCAAGGCCAGCTTTTAAAATAATGATTTGATTTGCTAGTTTGAGGTATAGAAAATCTTGTAAAATAGGATTCATTTATTGGTCTGACATAATATACAACCTATGTTTATGAGTGCCCTTTTTTTGTTTTTTTGTTTAGTTTCATCTTGCTTTTGTATGTGTCCTTTTCCAACATTTGAAACTTTCTGCAAGACATATTTGCATGTTCAAAAAAAGTCTATTCAGATTTGTAACTTCCACTTTGTTTTAATTTACTGTTCTGTTTTTAAAATAATATGTGAATGTAGACACAGTGAAGTGGGCGTTTTTCTTAGTCTAATAAATGGATTGACCTAGATTGAGCTGAAACCAAAACCAAACTAGAGAAATTAAAGTAAAATTCAGTTCTTATGAGAATAAAGGAAAACATCATCTTTTTTCCATTTGTAATATATACTTTTAGAAAATCTTTGTTCTCTTGTACATGTATTTACAAGATCTTTGAAATAATTTGTGTTAATGCATTAGGATTAAGAATTACTTATTACAAAATGTTTATTACTCTGAATAAATATTTTAGAATTCTTAAACTGAATTATGTAACTTTGGTTTGATATACACTAAAGTTTCAAATCCCGGTAAGTTTTCATTTAAAATTCCATGTTAGATTTATGAAACTGGTTTTTTTTTTCCCTCCTTGGTTTTAGGATTGCCTGATCTTTCTCCTTACCAGAGATGGAAAAGAAAATAAAAAGATTCCTTCTTCATATTACAAAAAATAATAATAATAATCAGCAAAATCTCTGAATTAAGAAAATGGAATGGATTTGTTTTAGCTAATATAAATCAAATACAGAAAAAATGAATAAATCAATGAGAATATCTCATTGATATGCTAGAAATGATTTTTAAATGCTTCAGGGACTGATACTACTGATAACTTTTTAAACGCTGCTTTATGAATGATTATATATATTTTTTTATATAGGCTTTTATTGGACTCAGAACAAATAGTTGTAGGGAAGAGTTAATATTACATGTCCTCAAAAGTAGAAAGAACTTCATTAAAATGAGTACCGGCCCTCTTATGCCTGCCACACAAATCTCAGCATTAACGTTTCTCTAATTGTACCCTTACAACATTAACTTGTTAATTGCTTTTGATAGTGCTATATTAATGTGTTACATGATAGGAAAGATGTGTGTATATATCCCAATGTACTCATATTTTAGATTTATCCTTTTAGAATTTATGTAACAATAGTCAGTGACAATGATAATATTAAGGGTCAATGTTCATTGAGTACATACTGTGTGCAAATACTATGCTAATTGCTTTCTATGCATGCTCATTTAATTCTCACAATAAACACATTATTAGATTTTTTTTAAAGTCTGTCCCTCAATTCAGATTTATTTCCCTAGTATTCTTTTATCACCAATTCTGGAGTTGTTTTCCAGTTTGGCAAGACGTGTGAAAAGTATGTTGGGTTGGTTCTTTGTTAGAAAACAGCTAACTGAAATAAAAGTTCCATGAGTCCTGAATTCATGCCAAGTGAAAGAGCAGAGAAGAGGTATTTAGCTTATGTTGATGGGTTCAGGGAAAGACACCAGTGCCTCTGTAAGCCTTGATTTATTCTAAAGAATTACTATACTAGACATGATCCCTTAGTAGTCTTTAAACTATAATAGTTTAAAACTGTATGTTGAGTCTAGGCTTCTTGCACTGATGTATATCAAATATTGTATAGTGTATATTTGAAATTGAATAACTTATGTGCATTTGCTTTTTAATGCCTATATGTGTTCAAATGTGGTAATACTGAAATAATGACTATGTTTTTAAAGGTTTTGAAAGAGGAAAGGAAGACATTTCTCAACACAGAGATGAATCTTCCCTTTCTATGTCAAAGAGCAAGGTAAGCATATTGTTGTCGTCAAATATATGATCGCAACATTTTTCTAATATTTAAGACGAGTGAACTAACACTGAAATCCTATCAGATTTTTATGGGATGTTTTTATGTTGGTATATCTAAACCATGTAGTATATATGAAAAAAGGAAAGTTCCCCTGGGGCTGATTTAGGTTCTGTTGGTTACTTGGAAATATAGCCTATTGGTAACCAGGGTTCTCTCCTGAGTGATAATTGTTCTGGTGTGTCTGCTATAGCAGTATATCTCAGACTGAAGTTCCATGTAGAGAACTAGAGATAGTCAGGGTTCATTGGTTTGTTTTGTTTTGTTTTGTTTTTTAATTTCTAAGTGTTTTGGGTTCATTCAAATGACAATCAAAACATGTACATTTTACCAGTTAAAGGCCAAACATCTCTTGCTATAATAGTGTGCAATTGAAAGGCACTTTCTTAGAATAGGACATAGTTCCCTAAATTAGTAATTTTCAAATGAGATACTTGTACATATTCTTAAGTCTGTTGAGAATTTTGTCTTTAAGAGTACTATTCAAATTTTAAAAGTATTGTATGATGCATTGACTTCCCTATGGGTTTGTAATTCACTAGATTTTCTATAATTCGTCAATGGATTTGACTTTTGACTGTTATTTCTGGTCAGGTTTAGTAGCAGGAGAAGCTTATGTTTGTGGAATCAAACTTCAATGACTGTAAGAAAATCTTTTTTTTTTTTTTTAATAAATTTATTTATTTATTTATTTATGGCTGCATTGGGTCTTTTTTTTTTTCTCCCTTTGGTGGTTTTTTGTTTTTTTGTTTTTAATTTTATTGATTGATTGATTGATTGATTGATTGATTGATGTGTTGGGCCTTCGTTGCTGTGCGAGGGCTTCCTCTAGTTGCGGCAAGTGGGGGCCACTCTTCATTGCGGTGCACGGGCCTCTCACTATTGCGGCCTCTCCCGTTGTGGAGCACAGGCTCCAGACGCGCAGGCTCAGTAATTGTGGCTCACGGGCCTAGTTGCTCCGCGGCATGTGGGATCTTCCCAGACCAGGGCTCGAACCCGTGTCCCCTGCATTGGCAGGCAGATTCTCAACCACTGCGGCACCAGGGAAGCCCTGCATTGGGTCTTTGTTGCTGCGCGCAGGCTTTCTGTAGTTGCGGTGAGCGGGGGCTGCTCTTCGTTGCGGTGCGTGGGCTTCTCCTTGTGGTGGCTCCTCTTGTTGCAGAGCACGGGCTCTAGGCACACGGGCTTAGTTGCTCCACGACATGTGGGATCTTCCCGGACCAGGGCTTGAACCCGTGTCCCCTGCACTGGCAGGCAGATTCTTAACCACTGTGCCACCAGGGAAGTCCGAAAATCTATTTCTTAAGCTGGTAAATTCTCTGCTATTCTCAGCAGTAGGCTTGGCTTGTAAAACCCTACATGTTTTGTTCCTGTTCTTGTGAGTGGTTGAGAGGATTCCATGATATATTTTTTATCATATTCCATGATATGCTTTACACAGATTTTATTCACACTTAACTTTTCAAGTATTCATTACATAAAGGTCCATCCTGTACTTATATGTATATAAGTACATAAGGTGAAAATTTAGTAGGACTTTGTATGTATATAACATATGCATGAGAAATACCTTTATCGTTTTATATGAGATGCATAATTAACGAGGAGATGATTTATCTTGGTTCTGCCATGGTTAGAAATACAGTGAAATTTATGGAATTTTAAAAACCTATTTTCAAGCAGTTAATACCAGAATTGGTGAATGTATGGAATAGTGGTATTCCTACTCAGAACCCTAAACTCCAGATCTACCTACCACAGCCATCTACATGTAGTCTCTAAATGGGAGGGTGAAGGAGGGGCAGGAGGGGTGGGGAGGACAGGGAGCCTGAAAAGCAAGTTTACATACCTTAATGAAGCAGTGTGCATTAATAAAAAAAAAGGAAACACAGGCTGCACGTTGAGTACAATAGCACCTAGTTGTGTACGAACCTCAAATTAAAATTAATTAAAATTAAATAAAATTAGAAATTTGGTTCCTCATTTACACTAGCCACATCTCAGTAGCTCACTAGCCACATATAGCTAGTGGCTACCATATTGGACTACTCAGATATAGAATATTTCTGTTATTCAGAAGGTTCTACTGCACAGCAAGCATTCACTGCTTTAGGGTCAAAAAAGTGAGTTTGAATCTTGACTGTCATATAATACCTATGACTTCTTAGATGCTAATTATAATGACATTAATAGCTACTTTGTACTAAGAGCTTGCTAAGTGTCTTTTTAACTCTCTTAAGGATACTAGAAGACAGGTATTATTGGCCCCATTTTATTAGTGAACAAACTGAAGCTTAGCGAAGTTAAATAACTCTCAAGGGTCAAAATGGTAGAGCTAGAATTCAAAGTGGCTTCAGTTTTCTTATCTGTACAAAAGAGGTAAGATCTAACTCTCAGATTGTGATACTGTAAGTGCCTCATGAAGTACTTGATTAATAATAGGTGTTTGAGAATTCATTTTTCTTACTTTGAATAAAGAACTACAGTGAATGAATAGGCTTCTTGACATGGTAACTATTTGGTGTAAGTAAAATTGTACTCATTCTGTTATTTTCCAAGAGCTGAATCTTACTGATTCTATCTTAACTTAGATTTAATCTTGGTTTATTCTGTTAGCTTAAGAGATACGTAGTCACTAGTTTGTCCTTATATATTTTAACATATATTCCACTCTGTTGTTTTTCAGAACAATCCTAAGATTTATACATTTATCATCAAACCTTATTCTCATGGAATTCTGAAGATTTTGTTCTTACCTAAGTAACTTTGGGAAGCAAAATCTTGTTATTCCTTCTATGATCGATCTGCATAACTGAGACCATTAAATAATTTTAACCTTATACTTTTATGAATTTGATGCAAAAAGTATCAGTACTGTCATTTTGGTCACTGAATTTGCGGTATCCTTCTTTCCCCCAACCCCCGCCATTTTAAAAATAAAGGCAGTTCCTGTTTCTCATGCACCCTGTAAATGAGTGAATTGGAGAAATCAGTTAATCAGATCATCCCATCTTCCTTTTAACATTTTTAAATAAATTTTTAATTGTCCATCTCAATGAAAGGAATTGCCAGCATGAATAATATTTCTAGTGGGATAAAAGGAATGCTATTACAAGGATAAGGGGTTTCTGAGCCGAGATCTTGACTTGATTCTCCAGCCGTCAATCTGCTTACCTGTAGGTTTGCTAAATCATCTATCTCTTGCTGTAAAAAATATATTTCCTTGGACATTAAAAAAAAAAACAAAAACTTTCCAAATCAAAATATCTGGTAGAGTCATAGTAACTTATCATTATTGTTATTATTCCTTATATCTGCAGTATTTTATAGTTTTCAAAGCAAGTCGAAAGTCTTCTTATATGTTAATGTTCCATTTATCTAAAGGTCATATTTTTATCAACACTTGCAATCTAGAGGATAGTCGCAAACCTGAAACACAATATACCAAGTACTGTGTTAAACACATCATGCACACTACCTCATTTACCCCTCAAAGCAACCCTATGACTTGGTAGGAATATCCTTATTTTATAAATGAGCAACTAAGACTGGAAGAGATTGAATAACTTCCCATAGTTGCACAGCCCTTAAGGTATCATCATTAAAATAGTGGTCAGTAAGTTTATAAAAGGAGAAAACTTAGTTTAGTAAAATATTTCCAACAAAAAAACTGTTTATGATTCTTGGTATTTAAAAGGTAACTTGTTCATTCAGAAAACTTTGGTAGTATTTCATTAAAAAGACTATAGAACTTGGTCACTGGATCCTTTTTTTTTTTTTTCAGAACTAGCTACACAGTATGGCAAGGATTCCTTGAAGTATGTGTGCTGTAATTTACCAAGCTCATGTGACAGCCATCTGGCCTGCTGGTCCCTTATATACTAGAATCGTTTAGGAATCTCCAAGCCAGATCTTGTCATGTCTAGGGAATTAGATTTCCTGTTGTTCATAAAGATAAGTCTTAAATTTGAGTCTAAGATTCTATATGAACAGTTTTAAAAGGTGAGAAATAAATGTGGTGAGATGGCTAAGAGCACGAGACTGAGAATTAGGCACACCGGAGTACAAATCCCAGATCGTCTACTTATGACTCTGTGGCTTTGGGAAGTTATTTAATCTGTTAGTCTTAGTTTCTTTATTAGCAAAAGGAGGAAGTACACCTATCTCATAAGGTTGCTTTGAGGATTAAATGAAGCAGAACATATAAAGTATTTACATAGTACTTGGTAAAGAGTTAAACAGGCATTCATTTTCATTAACTTTTAAGCTAATATTATTAGTATTCTTCACTTAATAGCATCTAAAAAGTACATTATAATACACATTTTCCTATTAAGCTGTGGGAAATAGAAACCATTACATTCCTCTGACAGTAGCCATGTCATCTTTGAGTTTCCAGCGGCAAGGAGAGGACAGGGACCTGTTTGGCTTGAGGACTTTTGTGGAATGGTTTTAGTATCACAATGTATCCTATCATCATGGGAGTAAGCAATATGATGTGTCAAGTCCAGTTCTCAAAGGAGTAACTTTAACAAAAATTTAATTAGGTTAATACCCACCTTCTACATTGAGTGTAGTGTGCAGTTCCCTTCCAGTTCAGCCAGTTATTACCATCAGCATAATAATTCGTATTTTGTACTAAGTAGTGGAGCATTTTTAGAAGAGATGAGCTGCAAGTGCTAGTTTCATTTTCATTGTATTAATTCCGAAGGTATTTATTGAGCCCTTCCTTTTCCCCAGGTAATAGCTGGCTACAATCGGTAAATAAACATGGTCCCTGTCCTCATGGATATTAAAATTGAGTGAGGGAGTTTGTACCCAAAGTTCTTCATCCTTGATCACATCTAGTGATATTATGTAGATCTGGCCATTAAACAGTTGAAAGCTACCATTTGGATCAAGCCCCATATACTTTCCTGGCACTGGGAGTAATGCTACAAACTTTAAGTACCTTCTCCCATGTCTAACAATAGGTAAAAATGAAAATCATAGAACAGTGAAGGAATATGTTTAATTTTGTTGTTCCAGGATTTATAGAAGCAGCTTTTAGTTCTATATTCTTCTACTCTAGTGGAAGAAAGTAGTCTCCTTGAAAGAGTACTGGATTAGGAGACCCAGGTTCTGATTCCTGCTGTTGATTGTTTAGAAAATCAACGTCCCTGAGCCTCCCTTTCATGATTTGTAAAATGGAGATAAAACCACTTGTTATGCCTATTTTTCAAGGTTCTTATGAGGATCAAATTGAAATATCAAGTATAAACAAAGTCTGGAAACAAGTTTAAGACATTAATAATAATTTAGGGACACTGGATAGTTAGGAAGAAGTAGGTGCTAGGAATATTGATTTTTAAACACTGTACAAATTAGGGTGTTTCAGTACTAGTTTCTGAAGATGTTTGTACTTATTCCCTTTGGAGAAGGAGTAGCAACAGGGCAATGTGTGCAGCAACTTGCTAGAAGTTTTTTGTTTTTTAGCATATTTCAACTTAAAAAATTACACTGCTTTGGATACATTTGTCCGAAGAATAACTAAATAATTGTATAAAATAATTGTATTTTTCAGAAATACTCTGAAAAATAGAATGCAAAGATTTACAAATGATCTTATTTAACCTCACATTGTAAATTAATTTATTGATGTTTTTATTTTTGTGTTTTTGTGGCTTTAATGTGGATTAGTTTTCAAACCCAAATACTGTAAAGGGAAAATCGGTATTTGAAAATTGACATTTGCCTAAATCACAGCAGTGAATGGGAAGAATGTCACAAACATAGTTTTAACATTAGTTTTTATGTGCCATATGTGTGTGTAGAATAAGTGGCGGTTTTAATTATTATTTCTGTTTTCTTCATTTCCATGTGATTTCAGTCTGAATCCAAACTTTATAATGGCTCGGAGAAGGATAGTTCAGCTTCAAGCAAGCTTACAAAAAAAGAATCTCTCAAGGTTAGTTTCCACAGTTATGAAATAAGATAAAGAAATAAATATTTGTATTCCTAAAGGAAGAAAAAAAATGTTAATGTTTGTATGGCATGCTGGAGTCAACTGAAAGGACTCTTTGAGGACTGTCCCAGTGCTACTCTGGCCCTCAGCTGGGGTGCGGGTGCTGAGGACTGGATATCTCTGCACAGCTGTACTTGAGTCACGCACGCCACTGTGTTATGGAACACCTGATGGGAAGCTCTGCTGCCCTTTGAAATTTGAGTTTACTAACTGCTAGGTCATGGGCTGAATTTGGCCCACAGGTAGATATATTTTGTTTGACCTACACAGTGTTTTAAAAATTTGAGCCAACAATTACAAGTCCAGATTTCCAGCTTCTCCTAAGAAATAGGTAATACTGGGCCTGCCTTCCAAAATGGCCACAGATCCTGGAGTTTAAGGAACACATGCTTTCCAATTGATTCTTGATTCCCATATAGTCTGTTTTGCCCCTCTTTTTTTCCATATCTGATCCTATACGTATTTGCATTTACAATCCTATATGAAATCTGTTAATTCAAATATGCATATTAACAAAGACCAAAGTCAAAACTTTTTGACTGTATAATTATTAAAATTTTTTGTGTGTATGTAGTCTCTTTACCATTAAATGCAACTAGGAAAATTTTGTGTTTTAGTTTAAAAAAAGCCACTGATTGATAGGTTATCTTCTCCCCTTCGTGAACGACAACAAAGCAATAAATAATAAGATTGCTTCACTGCTGCTTTCCCAAATTATCTCAGGAGTGACTTATGAAGGGTAAAACTTTGATAATTTGAATCAATTAGTTTCAATGTTGTGGTTTCTTAGTTATTTATATCTTATATATTAGTGTCAGAAAAGAGAGAAAAATTGCCAGTCCTAAATAACTACAGCATTGTTTGTGATATGAAAAACTGACAACAGAGTAGATTTCCATCAGTAAGAGAATATATTAAGAAAAATTATAGAAGCAGTATAGCATGGTGCTTAAAAGCATGTCTTTTAGAGCCAGGCTGCCTCTATTTGAATTCTGCCTCCATGAATTACTAACTATGTGATCCTGGGCAATTTACTCTCTGTGCCTCAGTTTTCTCATCTGTAAAATAAGGATAATGATAGTCCTACTTCCCAAGGTTATTGTGAGTATTAAATGAGGTAATACATGTAAAGTGCTTACAACAGTGACTGGTGCGCAGTGTGTGTCCCGTAAATGTTACCTCTTATTATTTTATTCATACTAGGAATCCTATGTAGCAGTTAAAAGAATGAGGTAGACATGGAATGGAAAGAGAATTGAAATGCTCCAAAAAATATTGAATAGGAGAACCTTTTTTATGTGTTCAAAAAAACAAAAACAAACACAAAAGCTGTATATTTCTATAGGTTGTGTACATAGAAGAGGCCTGAAAGGATAGTGTTTTCCTGAAGGTTAACAGTGATCAATTCTGGGAGTCGGAATAGGAGAGGGTATAATAAAAACGGCTTTTAGCTTTGTGTTGTTTGAAATTTTTACCATGAGTTTGTATTCATGTACTGTGTAATTTTAAAAACGTAAAATTCTTTAAAAATATACAGAGAACTGGACTAGTGATCAGAAAAACTAGATTCTAACCTTGCTTTTCTAAAAATTTCTACCAGCTCTTAAAAAAAAAAAGTTCTGTCCTAAGATGCTAGAATTCTAAAAGAGGTTTAGAATTTTATTTTAGAGTGTAAAATTTTTTACATTCTATGGAGCTAAAAAATTGGAGAGAAATTGCCTATTTCTAAAAAATTTTAAATTTTTCTATTATTTCTATAAAATAGGTACAAAAGAAAAATTACCGAGAAGAAAAGAAAAGAGCCACAAAGGAGTTACTCAGTACAATCACAGATCCCTCTGTTATTGTTATGGCTGATTGGTTGAAGGTCAGTTTGTATTGACTCTTGAATTCAAATGCTGGATATTTATCAACTGGAATAGGAAAGCCCAAAGTGCACCTAAAAGCCTGCAAGACAAAAACATCTCCTAGATTGATTGTTTTTCACTGATGAAGAAACTATTAATTGTATCCCAGAGGATCTATGTTCCAGCCTTAATGGAGAGAAGAAACCTTAATGTTGTCTCTCTTGACAATAACATCAAATATGGATAGCAGTTCTTTTAAAAAGGCTTTTTGATTTGTGTGACATGTTATAGTCTAATCCAGGGGTCCCCAACCCCCGGACCACGGACCAGTACCCGTCCGCGGCCTGTTAGGAATCGGGACGCACAGCAGGAGGTGAGCGGCGGGCGAGCAAGCGAAGCTTCATCTGCCTCTCCCCATCGCTTGTGTTACCGCCTGCACCATCACTCGCATTACCGCCTGAACCATCCCCCCTCCTTGAGGAAAAATTGTCTTCCACGAAACTGGTCCCTGGTGCCAGAAAGGTTGGGGACCACTGGTCTAATTGATGTGCTGTAAAGAAATATTTTGTTTGCTGTTCAAATTATCATTTAGTATTATTGTAGACTTGGTATATTTGCATTTTGGAGAAGATATGAGACAAAGTTAGTGTAAAAGTTACCATTTGAAAAGCATTGATTTTCAGAACAACATACATATTGCTATTTCTATTCCTTATTCTTTTAACCTCTGGTTATTTCCACTTATTTTTATTTTCTGTCATCTTAGTCACTCTATCCTCTTTATCATTCTTATCTGTAGGATATTTGGTAGGAATATTTTAGACTAATGCTAACTTTGAGAATGGTCTTGTAAGACCCTGACTCCCAGGAAGTTTTAGTACCTGGCTTTCACCTAAAAATCACCCCAGCACTGAAAGCTTTCCACCTTCCCCAAGGGTAGGTACAACCTCCAACCTAAAATCCTTATGGGATCTGTCATGGAAGTTCTCTTACTAAAATAGAAGTCTAGTGATAGTTTCCTTGATAGTTCAAGTAGTACAGGGGTCTTCTTCAATATTATTCTGAAAACACTTTCTGACTTACATTGGCTCTACTTACTAAGTCTTTAAGCTCCAGATCTTGGTACTAGGAAAGTATATTTTAATGGCCCCTCACCTGGCCAGGAAGGTTAGGAAAACCATTCTACTTGGTACATTATTTTGAAATTGTTGATGCAGTCTCCCACTAGAATTTAAGTTCCTCAGAAGCAGGAGTCATGCTGTTTTCACATTTATTTCCAGTGCTTGCTATTTAGTAGCTTAACAAACATACATCTAGTGAATTTAAAGTGTACACTTTATGGAAATTTTAGATTAAAATACCCTATTTGCCTCTATTTGGTTAGTATCTTGTGGAGCAGAGAAACAAAGGTTTATTTCTTAAATAAACTTATATTTTTGTAGATTCGTGGTACTCTAAAGAGCTGGACCAAATTGTGGTGTGTGTTGAAACCTGGTGTGCTACTGATCTATAAAACCCAAAAAAATGGTCAGTGGGTAGGAACAGTCCTTCTGAATGCCTGTGAGATCATTGAGCGTCCATCAAAAAAGGATGGCTTTTGTTTTAAACTTTTCCATCCTTTGGAGCAGTCCATTTGGGCAGTGAAGGTAAGTAAGCACTTGTTTTATAGGTGAGAGGTAAAGATGACAATCTATAAGTAGAACTGAGATAAATCAATGAATGATTAATGATTGCTGTCCTCTGCCAGAACTTATAAATTTGTTTTTGTCTTCAATCACATTATTCCTCTTTCTGTTTCTACCCACAATGAAATGTGCACCAAAATGCTTAGTTTACCTTTAAGATCTAACTTAAAAATTTCTCCAGAAAATGCTTCGCAAATTTATATTGTACCTTATTACCTCCTGTCTGTAGGGATTGTTTGTACTGTTCTTTTACTTTGCAATTACCAGCTTTGCTTTGTAATATTGTATCCTGTTTACTGTGAGTGTTTTTCTCTTTATCAAATTGTCAGACTCCCTAGAACAGAAGCTGCCATTTATTTTGGTGGTCTTTCCTGTAGTGATGTAAATATGTGATAGGAAGCCTATAAGCAGAAGCAGTCCTACATATTTTTGAGAGGCAGCTTTCTTTGAAGATGGAGCTCTAATGCTTTTATAACTAAAAAGCATTACCCTGGTCACTCCTTGTTTTAAAAACAAACAATCAAGAAAATAGAAATGCTCTATTTGATAAACTATTATACTAAGGAATTCTACAAACAGTAGACAGGCAGTACATGCTAACTGAATAAATGAGTCTAGCTTAAGTTTTTACAAAGCGATCATTGTTTTAGTTTCTAAAGTCAATTACACTTGGATAAAGGTTTTAGGACTCCTCCTTTAGGTAAACAACCTAATTGAGATTAGAACTAAAAGTAGCTTCAGCTTTTTAATTTGTTGGGTATTGCTTAATTAGGCAATATACATACACCTAGGAAAAGACCTGGATTTTTAACCTTTATTTCAGTAGTCTGGAATCATAGCAGGAATAAATTTAGGATTACAGAGTTAGTTTTATTCTGAGATTATATACTTCCCACAGGGGAAAGAATTTAACCCATGAAACCTCTGGTATTTCTGTATCATGTCATTCTGAAGTGAAAAAAAATTACTTTCAAAATCTTTTATATGTATATTATTTATTCTTTACTACTATTTTTAGGCATTGTAAGAATTATAATGAATTTTTAAATCATTAAAAAATACTTTAAATGTCAAGTTATTTCATTTCAAATATTGGCAGGAGGGAAATTTGTACAATTATATGAACATCAGAATATTCTTCACAAGCAAAACGTACTTAGGACATTGTTTAAGCAGCTTAAAAGTCAATGTCTATGATTAGGAAAGAGTAATGTTTATAAATTTTTACTTTGTGTCAGGGACTCTTTTCAGCATGTTATATGGAATCTTTTTTTAATTCTCGTACCTGTAAGGAGGATACAAATTTCCCCCATTACCCAGATAAAGAGATTGAGGCCTAAAGAGGTTACTTAAGTAATTTTTCTAGTATGGAATCAGGATCGAAACCCAGGCAGTCTGACTCAAGGTCCTACTCTATACTGGTTCTAGGAACTAGACCATAAATTATAAAGCCATTTGAAAATACCCAAGGGATATTATAGGATTTGTTAAAATCGTATTGATTTATTTCTACTTTTTTTATTTTAAATGTCCATCTTTACTTCCTAATGTTTATGCTTCTTAAAATCCATTTTACTCTTTGATCTGACAACTTAAAAAATTATTTTTTCCTGGACCTAGTAAAAATTCATTTCTCTTTTTCTTATAAGTTCCCAGCTGTTTCTTTAGGCTTCCAGAAATTTAGTATTTCTTATCTAATAGTTTCTGTGGTATGGAAATTCTCTGTTAAATTAAAATTTGGTCTCGTATGGGAAATTTTAGGTTTCTCTTTAATATGTGAACAATATGCAGAGATAATGCTTAATGTTAACTATAAGTTCAGTTTTCTGGTAAGGAGGTAAATTTTGTGAAAGAGGAAAGCTTTCCTCAGTACTTAACATTTGCTTTCTCAAGAAGCATGAAATTAAAGCTTGTTTGTTTTTAAAAATTATAATCCATGCCTCACTTAGATTATTACAGATAATAATGAATAATATAAAGTTGAGATCTCATAATACTGTACACCATTTATTTTGTTTATTCTGCTTTTAAGGGTCCAAAAGGTGAAGCAGTTGGATCCATAACTCAGCCCTTACCTAGCAGTTATTTGATCATCCGAGCTACTTCAGAGTCAGATGGTAAATACAAATGATGGATTGGATTTTGGTCCTTATTTTTAAGGGTCACTTAAAAATATACTATATACTTGTATAGATCTATACTTTTATAGATCACTGTATTTTCATTTGGGAAATCTGTGTTTAGTATGGAATTTGCAGCAGAGGTATTATAATCATAAATTGCCTATAACACTAAATATATCATCAACTTGGTTGACAAATAGGGAAATCTAATAGGAAGGAAGCATTATATAATTGAGTGATAAATTAGCAGCCTGGAGTTTTCTTCTTCATCCTTTATTGACATATTAACACCTTTTTGACTTGATTAGTATTCTCTGTGGTAACTCATTGTTTTGTCATTTTAGAAGTACATTTAATACTATTTATATGTTATCATTAAATATTAACATGACACTGTATACACTATTTTGTTTTTGTTTTTTTGCATAAGACATTCAAACACAAACTTCTATTCTGTACTTTATTACTTAATACTTAATTCCTGAAACAAATATAGGGAGGGTATAATTTGTATGAAAGCAAGGTAACTTTAAAACTTTAATAATTGATAATGGATTTTTTCTTCACTTTTGTGTTTTATAGTGTAGACTAGCTTAGCCTAGGGAATCATGTAATCTTCTAAACTTTACTTTCACTAGATGATTATTTTTTAAATTAAAATATCATAGGCCTGAGCTTTCATTATGAAAATGATTTATTTGGCTGATATTGCCACCATATCTTGAAACAAATGTATATGACTTTTAAGAGCAATTAACATTTTTTTTCTGCTAGCACTGTTCTAAATTTTAATTTAAAAAAAAAAGTTATTGGGGGAGAGGGATCAATTGGGAGTTTGGGGATTGACATATACACACTATTATATTTACAATAGATAACCAACAAGGACCTACTGTTGAGCGCTGTTGAGCACAGGGAACTCTGCTCAATATTCTGTAATAACCTAAATGGGAAAAAAAATTTCAGAAAGAATAGATATATGTATATGTATAACTGAATCACTTTGCTGTGCACCTGAAACACAACATTGTAAATCAACTATAGTCGAATATAAATAAAAATTAAAGTATATAGAGAGAGTCAACCACACACACACAAAATTAAGTTATTAATGTTTCTACTAACTAATGTGGCAGTTAATAACAGTATTAGACAGGCATTCTTCTGACTTAAAATTTGGGTGCTAAACCTGGGATAGATGTCCTGTCAACAACAAAATATTATTTTAGATAGTTTGTTTATAGTAGAAACATAATCCCTTAGGTATATTTCATGTACCTTTTTGGTACCTTCAGTTATTCTACATGTTAATGTTTGAAGCTTTTAAAAATAAAGTACATTTATTTTAGATTAGATGTATTTTCTAATGCACGTTAATGCTATTTATTTACCAGTGGTTTCTAGATATTTAGAATGTAAAAAGCACTTATTAAACTGAAAAATTGCATTAAGACATCCTGGCAGGATTTTATATTCTAATTAACTTTTACAGTGCATGTTTCTGAGAGAAATAATAGTATGTTTAAAAGTTAACAGTGTTAAATTAAGATGGATGCTAGTTTTTCTAGTTTCTTGAATTATACTATTTATGAATCTGTCTTCTTCTAGGAAGGTGCTGGATGGATGCTTTGGAGTTGGCTTTGAAATGTTCTAGTCTTCTTAAACGTACAATGATCAGGGAAGGAAAGGAACATGACCTGAGCATCTCATCAGAGAGCACACATGTGACTTTGTATGGCTTATTACGTGCTAACAGTCTCCACAGTGGTGATAACTTCCAGTAAGTAAATATTGCCACTAATTTGGTGATTATTTTCGAGACTATGTTATTCACTAGGTTAGTTGGCAGGCCTAGAATTTTTGTATTGTATCTAGGATTGAAACTTAGCTGTCTTTAAACCCCCATGGCCTGGTTTAAAATTTGTTGAGTTGCTATGGTGAGGTGTAGAAAGTTATTTCCTTGATTCCAGCTAATATGAATTACTTGTTCTTTCCTAAATACAACCATGCTAACTACCTTGTCTTTGTGCCTGGCGTTTCCTCAATTAAGAATGACCTCTAGTCCTCCTTGCTCTTTTCTTCCGTCATACTCCTGTGTTTTCTTCAAGGCCAATCTCAATCTCAAATATTATATCATATGCGAAGCCTTTCTTTGCCTCATAAAAATGAGATGTAATCCGTCCTTCTACTGTTGTTCAATAGCACTTTTATGTTTTTTCTATAATGGACTTGACTTATTCTACCTGGTATTTGTGGAATTCTCCTATTATATTGTGTTTCAAATTGGAACTGTATCCTATTTGTGGGGTTTTTTTTCCCCTGAAGCATTCATTGTAGTTAGTACTAAAAAAAATTTTCTTCAAGGAAACGAAGGTTGAGGTTCAGATCTCTTCTGTTGCTTTGCAGGAAAAATAGACTTCCCCTTTTCCTCCCTGGCCTCAACCCGCAGCTTCTCTGCACCCACTTATTTCTGTCAGCATTGAGGTTACCCTCCTCAAAGTTAGACTGCTTCTCTCCTCGCTTCCCTGTAAGCTGAGCTGAACTTTTTTTTTTTTCCTATCCTTTTGACTCTTTTTCTTTACTCGCTTTTCAAACTGCCAAAAATAAATAAATAAATAAAACCACCATTATCTTATCTTTTACATTCTTTCTTTGCAGATCTATAATCTGGAGCTTTATTTTATCCTAGTGTAGGAGTCTGAATGGGATAGGATGAGGGGGAGGGAGGTGCACCTGATATAGGAATGGGTTTTTGTTGGGGCCTTTTCTCCTGGTATTATAGAATACCAGGTAATCCTTAAATGCTCTTATTTGGGGATCTTAAAATTCATCTGCTTCACATATTTATTCATTAAAAAATTTTGAGTCTCTTTTCTGTGTAAGATACCATACACTTTTCTTTGTAATTCACCACATTGTGAATAGGAAAATGAATCAGATATGATCCTAAATTTGAATCCAGTATAACAGTTTACTAGCTATGTAATCCTAGAGAGATGTTTTGTTTTGTTTTGCTTGAAAGCGATAAAATGCCAGGCAACTATAAATAGTAGGAAGAAAAGAATGACATAAACAACCAAAGGAGAGATGTCTTAGGGTAATGTAGGATCAGGATAATTTAGAGGATGAAAACATAATATCCAGCTAGGGAATCAGGGAGAGGATCAATATAACAGATTTTACCGTTAAGTAGAATCAACATATCAACACGTTCATTTGGATATATGACAGAAAATGAGCTAGGAACTGATGATGCAGAGATGAGGAAGGATGGGAGCCTACCTTCGGGACTTAGAATCTCCTTGGATGTAAGAGACAGGAAATGGGTAAAGTTAAAAAAAGATTACCAAGTTTTAAGCCTGAGTGACTGGGAAGATGATAAAAAATTTAAAAAAAAATTTTTTTAAAGGACCATATTTGGGAGATAATATATTAAATATTGGACATGTTGAGGATGCAGTGGTCCCAGTATATATAGATGTGGTCAACCAAGCATTTAAAAACATGAATCTGAAGCTTATTCTTGCATGTGTGGGAAATCATCAAACAGAAATCATCAAATAGAAATGATGATGAAGTCTTGCAACTGGACTGGTTGCCAAAGGGGAGAGAGGATAAAACAAAATAAAAGAGAAAATAAAAACCAGATTGTGAGGGATTAAGGAGAGACTAGATGGTAAGAAAGCAAAGACAGCAATTTTAGACTACGTTTTTAAAAATATATGATTGTAAAGGAAAAAAAAGAAAAGTATTCTAAAAAATGAATTTCTGTTAGAAGTTCTCTGATTAAAATCCAAACATAAGAAGATTTTGGAAAAATAGAAACTAAAAGAGAATCAAATAGGACTACTCTGCTCTATTAAACTTATCTCAGCATTGTTAAAATGTCAGTTATTATGTATAACGGCACCATGTATTCATTTGTAAAGTACTTTACAAATTTTTTATACCAAACGAAACCCACAGATACTTTTTTTTTTTTAATAAATTTATTTATTTATTTATTTATTTATTTTTGGCTGTGTTGGGTCTTCGTTTCTGTGCAAGGGCTTTCTCTAGTTGCGGCAAGCGGGGGCCACTCTTCATTGCGGTGCGCGGACCTTTCACTGTCGCGGCCTCTCTTGTTGCGGAGCATAGGCTCCAGACGCGCAGGCTCAGTAGTTGTGGCTCACGGGCCTAGTTGCTCCGTGGCATGTGGGATCTTCCCAGACCAGGGCTCGAACCCTTGTCCCCTGCATTGGCAGGCAGATTCTCAACCACTGCGCCACCAGGGAAGCCCACAGATACTTTCTTAAATGAGAAATTTCTAAAAAAATTTTTGATTCTGGAAGTGACTTTTTTAAAAAAATTGTTTCCT
The DNA here is from genome assembly GCF_028564815.1 of Eubalaena glacialis. NCBI lineage: Eukaryota > Metazoa > Chordata > Mammalia > Artiodactyla > Balaenidae > Eubalaena > Eubalaena glacialis. The sequence goes on from NC_083726.1 coordinate 43,134,031, forward strand.
TTTTGTGCAGATTAGTAACCCTTGTCTTGTAAGTAAGAATAAGGTTGGGTATGGCAGCTTAACAATTTTAGGCCATAGGTTCATTTCCTTAAGCTGAAATTTCCATTTCCAGTTCTCCATGGATTTTTTTTTTCAAGGTTAAGCCTATCCAGTTTCGTTATTTTTTTCTTTTGGCCGCGTTGGGTCTTTGTTGCTGCGCGCGGGCCTTCTCTAGTTGCGGTGAGCGGGGGCTGGCTACTCTTGGTTGTGGTGCGCGGGCTTCTCATTGTGGCGGCCTCTCTTATTGCGGAGCACGGGCTCTAGGCACACAGTCTTCAGTAGTTGCGGAGTGCGGGCTCTAGGGTGCAGGCTCAGTAGTTGTGTCATGGGCTCAGTAGTTGTGGGTCGCGGGCTCTAGAATGCAGGCTCAGTAGTTGTGGCACATAGGCTTCGTTGCTCTGCAGCATGTGGGATCTTCCCGAACCAGGGATTAAACCCATGTCCCCTGCACTGACAGGCAGATTCCTAACCACTGTGCCACCAGGGAAGTCCTCAGTCCAGTATTAAATCGATATAATTACCTTATACATTTCTCCTTTTATTTTTGGACTTACTGTGAGTGACTTTGGAGACCTTTACAGGTAGAAAGTCATAATTCATTTATGTTCACTTGAGAATCTAGTGGTCTTGGCTTGAAGTTTTTCTTTAGACCAGAAGTGATAGGTTGATTCAAGTGATGATGTTTGTAAAACTAAGAAAAAAATCTAGCAAGAAATAGTCTAAAATTTTGCTTTTGGAAAATTTTAGACCTAAAGGATAGAGAAGCAAAGAGCTCAGAGTGTCATCTTTTAACATTTTCCAGGTTTTAATTTAATTTCTCTGTGCCTCCATTCATTAATCTGTGAAGTGAGAGTAATAATTTTACTTATAGGGCTATTGTATGATTAAATGAGTTAAACTATATAAAACACTTAGAATGGTACCCTGCACATAGTAAATTCTCAGTAAGTGTTACATATCCTTCTTATTTATAAATTAAATATTCTTAACCTCCTTTATCCTTCCTCCTAATAATTCTTTCTCTTAAGGTTAAATGATAGTGAAATTGAACGACAGCATTTTAAGGACCAAGATATGTATTCTGATAAATCTGATAAAGAAAATGATCAAGAACATGATGAGTCTGACAATGAGGTGATGGGGAAGAGTGAAGAAAGTGACACAGATACATCAGAAAGGCAAGATGACTCATACATTGAACCTGAGCCGGTTGAGCCTTTAAAGGAGACTACCTACACTGAACAGAGCCATGAAGAACTCGGAGAGGTAACAGTCTGTGATTTTCAGAGATTTTGGTTTTCTAATTCTTGGAAATTTGCAGATGAAATTGAAGATATTTGTATGACCTATTGCTTATTTTCCTGAAAGAGAATAGTATTTATATAATTCCTATTTTATTTTAAAAGTTGCATACATATGAATATATCAAGATTTATAAACAATTAAACACATATACTCGTACAAATACCAATATATTCTATTAAATTTAGAGTTTACATCTTCAGGTTTGCTTTTGAAGTAAGATACTCCTTGATGTTATTGCCAGGTACAAAGTAAATTGTAGGGAAACATGAATTTATAACTTTCTTGTTATTGCTAATGCATAGAAGTAAACATAGTATAAAATAATAGAGTATAATGTTTTTTGTAATGGATTCTTTGTATATATCATTCACTTTAGTGTCTCTTGTGACTACCCTTTTACTAAATTTTATAGGTGTTGACTTATTACCTAATGGGTTATTTTCACATTTTAAGATTGCTTGGAATAGTCTTAGAGAAAATTCATATTTTCAGTATTAGCTGTCTTATCTACATATTTATGTGTCCGAAATAAATATAGTATTTCAGTATTTTTTGTTAATTGCTAAAGGCAGGTGAGGCTTCTCAAACAGAAACTGTGTCAGAAGAAAACAAAAGCCTTATCTGGACACTACTGAAACAAGTCCGTCCTGGCATGGACCTATCCAGGGTGGTTCTGCCTACATTTATTTTGGAACCCCGTTCTTTCCTGGATAAACTTTCAGATTACTACTATCATGCAGATTTCCTATCTGAGTAAGTAAATTCTCATTTCTTAAAATAAAAGATACTTCATGGTTTTCGAGTTTTTCAGAGTGCTGATTTCAGTGGTAATGCTGTACCAAAATCAGGCTCAAATGAGATACCACTCTCTCTTTTCCACCATTTCTATAGTTGACCTTAATAAGAAGCAGGTTTAATACTTTGCTGTAATGTTTCCATTTATGAGGTCAAATGGAGAAATCACAAGCTTGAGGAAGACAGGAATTCTGCCCCTGCCTTGACAGCACTGCCATCACAGGCTCCCTGACCTGTGCGTTGACCTAACACAGGGAGAGCTGGTTGGCATTCTTTGTTCTCCCCCCACCTAAGTGCTCCTTCAGGTCCCGTCCTGGGGCTTCTGCTTTCGTTTGTGCTTATCCTCTCTGCATGCAGTGAGGCATGTGCAGCTTATCACAACTGGAACATCCTACTAATTGCTGGCACATGGCATAAATCCCCACTCTCATCTTTGCTTTTCTTCCTGCCAGCTGATCCTGGGAATAATTCTGAAGAAGGCAGGCATAAAGGAGGTGGAGGAGGAGCTGCCTACCTCTTTCCCAGCAGTTTCTTGGAGAATCATACTTTTCCAGGTTTCACTTGCTGCCCCCATTCCAGCAGCAGTTTCAAGGCGCTGTGTTTTCTAAGATACTAGGTTCTGGCCCTGTGACCTGATTTTTAGATTCTGCATTAATACCTGTATTCAGTTTATTAGTTGCATTATTAGTCTATTAGTTGCATTAATGAACATTGCAAAAAAACAAAAACAAAAACAGCTGATTCAAAGGATAATTCGTAAACTGTGGGAGATTTTTGCAAATTAAGTCATAAATGAAGTGTTAAGCTCCCTAAAATAAAAAGGGCTCTTTTTATTTTAGTGAATGAAAATAAATTCTTAGTGAATGAAAATGATCAATAACCTAATAGAAAAAGGAGTGGAGGAAATGACCAAGCAGTTTAAAAATGAAGTAATAAAAATAGTCCTTAAACATGTAAACTTCACTTAAAATAAGAAAAGTGCAAATTCAAACCATAATAAGATCTATTTTCCATCCATCACTTTGACCAAAAATCTAAATGCTTTTATACCCCAGTTCTGCTTTCTTTTATCTATCTAGAAATTTATTTCCCTCAGAATATGAGGCAGGTTCTTATGAATCACAGTAAGATCTTGAGAGATGACCATTTTCCCAAATTGAAAGGTTACACTTCTGGCAACACACACTGTTGCCAAGGTTGTGTGGCACTCATAGACTGCTGCTGGGTCATACAAACTAGCACAGTGCATTAGAAAGGCATCTGGCAGTATCTACCAAAATTATAAATGCATTCAATCCTTTGATCCAGTAATCCTGCTTCTGGGAATATCTCCTACAGATACAACTCCACATGTACAAAATGACATATATACAAAATTGTTGCAGCAGGGTTTGGAATAGCAAAAGGTTAGATAACTCAAGTGTCCAGCCACAGTTGACTGGTTAAGTAATATATGGTACATCCACACTAAGGAAGAACTCTATAAACTGATTTGGAGGGATCTTCAGGATTATGTGTGTGTGTGTGTGTGTGTGTGTAAAAAAAAAAAAGCAAGGTACAGAAGAATGCATTTAGTTTGTTCCCCTTTTTTTTAAGAAAAAGACTACATATTTGGGACTTCCCTGGTGGCACAGTGGTTAAGAATCCGCCTGCCAGTGCAGAGGATATGGGTTCGATCCCTGGTCCAGGAAGATCCCACATGCCCCAGAGCAACTAAGCCTGTGAGCCACAACTACTGAGCCTGCGCTCGAGAGCCCACGAGCCACAACTACTGAGCCCCCGTGCTGCAGCTACTGAAGTCCGTGCGCTTAAAGCCCATGCTCCGCAACAAGAGGAGCCATCGCACTGAGAAGCCCACGCACCACAATGAAGACCCAACACAGCCAAAGAAAAATAAGAAAAAAAAAGACTACATATTTATATTTGCTTCTTTATACTTCAAGAAAACTATATAAAAAGAAGCAGCTAGGGACTTCCCTGGCTGTCCAGTGGTTAATACTCTGCGCTTCCACTGCAGGGGGCGCGGGTTAGATCCCTGGTTGATCCCTGGTCGGGGCACTAAGATCCCATATGCTGCGTGGTGCGGCCAAAAAAAAAAAGCAGCTAAAAAAAAAAGTTACCTATGGGAGGTTAAGTAGGAAGAGTATGGAGAGATGGGGCAATAGCAAGACTGTATATTTCTTTATATTGCTTTGAGTTTTGAACTGTGCATTCTACAGACATGTAAAACTGTAAATAAATTGTGTAGTAAGAGAATTTAAACCAAGAAAAGAAGAGAGCAATCAGAGGGATGTTAACTCCCAAAAAGTTCAGTATTTTCAACTTGGCACAGTTGTCGGCAAGCCTAGGCCTAGCCTCTTCCATCTCACACTTCATCTTCAAAAATCACCACATTGGACCTTCAGACGTGCTTGAAGGGAGTAATATAAATAAATTGCCATATATACATATATATATATATATATATATATATATAAACTTCTCAGAATTCACCTGAAAAACACAATCAGTGTTTTGCAATGTTCATAGCATTAGCAGAAGGGCAAGGGGACAGGTGAGTCATGGCTTTTGAAAATGCCTCTTTTAAAATGAAAATTATTCTTTGATTATCTGTTATATTGGTACAATTCACTCTGGAAAATCAGTTGGTAGCACATAGGGGAGGTTGAAGGCTAAAGATGGGGTTAAATATGGGGAGAAAAGTAACCAGATTATGAAAAATGATTCTTGCGAACTGATTTATATGGTTGTTTTTGCCATCTATTTTGAAAATGAATTATGCTTTCCAATCAATCATATTCAATTGTTGACTTGATTAATATGAGGGAGAATTTGTGATATATTCTGTAAAATTTTGCATATATCGTTTTGTTTTTTAGGGCTGCTCTTGAAGAAAATCCTTATTTCCGTTTGAAGAAAGTAGTAAAATGGTATTTGTCAGGATTCTATAAAAAGCCAAAGGTAATGTTTGTTTTACTTTCTATAGCCTTACATGTGTTCTTTATTCTTTATGTTATCTTTAGATTATTTATTAATAATTGCATTGCAGGGCCTCTTTCAGTTAGCAGAATTGCAAAATACTTGGTTATTTAGACCTGTATTATGATTGAAGTCATTTAATTTTATTTCATGTCACTACTGGGAAATTTTATAAGGATAGTTCGCAGATGATACAGTTAAGCCTATCTTGACTGGTTTAAGTTAGTACTTTGAATCTTCCGTATTTATAATTTGAAACTTGTATGTTTTTTACTAGGGACTGAAGAAACCTTATAATCCTATACTTGGTGAGACTTTCCGTTGTTTGTGGATTCATCCCAGAACAAACAGCAAAACTTTTTATATTGCTGAACAGGTATTAGAAATGCATGTTATAGAAATAAAACTGATTTGGAAGTTATTCAGATTTTTTTATAGAAAATGTTAACTCAGTAAACTCACTGTTGATTATAACCTTTCTTATTAGCGAACATTTGGTAAGATTTTAACCTCTTAGTACTGACTACTACTAAATACCATACTCTTAAGTTACATACTCTCTTACAGTCATGGAATCCTACGATAAAAAATAAATCTTTATTTTTCTTGCTCTGCCCCCCCTCCTTTTTTTGGACCAGATACTTCAGTGGTTCCCCAGTTCCTAAATCAAATTTACACCCATTTCTCTGACATTCAGGGTCCTCCATATCTTTCTAAATTTATCTCAAATTACATGCCTTTTTAAGCCCTCCACAGTCGTCAAATCTGTGCATTCACGATTAGATAACCTGATATTGCACTTTTTGCCTCATTATTTTTAAATTTAATTCTCCCACCCTATTATTTCTTCCCAGCTATTCTTCATCTAAACAAATCCTGACCTGCTTACCTTTCATATACAGAGTGTAAGGAGGATGAGAAGACTATGTGTTATTTGAAAAACCTTCCTCTTCCCAAGAGATTTTGATATACTCCTCAGATTGAAACCACTTATCTGTATTAATTTTTTAAATTAATGATTATACTGTCTTGTATTTTAGTTCACTATAATTCTTCAATAAGTTGAGAAGCTTGAGAAGTGTTTGATTTTAGTTTTGTCTCATTTCAGAAAACATGATGTATACATTTTGCAATATTAATTATTAAAGTATTTTTTAAAGCTTTTGTTAGTTTCCTACAGTCTATTCAGTAATCCACATGAAGAATAGCCACTGTATTAGTTATTCATTGCTATATAACAAATTCAAAACTTAATGGCTTAAGACAAAAAACATTCATTATCTCATGCAGTGATGTTCAGGAATCTGAGAACTGTTTAGCTGGGTGGTCTGGCTCGGGATCTCTCCTGAGGTTGAGGTCAAGATGTCAGCCAGCTTTGCAATCATCTGAAGGCTTACCTGGGCTGGAGGATTCTGCTTCCAAGCTCATCACATGGCTTTTGACAAGAGAACTCAGTGTCTTGTCACATGGGCCTCTTCATAGAGTTGTTCATAACATGGAAGCTGGCCTTTCAGAGCTAATGATCTTCGAGAGAGAGACACACACACACCAAGGTACATGCTGCATTATAACCTAATTTCAGAAGTGATATACTATTACTTCCACACAAACTAACTTTGGTACAGTGTAAGAGAAGCTCACCTTACGGTGTGAATACCAGGAGGTAGGTTTCCTTGAGATACATCTTGGAGATTGGTTACTACAATCATCAATATTTCATTTTACTACTTACCAAATGTTTCTTTTAATTCATTATTAGAGTATGCTTTTAAGACTTGAACTTTTGATAATATCACAATAATATGCTTATATTATTATATTTTAATGTATTTTTCCTGTATTCAATAGGTGTCCCATCATCCACCAATATCTGCCTTTTATGTTAGTAACCGAAAAGATGGATTTTGCCTTAGTGGTAGTATCCTGGCTAAGTCCAAGTTCTATGGTGAGTTTACCCGTGTCTCAATCTATATGCTTTTCTGGGAGGTAGTATTTCCTGGTGAGCTTTTATACAGACAATGTCTTGGGCTGTTTTCAGCAAGGAATTTATATGTAATTTTATCATTTTTACTTGGATAATGACCTTTCTTTTCCTTTTGTTTTTCTTTGCTCATTCATAAATAGAGATATGACTCATGATAAAGTGTTCATCACGTACGTGTAAATTTACCACAAACACCACTTATCAAAAGACAGAATAATGATTGCCCACTACAGCTAACCATTTGAGGCCATAATTTTTTTTTTTTTTTTTTTTTTTGCCTTTAGCTCTACTAAGGTTTTTAGTTTCATCTCAAAGTACCTAAGGGCTTGATCTTTTTATTTAGTCTTTGAAAAGAGGAGAAAGAATCCAAATACAGTTAGAATACTTAGTCCAGGGTCAGTCAGTAATGATATTTAACCTTGGATCAAGTAACATACTAACAAAAACTTTTTTAAGTACAAGGGAAAATAAATATGTACAGTAGGAAACCTTAATCTAAAATCTGTGACAATTCAAACAAACAAATCATCCCTTGATGCTTGCTTTGTTTGGGTTTTGGTTTTGATTTTTTTGCCTAGTTTTATATTTTGCTTGTTTCAGAGGGTGATCATTTTCTTCTGAAGGTTACGTATATTTGGGTTATTCCCTCCCTACTGAACCCTCCATCCCTCCATGCCCCTACCCTCACTATAGTTTAAATGGCTTTTGTGAATGTGTGTTCTACCCTTGTAGAATTTTTATTGAATACCAGGTACATAGCTCACTTTCTGCGATTACTTCAGCATCTGGCCTTCTTTTTTCTATGTTATAGTACATACAGTTGTGTATATCAGAACTATCTGTTCCTTTATAATTTGAAAGAATTTACTAAATTCAAACTTTGTAGGGACAATTTTTTGGTAACTTCCTCATTTCTTCTTTGGTTATTGACTTGCCCATATAGAAACTTCTTGCTAGGAGGGTTTGATAGTTTATATTGTTTTAGGAATTAGTTCATTTTCTTGAATCTAAATTAAGTTAAATTTAATGACATCTGGGTAGAGTATATTCCTCTTAAGTAGTCTCTTGACATTTTGATGTACTAAATTATCAGTTTTTCCTTTGATGGTTTTTGCTTTTGATGTCACGATTAGAAAACCCTTTCTCACTTCAGCTTATATAATAATTCGCTTACATGTTCTCATATTTTTATGCTTTCACTGCTCTTTAGTTTGCCTGAAATTTATTTCTTTGTATATAGTGTGTGTGAAGTGAAGCAAGATCACAACTTTCTCTTCCCAAAAGCCAATAAATTTTCTCGGTATTTGGTTTATTTATCACTGGTTTTTAATGCCATTATTTTCTATTTCAAGGGCTATCTTCTCGGATCTATGGATCTGTTTTTTCTTGTACCACTAGTCTTTGCCCTAAGAACCATTCATTTTTAAATGGCTTTCTGATATTCTGCAAAGCAGATAAAATATAGGTACTTAGTCACTTTGCTATGGGTTGAATAATTTATCATCATTTGGGAGAACTGCTCTTGTTTTTCAAACAGTATGCATAAACCATCAATTTCATAATCAGAGTATCAGTTAAAATTTTGGAATCCTGAATCCCAATCTTGACTTACCAAATCAAAATCACTGGGCTCAAGTATATACTTTTTTTATATAAATTTATTTATATTATTTATTTTATTTTTGGTTGTGTTGGGTCTTTGTTGCTGCGCGCGGGCTTTTCTCTAGTTGTGGTGAGCAGGGGCTACTCTTTGTTGTGGCGCGTGGGCTTCTCACTGTGGTGGCCTCTCTTGTTGCATAGCACAGACTCTAGGCACACGGGCTTCAGTAGTTGCGGCACACGGGCTCAGTAGTTGTGGTGCATGGGCTTAGTTGCTCTGCGGTATGTGGGATCTTCCCGGACCAGGGCTTGAACCCCTGTCCCCTGCATTGGCAGGCAGATTCTTAACCACTGCGCCACCAGGGAAGCCCAAGAATATACATTTTTACAATCTCCTCAGGTAATTCTAATGTGCACTAAAATTTGAAATGGCTTTTGATATAATGTTAAGTGAAAAGCAGAGTACATATATGCTCTGAGTCAACTCTGCTTTAAAACATGTATACATTCATATATAGGAAAAAAAGATGCAAGGAATTATATCAAGATTTCATGATTAACCTGAATGATGGAATTATGGGTAATTATCGTTGGATTTTTCAACTTTCCCACAAAGAGCAAGTATTTCCTTTAAAATAAGAGAACATTCAGTTATTTTAAGATATAGTATGGTTATGAATACTATATAATAAGAGAGAAATGATTTTATGGTATACCAATACATGTATAAAGTTGGATACAAAAATCTATGTGGTTTTATGTTAAAAATGTATGTGGACAACAATGTCTGAATAAGGTCCTACTAAACCAGTCCTTCTCCTCTAGACATCTGGCCCTAATACAGAAAGCAGCTATTAATACGTGAAAACATTAAAGAGAGAGCAATTGCAGGCCAATTCAGTGGGAAGTCCACAGTCATAGAACAGAAATTATACAGAATGAATCCTCGTTTCCGTGACTCTCAGCCTCAGGTCAGGTACAGTTAGCAGGGTAAACTGGTGGAAACATTGCAGCCTTTCTAACCTGGGGAACCAAACACTAAATTTGGAGAAACTGTGGCCACTAGACAGAGAACAGGAACCTGAAAAGGAAAAGAGCCAGAGAGGGGATCCCAAATTCTCTCTGCCTACCTCTCTGGCTAAATCCAGAACAAAACTGCCACCCAAAAAAACCCCAAAGTTCATAATTTGAGTCCAACCGAATAATTGCATGCTAAGACAAAAGAACAACTTTCATTGGAGAAAAATAATAGAATTCAGAGTCTCTACAACTCAACATTTATAATGTCCAGAATCAAATCCAAAATTACCTAACTTAAAGACCCAGGAAAATGGAACATATTCTCAAAGGAAAAGAAAATCAACTGAGACAAACCCCAGGATATACTGTTGGAAGTAGCACACGAGGATTTTTAAGTGGCTAAAATAAGTGCTCTTAAATAAGTAAAAGAAAATATGGTCACAGTGAATGAAAAAATTGTACAGCTTAGAAGAAAAGTAGAAATAGATATATTTCAAAAATTAAATAGAAATTCTAGAACTGAAAAATTCAGTATTTTAAATTAAAAATTCATAGAGTGAACTTTACAGCAGAATGGAGATGATAGAGAAGAAAATAAGTGAACTTGTAAATAGATAAATAGAAATCCAATGTGGAAAACACAGAGAAAAATTATTTTAAAAAATGAACAGAGCCTCAGATATCTGTTGTATAACATCACATGGTCTAACATATGTGTTACTGGAGTCCCAGAAGGGGAGAGAAAATGGAACAGGAAAATAATGAGTTGATGATGCTCAACATCACTAATCGTTAGAGAAATGCAAATCAAAACTACAATGAGGTATCACCTCACACCAGTCAGAATAGCCATCATCAAAAAATCTACAAACAATAAATGCTGGAGAGGGTGTGGAGAAAGGGAACCCTCTTGCACTGTTGGTGGGAATGTAAACTGATACAACCACTATGGAGAACAGTATGGAGGTTCCTTAAAAAACTAAAAACAGAACTACCATACAACCCAGCAATCCCACTACCGGTCATATACCCTGAGAAAACCGTAATTCAAAAAGAGTCATGTACCACAATGTTCATTGCAGCACTATTTACAATAGCCAGGACATGGAACAACCTAAGTGTCCATCGACAGATGAATGGATAAAGAAGATGTGGCACATGTATACAATGGAATATTACTCAGCCATAAAAAGAAACAAAATTGAGTTATTTGTAGTGAGGTGGATGGAGTTACAGTCTGTCATACAGAGTGAAGTAAGTCAGAAAGAGAAAAACAAATACAGTATGCTAACACATATATATGGAATCTAAGGAAAAAAAAAAAAAAAGGTCATGAAGAACCTAGTGGTAAGACGGGAATAAAGACACAGACCTACTAGAGAATGGACTTGAGGATATGGGGAGGGGGAAGGGTAAGCTGTGACAAAGTGAGAGAGTGGCGTGGACATATATACACTACCAAATGTAAAATAGCTAGTGGGAAGCAGCCGCATAGCACAGGGAGATCAGCTCGGTGCTTTGTGACCATCTAGAGGGGTGGGATAGGGAGGGTGGGAAGGAGATGCAACAGGGAGGAGATATGGGGATATATGTATATGTATAGCTGATTCACTTTGTTATAAAGCAGACACTAACACACCATTGTAAAGCAATTATACTCCAATAAAGATGTTAAAAAAAAAATGAGTTGATGCAAAAGTTTTCCAAATTTAACGAAAGGTATAAATTTACACATTCAAGATGCTCAAAGAATACCAAGCAGCATAAACATTAAGATGGCTAAACCAATGCATGCAGGATCTTGGTTCCCCAACCAGGGATCGAGCCCATGCCCCCTGTAGTGGAAGTGCAGTCTTAACCACTGGCCCACCAGGGAAGTTCCCAACTCCCACTTCTTTAACTTCAAGTTCTAGAAAATTGGTGGAGTGGGAATCCATCAATGTCCTAGAGAAGGCAATACAGGGAATTTCCTGGCAGTCTAGTGGTTAGGAAAAAAAAAAAATGGCTAAGCCAAGACACAATGTACTCAAACTATTTAAAGCCAAAGATCAAAGACAAATCTTGAAAACAAAAGGAGAAAAGCAATATAAGACATTCAGGGAAATAATGATTCTGTAATGGCCAACTTCTTATTAGAATCTGTGAAGAACTCAGGAAAATGGAACATCTCTATAGTGTTGAAAGAAAATATTCTTCAAGAATAAAGTCATTTTCAGATAAAATAAAACTAAAAAAATTTGTTGCCAGAAGAGTCATACCACAAGAAAAGCTAAAGTTCTTCAAGCTAAAAGTAAATGATACTAGATAAAAACTCAGATCCTCAGAATGGACAGAAGATTGTAAGAAATGATAAGTATCTAGTAAATACAAAAGACATTTTTTCTTACTTTTTCCTCTCAATTTGTTTATAATATATATTACCGTTCAAAACAAAAAATGTTAACATTGTCTTGTGAATTTTATAGCATATGCAGATATAAGTATAGCATAAAGGCTTAAAGGAGAGTGGACATACAGATTGCACAGTTTCTACATTTTATAAAAGTGGTTAATTTAATTGTAAGTGGCGTGTGAAATTTTAAAGATAAATATTTGTAATCCCTAAAGCACTGGTCCTCAACTTTGGGGCCCAGGAGACATTTGGCAATGGCCAGAGACATTTTGGTTTTCCAGTTGGTATATCCAGTAGGTTGAGGCCAGGGATGCTGCTAAATATCCTACAATGCACAGGACAACCCGCCACAACAAAGAATTATCCAGCCCCAAATAGCAGTAGTGCCACTGTTGAGAAGCGCTATTTTAGAGCATGTGCGTGTGCACATGAGCATACACACATCCACACAATAATGACAAGGATAAGTAAAAAGCCAATAAGATTATTGAAATGAAATTCTAAAAAAAAAATTCAAATTATTTTTTAAAGTAGCAGGAAAGCTTCATCAAGGAATAAAAATCAGAGAGGAACAATAGAAAATACACAGTAACATGGCAGATAAAAAACCTGTCGTAATTATATCAGTGTTAATGGTCAAAATAATCCAATTTAAAGATAGATTGTCAGATTGAATAAAACAGCAAGGATAGATCCACTTTAAGTGTCAAGACACAAATAGGTTGAAAGTAAATAGATAGAAAAAATTAAAAGCTAAACTATGCGAACATTAAGTTCAAGTATGATTGAGTGGCTATATTAATAAAATTTTAAGACAAAAAGTATTAACAGAGATAAAAAAAGGAGTTATTTCATAATGATAAAAGGTTTAGTACATCAAGAAAGCATAATAATCACAAATGTATATCTAATCATAGAACCTCAAAATACATGAAGCAAAAACAGAATTAAGGGGAAAAATAGGCAATTCCAAAATCATATTTAGATTAACACTGTCTCCTCAGCAGATGATAAGACAACTAGATGAAATATAAGCAAAAACATATAGACCTGAAAAACACTATCTACACCTTACCTTAATTGATATTTCTAGAACATCACCGGCAACAGTTACAGAATACACATTGTATTCAAGTACACATATGGTTTTTCACTGGTATAGATAACATGTTTGACCATAAAGCAACTCTCCATAAATTTAAAAAGATGGAAATCATACAGAATATGTTCTGCAACCTTAATGAAATAGAATTAGAAATAAATAACAAGATATCGAGGTAAACTCCAAATATTTAGAAATTAAATAACACACTTCTAAATAATTCATGGGCCAAAGAAGAAATCACAAGAGAAATTAGAAAATATTTAAGACTAGATGATATGAAAATACAGCATATCAAAATTTGTGGGATACAGCAAAAGGGGTGCTTAGAGGGAGATTTATAACTTTAAATTAGAAAAAAAGAAAGAACCAAATCAGTGATCTAACTTTTTACCCTATGAAGTTAGAAAAAGCTAATTAAATTTCAGGTAGGTAGAAGAAAGGAAATAATAATGAGCAGACATCAGTGTAGAAAGTGGACAAACAATTGAGAAAATCAGGGAACCCAAGAGTTGATTTTAGACTGATCAAAATAAAGAATACAAATCAGGAATAAAATGAGCAGAATCACTACGGATCCTACAGACACTGAAAGGATGATAAAGAAATATTATGGATAATTTTATGACAATAAATTTGACAGCTTGATGAAACAGGCAAATCCCTTAAAAAACACAAATTACCAAAACCGACCCAAGAAGAAATGTAACATTATAATCGCCTTAAATCAGTGAAAGAAATTGAATTAGTAATTTTAAGTCTTCCTTCAAAGATATAGTCCAGGGCTTCCCTGGTGGCACAGTGGTTAAGAATCTGCCTACCAATGCAGGGGACACGGGTTCGAGCCCTGGTCCGGGAGGATCCCACATGCCGCAGAGCAACTAAGCCCATGCACCACAACTACTGAGCCTGTGCTCTAGAGCCCGCGAGCCACAACTACTGAGCCCGTGTGCCACAACTACTGAAGCCCGCATGCCTAGAGCCCATGCTCAGCAACAAGAGAAGCCACCGCGATGAGAAGCCGGCGCACTGCAACAAAGAGTAGTCCCTGCTCACTGCAACTAGAGAAAGCCCACACACAGCAACAAAGACCTAATGCAACCAAAAATAAATTAATTAATTTTAAAAAAAATTATAAAAATGATATAGTCCGGGCCCAGATATTTGAGTTCTTGTAAATATTTAAGGAAGAAATAATACCAATTCTGTACAGCTTCTTACAGAAGATAGAAGAGGAGGAAACACTTTTCAGCTATTTTATGAGGCCAGCATTACACTAATCCCCAAACCAGACATTATCAGAAAACTGTAGATCAATATCTTTCTTGAATATACCTGCAAAAATCCTTAACAAATTAGTAACAAATCAATATATATAAACGGTAATACACACACATAATTGGATATCTAAAAATGATATATGTCATGATCAATATATTTAAAAGATAATATATCATGATCAAGTGGGGTTTATCTCACAAATACAAGGTTGGCATGTCATCTGAAAATCAATCAGTGTAATTCATATTAATAGAATAAAGGAAAATCATATCATTTTAATAGGTTCAGAAAAAGCATTTGACAGAATTCAATACCCATTCATGATAAAAGCTCTCAACAAACTAGGACTAGATTAAAGGTATCTATGAAAAATAAATAGCCAACTTAATACTCTTATGTTGAAAATAGAATAATTTTTACTTAAGATCAGGTACAAGGCAAGCATGTTCACTCTCACCACTTCTGTATGAAATTCTGTTAGAAGTCCTAGCCAATGCAGTAGGCAAGTTAAAGGACAAGCATACAGATTAGAAAGGAAGAAGTTAAACCACATACATACCTGATCTATATAGAAAATCCTCAAAAATATACCACCATACTACTAGAACTAATGAGTGAATTTCGTAAGGTTGTAGGATAGGTGATCAAAATACAAAAATCAATTGTATTTCTATATACTAGAAATGAACACTTGCAGAATGAAATTTAAAAAACAACTCTGATTACAATAGTATCTTAAAAATAAAATATTTAAGAGTAAATTTAATGAAAGATATATAAGACCTGTAGACTGAGAACTACAAAACATTGCTGAGGAAGATTAAAGAAGACAAGTAAATGGAGAGATATACTATGTTCATACATTAGATTTTTCAGTATTGTTAAAGTGGTATGAAATGATACAATAACATGGATGAATCTGAAAAGTATTTTGCTAAATGAAAGAAGTCAGACACAATAAACTACATATTCTATGATGCTATCTATACAAAATTCTAAAATAGGCCAAACTATAGTGATAGAAACCAGACCAGTGGTTTCCTTGGGCTGGAGGAAAGGATTGACTGCCAAGGAGCAGGGATTGTGGTGGTGGAGGTTACATGACTGGATACAATTGCTAAGACTATCAAAATGCACCATTAAAATGGGTCACTTACTGTATGTAAATTATACTTCAATAAAACTGTCAATGGGGGAAGTATATATATTTATATATATATTTATATATATATGAAAAGCTAGAAGAAAATACCATGAAATTTTATCATCAATTGCATTTTGGTGGGTTATGCATATTTTAAATTTTTTCTAAATTAGCCATAGTATTATTATATCAATTATACGTACTTAAAGCTTGGGACTTAACGAAGTAATGTGTCTTACAGATAAGAAATAATGTTTTTATTCAAAAAAGGGCATATTAAGCTATACAGTGAAACAGTGTTTTACTGCATGTTCTACATGTTTAAGATTTTTTTTTAAGAGCCTCATGTAAAATAACACAACAAACATATAACGAGTACCTTTTAAAAGTACTCGTTTTGTAAGAATAGGAACATGGATCGAATATGTTTTGGGTATAAGACAACAAATATATGTTTGGACACATTGAGACTGAGACATTTTTAAGACATTCCACTGTAGATATCTGATAGGTGTCCTAAATATGTTTTGTTTGTTTTGAATTGGCTGAATTATTTTTGTGAAACTTAATAAACAATATTTATTTCAGGAAACTCATTATCTGCGATATTAGAAGGAGAAGCACGGTTAACTTTCTTGAATAGAGGCGAAGATTATGTAATGACAATGCCATATGCTCATTGTAAAGGTAAATATTTTCCATACTTGAGTTAGGTTTTTTTTTAAGTAAGTGTATTTGACTGTGATTTATGTTTTGAGATTGATGGAGTCAGCCTTTTGTTTGAAAGTGTCCTTGGTTTACAGATACTTGAGATCATTGTTATCACCTGCTGAATATTTCTATGATGAATTAATTCACCACAGTGGATTTTTTGTGACACACACTTTATTTGGAAGAGTCTGATTTATAATAATGGAATTTCATTTGCCTTATCTGCAAGTTGTAAAATTTGATGAAACTGCCCGTTATTTCAGAATCCTCAAAAGTGATTTTTATCTTCTTGCACCACCATCCCTTTTTAAAATTTTAATGTACTGCTTTTCATTGTAACAAGTTCTTTAAAATTTTTTCTCATCCTTGTTTGGCAGTTTGTTAAAAATTAATGTATTATGCTTTTTCCCCATTATTTAGTACACAGATAAAGGTATTAAATAATAACTATCACTTAAAACAGGCCAGGCACCCAACTATTCTGTGCAGTTTACATTTATAAACTCATTTAATCATTCCAGCAGCCCTATAAAGTAGGTAATATTATCCCTGTTTTATGAATGAGGAAAATAAGGCAGAAAGAGGTTAATTTGCCTGAGATCACACAGCTCTGCAATCTGCACTGCTATGCTATATGGCATCACCTTAAACACTCAGCTTGGTCATTATCTTCATCCTCCTTTCCAACCCATTTCTTAAAAATAACTTTTTAGGGTAATTATCCTCTATTTTAGGAACTGATTCATGAAAACATGGAAATTATTTAATATGACCTCATTTCACAGATGAAAAAACCAGGAGGGTTAAGAATCTTATCTAAAGCCAGACCAGCTAGTTAGTAAGAATGCTGAAACTAAACTCTAGGCTTGTTGTCTCCCATCCACTGTGCAAGACTGCCAGCTTGTGGCCTCAGGCTAGGTAATTCTTTGAGCTTCATGTGTAAATAGACATGAAGTGAAATATCTGAAATAGACATGAAGTGAAATATCTGAAATCATGAAATGAATTGATAAGAAGTATATTTTAAAATTTTAAATAATTTAGAATAAATAAAATGATATTTCATGTAGAGAGATACCTAATGCCATACCCAAATAGCAACAGGGAAAAATTTTTTTTCATAGCAATGTTTTTATTGCATGGAAAAAAGGAGAGATCATAACCCCTTGTGAATGAGGAAATGATTATTTTCTACCTTCGTGTATTTTCTAAGATGTGTTCTCCAAATCACTAGTCTCAAATTGTTTTATAAAATAAGAATCCCATAGCCAAATAAATATGAGAAGCATTGCATAGTCTTTTCCTCTCTTGAAAATTAACATTTTGCATTTGCATATTAAAGGCTGCCTTAAGAGTTTAGTCCAGCTTGGAGGGCATTATGCTAAGTGAAATAAGTCAGAGAAAGACAAATACTATAAGATATCATTTATATTCAATACATGGAATCTAAAAAATACAACAAACTAGTGAATATAACAAAAAAAGAAGCAGATTCACAGATATAGAGAACACACTAGAGGTTACCAGTGGGGAGGGGGGTGCATTATAGGTGTGGAGGACTAGGAGGTTCAAACTATTGGTAAGATAGGCTCAAGGCTCAAGGATGTACTGTACAACACGGGGAATATAGCCAAGATTTTGTAATAACTGTAAATGGAAAGTAACCTTTAAAAATTATATTAAAAATTTTGAAAAAATTTTAAATCCTATCTAAAATGTTGAGTTTAAAAATCAAATTGGAGAAAGATATGTATAGTATGATTGTGTATAAAATGAGCTTATATGGTTTCTATGTATACATAATAAACATATACAAACTATGGGAATGATGAACATTGGGAAAAAAAAAAGTTTAGTCCAAGAACAGATACACACACACACACACACACACACACACACACACACAGCCTGTTTAACTCGTCAAACTCAGAATTTCCCCAACTGTTTTTAGTCAAGAACCAAAATATGGAGATTTTAAAATTTATCTTACTTATACAGTTGATTCTTGTTATTTGTAGTACTTATGTTCTATAAAGTCACCACAGACACTGAATTAATGAATACTAAACTATTGCTCCTTGAGGAAACACATGGTTAGGTTCCTGTGAGCCTCTTGTCACAGCATTTTCATCAACCAATCAAAGCATAACTTTGTTTCTTTTTAAAGACACCATATTACATATATACTTTTGATTCATTAGCATTGAACCAACAGCCAACAGCACTATAACTCATGCCTGAACCGAGCTTTAACATACATATTTTCTCCATAAAGTACATCACAACCTTCTGTGCTTAGGAACACCAGATAGCACTTATTTGGGGGCCATTGTAAATAGTAAAATCACCAACAAAAAGCACAAAAATGCGGCACTAAATATACTGCAGAAAAGACACTTGTTTACTATATGAGTAATGAAGCCAGAAGTCAAGAGTCTCACCTTGTTTGACTTCAGCTTCAGTGTGCACATTGGACAACTCTGCACACGTCCATGAATGACTGCAGAAATGCTGTGGGTATTGATTTTGGGATTACTAATATATTTTAGTGAGAATATTAATTTGTAAATATAGACTGGAAAGAATGTGGATCAACTGTTATCTGTTCAAATCCTACAGAACCAACTTTATGTGTATATTATAGATTGTTACTGAGTACGACAGAATCCTCTTGAATTATTCGTTTCTCCTAGAAGATTAGATTATAAAGTTCTATTTGTTATTAGCCAGTCTCTCTCTCTCTCTTTAACCTTTTGTCAAAATTGTTTTTTTTCTTTAGGAATTCTTTATGGCACAATGACACTGGAGCTTGGTGGAACAGTCAATATTACATGTCAAAAAACTGGATACAGTGCAATACTTGAATTCAAACTAAAGGTTAGTAGAGAATGATAGGAGGTATCATCTAATTAAACAAGAGCTATACGATGTATATTGAACAAAAAGCACGATTTAGTTTCTAATTAAAAACTAAATATAAGAGCATAGAATTCATGAAAGGGCAGCCTTGGAAGATCCAAATCAACAGAAAGCCATGATTTGTTGTTTTTAATTTTAATTAATAAAACTGTTGGCACTATAATAGGAGATTTAAGAAGAGGATGAATGGAAATTTCTTAGTAAATTGAAACATTGCTTTATAGAATACCAAAAAGTATGTACCCCCCAAGAAAAGTATGTATCAGCTTGAGCTATGCTGTGTACACTAACAGAGTTTTATTATTTACTATTTCTGCCTAACAATTTACTCTAAAACTCACAAGCTTAGAAACAGCTATGTTCTGTTCCTTAGGAGTTCTGTGGGCCAGGAATTTGGATAGGGCATATTGGGGATGGCTTATCTCTGCTACATAATGGCTGGGGCAACAGTTAGGAAGACTTTCAGGCTATGAGAGACTCAACAGTTGGGGCCTGGAAACATCTGAAGGATCATCACTTACATGTCTGATGACATGTAAGTCATCACATGTCTGATGGCATGTAAGTCATCACTTACATGACTGATGACATGTCTGATGACATGTAAGTCATCACATGTTGGGATGACTGAAAGTCTAGGACTGCAGATCTGAGCACCTGTAAACATGACTTTTTCATGTGGTTTGTCTTCCTCACATCATGGGAACTTTAAGGTAGTCAGACTTCTTACTTGGCAGCTCAGGGTTCCAAGGACAAGTGTCCTTGTGAGCAAGGCAGAAGCTGCATTGCTGTCCATGACCTAGACTCAGAAATCAAATTACATCATTTCCACCATTCTCTACTAGTTGAAGAGTTACAAACCCACCTAAATTCAAAGGGGAGGGATGTAGATCCCACTTCTCAGTGAGACGGTGACAAGATCTCATTGAGGAAAAACATGTGGGCTGAAGGAGGAAGGGTAGCTATAATTGAGGCCATCTTTGGAAAATTCTGTCTGCCTCAGCCTAAAAGGGAAATTTAAGACCTTTTCACAGTGTCATTGTTGGTGTAGGATAGTACATTACGTTTAGATAAAAATATTTCTATGAATTATTTAATACTTATAACTAAATTGCTCCTATGTTGATATCCAGCTAAACAGCAACTTTGCTCTACTAAAAAGGATCTCTTTAAGTATTATTTGATTCAGTGCCCTTTGATTTTTTTTTTTTCTTCTTAGCAGATTTTTTGCTTGTATGGTGATAATGATATTTGAAAATCATGACTG
The DNA here is from genome assembly GCF_028564815.1 of Eubalaena glacialis. NCBI lineage: Eukaryota > Metazoa > Chordata > Mammalia > Artiodactyla > Balaenidae > Eubalaena > Eubalaena glacialis. The sequence goes on from NC_083726.1 coordinate 43,154,568, forward strand.
AAGAGGTCTTAAGTAATTTATGACACCTTTAAAGATTAGATTGGAGCATCAAAATTTTGTCAGTGAGGAGAAACATCAGTAAGGCAATATAGTAACTCAAAATATATTTCTTCTAATTTAATTTTCAGAAGTTTTTTTTGATTGGGTATTGTTTTATTGTTTTGTTTTTAAAGGAGGGGTTGCTGTTCAATAGATGAGTTAAGTCCCTTATGTTTACTGAGTTGTTACTGCTTAAAATATTGCGACATTGATAGAGTGCCGTCTTGAATCAGGAGAGAGCACAGGACACCAGTCAGTTATTTCAGTGTGATCTTTCTTAATATGTTTATTTGGGCTTCACTTAGTCTGTTTTTATCTATTTTTTCCACAGCAACAAATTTAAATTTCTTTTTATTGAACATTTCTGACTAAAATTTGACTCAACATTTCACCATTTGTGCCTTTAACAGCACTGTAACTATACAGTTACATTTTTGGTTATTTTTTTTGTCTATATTATATGTAAATATAAGTTAAAAGTAAAATGTTTCTTCAACATTTTTTCTTTTAAAAGCCATTTCTAGGTAGTAGTGACTGTGTTAATCAAATATCAGGGAAACTAAAATTGGGAAAAGAAGTCCTAGCTACTTTGGAAGGACATTGGGTAAGTATTTTTATATTGTAGCTTTACAAAAAGAATTCTATTCTGTGGGAAAAAAATTAAAAATCAAATTTTATAAGTTCACTTATCCCATTTCTAAAAGCATCACTATTCAACATAAGTTTCAATTTAACAACTATTTTGGTATTGCTCTGTATCAGCAGTATTTAGTTTAATGTAATATTTGCTCTTTCCAAAACTTTAAATCAGTAAAAGTAGCTAACACTTATATATCACTTACTATGTACTGCATTGTTTAAAAATGTTACTCATATTAACTCATTTAATATTTAGTATAATAACCCTATGAGATGAGTATTATTATTGTCCCCATTTTACAGAGGAGGACACTGAGGCACAGAGAGTTTAAATAATTTGTTCAAAGTAGTGAAGTAAGATTTCCGCCCAGGCACTCTGGCTCCAATGCCGTGCTTTTACACACAACAGTATACTGCCTCTCACCAGAAGAGGCATTTCCAATTAGGGTTATATTTCCTTTGGAGGACCATGGAAAAGATAGTGTTTTTTGAGAGCAATGGCTTTTATTTACTTCTCTGCTGACCTAAATTCACATTTATGTAATTTTGTTAAGAGGAGCTTATTATATTAATAAAAAGGATCATATCATGCTACTGCCAAATGCACTCTCACTGTAAACACCAGTATATGCTTTTTTCTGCATTATAATCAGAAAATGATGAGAAATATGATGAGAAAATGAAGATGGACCTAGAGACTCAACTAAGAGGCCACAATGCTCTGTTATTTTTAAAATTTACTTCTATCTGAATATCATTTGGAAAAAAAGATAAAACTATTTTTTAAAAAATGAAATTTTATAAGATTGTGCTAAGATTTTTAATGCTAAGAAAGGCTTTTAGGTTTTTCTACATATATTGAATACGTAGATGGTCTATAGCATCTCATTGTAGCTATAGCAAACACTATGCTCTACTTTGACAATTCAGAGACAGCTGTTGAGGCTTTGCATGTAATTGTCTAAAATTTGTTTATTAAGTGAAACTTGTGAAATCTCACAGACTTCCTGTGCAGTCAACCAAGTTTTTAAATGAAAAGTATTAGATATTTAATCTTAATATTTTTATAAGAATGACAAGAGATTTGGGGCTTTTAGAAAAGTGCTAGTTATATTTGTTTTAAAAATGTGTTTCACTGTGGGATTGTCAGAAAGAAATTATTATTATATTACTAAACTACAAAATTCCCTTTTAAATAAAGATAATTCTCTACATTAATTTTTAATTTCCTTAAATATAGGATAGTGAAGTTTTTATTACTGACAAAAAGACTGATAATTCAGAGGTTTTCTGGAATCCAACACCAGACATTAAGCAGTGGAGATTAATAAGGCACACTGTAAAATTTGAAGAGCAAGAAGATTTTGAATCAGAGAAGTAAGTATACCACTTTTCAGCTCACTTCATGAAAATCAAAGAGTATTTTTTTGTAATCTCTCAACAGTATGGTCACTTTTCTCTGTTTTAATTCAGCAAAATAGTTCAACATTTGTGGGATGTGACAAGATTTTGTTTTGGTGTATGTGAATGTCAAATAGTTATAACACAAATCATGCTGCTCTTCTGCAGCTCTAAACTAAAACTTCCTATTTTTTCCTTTCTCTTCTTATCTGCTCCAGGGCTTATTTTAAAAAAAAAAAAAAAAGAAGAAGAAGAAACTTTTTTGTTTGCATAAAATGGTGGGACTAATGATTCTTGGTTTTTATCTGGCAGCTGTTTTCTAACCTGGGTTAGGCATGCAGAACTTTAGGCGAAGCGGTACAAAATCTACTTCTGTTTTATTTTTTAAAATACAAAAATCATGCCACTGGATGTGCAGGCTTCTAGAGGACTTATATTAGTTGGGGACTAATTAAGGCCATAATTTATGTTCTTAAATCATTAAATTCTTCCTGGATCTCCTATACTTTTACACCAAAAATATTGTATACATATTGCCCAATCGTATTCTTCTATTTCCTTGTGTTAGGAGAAGGGGACTGCTGTGTAAAAGACACTCTACTAGGTACTTTATACACATTATGCAGTTTAGTTCTCACTACATGTTTCCACATGCATATCATTCTCTTCTCATGAGGATTCAAGTCTACGTGCACTTTCCTTCTGTACTCAAAATTGAGGTTTTCAAAGATGGAAGATTACGTACGCACCAGTTCTGAAAATTCTGTTTCAGCTATAACCACATGATGCTCTCCATCCAGAGTGAAACTTTGCCAAGGCATACGACAATTTTTGAGATGTGGGTATAATTTAATGTATTTTAAAGATGAGGAAAATGAGTCTTAGACAAGATAAGTAACTTTAAGTTCACCAGCCAAGAAGTGGCAGATCTAGGCTTAAACCCAAGTCTATCTGATTCCCTAGCCTTTATTCTTTGAGCCCAACATGCTATCTTCCCAGATGGGTAGAATACAGATATATTTTTAAGTATCTAATAAAAAACGAAACTTTAGTATGGGAAAAGATTTTACCTCAGTATTTTTTTCTGCTAAATCAATGGTTCTCAACACTGGCTGCACATTAAAATCACCTGGGAAACATAAAAAAAAAAAAAAAGGCAATACTTGGGCCCACTCCCGCAGATTCTGATTTTTTTTAATTCCCTGACAAATCCTACACCCAAGGTTGAGAAACATGGCAGTATACTTCTGGATCTTTGAGGCCAGTGGGTCCTAAACAGTAGGTATAAGAATCATCTGGGGAGCTTGTTAAAAATGTAGATTCTTGAGCCTTCATTACATTTCTACCATTGTGGATCAGCACCATTCATTTCCGTATGTTTAAGAACCCATGTAATAAATTTCTCTGGCCAAGAAAAAAAATTGGTCTCCACTGTCTCACTCTATTCAAGGCATCACTTTTTATATCTTGACTTGTTTCTAAGCATCCGAGCATAAGCTTTGTCAAAGCCAAAAACCCACATGGGCATCATTTTCTCTCAAGGGGACTCAAACCTATTCTATGCAGATTTGATTTTCTGTTGTTTTTTTCAATATTATTTTTGCACGTGTATTAGACTCTGGCAGCGGGTAACTCGAGCCATAAATGCCAAAGACCAAACAGAAGCTACTCAAGAAAAGTATGTTTTAGAAGAAGCTCAAAGACAAGCTGCCAGAGATCGGAAAACAAAAAATGAAGAGTGGACTTGCAAGTTATTTGAACTTGACTCACTCACAGGAGAATGGCATTACAAGTTTGCAGAGTATGTAATTAAAAATTGTATTACAAACAGTATCTCATAGTTTTTTGCCTTCATTTCTAGTTTTTTTTATCGTTAGTATGAATAGTTTTTAAATTAAGCAGTATGTGTGAGATTTTACCCTTGATGTTCCATTCATTATAAATTTGACTCCATGATAGTAGTTAGCGTATAAAATAAGCCGAGGATCAGAAGATTAGATATGACATATCTTAATCTTACAGCTAAGTTTATAATGACCAATGAAAATCTAATCATAGAGTAGAAAGTTTTTAAAAAAGTTTCTGAGCGTTTTGCTTAGTCATTAAACAAGTGGTGTTTTTTCATTTATGTAGTACTCGACCTTGGGATCCACTTAACGATATGATACAGTATGAAAAAGATGGTGTTATCCAGACCAAAGTGAAACATCGCACTCCAATGGTATGTAATAAAAAAGTAACTAGATCCTGCTCTGCATATAAATTTTTAAAATTCTTAGTATCTTTGGTTACCAACCTTTAAAATTTGGCTCCACAGTTTAAAATTTCAGGTCAGAAAAATGATACAGTAGGCAGCTCCAAGCTCTTGTGCCCCCAAAGAAACATAAAAAATCAAGCAGAAACTGTCATAACCAAATTTGCCTGAACTCTGGAAAACAGTCAGAGGTTTGCAGCAACTAAGTGAGAGCTGAATCAAGAATCAGGTGACTTCAAAGCAGCAAGAAGGCTTTATGGCATTTTTACTTGCTCTTGTCCTAATGCCTCCCTGGTGCAGTGGTAGTCTTGAAGGGTCCCCACATTCCCAGTGTGAGCCCTGGTTCCAGAGGGAGTAGAGTAGACCTTGTTAACAAATTGTTGTGTATGTCTTTTTTTTTTTTTTTAACATCTTTATTGGAGTATAATTGCTTTACAATGGAGTGTTAGTTTCTGCTGTATAACACTGAATCAGCTATACATATACATATATCCCCATATCTCCTCCCTCTTGCGTCTCCCTCCCACCCTCCCTATCCCACCCCTCTAGGTGGACACAAAGCACCGAGCTGATCTCCCTGTGCTATGCAGCTGCTTCCCACTAGCTATCTATATTACATTTGGTAGTGTATATATGTCCATGCCACTCTCTCACTTCGTCCCAGCTTACCCTTCCGCCTCCCCATGTCCTCAAGTCCATTCTCTACGTCTGCGTCTTTATTCCTGTCCTGCCCCTAGGTTTTTTAGAACCTTTTTTTTTTTTTCTTAGATTCCATATAGATGTGTTAGCACACAGTTTTTGTTTTTCTCTTTCTGACTTACTTCACTCTGTATTGACAGTCTCTAGGTCCATCCACCTCGCTACAAATAACTCAATTTCGTTTCTTTTTACGGCTGAGTAATATTCCATTGTATATATCTGCCACATCTTCTTTATCCATTCATCCGATGATGGACACTTAGGTTGTTTCCATGTCCTGGCTATTGTAAATAGAGCTGCAATGAACATTGTGGTCCATGACTCTTTGAATTATGGTTTTCTCAGGGTATATGACCAGTAGTTGGGTTGTATCGTAGTTCTATTTTTAGTTTTTTAAGGAACCTCCATACTGTTCTCCATAGTGGTTGTATCAATTTACATTCCCACCAACAGTGCAAGAGGGTTCCCTTTTCTCCACACCCTCTCCAGCATTTATTGTTTCTAGATTTTTTGATGATGGCCATTCTGACTGGTGTGAGGTGATAACCTCATTGTAGTTCTGATTTGTATTTCTCTAATAATTAGTGATGTTGAGCATCTTTTCATGTGTTTGTTGGCAATCTGTATATCTTCTTTGGAGAAATGTCTATTTAGGTCTTCTGCCCATGTTTGGATTGGGTTGTTTGTTTTTTGATATTGAGATGCATGAGCTGCTTCTATATTTTGGAGATTAATCCTTTGTCAGTTGCTTTGTTTGTAAATATTTTCTCCCATTCTGAGGGTTATCTGTTTGTCTTGTTTATGGTTTCCTTTGATGTGCAAAAGCTTTTAAGTTTCATTAGGTCCCATTTGTTTATTTTTGCTTTTATTTCCATTTCTCTTGGAGGTGGGTCAAAAAGGATCTTGCTGTGATTTATGTCATGGAGTGTTCTGCCTATGTTTTCCACTAGAGTTTTATAGTGGCTTGCCTTACGTTTAGGTCTTTAATCCATTTTGAGTTTATTTTTGTGTGTGGTGTTAGGGAGTGTTCTAATTTCATTCTATTACATTTAGCTGTCCAGTTTTCCCAGCACCACTTATTGAAGAGGCTGTCTTTTCTCCACTGTATATGCTTGCCTCCTTTATCAAAGATAAGGTGACCATATGTGCATGGGTTTATCTCTGGGCTTTCTATCCTGTTCCATTGATCTGTATTTCTGTTTTTGTGCCAGTACCATACTGTCTTGATTACTGTAGCTTTGTAGTATAGTCTGAAGTGAGGGAGCCTGATTCCTCCAGCTGCATTTTTCTTTCTCAAGATTGCTTTGGCTCTTTGGGGTCTTTTGTGTTTCCACACAAATTGTGAAATTTTTTGTTTTAGTTCTGTGAAAAATGCCATTGGTAGTTTGATAGGGATTGCCTTGAATCTGTAGATGGCTTTGGGTAGTATAGTTATTTTCACAATGTTGATTCTTCCAATCCAAGAACAAGGTATATCTCTCCATCTGTTTGTATCATCTTTAATTTCTTTCACCAGTGTCTTATAGTTTCTGCATACAGGTCTTTTGTCTCTTTAGGTGGGTTTATTCCTAGGTATTTTTATTCTTTTTGTTGTAATGGTAAATGGGAGTGTTTCCTTAATTTCTCTTTCGGATTTTTCATCATTCATGTATAGGAATGCAAGAGATTTCTGTGCATTAATTTTGTATCCTGCTACTTTACCAAATTCATTGATTAGCTTTAGTAATTTTCTGGTAGCATCTTTAGGATTCTCTATGTATAGTATCATGTCATCTGCAAACAGTGACAGTTTTACTTCTTTTCCTGTTTGGATTCCTTTTATTTATTTTTCTTCTCTGATTGCTGTAGCTAAAACTTCCAAAACTATGTTGAATAATAGTGGTGAGAGTGGAAAACCTTGTCTTTTTCCTGATCTTAGAGGAAATGGTTTCAGTTTTTCACCGTTGAGAACGATGCTGGCTGTGCGTTTGTCATATGTGGCCTTTATTATGTTGAGGTAAGTTCCCTCTATGCCTACTTTCTGGAGGGTTTTTATCATAAATGGGTGTTGAATTTTGTCGAAAGCTTTTTTCTGCATCTATTGAGATGATCATATGGTTTTTCTCCTTCAATTTGTTAATATGGTGTATCACATTGATTGATTTGCGTATATTGAAGAATCCTTGCATTCCTGGGATAAACCCCACTTGATCATGGTGTATGATCCTTTTAATGTGCTGTTGGATTCTGTTTGCTAGTATTTTGTTGAGGAGTGTTGCATCTATGTTCATCAGTGATATTGGCCTGTAGTTTTCTTTTTTTGTGGCATCGTTGTCTGGTTTTGGTATCAGGGTGATGGTAGCCTCGTAGAATAAGTTTGGGAGTGTTCCTCCCTCTGCTATATTTTTGAAGAGTTTGAGAAGGATAGGTGTTAGGTCTTCTTTAAATGTTTGATAGAATTCGCCTGTGAAGCCATTTGGTCCTGGGCTTTTGTTTGTTGGAAGATTTTAAATCACAGTCTCAATTGCAGTGCTTGTGACTGGTCTGTTTATATTTTCTGTTTCTTCCCAGTTCAATCTTGGATGGTTGTGCTTTTCTAAGAATTTGTCCATTTCTTCCAGTTTGTCCATTTTATTGGCATATAGTTGCTTGTAGTAATCTCTCAGGATCCTTTGTATTTCTGCAGGGTCAGTTGTTACTTCTCCTTTTTCATTTCTAATTCAATTGATTTGAGTCTTCTCCCTCTTTTCCTTGATGTGTCTGGCTAATGGTTTATCAATTTTGTTTATCTTCTCAAAGAACCAGCTTTTAGTTTTATTGATCTTTGCTATCGTTTCCTTCATTACTTTTTCATTTATTTCTGATCTGATCTTTATGATTTCTTTCCTTCGCCTAACTTTGGGGTTTTTTTGTTCTTCTTTCTCTAATTGCTTTATGTGTAAGGTTAGGTTGTTTATTTGAGATGTGTCTTGTTTCTTGAGGTAGGGTTGTATTGCTATAAACTTCCCTCTTAGAACTGCTTTTGCTGCATCCTATAGGTTTTGGGTCATCGTGTTTTCATTGTCATTTGTTTCTAGGTATTTTTTGATTTCTTCAGTGATCTCTTGGTTATTTAGTAGTGTATTGTTTAGCCTGAATGTCTTTGTATTTTTTACGGATGTTTTCCTGTAATTGATATCTAGTGTCATAGCGTTGTGGTCGGAAAAGATACTTGATACGATTTCAATTTTCTTAAATTTACCAAGGCTTGATTTGTGACCCAAGATATGATCTATCCTGGTGAATGTTCCATGAGCACTTGAGAGGACAGTGTAAATGCTGTTTTTGGATGGAATGTCCTATAAATATCAATTAAGTCCATCTTGTTTAATGTATCATTTAAAGCTTGTGTTTCCTTATTTATTTTCATTTTGGATGATCTGTCCATTGGTGAAACTGGGGTGTTAAAGTCCCCTAGTATGATTGTGTTACTGTCGATTTCCCCTTTTAAGGCTGTTAGCATTTGCCTTATGTATTGGGGTCCTCCTATGTTGGGTGCATAAATATTTACAGTTGTTATATCTTCTTCTTGGATTGATCCCTTGATCATTATTATGTAGTGTCCTTCTTTGTCTCTTGTAATAGTCTTTATTTTAAAGTCTGTTTTGCCTGATATGAGAATGGCTACTCCAGCTTTCTTTTGATTTCCATTTGCATGGAATATCTTTTTCCATCCCCTCACTTTCAGTCTGTGTGTGTCCCTAGGTCTGAAGTGGGTCTCTTGTAGACAGCATATATATGGGTCTTGTTTTTGTATCCATTCATCCAGTCTGTGTCTTTTGGTTGGAGCATTTAATCCATTTACATTTAAGGTAGTTATCGATATGTATGTTCCTATTACCATTTTCTTAATTGTTTTGGGTCTGTTATTGTAAGTCTTTTCCTTCTCTTGTGTTTCCTGCCTAGAGAAGTTCCTTTAGCATTTGTTATAGAGCTGGTTTGGTGGTGCTGAATGCTCTTAGCTTTTGCTTGTCTGTAGAGGTTTTAATTTCTCCGTCAAATCTGAATGAGATCCTTGCTGGGTAGAGTAATCTTGGTTGTAGGTTTTTCCCTTTCATCACTTTAAATATGTCCTGCCACTCCCTTCTGGCTTGCAGAGTTTCTGCTAAAAGATCAGCTGTTAATCTCATGGGGATTCCCTTGTTTGTTATTTGTTGCTTTTCCCTTGCTGCTTTCAATATTTTTTCTTTGTGTTTAATTTTTGATAGTTTATTATGTGTCTTGGCCTGTTTCTCCTTGGATTTATCCTGTATGGGACTCTCTGTGCTTTCTGAACTTGAATGATTATTTCCTTACCCATATTAGAGAAGTTTTCAACTATAATCTCTTCAAATATTTTCTCAGTCCCTTTTTTTTTCTCTTCTTCTTCTGGGACCCCTATAATTCGAATGTTGGTGCGTTTAATGTTGTCCCAGAGGTCTCTGAGATTGTCCTCAATTCTTTTCATTCTTTTTTCTTTATTCTGCTCTGTGGTAGTTATTTCCACTATTTTATGTTCCAGGTCACTTATACATTCTTCTGCCTCAGTTATTCTGCTATTGATTCCTTCTAGAGAATTTTTAATTTCATTTATTGTGTTATTCATCATTGTTTATTTGCTCTTTAGTTCTTCTAGGTCCTTGTTAAACGTTCTTTTATTTTCTCCTTTCTGTTTCCAAGATTTTGGATCATCTTTACTCTCATTACTCTGAATTCTTTTTCAGGTAGACTGCCTATTTCCTCTTCAGTTGTTTGGTCTGGTGGGTTTTTACCTTGCTCCTTCATGTACTGTGTGTTTCTCTGTCTTTTCAGTTTTACTGTATTTGGGGTCTCCGTTTTGCAGGCTGCAGGTTCATAGTCCCGTTATTTTTGGTGTCTGCTCCCAGTAGGTAAGGTTGGTTCAGTGGGTTGTGTAGGCTTCCTGGTGGAGGGGACTGGTGCCTGTGTTCTGGTGGATGAGGCTGGATCTTGTCTTTCTGATGGGCAGGACCACATCCAGTGGTGTGTTTTAGGGTGTCTGTGAACTTAAGATTTTAGGCAGCCTCCCTACTAATGAATGTGTTTGTGTTCCTGTCTTGCTAGTTGTTTGGCATAGGGTGTCCAGCACTGTACCTTGCTGGTCATTGAGTGGAGCTGGGTCTTAGCGTTGATATGGAGATCTCTGGGAGAGGTTTCACTGCTTGATATTACGTGGGGCCGGGAGGTCTCTGGTGGACCAATGTCCTGAACTCGGCTCTCCCACCTCAGAGGCTGTCCAGAGCACCTGTCCAGCTCTGACACCTGTCCAGAGCACCAAGACCCTATCAGCCACACAGCTCAGAAGAAAAGGGAGAAAAAAAAGAAAGAAAGTAAAAATAAACTAATTAATTAAATAAAATAAAGTTATTAAAATAGAAAAAAATTATTAAATATTTAAAAGTAATATAAAAAAGAGAGAGAAAGAGAGACCAACCAAACCAAAAAACAAATCCTCCAATGATAACAAGCGCTAAAAACTATACTAAAAAACAAACAAATAAACAAACAAAAATGGACAGTCAGAACCCTAGGACAAATGGCAAAAGAAAGCTATACAGACGATATCACACAAAGAAGCATACACATACACACTCACAAATAGAGAAAAAGGAAAAAATATATATATAAAAAAAAATAAAACAAGGAAGAGAGCAACCAAATCAGTAAACAAATCTACCAATGATAATAAGCTCTAAACACTAAGATAAACATAAAACCAGAAACAAATTAGATGCAGAAAGCAAACCCCAAGTCTAAAGTTGCTCCCAAAGTCCACCGCCTCAATTTTGAGATGATTCGTTGTCTATTCAGGTATTCCACAGATGCAGGATACATCAAGTTGATTGTGGAGATTTAATCCACTGCTCCTGAGGCTGCTGGGAGAAATTTCCCTTTCTCTTCTTTGTTCACACAGCTCCTGGGGTTCAGCTTTGGATTTGGCCCCGCCTCTGTGTGTAGGTCGCCTGAGGGCATCTTTTGGGAAGTCTGAGGTCTCTTGCCAGCGTTCAGTAGGTGTTCTATAGGAGTTGTTCCACATGTAGATGTAGTTTTGATTTATTTGTGGGGAGGAAGGTGATCTCCATGTCTTACTCCTTCACCATCTTGAAGGCGCCCCAGCTTCAGTCTACTTGAAAGCAGTGGCCTATAACATCTCAGTGATGGCAGCAAGAGAAGAATCCTCTGAACTCTCCTCTCTGAAAAGGAGGACACGTGCCGTGTGTTGGTGCAGCATACGGGGAAATCCATGGGTGGCATCAAAGTGTCCTTTGTGACTCAGGGGTCTGTCTTTTAAGCCAAACAGCCGTCATGCACAGCACCATGCTCTTCTGAAAATTCCTGCATCCAGGCTTCAAATGTAGAGCTCCATCAGAAGGCTTCTGAGTGCCCCCAAAATCCTGCTTGGCTTCAGCCCCAATGACCTCTCCAGAAGTGGGAAGTGCCGGGAGCTGACCTCTCCATAAGGGGGGTGCACTGGGGTCGACCCCTCCAGAAAGTTGCGTGCAGGGCTCTGTATGTCTTTTGTAACCTGTCTGGGGGCTACCTGAAGGATTTATGCAGGGCTTGCATCTTTTTTTTTTTTCTAACTCAGAGCTGAGCCAGAAAGGCTGCAGGCATTGCTTGAAAGTACTACAAGCCAAACTAACAACCTGCAGATACCTGGGGCAAAAGATTACCAGGGCTTCCCTGGTGGCGCAGTGGTTGAGAATCTGCCTGCCAATGCAGGGGACACGGGTTCGAGCCCTGGTCTGGGAAGATCCCACATGCCGCGGAGCAACTAGGCCCGTGAGCCACAGCTACTGAGCCTGCGCGTCTGGAGCCTGTGCTCCGCAACAAGAGAGGCCGTGACAGTGAGAGCCCCGCGCACCGCGATGAAGAGTGGCCCCCGCTCGCCGCAACTAGAGAAAGCCCTCGCACAGAAACGAAGACCCAACACAGCCAAAAATAAAATAAATAAATTAATTAATTAATTAAAAATATATATATATATAAAAAAAAAAAAAAAGATTACCAATAAAACACACAATAGGCCATGTAAGGCCCAGGAGAAAAAGCTAGGGAGAGATTCTTTGGGAAATTAGGGCGTTGAATAGCCCCATGTATACAGGAGAATCTAGAAAGCCATGAAAATGCCCAAGGCAAGATGCTTATGCTCAGAGAAGACCTGCAAAAACCCTCAGCTTTCACCTTAAGCTAATTTCTAGGCTTGAAATGTTGAAGGAGTGCCCCTACAGAGAGCCTGTCTGCTAAGACTAGGAGAGTTTGGGTTTTGGGGGGTTTTTTGTTTTTGTGTCTTATTTGTTTAGCTATTGGTGTTCAAGGAAATCTATGTCAAAATACTAGCTAAACACAAGCTGAGGAACACAGACTTCAGTGACCATGCACAACAAGGAGAAAAGTCTTTGCAAATATAGTTTGGGAAATTCACTGAACAGATGGAGTACAATAGCCTTCAACAATACAGAAAGCAGCAAACCCTAGAGAAGGTGGAAAATCTGATTTCCAGAGTTACCACCTTATAATATTTAGATGTGTAGTTTTCAACAAAGAATTAAAAAGCATACGTAGAAACAGGAAAATACGAACCCATTAAAAGGAACAAAGTAAGTTGACAGAAACCATTCCCAATAAAGTCCAGACACCAGACTTACCAAAGATTTTAAAACAATTATCTTAAGTATGTTCAAAGAGTTAAAGGAAACAGGGACAAAGAACTAAAGGAAATCAAGAAAAAGGTATATAGACAAAATCAGAATATCAATAAAGAGAAATTATACAATGAAACCAAACAAATTCTGGAGCTCAAAAATACAATAAGTGAAGTGAAATATTCACTAAGATATTCAACAGCACATTTGGAGAAGGTGGAATGCAAGAATCAGCTAACTCAGAGATTCGACAATTGAAATTATCTAGTCTGAGGAACAGAAAGAAAAGAATGAAGAAAGTGAACAGAGCCTAAGGGACCTATAGGGCACCATCAAGTGGATCATCATATACATTAAGGGAGTCCCAGAAAGAGAAGAAGAAGAGAAAGAGGCAAAAGAATATTTAAAGAAAAAAGTCCACCAAATCCCCAAATTTAATGAGAGATATGAGTCTATAAATCCAAGAAGTTCAACAAACTTTTAAATAGGATAAACTCAAAGAGACCCCCACACCAAGACATTATAAGCAAACTGTCAAAAGTCAAAGACAGAAAGAATCTTGAAAGCAGCAAGAGAGAAGCAACTTGTCACATATAAGCGATCCTTGATAGGAATAATAGCCAGTTTCTCACTAGAAACCATGGAGGCCAGAAGGCATGAGATGACATATTTAAAGTGCTGGAAGAAAAAACTTGTCAAACAAGAATTCTATATATGGCAAAACTGTCCTTCAAAAATGAGGGAGAAATTAAGACATTTCCAGATGAGTGAGTTCATTACCACTAGACCTTCCATATAAGAAATGCTAAAATAGTCCCTCAGGTTGAAATGAAACTCAAAGCTGTATGAAGAAATAAAGACTTTCAGTAGAGATAAATGGATGGGCAAATATAAAAGCCAGTGTTATTGTAGTTTTAGTTTACAACTACACTTCTTATTTTTTACAGAATTTGAAAGATTAAATGAATGAAAAATAATTACAAATCTATGTTATTGAGCATACAGTGCATAAAGATGTAATTTGTGACAACAAAAACATATAGGGAGGGACAATGGAGCTGTTTAGCAACCAAGTTTTTGTGTGCTATTGAAATTAAGTTGGTATCCATTCAAGCTAGATTGTAATAAATTTAGGTATAAATGTCATTCTCATGAAAACCACAAAGAAAATATCTAAAACACATATACAAGAGGAAACGAGAAAGGAATCAAAACAATTCATTCCAACAAAAATCAATTAAACATGAAAGTAGTAATGAAAAAAAATGAAGGTCAAAAAAGGTATAGGACATACAGAAAACAGCAAAATGGCAGAATTTCTTCCTTATCAGTAATTACCTTAAGTGTAAATTGATTAAACTCTATTCAAAAGGCAGATTGGCAGAATGGATTAAGACAAACATGATCCAATTATATGCTGTCTACAAGAGACTCACTTTAGATCCAATGACACAAATAGAGTAAAATGGAAGGATAGAAAAAGTTATTCTATGCAAATAGTAACCAAAAGAGAGCTGGGATGGCTATACTAATATTGGACAAAATAGACTTCAAGTCAGAAACTATTACAAGAGATAAAAAAAGACATTATGTATTGATAAAAGAGTCAGTTTATCACTATATATGTACCAATCAATGAAGCCCCAAAATGTATGATGCAAACATTGACCAAATGAAGGAAAAAATAGACCATTCTACACCAATAGATGAACACTTCAGTATCACTCTCAATAATGAATAGAACATCTAGATAGAAGATCAATAAGGAAACAGAAGTCTTGACCCACACAATAAACCAACTAATCCTAACAGATATATATAGAATATTCTACCCAACAACAACAAATATACGTTCTTCTCAAGTAAACATGGAATATTCTTCAGGATAGAACATATGTTAAGCCATATAACATATCTAAATAAATTTTTTAAAAATTAAAATCATGCAAAGTATCTTTTCCAGCTGCACTGGAATGAAGCTAGAAATCAATAACAGAAAGAAACTTGGGAAACTTACAAATATGTGGAAATTAAACAAGACACTCTAAACAACCAATGAATCAAAGAAGAAATCATAAGGGAAATTAGAAAACACTTAGATGAATGAGAAAAAAACAAAAACAAAAACCACAACATACCGAAACTTATAAGATGCAGCAAAGGCAGTGCTCAAAGGGAAATATACAGCTGTGAATACCTACATAAAAAAGAAGAAAGATGCCCAGTCAATAACCTAACTTGACAATGACGATCTAGAAATAGAAGGGAAAAACTAAACCCAAAGCCAGCAGAAGGAAATTTGGAATGGAAATAAACAAAATAGAGAATAGAAAAACAATAGAATCAATGAAACTAAAAGTTAGTTCTTTCAAAAGGTCAGCAAAGTTGACAAACATTTAGCTAGACTAAGAAAGAAAAAAAGCAAGAAGACGAAAATAAAAGCAGAAATGAAAGTGAGGACATTACTACTGACCTTACAGAAATAAAAAGGATTATAAGAGAATATTATGAATATTTGTATGCCAACAAATTAGGTAACCTAGATGAAATGGACAAATTTCTAGAAACATATATGTTACATAACCTGACTCAAAAAGAAATAGAAAATTTCAACAGACCTGTAACAAGTTAAGAGATTAGACCAGTAATCAAAAACCTCCAAACAAAACAGATACATGGATAAAGAAGATATGGTATATATACACAATGGAATATTACTTAGCCATAAAAAGAATGAAATAATGCCATTTGCAGCAACATGGATGGACCTAGAGATAATCATATTAAGTGAAGTAAGTCAGACTGAGAAAGACAAATATCATATGATATCACTTATATGTGGAATCTAAAAAAATGATACCCTTGACAGAGTTGTCAAGTCCACTCAATGGGAAAAGAAAAGCTTCTTTAACAAATGGTGCTGGATTTCCACATGTAAAAGAATGAAGTTGGATCCCCTACCTCAAACCATATACAAAAATTAACTCCAAGTGGACCCACAACCTGAAGTAAGAGCTAAAACTATAAAACTCGTAGAAGAAAACAGGGATAAATCTTCATGACCCTTTATTTAGCACCGTATTCTTAGATATGACACTAAAGGCATGTGGAACAACAAGAAGAAATAGATAAATTGAACTTCATCAAAATTAAACACTTTTGTGTATCAAAGGACATTATCAAAGTGAAAGACAACATGAGAGAATATTTGCAATCATTTACCTGGTAAGGGTTTAATATCCAGAATATATACAGAACTCCTTACTTAACAACCAAACACAAACATTCCAAGTAAAAAATGAACAAAGGGCTTGAATAGACATTTCTTCAAAGAAGATATACACATGTCCAACAAACACATGAAAAGATGCTCAACATCGTTAGTCATAAGGGAAATGCAAATCAAAACCACAAGGAGGTCAGGTACTACTTCACACCTACTAGAATGATAATAATTTTAAAAATAGAAAATAAGTGTTGGTGAGGATGTGGAGAAATTGAAACCCTCGTATATTGCTGGTGGGAATATAAAATGGTGCGGCTGCTGTGGAGAATGATTTGGTGGTTCCTCAAAAAGCTAAACACAGAATTGCCATATGATCCAGCAATTCCACTACAGAAGAATTGAAAACAGAGTCAGACGTATACTTGTACACCAGTGATCATTGCAGCATTATTCTCAGTAGCCAAAATGTAGAAACAATTCAAGTGTCCATCAACAGATGGATAAACAAAATGTGGTATATATTTACAGTGGACTATTATTCAGCCATAAAAAGGAATGAAGTTCTGCTACATGCTACAACATGGATTAACTTTGAAAATATTATGCTAAGTGAAATAAGTGGAACACAAAAGGATAAATACTGTTTGATTCTACTTATATAAAATATCTAGAATAAGCAAATTCATAGAAAGATTAGAGGTTACTAGGGACTGAGGGGAGAAGAGAATAAGGAGTTATTGCTTAATTGTTACAGAGTCTGTCTTTGGGATAATGGATATGTTTTGGAAGTAGTGGTGATGGTTGCAAAATATTATGAATGTACTTAATACAACTGAATTGTACACTTAAAATGGTTAAAATGGTAAAATTTATCTTGTGTGTGTGTATATATGTGTGTGTTTATACATATACACACGTTATCACAATTTAGAAACTTAAAAAATTTTTAAATTTTGTTTCTTCCTTTAACAACACTATCATGATAGAGACACACAGGGTATCCACATTTCCTCCTAACAGTAGAGTTTACTGATCACATTAAATCTTTGTACACTGACAGTTAGATTACTGACTCCCCTTCTCATTTTAACTAACTTCTCACCAGGCTTTATCAATCTCCAATTTGAACCTATTCTAAGAATGTGGATTTGGATTCTAAATGTTATAAAATCTTAAGTTTCCATGACTTGAAGTAGGAGGGCACAGTGTAGGCTGAATCTAGAACCTGCCTTGTTATTTATTTTGTTATAAAATTATACAAATTTTAATTTTAAGCCCATGAGTAAGATTTTGCAAAATTATTTCAAGGAATAGTTAACTGGGGATAATTCCTATTTAGAACAATAAACAGGTAAGAACAGAGTTAAAGACTTATGACCACTGGTTCCCTGTTCTTCTAAGCATGTAAATTACCTTGCCCTTCTGTTTCTAGTTTCTTCTCTTGCATTTGGTTTTTTTATCCTAAGGAAAATTTAATCCTAATTGATGGTTAAATATACTTTTGAATTTTGTACATTTACTCAAATGTTTTCAGTAAGTTTAAATTATGCTCTGAAAAGATAATAATATAATTTCCATTTATTATAAGATGCTTTCTTCATTATCCAGATATTATTTAAAGTAAGCAATCTAAATAATTTTATTGGAAACCCAACATCATTCACTGAGAATGTTTCTTACGTTGGGAACAAGATAAGTATGATCTTAAAAGAGCACTATTTTTAACATTCAACAAGATGTACTAACTGGTGCAGTTAGAAAAGCGAGGTATCTATATTCTTATTTGTGTGTGCATAAAAATGTCTCTTGAAGGATATACAAACTAATAGCATTGAGTATCTTTTTAGCGGGGGAGAGACTGGGTGGATATGGGTCAGGAGTGGGAAGGAAACTCTTCATTGTATATTTTCTTATACTCTTTGATGTTTGTGCCAAATTAATGTTTCTTATTAAAATTAAACAATTTGTATAAGTGTATCATATTTGTTAAGTCTTAATTAGACTATTTCATCTTTGTTTTTATTTCTAAGTACTGTGCCCATGAACAGTTTTGACGGTTGTACAACGTTGGTCTTTAATTACAAAATTCAGTGCAAATTCACATAATAGAATGATTTTTTTTTTTCAGGTTAGTGTCCCAAAAATGAAACATAAGCCAACCAGGCAACAGAAGAAAGTGGCAAAAGGCTATTCCTCCCCAGAACCTGATATCCAGGACTCATCTGGAAGTGAAGGTAAAAATATTTATTGTAGACTATTGACTATAAGAGTTTAAATTTTTAAAAGTATATTACTATAATATGTTTGATATAAGAAAATGGTTTTTCATATTAACTCAAGGAGATTTGTAAGTTTTGGTGGGGGCAGGGATGATGTACAAGAGAAGCTATTTTAGATTATAAATTTCAAGACCAGGCCACAGGGTAAAGGCATGGGAAATGAAAAAAGGGGAAACATGCAAATCAAGAACCACACTGTAGTGCTAGCTCTTATGCCTTGTTAGCTTCTGAAAAATTGTTGATGGTTTCCTAGATTCAACGCAGGCAGCATTTCTTGAGTTTTGTTCTCGGTTCCATGCTTCAGAAAAGTTTTTTATTCTCATAATAAATTATTGTTATGTTATAATTATTATTATTGTTATTGTTATTAAATAAATATTTAGAGGTCACAGAGAAGTAAAAATATAACTATATCAAATTATGAACTAAACTTACTAGTGTGCCATTCTTGTTTAAGTCAGATAATGTATAAACTGTCTTGAACTGCACTGAGATATAATCAAGGATTAAGGTAACGTCTGAGACATTATGAGAAAATAAAGTTTTCTTAAAACTGTAGTCTCTACTAAGCTCACACTAAGCTGGGGAACTCAGTTTTACAGAGGTAATACTAGAGGTGAATAAATGGTAAATGCTAAGAAACTAGTAGATGACAAATAGTAAAGAGTTTAAAGGAAAGGGGGCTGAATTCAGCTTGAGGGAAGGTCCTTAGAGGAAAGGAACCCTGATGAATTATGAGGATTTCTAATGGTTTATAGCAATCTAGGCTTGAGGGATGCTGGTGAGTGGACAAGATACTGGAATAAAAGAGGAATAAAATGAATAAAGTTCTAAAAGTAGGAGTCACATGGTACTGTTGTGCTCAAAAGGAGTATTAGTTATACTGTTGTTCCCATTTCACAGAAGAGGAAAGTGAGACGCGGGTTAACCTGCCCAAGGTTGTATACCCCATAAGGCAGTGTGTATATATATATATATATATATATATATATATATATATATATATATATACACACACACATATATATATATATATATACACACATATATATATATATGTTATATATGCAGATATTTTGGCTCCTTAATTCATTTTCTTATCCACTCCACTGTATTACCTATAATGTATCAGCTGACATTTACTGAGTATTTAATGTGGGCCAAACTGGAGGTTAAACATACCTTCCTACAACCATGTGAAGTTTGAGTATTATTATTATCCCAAGTTTACAAATGAGAAAGCTGAGATCTGGAGAGAGGTTAAGCTCTGAACAAAAATGGAAAGGAAGGAATGGATATGAGAAGGGATTTTAAAAAATACCATACACTTTGTTGGTTGACAATAAAAATTTGTAGAAGAGATATTAAAACCAATTGAAAAGGTTTAAAGTTTGGGTGACTAAAGGAATAAAGATAACATTAACAATTAATAAAAAAACAGAAAAGGGAGCTTAAGAAGCTGACTTCTTCAGATGTAGGCAAATAGGCAAGAGGCAGAAGAGAGTAATACCTCCCCCAAGTTAATATATGTATTTTTAAAGAAATATTTTTGTCTATTTTAATTGGTTAAAAAATAAAGCTGATTCAATCTAAAATTTAACTAATTCGTGGTTACTTTAAATATATCTATAGTGTTCTAGTTTTGAAATATGATTGAAACTTCAAAAATGCCAAGTATTAGGAGTAGTATGTTAGTCTCTAAGCCATAAAAATAATGCCTAGGAAAATTATTACATGAGAATCATTAATCTGAAATTTAGATTGTTTATAATTAAATATGTTCACTGTTTTCACCAAGTTTATTCTAAATGTCTTTTTAGCTCAATCAGTAAAACCAAGTGCAAGAAGAAAGAAAGGGATAGAACTGGGAGACATTCAAACTTCCATTGAATCTATAAAACAAACACAGGAAGAAATTAAAAGGTAATATATACGACAGTGACTATTCATTTGAGTCTAGAGGAGTTAAGAATCCTGTTATGTAGGAAATCATATGCAAACTTTACATTTTTATAACATTGCTAAGCTAAAATAGAACCTTGGCGTCTGTCACCTGATTACTGAAACTTAGGAAATTCCTTCAGCACTAAAATATTTGGGAGAGATGGGAGGTTGTTTTGTCTCATCTGTGAGACTAGAATTGGAATCTCTGCATCTTACTGCTGTTGCATACTAGGAATGTAGCTGGGTTGAATGCGGAAGTGGGGTGGTTCCTGAGAAAGTCAGTTAACAAAGGCTTCCATAGTCTCCTTTGTACATGGCTGATTTTAATTGGAATGCACCAGTTGTTAAAATACTGAAGTACTTCCATAACAGTGGGCAAATAGCCACTACCCTGAGACCTTCAAGTGTTCCCTGTGCGCTCCCAGACCCATCCCCTCACTCACCTCTCCAAGATCCAGCAACTAAAGGTCATAACACCTAGGGAAGTTCCTTGGAAGGGAAGGGGTCGTGATCCTGCTCCACTGGTAAGGCTAGCATGAGTTCAGATTGGTTGTCTCCCATTGCTATATCAGATGTTAAGTTTTTTTAATATTAGCCGACCTTCTTTTGTGTATTCAGCACAGTGCTAGATGTTCTGGAGGATTTTTTTTTTTAAGATATTTTTTTCTGTTCTTGGTTATCTACGGCTTACATTTAATTGCTATTTTCATCTACAGCCTCATTTCCTGCCATTCCTCTATACTTACCCATGCTCTAGTCCTATGAAACTCCTCACATCTCCAGAATATACTGTGCTCTCTCGTCTTTGGATCTTTACCCACACTGAATCCACTTTTTAGATTGCCCTTCCTCCCACCTTGCCCCTCAAGAAAATCCCTGTTTATCCTTCAGAATATAACTCAAATGTCACCCTTTTTGTAACATTTCTAATCACTCTGCCCTGTAGTTATTAATCCTTCCACTTGGCTTGTATGGCTCCCTATACATAGTCTTTTTGAGTGCTTACTGCGCTACAGAGTTGCTAATTGTGTGTGTCTGTTTACCTCACTCCACCCTGCCCCAGTTGGACCATGAGCTTCTTTAGAGCAGGGAGGGAGCGTGTCTTCTGCATCTTGGTATCATCAGCCCTTATATAAAGTGCTCGAGTTTCCTAACTTAATTATATTTATAAATTAACGAGCCTACTTGTTCATATATGCCTCCTTTCTTTCGCTATACTCGTAAAACACTTTAATAGAAGTCAGAAAAAGAAAAACGTCTTCACTAATCAGCTCTTTTTAGCCAAAAGCATTTAGAGTGGCATGAGGATAATGTAAGCTCATTTTATGACTAAATTAACATTTTATTTTTGTTAGCATATGAAATGCCTACAGAGCATTCTTCAAGTTAGGAATGTCACAAAATTTGTTGTATTAATTATTTTTTTCCTGGTGAATTAAGGATTTTTCTACAACTCTACCTTTGTCTCCTAAAGAAAGATAAAAGAACCTTACTGGGCCAACTAAGAAGCAAAATTTTTGTTTTAAAACCACTGTGATAACAAAGAAAGTGATATATTTTAAAGTCATCAAACTTTAAAAATTATGTTTAACACACATCATTAAGTAATATATTTGGTACAGTGTAGAGTATAGATTAGGCAAGACCTAATAGTGGTTCCACATAGCATAATCAGTCCCTGTTCAGGTGGTAGTAATTGAACTTTATACAATTGAATTTTATACAATGAATTCTGTGACCATATATCAAATTGTGATTTCTTTGCTAACATTTTTGGTAAATAATTATTAAATTTATTGTTGCTTATTTTTGTAGAAATATTATGGCTCTTCGAAATCATTTAATTTCAAGCACACCTGCCACGGATTATTTTCTGCAACAAAAAGACTACTTCATCATTTTTCTCCTGATTTTGCTTCAAGTTATAATAAACTTCATGTTTAAGTAGAAGTTCTTTACCGTTGAATCAATGAACTGGAATGATCATATTTGGCCTGGGACCAATGTTGAAGTTGCTTTGGTCTTTATTAAAACATCACAATATTTCTAAAACAGAAAACCTTAGAAATATATTAGAACTGTTGACTTTTCCTACCTTCTATCCTTAACCCTGAAATAAGAGCTATTCTATTTGGTTATTAAAGTGAACTATGTGTTAAGTGCCAGAACATTTCTAGCTTTTGTGAGACTGTGTCTACATGTGAGTATAATAAATCCACATGTATACACGATTGTGTCTTATGTATACCTTACAGTAGTCTTTGTAGTCTATGGTATGTTCGTGTTATGAAATATATAGCATTAATGTCGTTCATAACAAAAATGCTATCAATCTTATAAATATATGTGTAGCAATCTATTTTCTTCATAAAACCGGCACAAAACTTTTATCAGTAAGGAATTACAGAATGGGAAATGATGGGATAATAGACATAAATAGTTCAATGCACTGTACTGTTAAAAAAAATCATTTCTAAAGCATTCAGCTCAATTGTCTTCTTAGAAACAGCAAAAAAAAAAAAAAATTGTGGTCAAAATTGCTTTATTGAGAGACAAGGTGGCAAACTGCTTTTATCAAAAGTTTACACAAGATTTTTTTTTAACCCCTAGAATTTAATATTTATAGATACAGGTATAAATATATGTATGTGTATATCAACAAAAAAAACCCTGGTTCTCAGATCTACTGATTATATCTTTCCTATTATACCTGTAGAACACCCCCTTAAGCACTTGCTGAAAAAAGTGTGGTCAAACTTGATTGCTGTCCTTCTTTCTTTTTTTTTTAAAAACTCAGTTGGTCCAATAACATAGGCCAAATTTTAGAGATGGAATTATAGGGTGTATGAAATGCTGATAGTCATGATTTTTCATTATGAAAAACTTATTTTAGCTTTCATTTAGATTCTAGTGTGTTCAGTGAAACAGTTGAATAGAAAATATATATATAACCAATATTTTACTTCAAAAGCCAAAAAGAGAAGGACGATGAGAAAAGACACTTTGTGTGGTGGTATTTATGTATACGTTAAAATTGGTTTCTTTAAAATGTGCAATAAGTTGAGCATCTAAGAAGAGCATCAAGTTCTCAAGTTTAATTCTCTGTTACCCTCCTCTGGTCTCAGTAACTGCAGTCTGTGGCAAAACCACAATTCCTCAAGATTCCTTTTGTTCAGGCTCAGGCAAACATTTTTCCTAAATATTTTTTTCAGTTTAATGTTTTTCCTTTATGTATCTTAGAATTCTGAAATTAGATTTTGAAATGAAATGAAGGTCGGAGAGAATAATTGCTCTGGCTACACTTGCCTTCGACTAAGAAGAGACTGTGAGACACTAGTAAAAATATAATCAAATGTTTATGCCATGCTAAGTATAAAATCAAGGAATGATTGCTAAATTATGATAACTGAAAATGATTAAAAGGGCCTGCTTTTTTCCACCTAACCAATATAGCTATCTTAAATATCCTTAGATTTTATGAAGAGCTATTTCCCATGTATTTTTGGCAAAACAATGCTGTATTCCATATGTACGTGTGAAAACATTTTTTAAATAGATTATACGTAAATAACATATACCTACACCCAGTATAAGTATAGGTATAATATGACTACACTAGAATAGGTGGGTTTTTGTTTGTATTTCATACTTGTTGATATAATTTTTATACTCACTTTCTGTTACCAATGTTATGCTCTACTGCCTATTCATTGATATATATTTTGTAAATACTGTACGACTTGATCCTTTTTTTATGGTTTAAATTAGTATTAATTTATATAAGTTGATTGGCTGATCACAAAATAATTTCATTATTAAACCCTGAAAACTTATATTTTTTGTTGGCAACTCCCCTTTGGGACTTTAGTCTTATCCACTTGTTGTATGTTCCTTTCATTTGGTCTAAACAGTGTTTTATTTGTATGGTTACCTTCTAGACTGGAGAGGTAGTTATTTACTTTTGTATATTTTCTTGTTAGGGCAAATGTGTTATGGGCTCTTATTACTCAAGGAGTCAAAAACTATTTCATGAGAAAGAGCAGGGTTACTCATGACTGTTTCTTATACACTAAAAGCATATATCTAATCTAATAGTCTTCTTATGCTTTTAGTTGTGTGAGTCCCTTTCTGTGAATTGAACACAAAACTCAGGAATTGGTGGCTTAGTTTTAGATCAGTGCTTATACTAGGCTTAGTATGTGAATACTTTAAAACACATAACTTTGTATTTAGCCATATATGTAGTTGACTTTGAATGTTCTCCACCTGAGATTAATCTTCCTTCACAATGGATTCATAAAAATTGTGATTTACAGTTCCCAGTTGTCTGAGAGCCTCATGGTGGTTTTTAGGATTTAAGACCTATGACCAGTTTTTTCTTCATTTGATCAAAAATTTTATTTTTTCACTTGAAAATTTAAATGAGTAATAATTATTGATGTGTGCATTTCTGTTTTAGTTGTTAAATATACTATGCCTTCAGTTATCTACCATTTAGTGAGACATAGCTGGCCCAGGAAAAGATAATAAATAGGGCATGTGAAATAAGTTTCAGCAATAGATATTTTACTTATATTTCATGTCAGTACTTTCTTGTATTACTTATACAGTGTAATCTTTGTTACCATTCCATTGAAACAATTGGCCTTGTAAAATAAAACCCTCATTTAGTATTCACGCTTTTGTGCCTTTAAGAAAATACTTTTTGTCATTTTTGTGTTACAGAACTATAATATGATTCAAAGTGTTTGTTTAGAGTCTTAATTATCACAAAAGGGTCATTTCTCTGTCACTTTATTTCCTTTTATATAGCTATAGCATATTTAAACAGTAATGCTGTACTTTTAAAAGGGTTTGTCTATTTACCTATCTCAAATATATCCTTCACTTTCAGACATCATTGAAGTAGACTTGTCAGATTATTCTGCATATTGTAAACAGTGCCTTTTTGATGGAATTCACACTGTTTTAGGGGTCAACTCGTGCCATATACACACAAAATTATGTGGAGAAGGCAGTTTTAACTTTCTGAAGAATATCTTAGTCAAATATTTAAGAAAAAAATGTATAAAATTCCATTTTTTCCAGTGTTTAGCATTTCTAGTGAGCAATGAATATATTTGGGTTTTTGTTTGTTTGTTTGATATACAGTGATAATGAGCCATACATGATGCTGCAGATTATTTTGAATTATATTAAATGTATAGAAATAAAATATTAAAATTAGCATTTATACCAAATTTTCCAAATTGAACCATAGCGGGGTCAGGGGGGAACCCCACACAAATCACTAAGTTTACATTTCAACCTCTATCTTATTTGACTACATGGAAAAAGAGATTCTTGGGCTTCCCTGGTGGCACAGTGGTTAAGAATCCGCCTGCCAATGCAGGGAACACGGTTCAAGCCCTGGTCCGGGAAGATCCCACATGCCGCTGAGCAAGTAAGCCCGCGTGCTTAGAGCCCGTGCTCCACAAGAGAAGCCACCGCAATGAGAAGCCCATGCACCGCAACGAAGAGTAGCCCCCGCTCTCTGCAACTAGAGAAAGCCTGCACACAGCAACAAAGACCTAATGCAGCCAAAAATAAATAAAAATAAATAAATTTATGAAAAAAAAGGAAAAGATTCTTTAAAATGTATATAACCTGCCACTATTATGTAATTTGCTTTCATTCTGTTTACCTGTAGTGTGAATTTAGTATATTTAATTTGCTTTTTGTTACTCTTAACATACTGTTTGTTTCGTTACAGTTTTTAATTGAAGATGGACTGTTAAAATTGTATAGGACCAGTGTCTCCTTTATATGATTAACATATTTAGAAGAACCACAAGAAACCCATGACAAAATGAATGTGAATATACTTTCTAAAATATTTAGAAAATTTTATCTTTCTGCATTTATTATGTAAAATTATTTTAGTATTACAATATTGAAATTTATTTAAAGAAAAAATGCCATGAAACATTTGAACTGATGAGCCACAGAACTTCAGTTGAAAATTTTCACTTTTTAGCATGCTAACTATTCATTTAAGTTAAATATCCTGTTTAATGGCCATTTATAAATTCAAACACTACCACTGGTCAGTTTTGTGAAATAGAATAAAAGGATGTTATCTGCAGAGTAAGTATAGCACACTGTCAAATTCTTTTCCTTAAGGTGCATAGTAAATGTACAGATAGTCATAGGCAACTGTTTTGTAATGTATTACATTTCTAATCTGTTATTCCTAACCTATTATAAACGTTTGCAGAGACAAAAGAATTGAATTTTTCTAATCTGTAAAATGATGCTAACTTTGACAAGTAGGCATTCTAAATAAAATTTTTAAAAAGCAAACTGATCAAACGACTGAATATAACATATGGTGACTAGATTATTTAGTCTTAATTTTTTAATTAAAAATAAGTTTGTGGGGGGGGTAGTTGTGAAGGATGGTGAAGGGCTTGGAAGGGATTTAACAGCTAGAATCCTTAATGTATGCTTTACGTGATGCTTCATATTCATTCTTCTTGAACACTCATAACCTTCAGATAAGTGGAAGTTACATTTTATAGATGAAGATTCTGAAGCTCAGAGAAGTTAAATGATTCTAAAAGCTACATAGTAAGAGTGACAGCGAGCCCAAGTTTGAATCCATGTCTGACTTCAATGTCCATTATCTTTCCACTGTACACTTAAATAGAACTCTGACTTTACTTCTAAATGTTTGTAATAATCCACTGCTCGAATCGAGTAGCCCTTTGTGATGGGTAAGAACAAAATAACCTTGGGAATTCCCTGGCGTCCAGTGGTTAGGACTCGGTGCTTTCACTGCTGGGGCCCGGGTTCAATCCCTGGTCGGGGAACTAAGATCCCACAAGCCGCGTGGTGCTGCCTAAAAAAAGAAAAAGAAACTTGCCATTACACAAGCATACATACAAAACCCACATGAAAAAGTTTTTCCCCCCGCAAATCACCTGTTAGTCCATACTGAGTCAACATCACATTCTGTTCCAAGAAATCATTCCTCTTTAGTCTTCCTCTTTTCCTCCATCATCCTCCCCTCCCATATTTGCACCCCTCAGGATCCAGTTCCTTCTGGTTAATAGTGAGTTGGTTCTGTCTTACTGGGCGGAAGGGGAGGGCTGACAGGCTTCTCCTGTCCTATGCATAGGAATAAGGGGTAGGGAAAACAGGCCCTCACTGTTCAACCTCAATGAAACATCTACAAGGTAAATAATTTTCTTACTAATGTTGACCACACTCTAATAGGTGTCCTGTATTGTGTTATAACTCTTTTGCACCTTACAAAATATCCCTTTCTTGTGGAGATAGTGGGCCCCTATAGTGGTGACACGTCACAGTAATTTGTTGAGTTATGTTGTACTTGTTGAGTGCTTAGTACCTACGAGGCACCATGCCAAAACAAAAAAAAGCCTTGTAAACATTCTCGCCCTCCTTAAAACCTTGATTTTTTTTTTTTTACATATCTATTATCACCATTTTTTTTTAAGATGAGAAAAGTGGAGACAAAAGAATGTCACAGATAAGTACATGGCACAGCAAAGCCAGGTCTAAATATTAAGCCTATGCTCTTAACCATTTCATCCTTAAGAGAGAGGGTATGTGTGTGTCAATATACGAAACAGTATGTTGTTTCTGCTTAACAGTATGTTTTTTTCTGCCGTCGGATTGTGTCCAATAATCTTGGGTCACTGTGTTTTTAAAGCATCCTATTGATTACCAATGTGGCTAAGTGTTCACATCTATCACCTCTGCTAAAGAAAAATTAAACTGTGGTGGGTTTCATAGTGATACCTAAGCCCAGGAAATGTGGCAAAGCCCCCAGCAGAAAGCACGAAGCCTGCAGCTCGTGACCGTGGCCAGGGCCTCCTCATCTGTCCTACATCCCGAAAGAGAACCGCTGATGCAGAGTGTGGACAGGACATGCACGAGTCCAAGGCAGAGGTTTTTGTTACCAGTGAACTTTTGACGGCGGTCGGGAACAAACCGAGCTCTAGCCGCGGTGCCCAGTCCCTCCGCTCTCGTGCCGAGTTCCTGGGAGACGGAGGGATCTGGTGGCAGCTGAAGCCTCCAAGAGAGAGGAATGAATTCACCTAGGAGGGGGAGAAGGGCTTTCGGTTTCCTGTCCGGGGACAGCTCCCGAGAAGCCCCGACCTCTTTCCCATCTCCGCGGGCTTTTGGACCGCTAGCTCCTACTGGCAGAACAGCGCGGCTCTCCCGCTGAGCGGGCGGGAAGGCGGACCCTCGCCCAACCAAGAAACCGAGCAGCAGCGGCTTCCGGCCTCCTCCCCGCCTCTTCCGCTTCCGCCTGCGCCCCGCTCCTGCTCGTCCTGGGATTCTACAGGCGGCGACCCGAAGCCGTCGGAAGCTAAAGGGCTATGGCCGCTGCGGGATCTGTGAGGGCGGCGTTGCAGGTGGCGGAAGTGCTAGAAACCGTCGTGAGCTGCTGCTTGGGGCCCGAAGGGCGGCAGGTTCTGTGTACCAAGCCCACTGGCGAGGTGCTGCTCAGCCGGGATGGAGGCCGCCTCCTGAAGTCGCTACACTTAGAGCATCCCATAGCCAGGTACTTGCGTGTCACGCTCCAGACCGTTAGAGCATCCTATAACCAGGTACTCAGGTCCCGCACTCCAGCCCTCAGGCCATCTCCCTGAACTTCTTGACCCTGAGGTTACGCTCCTGGAAGAACTGACCTTGGACGAGACCCGTGTACGCTCAGAGTTAGAGCGCTGCCCGCTGCCCGAGGGAACATTCCCAGACATCGAATCATTAACTGCCGAGAGCATTTCTCACTCCTTTCCTTCCTGCTCGACCCAACCCCTAGAATCTTGAAGTAGAACAAAGTAACTTAAAAAAGGAAAAAAACTAAAACTAAGGATATCACAGAGACAGTATTCTCGTTTTATGCCTGTAGCTGTAAAAACATGGTTTCAACTTGATTTAGGCAGCCCTCTGAGAATCTGAGTTGCTTTATTTCTTTCTTGTACAGGATGATGGTGGCATGTGTTTCCAGTCATCTAAGAAAAACAGGAGATGGTGCTAAAACATTTATTATCTTTCTTTGCCATTTACTCAGAGAACTTTATGCAATCACAGACAAGGAAAAGGATTCTTTCTTTTCTGAAAATATTCAAACCCATGGAAGGCACTGGAAAAATTGTTGTCAGTGGAAATTTATTTCCCAAGCTCTTCTAACATTTCAGACACAAATATTAGACTACGTTATGGACCATTACTTAAGTAGACACTTTTTGTCCATCTTTTCTTCATCCACCAAAGAGAGACCATTGTGTAGGAGCTCTTTAGAGATGCTCTTAGGAGCATACTTTTGTGGAAGAGTGGGAAGAAATAATCACAACTTTGTATCACAGTTGATGTGTGACTACTTTTTCAAGTGTACAGCTTGTCAAAGTGGGTTTGAAGAAGTACTTGAGTTAGTGGATGACTGTTTTGTCGAGTTGAAAGTTGGTGTCACCGGCCTTCCTGTTTCCGATTCCAGGATCATAGCTGGGCTTGTGCTTCCCAGAGACTTTTCTGTGTACTGTCCAGCAGACGGTGACATAAGAATAGTGATAGTAATAGAAACCATTCAGCCTCTTTTTTCAACTTTTGGATCAGAGTTTATTCTAAATTCAGAAGCACAGTTTCGGACATCTCAATTTTGGATTACAGAAAGGACAAAAGCAATAATGAAATATTTACAGAAGCAGAATGTAAAATTGCTCCTATCTACTGTGAAACAACCAGACTTAGTAATTTATTGTGCAGGACTGAATGGCATATCCGTGGTGGAGTGTTTATCATCTGAAGAACTTTCTCTTATCCAGAGAGTCATTGGTCTCGCTCCCTTTGTACTACCACAGGCCTCTTCTCAGTATGAACTCTCTAACACTGCTGTGGTGAAATTTTGTAAGCCCTTTATTCTTAGATCCAAAAGGTATGTTCATCTTGGCTTGATTAGCACATGTTCGTTTACACCACACTGTATAGTTCTTTGTGGTCCAGTGCAGGGTCTTGTTGAACAACACCAGGATGCTTTACATGGAGCATTTAAAATGCTTCGGCAGTTATTTAAAGACCTTGATCTAAATTATGTGACACAAGCCAGTGACCAAAATTGTACTTCAAGTCCTCTTATTTATAAGAATAGTAGAGAAAGTAATGACTTACCAGAAATTGTTAATGGCTCAATACAAAGGCCATATCAGGACACAGTTGTAAAGAACAAAGATGAACTGGCAAAAACTCAAACATATTTAAAAGCATATTCAAATTTGGTAGTTCCAAGTGTAGAATTAGAAACAAATATATTGTGTTCAACACCAACAGTGACACTAACAGATACATACCAGACAGATGCAACACTGAGATGTTTCTCTCCAAACAAAGCCAGGATAACGGATGACCATGAACCATTTATTGAGAGTAATTCTGCTAACTCAACAACAGAAAATAGTAGAAGAGAAATTTCTTATGAAAATTTACAGGTCACAAAAAATGCTAGAAAGGGGAGTATATTAGCAGTGAGATATAAGTCACTAGAGATGTGTACTTCCCAGAGTTACTGTTTCTCATCTGTACCAGCTGGTTGTGTTTTGCCAGTGGGTGGTAATTTTGAGATCTTGTTGCATTACTATCTTCTCAACTATGCCAAAAAATGCCGGCAGTCAGAAGAAACCATGGTTAGTATGATAATAGCTAATGCACTTTTAGGCATTCCCAAAATCTTGTATAAGTCTAAGAAAGGAAATTACAGCTTTCCACAAATATATATAAGAGCTCTCCATGCACTGCAAACCAATCAACCCATGATAAGCGACCAGACAGGTTTGGAATCAGTTGCTGGTAAATACCAGTTACTAACTTCAGTTCTTCAGTGTTTGACAAACATTTTAACCATTGACTTGGTAATCAATATTAAGAGACAACCTCAGGAAATTTATGATCAAGATTCAGAAGAGGAACTATAAAATTGGAAGCTTTTTATTAACCAAAATTTTAATCCAGCTCAAGCCGTAAAGCAAGGCAGGCATGTGACCACTGATTTTCAAGTTAAGTCAGTCTAGTTAGGAAAACAGCATAACTTGAAAAGTCTTTAGAAGTACACATGCCAGCACACATTCAGACACAAATATTAGAGACTACATTATGGCACAATTCTGAGGAGGAATCCTTCTGGATGGGTGAAGCCAAGATCTGAGTAAGTGTATCTTTTTTCCCCCTCAGTATCCCTGTGTCTCTGCTGTGTGTTAGTCTGTGCGTTTGGGGGAAGATATTTCCTTATAGCTCCTTTTTACTTTTCTGTATCTGTTTTCACTCTTCATCCCTTCTCCCTTGCCTTTCTGTATCTAGTTAATAGAGTAATTTAATCTCAGATTTGGATGTGGTCTTCAAATGCCATCCTACTTTAATTGTTTATAATATAAAACATTATTTGCTTTATTTAAAATGATTTATTTTCCCTACTCATAATTTCTATAGCAATGAGTAAAAGGCTCATTTTCTTTTTCTCAAACAGTGTGTGAGTAAAATTAGTTTTTATTTTTTTGTGGCCCCTTGTTTAGAGCGTGGATAGATTTTTTTCCCCATTCATACACCAATGAGTATGTCACCATAAATACGGCTTTGTGCATTGTAAACTTATTTTCATTTCTTTAGTTGAAACTTAATTCCAGAAAGGATATGAAATT
Organism: Eubalaena glacialis; assembly: GCF_028564815.1. Lineage (NCBI taxonomy): Eukaryota > Metazoa > Chordata > Mammalia > Artiodactyla > Balaenidae > Eubalaena > Eubalaena glacialis. The sequence goes on from NC_083726.1 coordinate 43,186,406, forward strand.
CATACTATCATTTTCTCCTGTCCTCTAAGAGCTTGCAAAAGTAATTCATGTATTTGCTGAGTATTCTTGTATTTGGTGCATAGCCAGAGTTCAGTAGTAATGCAAGAGGGAGGGGATATGGGGATATACATATGCATATAGCTGATTCACTTTGTTATACAGCAGAAACTAACACAACACTGTAAAGCAGTTATACTCCAATAAAGATGTTAAAAATAATAATAATAATAATAATAATAATTTGAGAATTACAGTTGGCTCTCCAATCCTTGGGTTCTCCATCTGTGGATTCAACCAACTGTGGATTGAATATATTCAGGAAAAAAAATTCCAGAAAGTTCCAAAAAGCAAAACTTTAATTTGCCAGGTGCACTGGCAACTATTTATATAGCATTTACATTGTATTAGGTATTATAAGTAATCTAGAGATGATTTAAAGTACACAAGACAATGTGCACAGGTTACATGCAAACACTGTGCCATTTTATATAAGGGACTTGAGCACCCACAGATTTTGGTATCCTCGGGAAGGGGGGAATGTTCTGGAACCAATCCCCCTTGGATCCCGAGAGACGACTGTATTTATTTCTAATATGAATTTTTTAATGTTTATATTTTATCTTAAAGGTTTATAAATGCAAATAATACTGTGCATCTAGCTGTGAATAAGGACAGTGTCTTCTACTTTTAGTAGTTCTCTATAACACCCCAGGCAGTGCTATGTTCATACCAAGTATTCGGAAGTGCTTGTTGAATAAAACTGTTATCTTTAATCTGATCTAATTATGTGTTTCCAGTTTACTAATTCAGCAGATTCTTATTGAGTGCCTACTATGTGCCAGATGCTGAATATACCATGGTAAACAAATAGATATGGTTCCTACCTTCATGCACCTTTCCTCAAAGGTTAATGAGTAGTAGATAGTGACACCACTTGGATCGAGATTAAATTTAGGAAAACTGATTAAAATTTCATTACAGTTAAACTTGAAAAAGCGATGACTAATAATGTATTTAAGAACTGTAATATTCCATCATGCAGATCTCATGATCTTTTATATTAAATATAATTTCATTTTTGTAAGGTTTATGTCATATGTGATAACATTATTTCACTTCTGTGACTATGGAGAGAATGCATTAGCTCTATTTCTTATGCGGAATTCATAGATACATAAACGTACTGTAAAATTGTTGTATAATTTTTTCCATTCACTTTTTTAAATTGCCTGTCAGGTCACTTGATAGCTTTGCTTTATTTTGTTGTTGTTGTTTTAAATACTTCATCATTGAAGGCATTCAAAGACTTTTCCATGTATGCCTGTGCCTTGCATATAGTAGACATTTTATAACTATAAATAATCACTAGCCCAGGAGCCACTTTGTAATCTGGGAGTGGGTCTTTTTGTGTTTGGCACCTCATCTAATATCTGGCACACGGTAGTAGCCAGTAAATGTCTGTTGAGAAACTCTGGTCCTCATGGATGAGGTCCTAATTATTTCTATCAAACTTTCATGGGAAAGGATCTGTTTGCGGGGGAAAGAATCAAAAAATGTAGAACAAATCTGCACAAAGCAATCGTTTTTCTTTTAATTAAAAAAATCCTCAAAAATGGTGATAAAGCTTTCATGGGTCATCCTTGTCATTTACAGAATAACACTAGGGAGTTTATATTACTGGGTTAGATAAAAGAGCACTTCAAAAATGTAATTACGTTATACTTAAACCCACTTACACAAAGGGTTTGAGGTGACCTGCAACAAAAAATAGATGAAATTAAAGTAAAATATAAATAAAAATTAAAGAATCAAGACCAAAGAAAATGTAAAAATGATTAAAAGTCAAGACCATTTTCCTGTTTTTATTCTGCATAATGAATAACCTCAAAATTTACTTGATTGGAATCACTGTATTATTACCTCTCATGGTTCTGAGAGTTGCCTGGATTTAGCTGGACAACCTTCCCTGTATTCTGTTGGGTGAGGCAGTCATGCAGGTCAGCTGAAGTTCAAGGGGAGGGAACATAGGCCCCACCACTCAATGGAAAGTGTCAATGACACATTATAAGAAGAGCATGTGGGATGAGATATATTGAGGCAGCTATCTTTGGAAAACAATCTGCAACACCATGGGAGAGAAAAGAGGACAACTTCTCAGCTGAGGTTTTTATTATTGTTTTCTGAAGTTACATGTCAGTCCACCTCCCACAAACACATTTTCCCCAATAACTTTTATGAACTCCTTATTTTTTTCTCACTGGGCCAGCACAAGCCATTTTTATTCCCAAAACAATAGGCATTGAATAGTTGAAAATCTCTGAACTGCTTTAGCCAGGGAGCTGTTTGACCATGTTACACTGGAAATGTTAGGGTATGCACGTTTTAGACTAAAAGGGACGGGGAAGAGGAATGCAATTTGAGCCTGAACTTTTTTTTAAAATAAATTTACTTATTTATTTATTTATTTTTGGCTGCATTGGGTCTTCGTTGCTGTGCGCGGGCTTTCTCTAGTTGCGGTGAGCAGGAACTACTCTTTGTTGCGGTGCGCTGGCTTCTCATTGCGGTGGCTTCTCTTGTTGCGGAGCACGGGCTCTAGGCACACGGGCTTCAGTAGTTGTGGCACGCAGGCTCAGTAGTTGTGGCTCGCGGGCTCTAGAGCGCAGGCTCAGTAGTTGTGGCGCACGGGCTTAGTTGCTCTGCCCGTGGGATGCATGTGGGATCTTCCCGGACCAGGGCTCGAACCCATGTCTCCTGAATTGGCAGGTGATTCTTAACCACTGTGTCATCAGGGAAGTCCCGAGCCTGAACTTTTATCAGAAATTACTCATCTCCTCCCAAAAGGAATAGAATATGTTTTTCTTATCATCACAGCACAGCAGAGAAAACAAAAACTACAGTTGGAGGGGGATATATATATATATATATATATATATATATATATATATATATATATACTTTGCAGTTTTGTAAACAGCAAGAGATTGGTAACAACCTAAACTCTAGATGGATCCACAAACTAAATGGGATAGGGGCAGTGACTGGGGGGGAAACATGCATAGGGAAGAGGTGAAAAGGTGATTTCTCAGTGTATACCTTATGGCATTTTGATTTTTGAACCATTTGAATACTACTTATTCAAATGAGATAAAATTTTAAAAAATAGATTTAGAGCAAACACATAGAATGCACCCCCAAATAGTAATAAAGTAATAAGGATCCTGGCCTAAGGAAACACAAGATCAGAATGGAAGAAAAATGATGTGAGATACACAGTGATGGATCAGTACTTTTACAATGGAAGGATACAGTCAAAAGAGGGAATATTCTCTTAACTATAATTGGCTAGGGGTTTTCTCAACAATTCTGGAAACATTCTCCCTTAGCAGGCTACTATGAGCCAAGGAAGTGCCAGCAAGCAGTGTGGCATTCATTTCCTCATGGAATTTTCAGTCCTGGGTCTGGCTTCCTCTTATGCAGACTCACCATCAGATTTTGTCAGCACGTTGAGAATGGCTCTGTCTCAGGGTCTGAGTCAAACCAAACTTGTGAGTGTGATCAATTTATTTACAATAAGAACTGTCCCAGGAACTAGAATATTCCAAGTCCATCTGACCAGTCTTTCCTCTATGTATGGACCTGTATTATTACTTCCTGTGGGAAGTAGTAATCAGGTGGTTGCTCAGTAAGCATGGAATCAGAACAAGAGAAATCAAATTAACTCCTTCCAGCCAGTTACGCTCCAGTTCCCCAGTGCTCGGTCCTGGCCTTCTACACCTACACTTGCTTCCTGTGGGATTCTATCCACGTCTGTAACTTGGGTGCCACTACCTGCTGATGATTCCAAATTTTGTATTTCCAGCCGACCTCTTCTCTCAACTCCCAACTCATTTATCCAACTCCCAACCCAGTCTCCATGTGGATGCTTACCCTTAACATGTCCAAAACAGGATCTCTATTTCCTATCCCCTAAACCTGGCCTTTCCCTTGCTGTCCCATCTTAGTTAATGGTATCACCAATCTCCCACTCATTCAAGACAAAAACCTGAGAGACATCTTGTCTCCAGTCTTTCCTTCACATCCCACAGCCAATCAGCAAATCCTGCTGGCCCCACAAATAAAGTGGATTTCAAATCCACCCACTTCTCACAATTGCCTTTCCAGCCCAAGTCACTTCATCTCTTACCTGCAGCAGCCTCCTAATGGTCCTCTTCGCCTCTGTCTCACCTTGTACTTTATCCTAGAGTGATTTCCCCCCAACTTCGTATTTCAAATGTTTTAACTCCACAAAAAAGTTGAAAAAAAAGCACAACAAACGCCCACAAATCCTTCATCTAGACTCATCAATTACCATTTTACCCTTTGTGCATGCGTGTATGTGCGCACGTGCGCGCGCACACGCGCGCACACACACACACACACACACACACTTTACTGAACCATTTGAAAGCAAGTTGTATCCCTAAATACCTCAGTAAGTATTTACCATGAACAAGGACTTCCCCTACATGATTGAATGATTCTTTTAAAAATGCAAATCCTGTCATGTCATTCCTCTGCTCAAAGTCTTCCAAAGGTTTTTCCTTCACACAATGAAATCCAAATTTATCATAGTCTACAGGGCTGTACATGATCTGTTCCCCTGCTTATCCCTAAAATCTCATCTGATACTCTCCCTCTAGCTTTCTCCCCACCAGTTACACTATCAGTCAGGACAAGTTATGCCATACTGAGGTAACAAATAACTCCAGATCTCAAGAGCCTTGACACAGTACAAATTGATTTCTTGCTAACATTCATGCCTATTAAGTGTCAGGCTTTTCGGGCTTCTGATCCCACACTGTTTTCTTCCTCACTCCTAATTCAAGGCTGGTGGAGCAGTCACTGTCTTGAGTGTTACCAATCATCAAGCCAGAGAGAGAGAAAAAAGAGATCTAGAGGGTCTTGCATTGGCTCTGTTCAGAACTGGCACGTGTCATTTCTGCTCATGACTCACTGTCCAGAATTTGTCACATGGTCCTACCCATCCACAGAAGAACCAGGTAGTGCAATTCTACCTTGTGCCTGGAATGAGAGAGAACCAGAACATTTGGCAAACAGCACTAATGAGTACCCAAACTGGCCTTCTTTCTGTCCCTTGAACGCACAAGTTCATTCCAGCCTCTGAGTTTTCCATTTGCTGTCCTGTCTGCATAAAAGTCTTCCCCTCTGATCTTCATATGGCTCACTTCCTCACTTTATTCAGGTATTTCTGCTTTAATGTCACCTCCTTAGAGATAACTTCCTTGACCTTTCAATCTAAAATAATACCATATTCCTTCCCCATGACCTCCCTTGTTCTCTATCTTCCTACCTTGTTAAGCTCTTTTTGAATCACATATCTGATGTTATTAGTATGTGTGTTTATTTTTTGTATTGACTGCTTTCCCCGCAAGAATGTAAACTCCATGAGGACTTTGACTTTTTCACTTCCATATTTCCAGCATGTGGGATAGTGCCTGGCCAAGTAGGCACTTGGTGAATGAATGAATGAGTGAATGAATGAATAGGAATGGACCAATGGAAAGACTGACTAAGGCTCCCTTCTCCTGAGCGGTGATCACATAGATCCAACCAACATTTGCCTCAGTGACTCCATTTTTGTTTGTTTCCAACACCACCTAAGCGCCAATGAACCCAGTTTTTTCTTAAAATACTAAATCACTGCAGAGTCCTACCAGCCTGGAAGCCATTCTGTTTCCTTCAGGTGACTTAGCATGTCCCTGTTCTAAACAATCATTTGTTCATTTTAAAGAGTAGCTCTCAGTAGAAATTTCATTCCCAAGTCTGTGCCAAAAGCCTCCCTGTAGCCTTATGTAGACATGCTGTATTATGGTTGAATCGCATTTATGCTTAGGTTAACAATATGGTAAATATGCATAGTTCTTGCAGTCTCTGTCATTTACAACAACTCCTTTGGATGTTTGTATTGATATTTAGCCCCAAGTAAAATCACCAGTCACCAATGCCAGGTCTTATTATAAATAAGATCTGGGTGAAAACCTCCCTGATTATAGCAACCAAGGTTCTTGTGCCCAGATTAAACACACCTAGTTAGTAATTGGCTGTGCTCCTTGAACTACTCAGGGAGGTTTCCATTATCTGTCCCCCACTATGGGGAAATCCCTGCTGTGGCAACAGAAATGTCCATCTTCTTTAAAAAAGGGACCCCATGGTATATTTAGCCTTAATACATATTTCAAAAGTACATTTGTGCAAAACTTCCTGGGGCTTCACTTGTGTTTCTGTCACAATTTACACATCATTTTGTACTTAATAAACTCCCATAATGAACTCTTCTAATTTGTACTGTATGTCTTAAAATTTACATTAACTCGCAATATAATTAGTCTTAATAATTAGTTAGGGTTTTGTATACAATCCCCCAGATGGTAATGCCTACAAGATTATTATCAAGTGATAAACTTGGGCATAACTTGATAAGGAAGTTATCTAATGTGCTCTTTGAGAAGACTTTGTTGGTTATTTAGGGGGGAAAAAAGTCCATTTATATATTTCTCTTATTTGCAATATTTTACTCTAACCCTTTTGAGAAGTGAAAAAGGAGATCTCTTATATATGTATCAGAAGAAACGAAATTAACTATGTAGTGAAGACAAAATTGGGACAGTTTGAAGATTGTATTTCTGTTCTAAACTGAGGCACAGTATAGTAGAAAGAACGTAGTATTTGAAGTCAAGCAGACCAGTATTGCCATCCTGGCTGTACCAGTTACTATTTGTGTAACTTTGGACAAGTTGCTAAATACCTGTTCTACCTTAATGTCCTCATCTATGAAGTAGTAATAACAGAACCTACCTCATATAACTGTGGTGAAGATGAGTAAAGATATCTGATGAGAAGTGCCTCGCACAATGTCTGCCACATTATTAAGTAGGAGCTTAATAAATAAGCTTTATTTCTTCCTTTGGTTGCCATAAATTTTTTAAAAATATTTATTTATTTATTTGGCTGCACTGGGTCTTAGTTACGGCACACAGGATCTTCGTTGACACGTGCAGGATCTTTAGTTGCGGTATGCAGGATCTTTTAATTGCAGCAGGCGGAAATCTTTTATTTGCGGCGTGCAGCCTCTTAGTTGCAGCAAGTGGGATCTAGTTCCCTGACCAGGGATCGAACCCAGGCCCCCTGCATTGGGAGCGTGGAGCCTTAACCACTGGACTACCAGGGACGTCCCACCCATAAATTTTAAACTTTTCCCTCCTTCCTCCAGTTCTTCAGTTATACTTGATAACCTGTTCCCTACATGGAAAAACAGCAGAAACCTTTGGGACTCATGCCAGCATGGACCACAGATATCACAGATATAGTAGAAATTCACTGTGGCAGATTGTATTTTCTCCCATATGTCCCTTGCCATATTCTCTAAGTATGACCTTGACACTCCTCTGATGGAATGGTGGAATCTAAGTCTCCTCTTCTTAAACCTGGATGAGGCCTTGTGACTGCCCTGCTCAGGAGACTATAATGAGTGACACTGTGTATGACTTCTTAGATTATAAAAGGCAACTTCCTGGTTCTCTTGAAACTCTTGCTCTTAGAACCCAACCACCAATGCTGTAAGGAAGCTCAAGCAGCCTGAGAAGAGCCAAGGCCCTAATCCACAGCTTTGGTGAAGTTTCCAGCCAACAGCCAAGCATCAGCTTTCATCATTTGAGTGAGCCTTTTTTTTTTTTTTAATATTTATTATTTTGGCTGCTCCAGGTCTTAGTTGCAGCACATGGGATCTTCATTACAGCATTCAGGATCTTTAGTTGTGGCATGTGGACTTCTTAGTTGTGGCATGCAGACTCCTTAGTTGCGGCATGCAGACTCTTAGTTGCGGCATGCATGCAGAATCTAGTTCCCTGACCAGGGATCAAACCCAGGCCCCCTGCATTGGGAGCGCGGAGTCTTAACCACTGGACCACCAGGGTAGTCCCCTGAGTGAGCCTTTGAAGTGGATCCTTCAGTACCCAGGGTTTGTTTACAGGTTTGCTTCATGTGAATTGTGCCTATTGCCAGCTGAATTAGATAACATACCACAGGAAGAAAACTTTCCTGTTATATTTTAAGAATTTGATCTTAACTTACAAGTAAGTATATTATCAACTGGAAAGCACTGATAGAGCTACACATGTTGTCAAAACTGACATTCTTCTGAATTGGTTTGGTAAATAGCTACTGTCTTCAGCCTCCCAAGTCTACTACCCTCTCCCCCGAATCCCATCCTACCACCCTGGTCTCCTAATCCCTATCCTAGGCGCCCTTGGATTCAGGTTAATATCTGGTTCAGCAGGGGAGTTTGGTGGGATCTTGCCCCAGTTCTATGGTGTCCACTTTAATTGGTGAAGTATTAACCATGCCACAGAGGTTGAAGTATTTTGAATATCACTCCTTAATGTAATAATATATATTAATGTGATCACACCGTACATACTATTTTTTTATTGGAGTATAGTTGATTTACAATGTTATGTTAATTTCTGCTGTACAGCCAAGTGATTCAGTTATACATATATATACATTCTTTTTTTATATTCTTTTCCATTATGGTTTATCACAGGATATTGAATATAGTTCCCTGTGCTATACAGTATGACCTTGTTGTTTATCCATTCTATTTATAATAGTCTGCTAACCCCGAACTCCCACTCTGTCCCTCCCCCACCTGCCTCCCCCTTGGCAACCATGGGTCTGGTCTTTATGTCTGTGAGTCTGTTTCTATTTTATAGATAAGTTCATTTGTGTCATATTTTAGATTCCACATATAAGTGATATCATATGGTGTTTGTCTTTCTCTTTCTGACTGACTTCACTCAGTATGATAGTCTCTAGTTGCATTCCATATTTCTGCAAGTAGAATTATTTCATTCTTTTTCATGGCTGCATAGTATTCCATTGTATACATGTACCACATCTTCTTTATCCATTCATCTGTCGATGGACATTTGGGTTGTTTCCATGTCTTGGCTATTGTGAATTGTGCTGCTATGAACACAAGGGTCTATATCTTTTTGAATTATAGTTTTGTCCAGATATATGCTGAGTTGTGGGATTGCTGGATCATATGGCAGCTCTATTTTTAGTTTTCTGAGGACCCTCCATACTGTTTTCCATAGTGGCTGTACCAACTTACATTCCCACCAACAGTGTAGGAGGGTTCCCTTTTCTCCACACCCTCTCTAGCATTTCTTATTTGTAGACTTTTTAATGATGGCCATTCTGACCAGTGTGAGGCAGTAGTTTTGATTTTCATTTCTCTAATAATTAGCCATGTTGAGCATCTTTTCATGTGCTTGTTGACCATCTACATACATACTATATTTAGTGATTAGTTTTCTTTTCCTGTTTTGCTTATCTCCCTACTCTCTTCCCCACTTCTTTCACATTGTCCCCCAGATGCTTCCCCCCAAACCAGGTAATCCTCATAATCTATGAGGTGACTCATAATCCTATGAGTCACCTACCAGATATCCTTCCATATTTTTCATTATGCTGCTTATAAAATCAAATAAAAATATATTCCTATTCATATCTGTACATTTGGATTGTTTTTGACCTTGGTTGAGATTTCTCTTGGCTTCTTGTCTCACTCACTACCCCTCCAGGGAGGCAAAGGGACTTACCTGATTGGTGAGTTTGGGTGGAGGAACTGCGTGTGCCTGGCTCAGCACTCCCTTTCTTTCTCTTGGTTAAGAGAAAGGAAGCAGGGTCAGCATCTCCCCACAGGCCCGGAACAGGAATCAGCACTGTTAACCATGCTTGGGTCCATCTGTCTGATTCAAAGGTGGAGCATTCACCTGCCTGTTCCATTTAGCACTCTAGGCCCTAGGGTCCAGTATAGGCATCCTAGGGAGTTACTGTGGTGTTTCTGCCTCCTTCAGCCTGACTCCCATATATGCCTCCCAATGAGAGGGGAGTTATTTATTGGATCTCCTAAAACTTGTTCCCTACTACAGACATTGCCAGCTTTTTATTGCCAGTGTCAGGTAAAGTAACAACAAAGACCAATTGAAGCTGCCTGGTATCCTTATCGTTACCACCAGTGTGCCAGTGCTTGCATGCTCACATGGCTGAACTCTCTCCCCAGGATCCACTCATCCCATGAACAAAGAAGCAGGCCCACAAAGAGAAATGGAAAGGCCAATGGCTCCACATCACAAACAGCTAAACTGTCCTTGGAAAGAAGGTATGTGAACTGGACAGGAGATTGAGATTTTAGTAATCAGCTCTAAAAGCAGTCACTGGAATGGGTTAATTTATCCAGAGAGACCCAAGTGCTCTTACTTGACATTATTAGATTTTTTCTACTTCCGGGGTAAACTGAGACTCTAAAAAAGCAAAGTTATTTGGAGAACCAAAGTGTTCCATGTTCTTTGCCACTGAATAGAGATTCTTGCATTAAACCTACTCCACAGACATGAAGTTGGAATCATAGCCAAGAGATGGAGAGGGAGCTCTCCAGTTAGAGCTTGCCAAGGCCCAGCAATATTCCTGCTTTTGGGTGCCAGGATACTCCCCTACTTAAATTAGCTCAAGGAGTCTAATATTCCTGAGGAGGGAACTAATGATAATGCTTAGTTGAGTGACTAGATGAAAGGACTGTTTTATTAATTTGATTAGGAAAATGGAAGGAACAGAAGGAGAAAGGGAATTGAGTCATTCCAGGGTGATGGGATGAAGATATTAGGTCTTATCAGCATAGACTGGAAGACTTCTGGGCACCAGGCATGTAAATAGCTTACAATAGCTAATTAAGGTTGTGTTTTTAAGATTGGTTCATTTTGTGTCCTGTTGAAGAAATCTTTGCCTACTCCAAGATTTTGGCCTTTGGAATAGTAACTAAGAAATCTCAGAGAAATAATGTTTCAGTAATTCCTTCATAAATATTAAATATAAATATTTGAATATATACATATATTAAAGATGTATAATACATAATATTGAACACAAAAATATACTGAATATATTTTAAATTGCAATCTAGTATAATCTATTCACACTCTGAAAACTCTTTTATAATACTATAATAATGAGCTAAAGAAAAAAGTTTTTTATCTCTAAAAAGTTACTTTTTTATCTCTTTTCTGCTTTATAACAAACTTGCTTCAATCTACTCTTCCAACAAAATGTCTTCACAGAAATTCTTTAAATAGTACAGTACACTTCTTCATTAGAATTGCCTTTTTACCCAGCATTCTCTCAGAAATTCTTCCAGTCAGCAGCTTCTTTGGAAATCCAGAAAGCAACCTCCTGAAACTGTAACATGAACCAATCTGCAAAGATTTTATAACAGCACAGTCAAACGATTTTGCATTTGCCACACTAAGCATCTTTAGGAGGCAGCATGGTGTTGTACAGACATCAGGGGCTTTAGAGCCCCACCACCTGTGTTTGGATCCTGGATCTGCCACTTAATAGTTACATCACCTTAAACAAATTACTTAAAGTTGCTGTACTTTACTTCCCTCTTTGGTTCTTTCAGTTATCTATTGTTGTGTGACAACAATATTATCCTCAAACTTAGTAACTTGAAACAGCAAACATTTACTCTCTCATATAGTTTCTGTGGGTCAGGAAGCTGGGAGTAGGTTAGGTGGGTGGCTGTGGCTCAGGGTCTTTCATACGGTTGTAGTGAAGATGTTGGCCAGGGCTGCAGTCATCTGAAGACTCACTGACTGGGGCTGAAGGATCCATTTCACTCACTGACGTGGCTGTTGGCAGGAGGCCTCAGTTCCTCACTATGTGGGCCTCTCCATAGCGCTGCTCATGTGTCTGAATGACATGGCAGCTGGCTTCCCCCAGAGGGAGTGACTCCAGAGAGAGCATGGAGAAAGTGCAATGCCTTTTATGACACTGTCACTTTTGCGGTATTCTATTCATTAGAAGTGAGTCACTGAGTCAGCTTATGTTTAGTGGGAGGGGAATTAGGCTCCACCCTTTCGAGGGAAGAAAGTCAAAGAATTTTTGATTTAAGGTCATCACATCAGTAAAACAAATAATAATATTGATCTTATTGTACCTTTGAAAGAATCAAAAGTGAACATCTAGAACAGTGCTGGCTTCAAAGTGTATACTCATTTACTTAGTCTTTATTGAGTATTTACTAAGGTGCTGTATGCTCAGCATACGGTCATGAGCAAAACTCAGTCCCTGCCCTCATGAACTCACAGTTCAATGGGAAGATAGACATTAATCAAATAATACATAAACAAATGTAAAATCACTGCTTCACATGTGCACAATGCAATGCAGAGGGATTGAAACTAGATAGGAAAGACTTCTCCGAAGAAATGATGTTGAAGCTGAGATCTCAAGGATGAGTAGGAGTTGACTAGGTGCAGAAGAAAGAGAAGAGGGTTCTAGGTAAAAGGAACGACGGGGTAAGATGAGTGGGTGTAAGCATGGAGAGGACAAGGCACTGGATGAGGCGGTGTGGCTGGGGCAGGGGAAGGGCTGTGTGCCAAGACGGGGGAGGTGACAGGGAGCCAGCCTCTACTCTGCTTATCTGTGTCTGACAAAAGAGGGGAAGATAAGCGTTTTATATATTTTTATGAGATCAGTGAGTGCCAGGGAGTAGAGCTAGGTGTAGGAGTTGAGTACAAAGGGGCATGAAAGAACTTTTGGGGATGATGGGCTGCTCTGTATCTTGATTGTGGTGCTGGTTGGAACTTATACAGCTGTAGACTAATGTAAATTATACCTCAGTATCCCTGAGTTTTTAAAAATGTACTTTTTATGCATGCACTGTTATGAAGGGGTACCGTAACATCGTGAATTTTCCTATAATATGGGTTTTGGATTTCTTCCAAAAGTATTAATTCCTGCAGTATCAACAGAAGACTGCCACAATGAAGTTTAACCTACCTAGTGGTGCTGTAGCTAAAACCCTGCAGTCAGTGAGAGTGAGGGGTGTGTGTGTTTTGGTGGAGGGGGACTGAACACATATCAAAGTAAACTAAATGTAGTACACTTTTTGGCATTAAAAGTAACATGTTATCACAGCTGTGTAAAGCATGAAGAGAAGAAAAATTTCAGAGGTAATAAATCAAGTTACTTTAATGTAAATGCTGACGTTTTTGTTTGCTCTGTTTTTATTTTGAAAAAATGTTGCCATATGAATACAGTTCTAAGATCAGCAATGATGCTTAACAATGGAATTTAAGAGACTATTATTTTGTCACAAAGCTAATAACAGATAGGAAGCAAAGCAAGTTTTCCTGGCTCAGAAGCTGATCTAGTGCCTATAATATTATCCTTATGCAAGACACTGAGGCCATTAAGCTTTTGTGAATTTTAAGATTCAAGAGTCTTGACACACACAATAACACTGTGTTCATTGCAGCTCTGGACTTCACTTTCAACAGCTGAGCTCTTGAGATTTCCAGTGTAAAATATTGTTAATGATAATGAAATGGGTAGAATTCCATTGTATAAATATACCCCAATTGATTTATTCATTGCAAAGCAACGGGAAGGAACAGCCTACCACATGCACACAACACTATGGATGAATCACAGACAAAAGAAGCCAGCTACCAAAGTGCATCCAGTATGATTCCATTTATATAAAGTACAAAACCTGGCAAAAGCAGTCAAGGCTGTTACAAGTCAGTACAGCAGTCCCCTTGCAGAGGAGTTGGGGGAACAACTGAAAGAGAGCATGCTGTAGATTTCTTGGGAAGGATCATGTTCTTTTTTTTTCTTTCTTTCTTTTTTTGAAGTGTAGTTGATTACAATGCTGTGTTAATTTCTGCTCTACAGCAAAGTGATTCAGTTATACATACATATATATATATATACACACACATTCTTTTTTTAATATTCTTTTCCATTATGGTTTATCATAGGAAACTGAATATAGTTCTCTGTGCTCTACAGTGTAACCTTGTGTATCCATTCCATATATAAAAGCTCACATCTGCTGACCCCAACCGCCCACTCCATCCCTCCCCTAACCTCCCCACCCTTGGCAACCACCAGTCTGTTCTCTGTGTCTGTGATTCTGTTTCTATTTTGTAGATAGGTTCATTTGTGTCATATTTTAGATTCCACATATAAGTGATATCGTATGGTATTTGTCTTTCTCTGACTTCACTCAGTATGATAATCTCTAGTTGCATCCATGTTTCTGCAAGTAGAATTATTTCATTCTTTTTTATGGCTGAGTAGTATTCCATTGTATATATGTACCACATCTTTTGTATCCATTCATCTCTCGATGGACATTTAGGTTGTTTCCATGTTTTGGCTATTGTAAATAGTGCTGCTATGAACATAGCGGTGCATGTATCTTTTTGAATTATAGTTTTGTCCAGATATATGCTGAGGTGTGGGATTGCTGGATCATATGGCAACTCTATTTTTAATTTTCTGAGGAACCTCCATACTGTTTTCCACCGTGGCTGCACCAACTTACATTTCCACCAACAGTGTAGGAGGGTTTGCTTTTCTCCACACCCTCTCCAGCATTTATTTGTAGACTTTTAAATGATAGCCATTCTGACTGGTGTGAAGTGGTACCTCATTGTAGTTTTGATTTGCATTTCTCTAATAATTAGGGATGTTGAGCATCTTTTCATGTGCCTGTTGGCCATCTGTATGCCTTCTGTGGAGAAATGTCTGTTTTAGGTCTTCTGCCCATTTCTTGATTGGGTTGTTTGTTTTTTTGTTGTTGAGTTGTATGGGCTGTTTGTATATTTTGGAAATTAAGCCCTTGTCGGTCGCATTGTTTGCAAATATTTTCTCCCATTCTGTAGGTTGTCTTTTTGTTCTGTTTATGATTTCCTTTGCTGTGCAAAAGCTTGTAAGTTTGATTAGGTCCCATCTGTTTATTTTCATTTTTATTTCTATTGCCTTGGGAGACCTAAGAAAACTTCGGTACGATTTATATCAGAGAATGTTTTGCCTCTTCTCTTCTAGGAGATTTATGGTGTCCTGCCTTATGTTTAAGTCTTTAAGCCATTTTGAGTTTATTTTTGTGTATGCTGAGAGGGTGTGTTCTAACTTCATTGATTCACATGCAGCTGTCCAACTTTCCCAACACCACTTGCTGAAGAGACTGTCTTTTTGGGATGGATAATGTTCTATTTCTTGATCTGGGAGCTGGTTACACAGGGTGTTCAGTGTGATAGTCACTGAGCTGTACATTTATGATATGTGCATTTTTATACATTATGTTTTACTTCAATAAGAAAGGTTTTTAAATTTAAAAAATATATGGAACAACTATAGGAGATGTGTGCCCTAACACAGAAAATTAGAACATTAGACCACACTCACCATGATAATAGATTGTTGTAATAGAAGGCTGCTACACATGTGACCATGGAACCGTCCTCCTGTCTGAGAAAACCCCCCTCGTTGAGCAGGTGGCTTCAGGAGGCGATGCTTAGGTAGGGGTTAAGAAGCAAAGGAACACCAGATCAAGCCTAGGAATCAGTGAGGTGACGCTCGTAGCCCAGTCACCCTCACATTCTCTTTACAAGGTTTGGGATTTTACATAATAAATCCAGTTAAAACTTTTAAAATGACCCAGACATTAATGTGTGAAAATATTTGCGCACAGCATTTCTGTAGGACTTGGAAGTTGGAAAATCTGTTTTCTGGTATTTCTCATGATTTCACTATTTATAAGCAAATTTATCAAACAACTTTATTCAAGTCCCTTTTCCAGAAGTTGTGAGGGATAGAATGATATATGAGACACAGTCCTTGACTTCAATAAGCTATTGATTTAATATGGAGATAGCCCAACCATGAAAAGATTAACCAAAAATACACAGACGTATACTGTAAGGGTTGAATTGGGGGGAGCATTAACCAAAGGCAGCTATTGGCATGTGAGGTAAATTTACTGTGTTCAGTGAAGGACAGAGAAAGCTTATCAAAGGAGACAGAACTTGAGTTGGAATTTGAAGGAAGGAATTTAAAGGAATAAAGAAGACCTGGAAATGTGGGGAGAAATTTCAGGAGAGAGGTTAACAGTGTAAACAAAGATTCCAAGTAATCAGTACACAAAGGGGATTTAATTGGGATTGTCTTGTGGCTCAGTCTCTGAGAAGACATTCAAAGAGAAAATCCAGTGTTAAAAGTCATTCAAATTTTTACTGGAATCTTTTAAAGACTGTCCACAGAGATTCATCCAATTGGTAATCCTTAGCATCACTTCTTAAAATATCCCTTTCTACATTCCTTGAGGTCTAAAACCTCTCACATATTGCAGCTGTAACTAGACTAGGGGTTGGCAAACTTTTTCTATAAAAGGCCAGATAGTCTTTGTCACAACTACTCAACTCTGCAGTTGTTGCACAAAAGCAGCCATAGACAATGTGTAAATGATGGATGTGGCTGTGTTCTAATAAAATTTTATTATAATAACAGGTGGCAGGCTGGATTTGGCCCACAGGTCATACCTCACTTACCCCTGAACAAGACATCCAATACCCCACAAAGATGATTTCTCCTCACCTGTGTCCTTTTCATTTTTTTCCCTCCATCCTTTTGCTTCTTCTCTCTACAATTAAATTTTATTCCTTATGACACCAATTCCTGTTCCTGTGATGAGTATCCCAGAACAATGGGTAGAGAAAACAGGAATCTCAGACATCCTGGGGAACTATGGATGGTTTCTAACCAGTGAGAGTGAGTCAATCCAAGTGATATTTTAAGAAAATTAATCTGGCAGCACTGTGTAGGATGGATTGTCGTGGGTATAACAGAAAGCGTAGAGACCAATTAGGAGGTTATTGCAAAGAATGTGTGCAGTAGATGTGGAGTCTAAACTAGAACGTCAGCTAGGAATGGGAAAAAAATGGATGGGTGTGGGACAAAGTGTGATTCAAAGGTTAACTGGAATTGGGACTTCCCTGGCCATCCAGTGGTTAAGACTCTGTGCTTCCACTGCAGGGGGCACGGGTTTGATCCCTGGTCGGGGAACTAAGATCCCACATGCCACACAGCACGGCCAGAAAAAAAAAAAAAAAAAAAAAAACTAACTGAAATTGACAACGGAGTAGATGCAGAAGAATGCAGAGGAAGGAGTCAAAGATAAGTAAACATTTACTAAGATACAGAGGCTGAGTAAGTAGGAAGATATTTGCATCATTTTTGTCTACTTTTTAAATTTTCCTTCTCCTTGTCCCATAAACGTCAGTGTTCTTCAGGTTTCTTTCCTTTCCTTCTGTTCTCATCCCTTCACCTCTTACCTCATACAATTTTCCTGGGTGGCATGATTCAAATTTATAGCTTTGGCCAAGACTTCTCAGCTAATGATTTCCAAATCTGTTATCTGTAGCGCAAGTGTCTTTGGTGAGATGCAGACCCCAATTGATGTTTCCAGGAAGACTCACAGACCCTCAACTCGGGCTCCGGTTGAGGTTGGTTTTACCCTACTTTCAAGCCAGTAAATTAGTCTATTACTGTTTCATGGATGCAGGCAAAAGAAGTAAGGCTCTTGGTTCAGAGACAGAAGTTCTTATTCCTCACAGCACAGCAAGCAGCATAATCATCAGCAAGTTGACGTCAGTTGCCCCGGGCGCCCCAAGTCCCACAGGGTGAAACGGAGGGCCAGATGGAGGCTTGCACACACAGCGGATTGCGCTACAGGAAGGGGACACTGAGCTTGAGGAACCTGCTGTTTTATTGCAAGCGGTGAGCAAGCCTGCTCCTTGTCCTGGAAAAGAGTCCCTCAAGGTTACTCAGGGCAAAAACAAGCCTGAAAAATGACTCAGGTAAAGACCAGTCAGGGCCTTGCATTCTTAGAATACTCTGCAAAACGTGTAGGAGTGGAAGAGACCCTATTGAAGATTGTTCTAGCAGTCTGAATGTCCAAAACTGAATTCACCAACTTCCTTAAGACCTGCTTTTCTGTTTCCAGTCTAGGTGAAGGATACCATCTTCTACCCCAGTCACCCAAAGCAAAACCTGACAGCTATCTCAGGCTTTACCCTATTATTTGCTCCCCTCATCTGAATTAACCACTGAATCAGTTTCCTGTAGCTGCTGTAACAAATTACCATAAACTGGGTGGCTTAGAACAACAGAAATGTGTCCTCTCACAGCTTTGGAGATCAGAAAGAAGTCTGAAATCCAGGTATTGGCAGGGCTGTGCTCCCTCTGAAAACTCTAGGGGAGAATCTGTCCTTTGCCTCTTCCGGCTGCTGGTGGCTCCAGGAGTTCCCTGGTTTGTGGCCACATTACTCCAGTCTCTGCCTCCAGGCTCACATTGCTGCCTCCTTCTCTTCTATCTGCCAGATATCCATCTGCCTCACTCATAGGGCACTTGTCAATGGATGTAGAACCCATCTGGATAACCCAGGATAAATGCCTCCTTGCAAAATCTTTAACTTAATTACAGTGTTTGCCATGATAAGATAATACTCACAGGTTCCAGGGATTAGAATATGGACATATTTTTCTGGCTCAGTCCCTACAGTCACCATGTTCTCGAAAGGTTCTAGCTTAGTCATTTTTACATAATAATACAAGTTGGATTTAGGAGTTATTTGCTTAGAAGTAATGGCTGAGCCATGAACATGCAGCTAGTGAATAGTTATTCCAGGTTCAAAGCCAGGCTGTATGACTCCGAAGTTCATGCTTTTAATCAGTAACAGGCGCTGTCACCTTCTTGCCCTTTTTAAATGTTAATTTTGTCAAGTTACAGAAGTCAACAGCTATGAAAGGAAGCATGGGCTCAAGTCGTACCATTATCCCCTCCGTCCTTGGGTTGGCAAGGGTTCTATGGACATAAGAAGCCTTTTGCACCACCACTGGCCCCCAAAGATTCCCCTACTGAAAAATCAATGTGGCACATGGATGCCCTGCAACTGAGTAACCAAGAAGCCGAGTTCCCTTTCTTGCCAGTTCCCTTTGATTTGCACTTCAGTGCTCAGAGTTTCAGTCTGCGAAGTAAAAATGACCCTGACAGTCATCTGCCTACCCGATGAGTTCTCTGATGGGGGTTGGTGCAATTTAGTGAGAATCAGCCCTGATGAGGGGCATTCATAATCAGCTTCTCATTTTGCAGAGACTTTCTGCCCTACAGGCCTAATGAGAACATGGGAGCATAAATCCTTAAGACTTATGAAGCACTTTATATTTCATAAGCACTTCGCTAAAATTAATTATCTAGTTAATCTCCAAGGATGATAACCAAATGATTTCTTTTAAAAATTATCGTTACTTATTAACAGATTAGAAAGCTGGAAGCTGATGGAGATATTTTGCCTAAATTTCCACAGGGGAAATTGGAGTCACTGAGGGACCAAATTCCAGTCCCTTCAAGGTCTTTCAATAAAGCAACAGAATCCAAATGTACGGAGGTGGGACACTGGAATCTGCCCCGTCCCACTGTATGGAAATCACGAAGTCACTAAATCCCTGGAGGCTTCTATTTCTGTGTCAACCACAACACTAGAATTCTGCCCTTGCTTCTCTTGCTGAACTGAGAAAATGTTGACGTCTTCATGGAAATTAAAACATTTTATTCTGGGAATGTTGATTGACTTGCATATTAAGCGAATTTAAAATAAATTTTAATTAAACAAGAATGCTTTTAAGTCAGGGATCCCTTAACTATGATTTATTATGTAACTGGCTTTGCTGGTGTTATGTTGTGGTTGAGAACAAAGGATCTGGAGCCAGATGGCAGGATTTGAGTCTCACTCACTACCTGGGTGACTCTGGGCAAGTTACATGCCTCAGCTTCCTTTTCCATAATATGGCATCACGATGGTGTCATTTTGAGGACTGAATGAGTCAATACAGGTAAAAGCTCTTAGCCAGGTTCCAGTTACATGGTAGGTGCCCAGTTAATGATTATATCTGCACAGCTCATTAAGGACTTGAGAATTTTATCACAACAAAGAGAGGACATGAGTGTGTCCCCTATGTTTCTCTGTCTCCACAGCCTTTGACCAGATGAGCACTGACCAACTGTCCAACAGACTTACAACCCCTCACATCCCTCTTCCCCTTCTCCCACTCCTCTATGTCTGTCTTTCCCCATCTCTCTGTTACTTTATCTCCCTCTCTTCTCTCTGCATCCCCTTTTCTTTTCATCCCCCTCTTCCTGCATCTTCACCATCCAGGGCAATGAAGGGTCCCACAATTGGCTGGGTCTGCTTGTGGGAACTATTTTTTTCTCATGAAGTATCAGAGAAAAACAACCTGCCCTGTGAAGGTCTCTGAATCGACTCTCCTCACTGAACACACTGTGTTTGTACCTCTGCCCCACTTTTTATATCTGCCTCTCTCTGACTCTCTTCTTGTCTTGGTCTGCATGTCTTTGTTTCTCTCTGTATCCGTCGTCTCTTGCCGTGTGTGTGCGCGTGTGTGTGTGTGTGTCTCCGTCAGTTGTGTGGGTCCCCTCAGCTGTGAGAGGTGAGCTCCCTGGGCCCTCTGAAGACCTGCTGGTGGGGAAGAAGAGGGGAAAAGATCTCGTGCCTCCTCCTGCACTGGGACATGATTGGGAGAACTGTTTTCTCCAACGAGAGTAACCATCAGTATGACCTGGCAGGAGGTTCTGGAGCTCCAGGGAGTCGGGTCGCTCTAGATAGCCCCTGAAGTAGCAAGACTTTGAACAGTGTATCTCCGAACAGATGTCTAAGTAGAGCAGAGATGATGATTCTAATCAAGACAACTTACATGAAAGTTAACTGGGCACATATTTAATGATGCACATAATTATGATTGTGTTGCATGATAATTCGCATAAATGGTAAGGGGCTCATGTAAATGACTGTAATTAGCATTACTTTTTCCCAGCTAAGCCAAATTTTATTTCCCCTTTCTACATTGCTAATTCGCCAGCATCTCTAATCAGTGTCAATGTTGATAATTTCTTGATGTCACATACTGTTTACTCATCACATCCCATGAACATACTTAGATCCAGACACACAGATGCACATGGAAACACACACACACACGCACACACAGAGACAAAGAGCGAGCCTGGACCCAACTCTCTAAAATGAGGATTCCCTTATCCCTAGTTCACTTACCCTCCTCTGCAGGGCAGAGGTTCGCTCTGTTCCACCCATGAATCCCCACCCCATTCCCCTCCTTCTGGGATCCTTGCGATCTCTTTGGAGAGGCTTGACCACTGGCTGAGGTGACCTGTGAGTTCCCTTCTAATCCTAAAATTCTATTTTAAAAATAGTAATGTGGGGGGGGGGGGGCGTTTAAAACATATGAGTAGGTTTTGGTACCTTCATAATATCACCATCATCTTCATCACAAAAAATTATAATTATTGAACATATTATGGATACAATGATGTGCTCTTCATATGCACACTCCGTTTAAATTTTGAAGTAGATATTCTTCATTTCCTAAATGAGAAAACTGGGGCTTATTGAGGTTAAGTATTCTCCCAAGGTCATGGAGCAAGTCAGTGGGAAGTCAGGGTTCAAATTCTGGGGATTTTGACTTTAAAGCTCATGGTGTGTAACCAACTTGTTCTTCTAGCAAAATATAAATGATAAGGACAGATATTTCCTTCCCCTAAATCTTTATTTTTTTCATCAGTAACTTTGTTCATAGGACAGATCTGTCTTATTTTTATAGGAAAAAAGGAGCTCTGAAGAACTGAAAAGTTCCCTCCGTGGCCCTCAATGTCCTTGTCAACTGTAGCTTGTACCCCTGCTTGCACATGACCTCAGCCCCTCACTGTTCTCCCACTCCTCTTGGTAAAATCCAAATTGTCCAAACAATGGCTGCTAATTAGTCAGAATAATTCCTCCCTTTCCTGAGAACCATCTTTGAACAAATATTCTTGAAAATAGCTGAACTTCAGCTGACCCTGCCTGCTGAAGCCCTGTAAAAAATTCCACCCTCCTTCCCAAGTTAGAATGCTCCTTCTCCTGCCGACAGTTTTGAAAAAAGACTTATGCTAATGGCAGTCTTGTTTTTTTCCACAAAGGGTATGAATAAGAGGTGCTGAGATGCTAGCAGGCGGTCCACAACTTGTGGAGAAGCCAGCCTAAGAGTGAAATTAACATAGGAACAGGTAAAGACATAAGTTCTGGGAGAAGAGAGAAAGAGAGTGGTGGAGGCAGAGACAGATATCCAGTGGTGTTCAGTTTTCCATCCTATTTCTCTGAGGCCAGCACAACATCTGTTATTACCATTGTTTTTCTTATATAAGTGAATTAAACATGTAGGGTCAAAAAACAAAACCAAAAAAAAAAAAAAAAAGGATAATCACAGCAGTCCTCAAATTTAGCTGTGCAAACATGATTTTTATAACTCTATACTGAAATAAACTCAAATCTCGAGCCTCTATGTCCAGGAATGAGGGTAAACATTATTTTTCCCTTTTTATTAGCTCATTCACCTAGTCTCTTCTGGGTAAATGCTCAGTCAGAAACTCAGGGTTCTCCCCTCACCCCTTGCCAGCCCCACTTTTGGAGATGAACTCAGTTGCTAGAGAATCAGGGTGCTAAAAGATAATTTTCAAAAATTATGACTCTCATACAAATATAAAATATGTGTCAAAGATTTTATTTCACTCATTATTTTAATGAGGAAACCAGTGAGAAGCAAAAACTGGTTCAAAGGAAAATCCAAAGGAAAAGCATGTATATAGGCAATCAGGAATACTGAATTGAATTTGCTGATAGATACAAAACTGACATCTTCCATAGAGTGGAAATTGATGCACCTTCATTGGATAAAGTTCACTGGTATTTCTAAAAATTGAATTATTTGCATCACCATCAGCCTTTCACAATTTAACTTCAATTTCTACAGACTTGCAAAATAGGGTCAATAAAAGACACAGATCCCTGTAGAATCAGATAATCCTGAAACGGTCCTTTCTGCAGAGGTTTTTACCGAGAATTCTGTGTGTATAGTCTGATCTGCCACACAGGATCTACAGACTGGTTTAAATAGAAGTGAGATTTGAATAACTGAACTTGAGAAACTTCCTGCCAAATATGACCTATAAATTGCTGCCAAACTAAAAATATTCTATTTTCATACAGTCCCCCAACCCAATTCATGGACATTGTGACAACACAATATCCATCTAAATTTTTAGTTTTTACCATTAATTTTAATTAGGGCAGTTTATCTCACACATTAGGAAACCCTATCACAAGCCTTTGGCATCCCCACCTTGAGATGCATATGCAGATGGAGTGCTATCTCAGAAACTAGGGTTTCTGTAAGAGGAGGAAATAGGTTTAAGATTTCAAAATCAGATAAAACAGACCATCTGAGTATGGACTTGTAGCCCCAATTAGGAAAGCTTGAAAATCATGATGAAAAAACTTAAAAACCAGCACCTTTGTTATCTGGTCTCCACTTGCCTTTTAGACACATTGTACTTCATTTGGATATTTCATCCTGGCTTTTTGCATCAGGAAACAAGATGCACACTTTTGGTTTGGTAAGTGATCAAGAAATAAAAACATTCATGGTCTGGTGGGACTGCTTCTCAGAGCTAATAGTAGATTTATTTACTCCTCATTGGGAAAAAAATATGGTCAAATAAGGCAAATTGAACACCTCACAAGCAAGTGGAATATCAGCCTCCTGGATATCTTCCCCCCTTTTTAATTGTGAGAGGGGCGGAGACAAGAGCTGAGAGTCAGTGATTGCAAAGGCAAAGACAAAGGAAGGTTCATTTCAGGCCCAGATAATGGAGCACCAGATAAAATTCTGATCAAGGGTCTGAAGACTGAGAGAAGTCATACAGATCTGCCCCATGTTTTTCTTTCATCTTGGTCTGAAATGGCCCTCTACAGTTTAAATACCAAAGTTGGTATTGTACCCACTAGTACACTCTCTAGTTCATATGCTAGGTTCATTCTCTCATTCATCTCTTCATTCATGTATATACTAAGCATATGCCAGTTGTCATCTTGGTGTCCCTAAGTCCTCTAGTCTATGTATTTAGTTGCTTTCGTATTTACTGTTTAAACAAAAATGGCTTGAGTACCTATCCAACATACTATGGAGAGTTCAGTGCCTTTCCCAAGATTTCTGCAAACCCCAAGGGGCTTGACTGCTGTGCTTGCTCCTTGCTCAGATTTCCTAGTCCTGCTAAACTCTCAATCCACCTCACATTCCACTTCCTATGGTTCTTGACCTTTCTCCATCCATTGGCACCTTACAAGGGAAAAAGTCACACATTTTTCTTTGATTTCCTCACTGATACAACAAGTTCTTGTGTAGCAAACATTTACAAAAGTTTGAAATAACTTTTGAAATAGTTTTACAATGCTGGACAGTACAGCAAAAGATTTAAAACGAACCATGACTCTTCTTAAAACCCTTTGGACAAAAATAGATGAAGTAAATGTGGCAAAAAGTTGATAAAGTCTAAAACTAGATGGATCCATAGGGTTAATTTTTCCATTTTTGCTATTTTTTATCTGTTATAAAGGTTTCATAACAAGAGTTTAAAAAAATACACTGGTCGTGGGGCCATGGAAGATATTTTGCTGTCTGTGTCGCTTAGGGTAAAGGCAGAGCTGCCATATCAGTCTCCAAAGTGCAGAGGCTAACGATGTAGACGTTTATTTCACTCTCATATAGCAGATGACTCCTCACAGTCACACAGGGTTCCAAGCTCTTGTTTCATCTTGTTTCCCTGCCTTCCCCTAGGGCCTTGTCCTTGACTGCACAGTCAAAGCTGGGCTGTAGACAAGTCTGTGTTACCATTCACAGATAAGACAGAGTAGAAATGCAGGGCAGTCACATTCTTTCTAAACAAGTGAACAAAAGCTGCATATGTCACTACTCTCATTCCATAGTCAGAGGACCACACCTAGCCACAAGGGTGACTAGGAAACACAGCTTCTAGCCAAGCAGTCATGTGCACAACTGAACTCTGTTCCTCCGGAAGAAGGGAAGATGGCTTTTGGCAGACACCTAGCAGACTCCCCAACACCATCTGCCTCCTTCTGCAGGATCCCTGGCCTCCCTCCATGGGATGCGGCTTCTGTGTTCCCTCATCCCTCTCTCATTCCCAGCTTTCCAACCTCTATGTTCTACCTGTTTGTTGTGGCTGAATTGTGTCCCCCACCAAAATTAATATGTTGAAGTCCTAACCCTGAGTAATCAATATATATTTTAAAAATCTGCACATATTTAATGTGTATAATTCGATGGGTTTGAACATAAGCAAATATGCATGAAAGCATCACCACAATCCAGGTAATAAACATATCCATCACCTCCCAAAGTTTCCTCCTGTCTCTTTCCTTTTGTATGTGTGTGTGGAACACTTAATCTGAGATCTACCCTCTCAACAAATTTTTCAGTGTGCATTACAGTATTGTTAACTACAGGCACTGTGTTGTACAGCAGATCTCTAGAATTTATTCATCTTGCATGACTGAAACTTTATACCCATTGAGCAACAACTCCCCATTTCCTCCTCCCCCCAACCCCTGGTACCATTCTACTCTCTGCTTCTATGAGCTTGGGATCATAATGAGATATCACTTCACACCTATTGGATGGATATTATCAGAAACACAAAAGACAAGTGTTGATGAGGATGTGGAGAAGTTGAAACCCTTGTATATTGTTGGTGGGAATGTAAAATGGTGCAGCTGTTATGGAAAACAGTATGGAGCCTCCTCAAAAAAATTAAAAATAGAACTACCATATGATCCAGCAATCTCACTTCTGAGTATATATCCAAAAGAATTGGCATCTGAATCTCAAAGAGGTATCTGCACTCCCATGTTTATTGCAACATTATTCACAATATCCGAAATATAGAAACAATCTAAATGTCTATTGATGGATGAATAGATAAAGAAAATGTAGTGTATACGTACAATGGAATATTATTCAGCCTTTAAAAAGAAGAAAATTCTGGGAATTCCCTGGTGATCCAATGGTTAGGACTCTGTGCTTTCACTGCCGAGGGCCTGGGTTCAATCCCTGGTCGGGGAACTAAGATCCCACAAGCCGTGAGGTGCAGCCAAAAAATTTTTTTAAATAAATAAATAAGTAAATAAAAAGAAGGAAATTCTACCACATGCAACAACCAAATCCAGGTTCATATGGATGAAACTGGAGGACCTCATGCAATTGAAATAAGCCAGTCACAGAAGGAGATAGGGTCTTTAAAGAGGTAATTAAGTTAAAATGAGGTCATTAAAGTGGGCCCTAACCCAATATGACTAGTGTCCTTATAAGAAGAGGAGATTAGGACACAAACACAAAGGAAAGACCACGTGATGACAGAGGGAGAAAATGGCCATCTACAAGCCAAAGAGAGGCTTCAGAAGAAATCAACGCTGCTAACATCTTGATCTTGAACTCCTAGCCTTCAGAACTCTGAGAAATTTAATTTCTGTTGTTTAAGGCACCAGGTCTCTTTTACTTTGTTATGACAGCCCTAGGAAACTAATACTCTGCTCCTTTTAACATAAACAGTTTTATTCTCCACTTCACTGCTCTGAACCCAGGCAAGCCTCCCTTGGTAAATCCTTAACCTCATTAAGGCTCTCTGCTAAACAAAAGGCCATTCTCTCAGGATATCTGCCCGTTAGTAGCACAGAATACCCATAGAAGCTGCGGAATTAGCCTTTCCTTGAACAAGATCAAACTCTTTGGCATATCAGTCTCCTTAAGTTGGAAGGGAGCAATATACAAGTCTATTCTTCCCTCATAAGAAATATGCTACCTCATAAGAAGCTGGAGGCATCTACAGCCAGATTTTCTTTTGTTTGCTTGAAGCAGCCGGTCTCCCCTTCCCACTTCATTCACATGCATTCATTCACCTAGTCTTAAGAGCCTCTGGGGTGCAGGCCACTCTGTGCAGACCAGCTCCAGCCCTCGTGGGGCTTATTTCCTAGCGGAGAGACAGACATTAAAAGAGTAAACAGACCAACAAAATATAAATTGCTCAGAGATGCATGTTGGATGTGAGAGGGAAAGAGGGATTCATGATGATTTCAAGGTTTGACCTGAGCAACTAAAAGGATGGAGTTGCCATTTATGGAGCTGAATAGGGGTGTGGGTCTCCATGCATTCTTTTGTGTGGAATTCAGTGCTCCCTATGGGGAGGTCCTCATCTCTATTAGGAATTACTACTGACAGGTGCAGGGCAGAAGAGACGGGAACTAACATTTGTTGAGGCTTTAATATTTACCAGTCACTCTATCTGGTGCTTTATTATACATTATCTCATTTCTTCTCTACCAAAAAACCTACTAATTTGTATTTTTCCATTAAAAAAAATTGGGGGTGGGAGGTAAAGCAAATTGAGACCAAGTGGGATGGGGAAATGCTCCCCAGGTCCACCAAGTTGAAAGTAGCAGAGCCTCTCCAAACTTAGGAAGTCTGTTTGGCTCTCAGGTATATGTATATTTATCCTATTTTTGAGAAAAGTCCATGGGACAGAAAGCTTGAAAGGTGCTGGGAAAGACAAAGGGGCCCAGGGGTAAAAAGATCATTGGGGAAAATGGGAGAAAGTCTCAAGTAAACCAAAAAATTCTTTAAAACCAGTTCTTCTCAGTATCTGGACTGAGCCACATTCTTTGCCCAGCTCTGCATTTCAGTTCTCTGTGCCTTCATTGCCACAGCCCACCCCCTCCCCCTCCCCCTCCCTCCCGCAAATCATTCTGAGACATCCACGAAGGGAAGTCCCAGCTATGGAGATAGGCAACTTTGCTACGAAGGCACCATTAACTCTTCATCTCTAAACCCGTCTACACTCCTAACATCTCTACCTAATTGTAAATTCAGTTTTCAGGTTAAACTCAAGTTCAGAACTTGTCAATTGTAAATTACCTCTCTTCTACTATTTCCCAGTTCTACCATGGCATTATGATTTTTCCTATCAGCTGGGCTTGACGCTTAGAAGTCTTTTGTCTCACACCCATGCAGGTCTAAGATCTACCTCCTCAATATCTTACACAGCCCTTCCTATAATTGAAGGTTACTACCATCTGCTGTGCCACGGGCCTTCATGACCTCCTGCTTGGATTTCAGCAATAACCTCCTGTTTCCCATCCCATCTCGATCACTTTCTCCTTCTATCCACCCCATATCTCTCTGCCAGATTGATTTTTTTCTAAAGCTCAGCTCTGAAACTGTCAGTGTTTCCCTGTTGCTGCCAAAATAAATATAAATCCTCAGATTCCCATTCAAGCCCCACCCAATTCCATTTCTCATCCCTGATCTCCCTATGTAGCATCTTCTATGGATAACTGCAGTAAAGTGCTTCTATACATTATTTCCCTCTGACTTCTCCATCTTCATCCCTTTGCCTCTACTGTCATTTGAATCCTACATATCATCCAAGGCTTATTTCAAATCTTATCTGCTCCATAAAGTAACTTGCTGGTGACCCCTTCCTTGAGGGATCTTTTCTCAGCCTCTTATCATATACCTCTCTTGTGGCATTTATCTAGATACTTACAGGTTGGTTATTTTTTTTTTCTCATGTAGTGGATATGAATTTACAACTCCAAATACTGATGATCAATAAATGGCAATTCAAAGATCATATTATATCTGACTCCAAGTCCCAATACCTCCAGATTAGCAGAGAATTCAGTTTTCCCTAGGTATGAATGAGAATTTATGAAGCTCACAGATATCCCACTGAGCTCATCATTTGGTTTCATTATCCAAGTCTTCACTATTCCTTGAATGGAACCTGCTGGCTGGAACATACCCTCTCTCCATGGTCTACTCTTCCCCTCTAAGCTCTGTCCTCCCATTTATGGTGCTGTTGGAAGGAGCGGCAGTCTCCTGCTACCTATGGATCCAGCTGAATTCTATTTCCTTTCCACTTGAGGGATATTTTTCCCCTCTCTTGACCCTCAAAGACACTCCTTTTGTTCTGCCTCTCCTTAATGGATACCGAATATTTTCACAAGTCATACCACCTTTCACAAAAGACAGAAGGACAGATTGCCTTCCTGTATTTCTGCTTTCTGCCCTGAAACATAAACCTCCCTGAGGCAAAGGAGCACTCCTCTTAGCCTGGGGGAGGCTGCAAAGTCACGGAGAGCAAACACGAGTTCTTAATCAGGAATCCAGCCGCACTTGTCCAAGTTTTCTGGTGACAGCAGTGGTCTTACTCATGTTTCTATCCTTTATAGCCTGTGCACATTGCAAAAGTATCTGGCTTAATAAATAGGCAGGACTCAAGAAAATTCAATCAGGAGATGTCCATTTTTTGTTTGTCTTGTTTTTTCTCTCTTAGTACCATCAAACATCCTATTGGTTCTCCTTTCTCTGCCTTTGGACAATATCTCAGGCAGATCCCTTAGCTTTACCTGTCACTTCCAAGTATTAGGACACTATTATTTCAGTAATTAGGAAATCCAGATCAGTCTAATGTCAAACTTCTGCTCTCTGGGACTTCCCTGGTGGCGCAGTGGTTAAGAATCCCCCTGCCAATGCAGGGGACACGGGTTCGAGCCCTGGTCCGGGAGGATCCCACATGCCACGGAGCAACTAAGCCCGTGCACCACAATTACTGAGCCTGTGCTCTAGAGCCCGTGCTCTGCAATGAGAGGCCACCGCAATGAGAAGTCTGTGCACCGCGATGAAGAGTAGCCCCTTCTCGCAGCAACTAGAGAAAGCCCATGCACAACAATGAAGACCCAACACAGCCAAAAATAAATAAATAATTTTTTTAAAAAACACAAACTTCTGCTCTCTTCATCTAGTTCAAAGCTTCTTCCCTTTCCCCTGCCCGTGCCCAGCCTATGCTCACAACCCTGGATTTAGGGAGGGGACTGTGGTCTGTCCTTGCTTCATGTCCTCCCCAGGATGCTATTGACTCATCCACATTTGGAGCAAAGGGTGGAGGGGAAGAAGGATGATAGGAAAAGGGGCAAAATATTATTTCTCCAGTGCTGTTTGAGTATCTCTCTTGGCCGTTGAATGCCTTTTCTCTCGTGGAAAAAAGCCCAATGCTGGCTCAGTTTTCTTGTGAGGAACGTTCGTCAGTTCTTTGAAGGACACTCCATGCCCACTTCCATAATTCCACTCTGCTCTATTCCCTGCTGCGTGTAATGCACTCTTTGGGTAGTTCCTACTCAGCTCTTCCGCTCAGCTGCTTTTCCTAGTATCCACTTGGCCCTCTAGAAAACATCATTCAGTCTTTCCTCACTTGTCCCCCGCCCCCTTGCTCCCGCTGAAACCTAGAAGATCAGGCCACTCTCCTTGCCCTGCCATCAGAGGCCAACAGGGGCCACCTCTGTCTTCATCAGGCACACACCCAAATTCCTATAGTCACATATAGGTTCTCGGCTCTGGTAGGAGAACTGGGGCACCTCATTGAGCATCTAGCTGGGGACTAGGTGAGCTGTCCCTTTCCCTTTGTGGCAGACGCCACACTCTTGGCTCTGAGAGGTTCTCTGACTGCTTCCTTCACCTGACTGGAGGTAGAGGAATATTCCAGAGCCCATTCTCCTGACAAATCTATTCAAAGAAAGCCTCTTTCCTCCAACAAATCCCTAGCCTTCTCTTAGACAAGCCGGAGGTGAGTGTTAGGCTAAGGGCCACAAAATCACATTTGGTCACTCTTAACAAATCCTGAATAGCTGTGTCCAGCGTCGCTCTTTTTAGAACTTGTAGTACTCCTGAGCTATCAGTCTCAGCTTTGGATTTCAGCTGCAATTCTGAGGCAACAGAAATACCTGTTGAATTAAATAACCTTCAGACCCATTCATTTCTTTGGGTATTTAAATGCAAAATAGTAAGTAAAGAAAATGACTTGACAAAACAAGGAAATGGCTTCATCCTTGTAAACACATTCTGAGCACCAGTTGGAATAGGCAGGTTGTCTGTCTCCCATCCCCTTAGTGTTGGAAAGGGGCCAGTTGGGTGTCCTGCAGCCTCTTGAATAGCCTTTCTTTATCAATTATGGTAGACCTTTTCTCGATCATTTTAATTTACTACATGGAAAATGTTGGTATAAGTAATTACATTTCAACTGCTTGGGGAACTTTTTCTTTTAATGTTTTTTAAAAGTTGCAGTTCTTGCCCCAAAATTAAGCTGCTGCTTATATTCAAGTACTGGTCCACTGGTTTCTGCCTTTCTGAGCCTAGAAAAATGACCATCACATTCACTGATTTCCTACCCCTCCATGGAAAAAAATAGTAACACACTATTCTAGAAAAACTGTTTGCATGACAGAAAATAGTCTTCAGATTCAGGCAGAGCCTTCCTTACCATCCAAGCAGCTTGTAGGCTTGGGGAGCCCATAAAAGGAGAGGTCACAGGGATGGGTGGACAGCTGGGGTAGGACCCAGAGACAGGCCCTGAAGGGGCCTGGAATTTCACCTTGTGACCTGGAGGAAGTGCTTGTGTTTGCATTTGTAACTTGTTTTTCTTTTAATCATTAAAAAAGAATCTTAACTTTGTCTGTGTTTCCTGGAACGTGACCTATGGACCATCTATATCAGAATCAGCTTGGAGAGCATGTGTAAATGCAGATGCCTGGATCCCACATAAGACTACAAATCAGGACCACAGCCTTGGGACCCTAGAATTTACACTTTCAATAAAAGCCACCTACCTCTCAAGTTTGAGACTCCCTGTAGGCTCTGCTGTCCTCGTTGGCACAGACACTCTGAAGAGGTGTCAGGCTCAGGGCTATTCATCGTCTTGAAGCAGAACCACCAAAGCCCCCAGTTTCAACTCCCTCTCCTTCCTGACAACCTGTCTTCCCAAAATACAGGTGTGCTTTGTCCCCTACTAGTCCCTGATTCTTTTTCTCTTTTTTCTTCATTTTCTTTTGTCTTCTACTTTGCCATTCTTATTCATTGAGATCATAGTTTTATTCAGTTAACCAGAGCCTTTAAGTTTCCATTTTTAGGGAAATTTTGCAGTTTGTCTCTCATGTCTCTCATGTCTCTCTCTGAATGAGTTACACTCTGACCAAGGTTAACCTAAGATGTACTACACATCTGCAAAATTTAAGAATACTTTTGGCCCCAAACTTGAGATACAATTTCCAAGTCCTACAACATCTTCTGGGAAATATGATCCCTTTATTTCAATGATTCCTTCCCCACTAGTTAGATAGACTTTGCTCTGCCTGCCTTCTCTCTTGGGAATAACATGATCATGGAAGAGCAGAACTAATGGGTAAGCTACCCCAAGTGTGTGTGTGTGTGGGGGGCCCTGTCCATATAAAAAATTGGAGCCTTGCCAAATCAGCTTGTTGGCATCATTCTGATGGACCAATCTCTTGTGATCCCGTGAAAGAAGCATTTGCTCAGCAAGCTGCCCTTCTGGCATTGAAGACTAGTGAGAGCATTCCAGGACGTCCCCACAGACCTGAGTCCAGGCTTACTGCCCAGATGGCATTGTACTTCAGCCTCCACCAGCTGAAACCCTGCAGGGCAAAGGAACCCAGAGCCCCAAGACTGGGTGTGGTCCTCACTCTAATGTTATGGCCTGCTGCTTCTATTCTAATGCTAGATACTATAGAAATTATGTCTCTCCCCTTCCCTTCTTCCTTCTTTCCTTTCTTTCTGTTCTGTCTTCATCTCTCACACACAGTCAGTTTCTGTTGTTCTCATGCAAGGTGCCTCACGCATTTGCAAGCTCACTCACTCTTCTCTTTCTCACACACCCTCACATTTGCTTTTATTCTAGGTTTCATGAAGACAGGAGAGTGGTGGAAAAATGTGACAGAATAAAAAAGGTATGAGCTAATAAATGTAGTAAACTTGGGGAAACAGCAAGGCCTGTTCATTCAGATTCCACTTAGTCTTAGAGAAGGATGTTCCTTTCCTCTGGGTTTAGGGAGAGCACCTCTCATGTAGAGTTTTATGTCCTGCTTCAAGGGAAGGTCAAAAATCTTTCTTGCACATGCCATATCTCAAATTCCTTCAGCTTAAAAATAGATGATATGTCAAGGTGTTATACGTTGAACCCTGTCGCAAGGGAGGAGGGAGTTTGTCTAGGGTCCTTACTTAGGCTGTGAAAGGTAATTAGAGCTTCCTGGATATGGAACTATATAGAATTTATTTGGAGGCAATTATATAAGAAACAGGGCACCTAAATGGAGGCAGTTGTTCCATCAGGAAATGTAGATGCTGATGCAGGAATGCTGCCGGCAGCAGTGCATGGGAGTCGCGGCAGTGGGGACATTGCCAAACGTACTGAGTGTGCTGGAGGACAAGATCATTCCAGTTTTCTATAGAAGCCCCCAGATTGGGGTATGCAAATTACAAAGCTATGGAAAGAAGGATTTGAGTTCTCTTTTTCCCGGCTGAAAATTTCTTGTTTCAATGCTGATGACATAGTTCATCAGCTAGATCATTCCATAGAATAGCTAAAACCATCTGGACACAATCAGGGTATTCCCAAACCTGCACTCTTGGAGCACGGACAGTATTCATGAGTCTTCTAATTGGCCGACCCTGCCTAAGGTGCAAATGCATATGAAATTATTAACAATGGAAAAGCATAGGTTACAGAAAATGTTTCCTTCTGAAGGGAATCGCTGATGGCACATCAATTTCTGATACCAGAGGCATGGAAATATGTCTGCCATAGAGTCGCAGAATTTTTGAGTTAGTAGATTGAGGTCATTAGTTTACACCTCTCAGTCAGTGAAGTATTTTCTAGAGCATGTCAATAATAATAATAACCACTAAATAATAAGGAGGTAATGGTACCTCATCTTTATGGAGCCCTTACTCTTAATTTACACTCTCTTATTTAATCCTCATATCATATCAGCAAGCTAGGTGGTATTTTCATCCCTCATTTCACCGGGAAGGAAACTGAAGCTGTTAAGTAAAGCAGCTTATCTCCAAGTCAATACCGTGAGTGAGCGGGAGAGCCAGGGTTGATATTAAAATATTTAACCACAGGTGTGGCCAAGGCATGAGCCAATGAGAACAGACAGTGGTCCCTGGAGGTCCCCTACTAGGCCAGGAATTAACTCTTTAAGTAATTGGACCTGGGGGAGTGGGGCTGGGGGAAGGTTTCTGGGACACCCAGGTTTGCTGGGAGTGAGGATGGAGCGCACTTGGGTACTCAGGGAAAGAGTTATTCACCAGCCTTTTCACTTACTCTAAATGTCTTGGGAGATTACCTAGGATGGAGGAACAATGCTGGCAAGAAATCTCATTCCATTCTTCGTTTATATCTGCTAGAGTAATGATTCTTTTTTTTTTTTTAACATCTTTATTGGAGTATAATTGCTTTACAATGGTGTGTTAATTTCTGCTTGATAACAAAGTGAATCAATTATGCATATACATATGTTCCCATATGTCTTCCCTCTTGCATCTCCCTCCCTCCCACCCTCCCTATCCCACCCCTCTAGGTGGTCCCAAAGCACCGAGCTGATCTCCCTGTGCTATGCGGCTGCTTCCCACTAGCTATCTATTTTACATTTGGTAGTGTATATATGTCCATGCCACTCTCTCACTTTGTCACAGCTTACCCTTCCCCCCCTCCCCATATCCTCAAGTCCATTCTCTAGTAGGTCTGTGTCTTTATTCCCGTCTTACCACTAGGTTCTTCATGACCTTTTTTTTTTTTTTTCCTTAGATTCCATATATATGTGTTAGCATACTGTATTTGTTTTTCTCTTTCTGACTTACTTCACTCTGTATGACAGATTGTGACTCCATCCACCTCACTACAAATAACTCAATTTTGTTTCTTTTTATGGCTGAGTAATATTCCATTGTATAAATGTGCCACGTCTTCTTTATCCATTCATCTGATAATGGGCACTTAGGTTGCTTCCATGTCCTGGCTATTGTAAATAGATCTGCAAAGAACATTTTGGTACATGACTCTTTTTGAATTATGGTTTTCTAAGGGTATATGACCAGTAGTAGGATTGCTGGGTCGTATGGTAGTTCTATTTTTAGTTTTTTAAGGAACCTCCATACTGTTCTCCATAGTGGCTGTATCAATTTACATTCCCACCAACAGTGCAAGAGGGTTCCCTTTTCTCCACACCCTCTCCAGCATTTATTGTTTCTAGATTTTTTGATGATGGCCATTCTGACCGGTGTGAGGTGATACCTCATTGTAGTTTTGATTTGCATTTCTCTAATGATTAATGATGTTGAGCATTCTTTCATGTGTTTGTTGGCAATCTGTATATCTTCTTTGGAGAAATGTCTATTTAGGTCTTCTGCCCATTTTTGGATTGGGTTGTTTGTTTGTTTGTTATTGAGCTGCATGAGCTGCTTGTAAACTTTGGAGATTAATCCTTTGTCAGTTGCTTCATTTGCTAATATTTTCTCCCATTCTGAGGGTTGTCTTTTGGTCTTGTTTATGGTTTCCTTTGCTGTGCAAAAGCTTTTAAGTTTCATTAGGTCCCATTTGTTTATTTTTGTTTTTATTTCCATTTCTCTAGGACCTGGGTCAAAAAGGATCTTGCTGTGATTTATGTCATAGAGTGTTCTGCCTATGTTTTCCTCTAAGAGTTTGATAGTGTCTGGCCTTACATTTAGGTCTTTAATCCATTTTGAGTTTATTTTTGTGTATGGTGTTAGGGAGTGTTCTAATTTCATTCTATTACATGTAGCTGTCCAGTTTTCCCAGCACCACTTATTGAAGAGGCTGTCTTTTCTCCACTGTATATGCTTGCCTCCTTTATCAAAGATAAGGTGACCATATGTGTGTGGTTTTATCTCTGGGCTTTCTATCCTGTTCCATTGATCTGTATTTCTGTTTTTGTGCCAGTACCATACTGTCTTGATTACTGTAGCTTTGCAGTATAGTCTGAAGTCAGGGAGCCTGATTCCTCCAGCTCCATTTTTCGTTCTCAAGATTGCTTTGGCTATTCAGGGTCTTTTGTGTTTCCATACAAATTGTGAAATTTTTTGTTCTAGTTCTGTGAAAAATGCCAGTGGTAGTTTGATAGGGATTGCATTGAATCTGTAGATTGCTTTGGGTAGTAGAGTCATTTTCACAATGTTGATTCTTCCAATTCAAGAATATGGTATATCTCTCCATCTATTTGTATCATCTTTAATTTCTTTCATCAGTGTCTTATAATTTTCTGCATACAGGTCTTTTGTCTCCTTAGGTAGGTTTATTCCTAGATATTTTATTCTTTTTGTTGCAATGGTAAATGGGAGTGTTTTCTTAATTTCACTTTCAGATTTTTCATCATCTGTATATAGGAATGCATATATGTATATAGGAATATAGTGTATAGGAATGCAAGAGATTTCTGTGCATTAATTTTGTATCCTGCTACTTTACCAAATTCATTGATTAGCTCTAGTAGTTTTCTGGTAGCATCTTTAGGATTCTCTATGTATAGTATCATGTCATCTGCAAACAATGACAGCTTTGCTTCTTCTTTTCCGACTTGGATTCCTTTTATTTCTTTTTCTTCTCTGATTGCTGTGGCTATAACTTCCAAAACTAGGTTGAATAACAGTGATGAGAGTGGGCAAGAGTAGTGATTCTTAATTTTTTTTTTTTTTTGAGTCTGATGGTCTGATATCCTTCTAAGAATCTAACAAAAGGAACAGACTATCTTTCTAGAAAACACACATTGGTACGTGCACACATGCATGAAACACACATGAAACATAATTTTGAGTTCAAAGAGCCCTAGAATTAAGAATCAGTCCTCCACATGGGTGCACCCATATATACTGACCCTCTTTTTGCCATTTTGCCACTCTTCCCAGCCCCAGCCTGGGTGGAACAGCCTCAGGTCTATGTGACATAACAGCTAAGGAAGGCAGGAACAAAGGAGGAATGACAGGAAATCTGTTCTTCCTATCCCAGGTTGAATAACTGAACACAGTTTTCCATAGAAATATGTTTCTATCTGTTTATCACTTTCTAGATTATCGTTAGGTCCATATTGCTGGTATCTTGAGTTAACAGGTTGTGAGCTTGCATGGGGACAGAACCACTCATCTTCTTTCTCTGGGAAAATGTGTTTAATCTGTTCCAACCAAACAACCTCTGAATGAAGCTTTGGAACTTCTAAGTTGGGTTCTTAGTAAGTTGGGGACAGACTGTGCTCCATTTGTGAAAGAGGAGAAAATATCGTATTAGCCGTGTAATTGGGCTGCAAGCCCAAAGACTTAAAAGGATGCACGTTATGGAAAGTACTATTTTTAATTTAAAAAATTGAAATATATACCGCATGACGTTAGGACTCTGTGCTTTTAAACCCCCTCATGTCCTCTGTGACCTAATGCATCACCATGGTGTTGGTAAGTGTAGGGAAGGCTGTGCTTTTTCCAGCTGGTAAGAATTTTTACGTAGACATAGATTTTTTCTTAAAAAATCTTTTTGCAAGGCTGAATAACCAGCTATTTTAATGATCTAAACCACCTAAAATTTCAGTACTTTGGATTCGATTTTGATGCATAGTGTTCTATAGAAAGCACAAGCAAAAATGTATAATTCATGAATGATGTGGTACATTCATGATTTATTTACAGCCCAGAACTCCTGGTAACTCAGAGAACATCAAACACCCTACACCCTGGCCTGCCATTTAAAGCAGCATCTAGGAAAAAAAAGGACAAGACAGAACACAGGAGATGTACTGTTAACTTTATATAAGGCAATGAGTAAAACACCTAAATATTTGCCAAGAAATAAATTGAACAATGATAGAAATAAAACATGGCTTTGAGAAAACTAGAAGTATCAGGAGATTGACTATTGGTGCCATGAGAGAAGTTGTATATGCTATTATTTGTCACGGCCTTCTCTGTCTGCTTTTTCCTAATTAATTCTTCATCATATCTTGTGATTTTTTTCAGTCTTCCTGAGTATTCCTATTTCCTAATAAAATTTTAACTACGAAAAAACCCTAAAATCCCTAGGACGGTTAGGAGAGGGACATAATTCTGTCAGTTTTCCAACACAGTTACTAGTTCGTTGTTTCACAAAACATTCTGTTACATATCACAGGTCCCTGTCACTCCTTACCAGCACTGGCATCATCCTTAGCCCGCACATTCTCAGCTGGGAGGCTATTTCAGGCGTGACTCCTCACTGGGTGGTGCGTTACATTAATCTGGAGTCACTCCGTTGATGATCGAACAAAGAGTTGTGGGGGTGGCTAGGTGGGAGTAAGGATAACAAAGTGTCCTCTTTTGGTAAAATTATATTTTCCTCTCCACAAAAAAGCGACTGTCTCTATTAAACTGGTAAAATGGTTAATAAAAAATAAAAAATTATTTTTAAATCCTCCATGAGTTTTCATAAAATGCAACTCCATGTGCATTGGAGACCTCAAGGCTGAAGGACACTCTCCACCTGGCCCCAGGCCCAGGGGACAGTGTATGTCCCCTGAGCTGGGGCAGGGATCAGATGGGAGGCCTAGCTACCCAGGCCTGGACTGACCCTTTTGTCACAGTTGAGGCGAATTATCAGTGGTGGACAAGCTTTTGGTGAAACGTGAGTGGTTCATTTTCCTAGGGGTCATCAAGTTCTGCCTTCTCCAGAAACCCCCACCCCACCCTGTTACAGCGCCTTTGTCTTTATTAACGATAAAACCCCAACTTTGACAAATCCCTGTTCCAGGGGGCGTTGTGGGGTTGGAATCCTCACCATGGATCGCCTCCTTCCACCTTTTGTACAGGTGGGATAGATGGAAATAATCACGGTCCCTGGGAGAGATACTTTGGCAGGTGGTCCTTAGCATGGATTTTACCTCTTTTCCTTCTCTTCAAATATAACTAATTCTTGTGGGAGTTTGTCTTAGTCAGCTCAGGCTGCTATAAAAGTTGCCATAGATTGAGTGGCTTATAAACAACAGACATTTATTTCTCACAGTTCTGAAGGCTGGGAGGTCCAAGATGAAGGTGCCTGCAGATTCAGTGTCTCATGAGGGCAACTCCTCCTGCCTTGCAGTTGGTTGTCTTCGTACTGTGTCCTCACATGGCAGAAAGAGGGATCATCTCTCTCGTGTCTCTTCTTGTAAGGGCACTAATCCCATTCCTGAGGGCTCCACCCACATGACCTAATACCTCCCAAAGGCCCCACCTCCAATTACTACCGCATTGAGGATCAGGGCATCAACATATGGACAGGGAAGGGGGCGGGGGGATGCAAACATTCAATCCATATCGGAGTTTATTCCTAAGTAAAAAACAAACAAAAGAAAAGAATAAAACAAGAACTTTGAAGAGCAAAAGACACTCAGTGGGTTAAAGCCATGAGGAGAATGGGGGTCCTGGCTCCCTTTTGCAATTTGACCACCCTACACATTCACCCTCAAACCTGCTGCATTGTTAGCTGTGGTTGCCCCAGGGACCTAATAATTTTAAGGCTTTGCAGGAGGCATATTAGCCCATATGGGCAAGCAGAGTAGCATTTAGGGTGACATGTGAGGCAGGACTCCTTTTTCATGTCCAATTTTGCTATTTCCAAGCCTGTCGTTAGAGCACAATATGTGTGATGTCCACTACAGCAGGTACCAGGCTGAAGGCCTCTCAAGAGGATCATAAATGAAGACAGACTAGCTCCATTAAGTATGTTGTAAAATAAATTATTCTTCTACTACTTTTCCTCCCTTGGGTTTTTGAGTTAGTCTGTGTGATATTATTAGCATCTGTCTTACTTTCTCCTTTAGGACAAAGAATAAAGTCAGTTGCTTTAGAAGAAAGTATAAACATCTTGTCAAACAAAGAGGAAAATTGGGCTCTTTGGAATGTGCAGGCCCCGATTAAATAGGAAAAGGGGAAGCAGACCCCAAGTCATAGAAGCAAGGGTTACAGAATAGAATAAACTTTTCAGTGGGGAAATCTTGGACTCTGTATGGACGCTGTCCCATAAATATCTCCCACAAGCCACACATACCACTGATCTAAGTCCACCAGGCAGCCTAGATTATGATGCTTCTAGGGAGACTGAATCTATAGACACAACATTAACAAATGACCTATGAACAGACCAAATCCTGTGAACCAGCTTTGCTGTGAGTAAGACCATCTGAAACAGCAGTATCAGCAGGGATGGGGTCTCTGAGATCAACGGCCACTGCAAGGCTAGAAGTGGGGCATGGGGATGGGAGACTTTCTAAGAAATCTGCTTTTGCTAAAATGGGGTCCTCATCTAAAACTCTCTCTAGAGCAGACTACCAGGATCAGAACCGGTCTCCTGCCATGACCTGTAGTGACCAGTGGGCAGCTCACCTAAAATGGGATTGAGCCTAGAGCATGTCAGCCTCTGAGGTAACCCAGAGTGTGGGCCAGAGAAAAACAGCTAAACAGGCTGTTTATTTCAAAATTCTCAAATTCTCTAGTCTGCATGATAAGTACGGTACAGTGAACAAGGGGATTCAGCCGGAGCTGGAATTGATCAGACATGAGTTGCACACAATGGCATATAGGTTTTAACTGGCACACTAAGCCCTCCTGGCTCATAGTTGCTCTCTGGAGTGTTGTGTTAAGGAGGATCCTGAGCCTGAATCTGAGCCCAACAGGAAAGAGGACCATGATCAGTGGCAATATCTACCATGGGCCAGGATTGGAAGAATAGCGGCCATGTGACATATACGTACCATCTCTGAACACACACTGACAGTAATGCTCTGGGCCTGGAAAAGTAGGCTGGAATCTAGTCATGGAAAGCTTCAAATATCAGACTCAAGAGTCTGCCCTTCACTTTGTGGAATTTTGTGGTTCGTTTGGTCAGAGCAGTACTAAAAATATGGAATGTAAATGTCTTTAGCAGGATCCATTCTCTCCACCTGGCAGCAAGCCTCCACAGCTCCCTGTCATCCTAAACATTCAGTCACATCTTACACCTAAATCACCTGAAGGTATTTGAGTTTGCAGCCCTGTTGCAGGAATTAGAGAATCATTGATGGATTGCGAGCTGGATTGTGAGCTGAAAAATGACATGCTCAGAACAGATTTTAGGAAGATTATTCTTGCAAAGATATAAAAGATGGATTGGAGGGAAGGAAAAAGTAGAAGTTGCAATACCAGTTAAGAAGTTCTTGGAACCCTTCACTTAAGTTACATAGACCTAAACTAGGACTATGGGAATAAAAAGAGTGAGCTAAGAGTAGTGCAGAAGTGATACCAAGGTGTAGATTGGGTGTAGTAGGTGGAAAGAAGAGAGACTTCAAAATAATGTCAAAGTTTAAACCTGAGGGCCTGGGTGAAGACTGGTGATACCATTAATAGATATAGGGAATTCAGATAGAGGAACAGCTTTAGGCTGGGATGTAGGAAGGAAGGAGATGAGTGGATGAATTGTAGAACCCAGTTATTTTTCTGATGATGCTACTGTTATATGGACTCACAACACAGCATTTTCCTGAGAAAACCTGTGAGTTAAACATGGTGTCTTGGGCTCCCCTGGTGGCGCAGTGGTTGAGAATCCACCTGCCAATGCAGGGGACACGGGTTCGAGCCCTGGTCCAGGAAGATCCCACATGCCGTGGAGCCACTAAGCCCGTGCGCCACAACTACTGAGCCTGCGCTCTAGAGCCCGCGAGCCACAACTACTGAGCCCGCGTGCCACAACTACTGAAGCCCACGTGCCTAGAGCCCGAGCTCTGCAACAAGAGAAGCCACCACAATGAGAAGCCCGCGCACCGCAACGAAGAGTAGCCCCCGCTCGCCTCAACTAGAGAAAGCTGCGCGCAGCAACGAAGACCCAGTGCAGCCAAAAATAAATAAATAAATTTATAAAAAACAAAACAAAAAAATATGGTGTCTTGTCCTATCTTTTCCAAGACTAATGGAGGGAGTCCAATTTGGACAGCTGGCTGGGATTAAAGGTTTAGCCAGTGGCCATGGAATAGAGCCAAATTAGCTGGGATAGAATCTGTGCCCTTGACCAGAAGAGCAAAGGACTAACTGGTAATCAGCTTCAGCCATTTAATCAGGTATTGGTTTCCTGTCCTCAGCTTCTTGCCAGCTGGATGGTCGCCTTGCCTTACCGCCTGGCACAGCTTTGGGTAGATGTCACGCTGAACTTGTTTGATGCCTCACCTCTCTCGGTCAAGTGTGGGATTGATGGGGTGAGCACGATAGGGAATGGGAAAGTATGGCTAGGCCAACAACAAGTGTGGGTACAGTCTTGCTGGATGCCTAGGATTGCACCTTGCCTGCCCATTGGGTCCAGGAGTCCTGCTTCATGATGCCAGATGTGGGGCTTGCTAGTGACCCTTGCCACACACCCCCCACCCAACATCTTGTCATCAATACTTCATGCCAAGACCCGTTCTCACCTGTTGAGTCCCAGTTCAGTTATCAATTAATTTAGTGGCTTGGTATAACCTTTTTGTTGTTTTTTCATGCTTGTATAGATTGACTGGGGCTCAAGTGAATGTCTCACGGGACCTTCACACGTCTGTGGATGGGGCTAGAATATCCAAGATGCTTCATTCACATGTCTGGTTCCTTGGCAGGGACAGCTGGAAGCTAGACTCAGCTGGGCTACTGATGGCTGGGTCTCTTCCTCTCACCATACAGTCTCCGGCCTCTCCATTTTTCATATGGCCTGCTCACATGGTCTCTCCAGCAGGTAGCTGAACGTCTTATACGGTGCCCAGGGATTTCCAAAGCACAAAAGCAAAAGCTTCCATGCTTTCTGGTGACTTAAGCTCAGAACTGGCACAGTGTCACTTCTGCCTTGTTGTGTTAAACTGAATCATACAGCCAGCTTACGTTCAGAATGGGAAGGGACTTCTTAAGGATGTGAATATTGGGAGGTGCAATTCACTGGGGGGGCGGGCATCTGATGGCTTCACATCTGTCTCTGAATAAAATCCTCTAAGGAGCTCTGGGAACTGTACCCCACACCCTCTGACCTCAACTCATCCTCTCTCCCTCCCTCCCCCAATTCTCTCTAGCTACACTGGCCCCTTGCTTTCCTTCAGCCTGGGAGAGGTGGGGGGAAAGGAGACATCAGGGAGGTGGTGGTGAGAGCCTGAGTGGGTCTTGCCAGACATGTAGGAATCATTTAGGAAGACAGTTAATGGTAAGGGAATCCCAAGAAAGGGTAGAACATTTAAGAGCACTGAGGATTTTGAAAATTGCCAATTGTGTGATTAGAACATAGAGTAGCTCTTGGGGTATTACAGAAGATGAGGCTAAGAGACAAATTATGAAGGAAATTATGTGCCAAGCCAAAAAATTTCATTTTGGTTCCCTAGATATTGAAGGGTTGTAAGCAGGAAAAACTTGATTAGATTTGCATTTTAGAAAGAGCACTCTTTGGCAGTTTGGAAGATGCAAAGTT
This sequence comes from Eubalaena glacialis, assembly GCF_028564815.1. Lineage (NCBI taxonomy): Eukaryota > Metazoa > Chordata > Mammalia > Artiodactyla > Balaenidae > Eubalaena > Eubalaena glacialis. Next base: position 43,229,607 of record NC_083726.1, read on the forward strand.
CGTGGGCCCATGAAAGATGAGGTGGAGTAGAGATGATCATAATTGTCTTCTATCCAATCAGTGAATGAAAGATTCTTTGTAATATCCAGTCCCCATCTGTTCCTGTTGAGGCCCAGGAACTATCTCTTCATGCTCTTTCTCGTTAAATATGCTGTTCCCAGCTAATTTATATCTTCCACTGCAAGAAAAAGGTAGCAACACAGTTATTACTCAAATGTCGTGGCTTTCGCAAGCTATTTCTGTAGAAACAATATAGATCTTTTTGCTCCTGCAGTTCCCTAAAATCAGTTATTTCGCACTGGTTGTATCATTACTCCTGATGTGGCAACATCCATCATGCTGCCTGTCACACTGGCTTCCAGTGATCCTCTCGGAGATTGTTATTCTCTCAGAGATCATTATCATTGATCATGATCACCATGCAAGTCTTGTCCAGGGGATGCAGGAAAATGTGAACCATAATTCATTTTCTGCTCATGTTAAATTTATTGTTCAGGATTTTATACCTTAAATGTAAAATAGCTCATATTCCAACCATGACTTCTTTTGAACTCTTTAGACCATAATCGCTGCATTCCTAGAATGTTATCTCTTTTAACATTGAACACACTCTGAACTTCCACACCACCACCTTCAGTGAGGATGGGAGAGGAGCCTGTGGATCTAATGGGAAGAGCACAGATCCATTTACTCAAGGAATGTCCATCCCTCATCTGGCAGGCCTTAAGACCTACCTGGGAGAACACGATGTCACCATATCAATCAGAGGAAAGAAAGGACATTGATCAGAAGGCCTGCTGCTGCTGCACAGCAATGATCTCAAAGGCCTTGGAGGAGACAGGTGTGGTCACTCCTGAGGACTCCCTGATATGTGGTACGTCGCCTGCAAAAGGAGTGGGGTGACTGCCCTGGGTGCCAGCAACAAAGATTAGAGGTAAAGGATTCCTGCTACCACTGTCAATACCCTTGGGTGCGCGAGACCAGAGATGGCACTGTAGTTGGAGCATGGACACTCAAGAGCCAATGCACAGGCCCGCAGATGCAGCTCAAGTCCGAAGATGGGCAGTGGACTATCAGTTGTCCAAAGCCCTGATTTTTTTCTTACGTCTTTTGTGAGTGTCAGTAACCCCAAATCAGAATGTCAGCACTACTCTGGCAACCCAGTCTTAAACTATCTTGTGAAATAAATACTGCATTGGCCAGTAGGAACAATCTGCTTGTCAGTCTGCACTCCTGGAACTGGGGCTTGGCCATGTGATCCCAGAAAAACCCCATAGGGGCAAGCTCCAGAGTTCCTTGGGACAACTGGTTGACCATCCATACCAGGTAGAGTTTCAGAGAGCACTCTGAAGAGGAGAAACAGGGACAGGAACCATGCGGGCTACGAAGTAACTTGCCTGGATGGCACTGCTGTACCCAGCCAGTCCCAGGCACTGAAGGGAACTTAGAAATGTTTTTTAAAATTTTATTTATTTTATTTATTTATTTTTTGCTGTGTTGGGTCTTCATTGCTGCGCGTGGGCTCTCTCCAGCTGCGGGGAGCAGGGGCCACTCTTTGCTGCAGCGCGCAGGCCTCTCATTGCGGCGGCCTCTCTTGTTGCGGAGCATGGGTTCTAGGCGTGTGGGCTTCAGTAGTTGTGGCACGCGGGCTCTAGAGCACAGGCTCAGTAGTTGTGGCGCACGGACTTAGTTGCTCCACAGCATGTGGGATCCTCCCAGACCAGGGCTCGAACCCGTGTCCCCTGCATTGGCAGGCGGACTCTCAACCACTGCGCCACCAGGGAAGCCCTGGGACTTAGAAATTTTTGAGGAAAGCCCTCTAAAACATGAAGCCCACTTTGTGGCAAGGTGCCCTGCTTGCCCATGTCTAAGTGTGGTGCTCACAGTTTAAGGGGCACTGGATTGAATTGCTAGTGATTCATTTGAGAGACTCTTAGAAGAAGCTAAGGGAAATGATCCATAATAATGATTTCCAAACTCTTCTCCCCCCTCCCCTTCTCTTGAACATATATACACACACACACACATATATATATTTATTTATTTATTTTTTTTTTTTTTTTTTTCAAACGGCTCTTACAAGGAACACCAGTATGTAAACAGATACAAGCCCACATCATGGTGGTTGAAGTGGGTCATAAGGGCTAGAATCAGGGGTACTGAACTCAGGGCTGATGGCTGAGTTCAGTACCCCTACCCCGAGACACCTCTGTCTCTATGGAACACTAGGAAAACGATAGGCCTCCATGGAACACAGTTTGAAAACCACACATCTAAAGACTGTGCACACAGCCTGGTGGTTGAAGTCTGAATTGCTGCTCACTCTACTGTTAGTATTGTAGCCATCCACTAATATTTCCCACGTGGTGTTTTCTAATTGGCTTTGGAAGTTTGTTGAACTTAAAGCCACTTTAACTTTTTCAGTTTTCCTTTTTCCTCAGGAATCCAGTTCAAATCTTTGTTAAGTCTTATCGTTCTCCCCTGCTTCCAACTGCCCTACATAAGACTATAAGGAAATTTTAGATAAGGGAGTTGTTGTTATTTATAGACAATTTATAATAACTCCCCCCAAAAGGAAATACCAAAAGAGTAAAATAATCTACCCAAATCCTTACAACCAAATGAATTGGAGTGAAACATGTCAGTGAGTATCCATACTTGTGCTTGGTTCTGTGTGAAGGACGGTGTCCCTGCAATTTCATTTAAGGCCCACTTGGAAATGATTTATTTTCACTGGAAAGTCATCCAATTTTTTCTTCCAAAATCCCTTTATCAAATGGCTCCAGGAGGGTTTCACTGTTTTCTCGAGAAGAACAGTAAAGCTATTGTGCCTTAAACTGGAATGACTGACAGCAAAGGAGGCCGAACTTAGTGCCTTTGCACCACAGATAAAAGGGCTGCTTTGAAATTCTTGCCGACCAGTTGACAGTATTTTCATTATTTCTGGAAGCCTAACACTGGAAACCTTTTAAAGGAGCAGGACTTTGTGTCCCACACCCAGGGTAAATTAGCTGAAATAGTGCACATTCTACCTCTCCTGAAGCTTCCAGAGGCTAAAGGCTGACGACCTACAAAAGTGACTTCACTAAAGATGTAGAAATGAAACCCAAACGGGTTGTAGGGATATCAGATCAAACCTGACCACTGAAGAAAATGTGGAACAACCGAGAGGAATCTCTATTTCAGTGGCCTGCAAGCTGAAGCCTGGCTAGAAACTGGGCAGAGGGTTGCAGAGAGTAGGAGCCAGAACAGGGGCAGGGTCTCTTCCACTGGTGGATGGAGTAAGTTAATGAAAGAGGAACTGCCTTTTCAACACTTTTCTCTTTGAGTGCTTGCAAAGTGAGCTCTGTTGTTTTAGCCCCACGTCTTACCGATCCTTGAAATGGTGCCGCTGTGGGAGAATTGCTCAGACTTGCTCCTACTGTCCTCCTTCTCCCTCTACTGTCAACAGTGCCACCTGCAAGGTGCCTTCAAGTGGGGAAGGACACTTTATCAACCCACACATTTGAGCATCAATCAGGGCACAGTTCAGTGTCACCTCCTCTGAAGCCTCCTTGTTCCTTTTATTCAGAATTAAGCTATGCTACCACCATGAGCTTTAAATCTTAGCTTTACGCAGGATGCCTTGCACTTTATTATGTTGTGTATTTTAATGAGGTGATCCCTGTAGACACGAATCCTGTCTTATTTACACTCTGTTCTCTGTCAGCATCCACACCACACTTGTCTTTTCTGGATTTTCAGATCCTTGGATGTTAATTGAGAATGCCACATGCTTGGTAGATTTAAAAACAAATAAACATCGGTTTATTGGCCATTGTGATGACACTTTTTGTGGAGTACCTCTCTATGTCTATTCCTCACTTTTCTATTGAGTCAGTCACCTGGCTTTTTCATATTGGTTTGTAGGGTTACATATTCTGGATAACAATCCTTTGTCAGTTGTGAGTATTGCAAATATCTTCTCCCACTCTGTGGCTTCTCTTTTCATTCTCTCAATGGTGTCTTTTGGTGAAAAGAAATTCCTAGTTTTATATAGTCCAATTCATCATTTTATTTACAGCTAGTGTGTCTCAAGAAATCTTTGCCTAGTCCCAAATCATAAGGGTAGTCTCCTAAATTTTCTTCTAGAAGCATTATTTTCCTTTTCATGTTAACTAGTCAATCAATCGTGATCAACTTTTTCTAGACAGGTGTGTAAATATCTACAGCTCTCAAGGTCACCATCACTCAGCCTAGTTCTGTCAATACTTACAAACGCATAGTAATGCCCTGTGTAAGTTCTCAAACATTTACCTCTAATACCTTAAAAGAGAATGTTAGTCAAGTTCATAAAGTTTTCTACACTTCACTTACTTCACTGGGGCCCTTCGAACACAGAGCTAGACTAAGAGAGGCAGAAAAGATGGTTTGTCAAAAAAAAGAATCTTTGCTGTTAAACAGAGCCAGGTTTAAATCCCAGTGCAACTTCTTAGCTGTTTGTGACCTTGGGCAAATTACTTAATTGCTTTCAGCCTTGGTTTCCTGATCTGGAAGATGGGGATAGTAATAGCTAAGATGTTGGAATGTTTGCTACGTGCCAGAATCTATGCCAAGTGCTTCATCTGCGTGATCTCACGTAAGCCTCAAGGCAACCCTAATAGTTATGTACAGTTAATATTGTATTATGTCCTCTTACTGATGATAAAAAAGCCAAACAGCAAGTCAGTGGTGGATCCATGATTTAAATCTGGGTAGGCTGACCCCAGAGCTCACATATGTAAACACTGTGCATACTTCAATACTAAAAATCAAAAGCCCTGTTGTGACAATAAAATGAAATAAGCCATGTAGAGTGCTTAATTCAGTGTCTGGACCCTATTAAGTGCTTAATAAATATTAGAGTTTGTGAATACAATGATAATCAAGGAACTAATTTAATTTGTATTATCCCCATTGCCAGGCACTTTGAAAGTTAGAGCTAGAATCCTCATTTGCTTTGGGAAATGACACGAAGAAATCTTTTGAGTTACAGGTGAGAATATCATGAACATCATATGTTGGTATGATTGAGGTTAGAAATACTTACTGATTACACAACCAGCATCATAATCAATGAATTGCTTAGTTTTCCTCCGTTCTGTCTTTCCTTCCTTTATTCTTTCACTCAGCAAATATTTATTGAGCATTTAGTATGTGCCAGGCCCATTCTAGGAGCCAGTAACACAGCAGTGAACACAACAATCAAATTCTCTGCCCCGTGAGCTTACATTCTGACTGGGGAAGATAGACAATAAATAAACAGGTAACTATGTAATATTTAGTAAGTGCTCTGAAGGTACGTAATGCAGATTAACATAATAGAAGGTGAAGAGGCAGGGGGCAAAGGGGATTCATTTATGAAAAGGGAGTCCAGGGAAGGCTGCTTTGTTGAGGTAACATTTGAATCGACACCAAATGAAGTGAGGAGGAGAGCCACGAGGCTACTTGGGGACAGAGGATTGCAAGTGGAGGAAAGCAGTAGTTTCAAAGGCCCTGAGGTGGGAGTGTATTAGAAATATTCAAGGAACTGCAAGGAGGCCAGTGTGACTGGAGTAGAGTGAGCATGGGAGTAAATGAGACCAGAGAGGTATATTAGGCCAGATCATGGAAGGCCTTAGGGCCTTGGTAAGGGAGGGTATTAGTGAGAGGTAGTTTTACATAATAGTTGAGAACGTAGTTTCTGTCAGCAAATTCTCTAAGTTCAAATGCTAGCTTTACTGTTTATGTGACCTTGAGCATTTTATGGTACCTCTTTGTGTCTCATCTGTACAGTTTCCTCATCTGTAAAACGGGTTTAACAATATTGAATTAAGCTTAAGCAAATTCTGGCAATTTTTTTTTTGCATCTAGGTAAAGAGCTGAAATTAAAGCATTTCTTTTTTGAACTTGTAATTTGTGGAAGGTGTTAAGCCTTTGCTTGCATAAATACCAAAAATGGATTTTGTATTAACTATATAGAGGGTGGTGTTTCAGACTATTACCATGAGATAATTGACAAAAGAGTATCAGTGGTAGTATTTCACTAATTGGTGATAGTACTAATCATTAATTACAGTGGCTAATCAGTGATAGTATTTCAATCAACAAATGACTTTGCATGTTACCAGTGAGTTTCCAATGAGACTTGAGAATAGGTCTGAGTCTGAACGCCTGTGAGACTACATATCAGAATGAACTTTCTCCCAGACTTATTCAGAGCCTTTCATTAAGATGGCTCAAGTAATGGATATGAAGATGAATCTAGGCCATAAGGATATAGCCTATAAAGGAAGATAGGTTTTGTTAGTGTTCTAATATGCAATATAATTAGATTTCCAGTCTAGACTCTTCTGAAAACAACACAAGCAGCCAAGTACATCAGGTCAAGATTTTAATTCAGAAAGGAGGATGAGAATAAGTATTTTGTAGGGTTGTTCTTCCTTATTAAAGGGTGACCTCTATTACAGAGTACATGTTGAGATCTGATATATATTTGGCAGTGCCGATGTCATCAGTGTCTTTGATTCACTTCCCAAAGTGAAGAGAGAAACACAAGTGGAGAGGAAGTTGGGATTTATTTGGATTCCTTGCTTCCAAATGCAATATCTACTGCATTTACATCTCTTACTGCCTCAGTTAGCCATTAGCCCAAGATTATTTTTTCCCTCCAGGGTGGTAAGTAAGCAAATGGCTTGAGCAGCAACCTCTATGCTAATTCTGAGGTAGAGGCTGACTGTGATTATGAGAAATCTTGTTCCATTTTCATTCATTCAACCATCACTTTGTAAAACATCCACCATGCTGTCCCTGAGAATCTCAGAGTTCCACCATCACTGCTACCTTTGCTCTTTCCTCAAGAACAGGATCAAGGGCAAGAAGAGTGACTGAGACAGGTTTCTAGAAAGTATAGTCTTTTTGAAAGGGTTTAAATTGGTCTGTTTTGGGGAAAATGTTCTGCTGACACTGATTCTTTGGATAATTTTCATCCCATAAGGCCGGATAAGATGGATCTAGAAGTTATGTCTACGGGATAACAGGTCAAAGAATAAAAATCAGGGATGCTGTTGACCAGGAGATATTCACAGCTCCTCTCACTCCCCCCACATTCTCTTATTTCACCCCTAATAGTAAAGAGTCTGTCCATGCTGTTGGCTCTGGATATCTTTTCCTTGATAGGGCCAGAGGCTAAGACAAAAGGCCTAAGGACTCAGACTAGTCTGGGCAAAAATACATTCAACCAAGTTATATGTGGTCTATGCTAGGTCACAAGTCTGTGCACTTGGGCTTGGGCTTCATTGACCAGCATCATTTTCTGTGCATATATTTCACTCTAGAGCAGAATGCAGGTATGCAGATTTCCTTGGCCATCAATTCCTCCATCTCCCGGTGTTCCCAACAAGTGGCATAGATTTGATGAACCAAGAAAGCATATTCCCTGGGGACCAGCAGCTGGGGAGTAGAAGCCCACAGAGAGTGAGGGAAGCTTTTGTAGGATTTGATATTAGCAGAAAAAAGGATTCCTTTGGGGTGCCAGCTTGACCAGGATTTAGAATGCTGGGCCAGCAAAGAACTGTGAGAGCCAAGGCCAAGTCATCAGTCAGCTCTGCCTGATGGATCTGAAGGCTCTCACTTCCACTGCTCTGGAAGCTCAGCCAAGGAAGTCAAGCCAGGAGGATGAGATCACCGTCGCCTTATTACTGTCCCTTATGTAACAAAATGGGGTGGCAGGGAGAGTTCTCTTTCCAGAGAATACTCTGTCTTGTCGCTTAGTCAAACAAGGACAAGAACGTTTCAAAACGTGTGACATTTCAGCAGGAGGCAGGTACAGGTCCACCGTCCTTCCTCTGCAATTACAAAATCCAAAAAGCTCTGAAAAACAGAACCCTTTTTTATAAGGGCAGAGGCAAAACTCATTTGGTGGCAAAGACAGTTCTGATCATTATATGTGTCTCAGAGCTCCCACTCATCACTACCATATCTGCTGTGTGCATTTTTGTTATTTTGAAATTTGGTTTTAATTTCACTCTTTGAAAAGAGTAGAAGCTGTCCCTGTAAGTAACAGGGAAAAGAAGAAAAGGAAGTACCCGTTGTAATCAATAACGTAGTAAGAAAAGTTATTACAGAAGAAAACGTGGTGTCTGTCTTAATGAAAAATAGAATATTGGAATCAAAACAATGTATGACTGAAAACTGAATGGCAAGTTGTGGAAGATTTCCTATGCAGTGGTGATCAAGAACTAATTGCAAAGGGCAAATGATGTAGATCATGACTGTGTGTTTATCAAATGGATTTGACAATGCAGAAGTGAACATATACTTCTAGTTTGTTGGTCATGAAGCAAGCTACTTTAATATACTATAAAAATTGAGCATGATATCAGTGTGAATACTCAGAAGGCTGCTGTATTAGTCAGGGTTCTCCAGAGAAACAGAAACAATAGGGTATTATTTTTTGTATATTTTTAAACATATGTAAAAAAGATTTATTTTAAGGATTTGGCTCACATGATTATGGGGTCTGGCAATTCCAAAATCTCAGATTTTGCACTGAGGCCTTCAACTGCATGAATGAGGCCCACTGACATTACTGAGGGTAATCTTCTTAAAGTCAACTAGTTGTAGTTGTTAATCACATCTACATAATACCTTCACAACAGCATCTAGACTGGTGTTTGACCAAATAACTGGCCTCCATAGTCAAGCCAAGTTGACACATAAAATTTGACCATCATAGTTGCCTAGAGAATTTAAGAACATCATAATGTAAAATATCTAAAACATCTGTAATGAAAACACTCCTACTGATGTTGAAGAAACTAAAATCTTGATAAATTTGTTAAAATAATGTCTGATGTAAACTTTAGCCTTGAAAATATTTATAATTTTGATAATAAAGCTTTTTACCGGTACTAAAGTTCCCCCCTCACACCACCTATAAAAGAAAAATCATTAACAATGGCTGAGGAGAGAGTACCTATAGATTCTGACAACACTAAACACAGGTGGACTGTTCTTGCATGTTCAGAGCTGCAGGAACACATGAGATACACTTGGTAGTACCTGGAAAAAGCCTACATCCAAGAAATTTGACAGGTGCCTGCAACTTATCTGTACAATAGTATGCAAACAAGAAAGTATGTGTAATACTTTACTGGAGAAAAATATTTCTAGAGAAGAGAAATATTTTATGATGATTTAATAGCTACCTTGTACCATGAACGTAGGCTCCTTTCAGGCAAGCTGGACTGGAAGAAAGCCGTAAAGTTGTGTTGCTCCTGGACCGTGGCTTTGCACACTTTCCTCCTAAACTTTCCGCCTAATGGAAAAGGTTTTCTTTTCCTCTGAAGATGACATCAGTACTACAACCTTGGGACCAAAGAATTTTGTACACTACGAAGAGCAAGTATAAACACTCTTTCCAAGCTGTATGCTTACTTCAGTGAACAGAAGCCCAGGAATATAAGACTTCCTGAAAGAGTTTAGTCTTAAGGATAACATTTATGGTGCTGCCAACGCTCAGAATGATATAGTTAAGTCAGCATTGACAAAAGATGAGCACAGAATTTTGGCTACTCTGATAGTGGAAAATAAAGTTGCCAACAAAGACTTAGAAAAATTTGGGGTCGTAAATGAAAAAGTAATGATATCAACCTCTGTTATTTATAACAAATATTTATTGCCTGAATATGTTAGAAGAAGCTGATAGCAAACAAATATTGGTCATTGACAGCAATGTAATTGTGTTTCTTAAGTGAAGGGAAAATTGCTAAAATGTTGCAAAATATGGCTAAACATGAGGATAATAGGGATGATAATGATGGTGACATCATGAATATAGGTGAAAAAAACATAAATGGTCTGGTGATGGTTAGTTAATGTGAGGTTAATTAATCGCTAGCCTTGAATATCATGCTTTCATCAATGATGAAGGGATCCTTGGCATTCACTCAATTAAAGGGAAATTGCTTAGACAGAAGTCCATATTAATGAAATAAATCAAATTGGAGGAATTTTTAGCTTTGCTTAACTTTATTAAAATTTTTAAAAAATTTACATCATTTCTTATGATTCTGTGGTTGCCTGGGAAGTTCTGATGATCTTACTTGGGCTCACTTATGTCATTGCAGTCAGAAGAGAGCTTAAGTGGGACAGAAATGTCCAAGATGGTATCATTCACATGTCAGGGCAGTTGGGCTGCCTCTAAGCTGGAGTGTCTCAGTTTTCAACCATGTAGCCTCTCATTCTCTTGTAGGCAAGGTTGAGCTTCCCACATGATGGTGGTCTCAGGATTCCAAGATGCTGAAGGTGAAAGACCTGTTAAGACATAGCCTCAGAATACATCATCCATTCTACCACATTCTATTGGTCAAAGCAAGTCATAAGACCAGCCAAAATTCAAGGGGGTGGAGAAAGAGATTCTACCATGTGATAGGAGGAGAAGCAATGTTACATTGTAAAGGGCCATGAGAGGAATTATGAGAGGATTGCCTTTATTTGCAGGCAATCTACCACAATGTCCTTATTTCCAGGATTCCTCATTCCTTTATGTAGATTCAAGTTTATTTCTGGTACCATTTTTCTTCTTTCTGAAGAACTTTAAATTTTTTGTGGTTCAGCTCCTCTGGTGATAAATTCTCTCAGCCTTTCTTTAAAAGGGTCTTTATTTTGTCTTCTTTTTTAAAAATAATTTATTTATTTATTTATTTATTTATTTGGCTTCACGGGGTCTTAGTTGCGGCATGCGGGATCTTCGTTGTGGCAACGGGATCCTCGTCGTGGCATGTGGGATCTTAGTTCCCCAACCAGGGATCAAACCTGTGTCCCCTGCATTGGAAGGTGGATTCTTAACCACTGGACCACCAGGGAAGTGCCCTTGCCTTCTTTATTTGAAGGATATTTTTACTGCATATGAAATTCTAGGATGACATTTGTTTTTCTTTAAAAATATCATTTCATTATCTTTTGCCTAGCACAGTTTCTGACAGGAAGTCTATAGTAATTCTTATCTTGTTCCTCTGTTTTTGATGTGTACTTTTTTTTTTTTGACTCACTTTAAGATTTTCCCTTTATTACTTGTTTTCAGCAATTTGATTATGACATGTTTTGGTGAGGCGTGTGTATGTATTCTGCCTGGGATTCATTGAGCTTCTTGGATTCTCATAGTATGGTAGAAAGAATTCTCAGATGGCTCCCATGATTCCTACCCCCTGGTGTAGACATCCTGTATAATCTCCTCCCCTTGAGGTATGAATTGTGAATATGATGGGATAGTCACTCCCATGATTAGATTATGTTCAGTGGCACAGTTGTCTTTAAGAAGCGAAGATCCTCCTTAGTGGGCCTAACCTAATCAGATAAGCCCTTAAAGGGCGAGGCTCTTTCTGATGAGAGAGATTTGAAGCGTGAGAGGGATTTAATGCAAGGGAGATTTTCTGTTCCTGGCTTTGAAGATGGAGGGGGCTACGTGGCGAGGACCTTTGAGCAGTCTCTAGAAGCTGAAAGCAGTCCCTAGCCAACAGAAAGAAAATGGTGACTTCAGTCCTATAATCTCAATGAACTGAATCCTTCTAACCTAAATGAGCTCAGAAGATCATTCCCCAAGAGCCCCCAGCTAAGAATATACCCCAGTCAGCATCTTGAATGAGAGATGCTAATCCATGCCTGGATTTCTGGCCTACAGAAGTTGTGAGATAATAAATGGGTACTGTTTTAAGCTTCTAAGTTTGTGGAAAATTATAACATTGTGATAGAAAATTAATACACATAGATTTACAGGGTTTTTTGGTTTGTTCTTTTTTTTTTTTTTAAACGTCTTTATTGGAGTATAATTGCTTTACAATGTTGTGTTAGTTGCTGCTGTATAACAAAGACAGGTTTTTTGTAGTTTGGAAATTTTTCAAGTATTAATTTCTCAAATATTTTTCTGTTCTTCCCCTCTTCCTTCTGGAAATCAGCTACACGTATAATGGCTTGATTTTGTCCCACAGGCACTGAGGCTCTGTTCATTTCTTTTTTCAGTCTTTTTTCTCTCTGCTTCACGTTGGTTGGTTTTTATTACTATGTCTTTAAGCTCAATGATTTTCTCTTCTGTAGTGTCTGATCTTCTATCAAACCCATCCAGTGAATTTTTCATATCTTTCATTGCTCTCCTCATTATGCAGATGATTTCTTTTAAATTCTTGAACATATTGAAAATAACTACTTTAAAATGCCATATGCCAATTCCCTCATCTCTGTCATTTCTAGATCTGTTTCTATTGATCAATTTTTTTTTTTAGGCGTGAATCACATTTCCCTGCTTCTTCAAATGTCTAGTAACTTTTAGTGGCTCTTGGAATGTAAAATTGCATATTTTATTTTGTTGGACTTATTCTTTGGAGAGGGGGGTGAAGTAGAAAAGAATAGCTTTATTGCTTTGCCAGGGAAAGGGAGCCACAGCGGGCTAATGCCCTCAAAACTGTGTGTCCCCTGTTGGACTTATTCGTAAAAGAGTGTTGGATGTCATTGCTGTAGGCTTGATCATTTCAAGGCTTGAATGTTTCAAGGCCTCTTTTTTTAAGCCTTGTTAGTGTGGGTTTAAGAGTAACCTTTACTTCAGGGCTAGTTTAGTGTTTCTGCTAATGTGTGGTCCTTTTAGGGTATCTACTGAATGCCCTAGATGTTCAACAAGGACTCTTCACTCTGAATGATCAGAACTTGAAAGTCTCCCAGTTCTGTGTGCGCTCTGGGAATTGTTTAGCTTACAGCTTGCTGGTCATTCAACATATGAGTTTTAGGGGGACACATTTGGTCCATAGTATCTGCAGACAACTCTGGGATATTATGTAAAATATAGTATATGAATGCATAACCTTTCTAAAAATCTTTAAAATCCTAAATTATGTAATACCCAGCCACAAAGGTTTCTGACAAGAGATTGTTGACCTATACGAAAATATCCTATAACTTCTTTTTTCTTTAAATTAATTAATTAATTTATTTATTTTTGGCTGCGCTGGGTCTTCATTGCTGCACACGGGCTTTCTCTAGTTGCAGCAAGCAGGGGCTACTCTTCATTGTGGTGCGTGGGCTTCTCATTGCAGTGGCTTCTCTTGTTGCAGAGCACGGGCTCTAGGGCGTGTGGGCTTCAGTAGTTGTGGTGCACGGGTCAGTAGTTGTGGCTCGTGGGCTCTAGAGCGCAGGCTCAGTAGCTGTGGCGCACGGGCTTAGTTGCTCCACAGCATGTGGGATCTTCCCAGACCAGGGCTCGAACCCATGTCCCCTGCATTAGCAGGTGGATTCTTTTTTTTTTTTTTTACATCTTTATTGGGGTATAAATGCTTTACAGTGCTGTGTTAGTTTCTGCTGTACAACAAAGTGAATCAGCTGTATGTATACATATATCCCCATATCTCCTCCCTCTTGAGCCTCCCTCCCACCCTCTCTATCCCATCCCTCTAAATTGTCACAAAGCACTGAGCTGATCTCCCTGTGCTATGCAGCAGCTTCTGACTAGCCATCCATTTTACATTTGGTAGTGAATATACGTCAATCCTACTCTATCACTTCATCCCAGCTTTCCCTTCCCACCCCGTGCCCTCAAGTCCTTTCTGTACGTCTGCATCTTTATTTCTGCCCTGCCACTAGGTTTATCAGTACCGCTTTTTAAAATTACATATATATGCATTAGCATACGGTATTTGTTTTTCTCCTTCTGACTTACTTCACTTTGTATGACAGATTCTAGGTCCATCCACCTCACTACAAATAACTCAGTTTCGTTCTGCTTTATGGCTGAGTAATATTCCATTGTATATATGTGCCACATCTTCTTTATCCATTCATCTGTTGATGGACATTTAGGTTGCTTCCATGTCCTGGCTATTGTAAATAGTGCTGCAATGAACATTGTGGTACATGTATCTTTTTGAATTATGGTTTTCTCAGGGTATATGGGCAGGCGGATTCTTAACCACTGCGCCACCAGGGAAGGCCTATCCTATAACTTCTTTCCTTAAAAGAGTTGGGATTATAGAACTATTAATCCAGAAAATAATATTACAGAAATAAAAGGATATTACAGGGTTTGTTTCTCCCTCTGAGCTTCCTTCTTTCTAAAGAGGATTGGGGCTATTAGGAACCCGATGAACAGGGTCTAGAAATCTCAGCTATGTTTATATTTCAGCCTCAGTCTACTCTGACTTTCGTGTAAAGCGATGCAGGTCCTCAGAGTCTCTGCTTACTAGTCAGGAACAAGGCAGGATCATGGGCTCCTATCACGAGCACGCACTCTCCCGGGTACAGCACTCCTCTACTCTAGCTCTGCCACTTCCTGGCGAGTGTCCTTGGGTGAGCCTCATCTCCAAAATGACAGTGATGACCGTGCTTACCTCACAGGCTGTTGTGAGGATTTGATGTAATGATCCTCAGAAAGTGCTTAGCTTAGCGCCTGCCGTGGAGTGGGCTCTCAGTGGATGTCTAGCTTTTGCTACCACTGCTTTTTTTATTCCTGTTAAAGGTGGAAAAGAGGAGAAATTACTTTGGTGGTTTCCATTAAGGTGTAGGTGGCTCTGAGAAGAAGGAAACTCTCTCAACAAAAGTCCCCCTCCCTGTCCCCCCTTCACAGCTACTTCGCTTGGTCTATGGACCTCTGCTTGTGCCTCTCAGAGGGGAATGGGCCCTTTCTCCTTCCAGCTTCTGCTGCATCTGTAGAGCTTAAGGGACTTCACATTCACCAGCTCCAGGAAGGAAAGCCGGGGAATAAAGAGCAATGCTTCTCAGAGACAACTTTTTAAAACATTGCTCTTCTGATGATGACGATCCTTCTCTCTTTTCCGAGAGATGATGCCTAGAGAACCTTCAGAATATTCACCATCTACCCCATCACTTTGCCCAGCACCACACTGCTTCCCTGTGCCTCTTCATTGTTTTCCTAAAGCTAAACAAATCATGTAGGCCCCTGAAGTTAGTGTTTACCTAATGGGATTTTAAGCTGGATTAAATAGAAGGAACTGTACTATGGAAATACAATATTAAAATTAATTTCACTGGTTTCTTTTTACTTGTTTTAATGTGATTACTAGAAGAACTTATTTTTGTTGTTGTTTTGTTTTTTTTTCTTTTTTTTGTTTTGTTTGTTTTATTTTTTTAGGTAAGCAACAAGGATTTACTGTATAGCACGGGGAACAATATTCAATATCTTGTAATAGCCTATAACGGAAAAGAATCTGAAAAAAAAAATATATATATATATATCTGAGTGATTACTAGAACTTTAAAATTATACATGTGGTTCGTATTATATTTCTATTGGACAGAGCTGCCTTAGAGAATTCTAGTTTTGTTTTGTTTTTTTTTCCAATGAAACTTACATGCACAATTAAAAAATACTTAATTTGGGACAGGGTGTGGGGAGGTTACTAACAACCTACTTGCTTTCCCCTAAGCATCAAGTTCTCTTTGCAAGCAGCTTAAATCACCTCTGCATTTACTGAAGACCAAAATTCAAATGTTTTGAGGATTAAAGAGAAGAAAAGAGGGCCAGAGAAAGGGAGATGGTCCCTGCTGGCAGTGTCCTTGTCATATTCTGGGAAGTGAGTTGGCCAAATGGTACTTACAGTTTGACATGTGAAAGGGAAGAAAAGAAGCCACTTCTCAACCCTAAAGTTCTAAGATCTCTCTTCAGATCTCTCTCCAACTTCTAGAAGAGCAGGTGACTTTGGGCTGGGAAGTTAAGTGGCCTTCAGGAGGAACTGCGATGGGATCTGGGGAAGCTGACTCCTCAGAATAAACAGGTAAAGATAAAAACAGGTAGATGGAGAGTAAGCATTTGCTTATATTCGGTGGCCTGCAGTAGTAGGAGCCAGTGATCTTAGTCTGAGTCAGTAAGATCCAGAGAATGTCAAGGTAGCGACAAGGAACCTCCAGATATAGAGATTAAAGAGCACCCAGATGACCACAGCAGTCTTCTGATGGATGACGTATAGGCTATGCACTAAGACTTGTCCCCGGTGGCAAAGTTATTGTATCAAAGTTATTTTCCTTGAAGCAGTGAGTCTTCAGTTTTCTCTCTTGCTGTTCACATGTTGTCATTTTGCCATTAAGAAGTAAATGATGTGCAAAGTACAGGGAGATCAGCTCGGTACTTTGTGACCACCTAGAAGGGTGAGATAGGGAGGGTGGGAGGGAGACGCAAGAGGGAGGGGATATGGGGATAAATGTATACGTATAGCTGATTCACTTTGTTATACAGCAGCAACTAACACAACAATGTAAAGCAATTATATTCCAATAAAGATGTTGAAAAAAAAATGATGTGCAAAGTAGAGAGTACAGAGACTCTCCTTGTCCTCCCACAGATAATATGCAGATAGCAACATCTAAGAATGTGTCACTCATTCATTTCTGCAGGAGCAATATTCTTAGTATTGTACTAGTAACATCTCTTGAGAGTTATTATTACTAATTGTTTGTATTAATAATTCTTCCTAGTTAAACTATAGATTCTGAGTTAATAAACATCTTATATAATATCTTGGAACATTTTGGGGGTGGTGGAAAGTTTTTAAATATCTTGCTTTGAGTATAGATTCTGTACTTTACAATTGATTAATCTAAGCACGATATAAATGTGGAATCAGAAATCAAGAGAAAATTTCTGGAATATTTTAACTTCATAGATTATTGAAAAGTTATCGTATTAAGATTTTAAGACTATATTATTTTCCTGGCATACGATTTACTCTCTCTTTCTGTGGTTTCTATTACTTTAGGGTAAGAAAATTGTGGGTTTTTTTCTGACACCAAATACATCATTCCAACACCAACCAATTCTCCAATTCTCTAATTCTCTGACACCAACTGGTTGTCCAACAATTCAGTTCAATTCTGACACTACCCAGAGTTGGCACAAACCCGACAAGTTAAGGGCTCAGTCCCATAAACTGCCCCACCTTCAGACACAGCTGCAAATGGGGTCCCCAGGCCAGCCACACTTCTGCCTGGCAGGGTAGTAGCAATTTAGAAGTTCCCATGAAGTCTGCCCTCAGATTCAATAATTCACTAGTGTGACTTACAGAACTCAGGAAAGTGCTTTGCTTAGTATTACTGGTTTATAATAAAGGATATAACTCAGGAACAGCGAAATGGAAGAGATGCATAGGGCAAGATATGGGGAGGGGCTGTATGGTGGTTCCATGCCCTCTCCTGGCATACCACCCTCCCAGCACCTTGATGTGTTCACCAACCAGGAAGCTCTCCAAACCTCATCATTTAGGGGTTTTATGGAGGTTTCATTATGGAGCCATAGTTGATTAAATCAATAGTCAATCATGATTAACCTCAATTTCCATCTCCTTTCCCCTCCCGGAGGTAGGGGTGGAGGTGGGGCTAAATATTCTAACCCTCTAATTGCACAGATGTTTTCTTTGTGGCAACCAGCCCCCATCCTGAAGCTACCTAGGGTCCCTCCATGAGTCATCTCATTAACATACAAAAGACAGCAGATTCCAAGAGTTTTAGGAGCTCTGTGCCAGGAATCAGGGATGAAGACCTGATTTATTATACCCCCAAATGATCATGACAAATAATATCAATCATTCACACGCATTGGATGTTAGTGTTCTGAGAGCTACGTAGCTGTTTGCTCGTTGCTGTGTGGTGGGGGAGGACAGGGGTGAAGGCGGGGACATAATGCTCAGAGATTCTGGCTAGCAGACAAGAGGGGGCACAGGAAACAGCATTTTTAATAGGAGCTCTAGATGATTCTAGTTCAGGTGGCCCACAGATTACTACGTCAAGAGACAAAACATACCCTTTAATCAAGCAGTTTTGACATTGTTCTACCTTGTTTAGTCCAAAATGAAGGCCAAAATGAATTGTTTTTATTCAGATTCAGAAACATCTAGTTTATATTCTCTGGTATATCTAACGTTTGCCAAAGATTTTATTCTAATTCAATTTGGTGTCATAAACTCAATAGATACTCAGGCCAATTTGGTTTCTGAAACGGAGAGGAGAGCAAAGAAGTACGACATACAGATGGCTAAGAGGCACATGAAAAGCTGCTCAGCATCACTAATCATTAGAGAAATGCAAATCAAAACTACAATGAGGTATCACCTCACACCGGTCAGAATGGCCATCATCAAAAAATCTACAAACAATAAATGCTGGAGAGGATGCGGAGAAAAGGGAGCCCTCTTGCACTGTTGGTGGGAATGTAAATTGATACAGCCACTAAGGAAAACAGTATGGAGGTTCCTTAAAAAACTAAAAATAGAACTACCATATGACCCAGCAATCTCACTACTGGCCATATACCCTGAGAAAACTATACTTCAAAAAGAGTCATGTACCACAATGTTCATTGCAGCTCTATTTACAATAGCCAGGACATGGAAACAACCTAAGTGTCCATCAACAGATGAATGGATAAAGAAGATGTGGCACGTATATACAATGAACTATTACTCAGCCATAAAAAGGAACGAAATTGAGTTATTTGTAGTGAGGTGGATGGACCTAGAATCTGTCATACAGAGTGAAGTATGTCAGAAAGATAAAAACAAATACCGTATGCTAACACATATATATGGAATCTAAAAAAAAAAAAAAGGTTCTGAAGAACCTAGGGGCAGGACAGGAATAAAGACGCAGACATAGAGAATGGACTTGAGGACACGGTGAAGGGTAAGCTGGGACGAACTGAGAGAGTAGCATTGACATATATACACTACCAAATGTAAAATAGATAGCTAGTGGGAAGCAGCCACATAGCACAGGGAGATCAGCTCCATGCTTTGTGACCACCTAGAGGGGTGGGATAGAGAGGGTGGGAGGGAGTCGCAAGAGGGAGGAGATATGGGGATATATGTATACGTATAGCTGACTCACTTTGTTATACAGCAGAAACTAACACAACATTGTAAAGCAATTATACTCCAATAAAGATGTTAAAAAAAAAAAAAGGAACAAAAATGGGTCATTTGTAGAGATGTGGATGGATCAAGAGTCTGTCATACAGAGTGAAGTAAGCCAGAAAGAGAAAAACAAATATCGTATATTAACGCATATATGTGGAATCTAGAAAAATGGTACAGATGAACCTATTTGCAGGGCAGGAATAGAGACGTAGACATAGACGTAGGGAATGGACATGTGGACACAGGGGGAAGGGGAGGGTGGGACGAATTGGGAGATTAGGTTTAACATAAATACACTACCATGTATAAAATAGATAGCTAGTGGGAACGTGCTGTATATTACGGAGCTCAGCTCGGTGCTCCGCGACGACCTAGATGGGTGGGATGGGGGCAGGGGTGGGAAGGAAATCCAAGAGGGAGGGGATATATGTGTACATATAGCTGATTCACTTCATTGTACAGCAGAAACTAACACAACATTGTAAAGCACTTATACTCCAAAAAAAAAAAAGAAAAAGAAAAGTTCCCCCATAGACTTCATCAAGAGTTACACACTAGCAATAGATCAAGTACTGAAAGCAGTGCTTCTCAGCTTCATTACTATTGACGTTTGGGATTGGACAATTCTTAGTAGGGAGTTATCTGTGCATTGCAGGGTGTGAAGCAGAATCTCTGGCCTCTACTCACTAGATGCCAGTAGCATTCACCCCTTCCCCACCTCCAGTTGTGACAACCAAAAATGTCTCCAGACGTTGCCAGATATTCTCTAGGGGGGGGCAAAATCCACTCTAGTTGAGAATCACTGCTCTAGAGGAAACCAGTTAAGTGTCCTGAGGTAACCTCTCTTTTTGTTCCTCTCCCTTTAATTAAATGGTTTTATATTGTGGGGAGATGTGCAAAGCAGCGGAGAGCTAGTTAAAGGCAACTTTGAGCTCAAAGTAAATGAGAACAAACACTGGACCCTCCTCTGGCCCGCCAGGCACCTTTTGGACCTCAAGTGAGAGTCCCAGTGGAATGGGTGGGGTGAGAGAGCTTTGCTGGCTGCACTGTTCTCCCAGCATTTAAAGAGATCGTGAAATGTAGACTGACTCATTCTCACCCACTTTCACCACAACTAAAATCCCCCAAATTGGACCGTTGAAAACATCATCTTGTCAACAGGAACACTTCCAGGAGGAGTTCTTAGGTGTTGTGAATGCACATGTGCTTCTACACACGCCTGGAACCCTTGTTACCATCAGAAGCAGGACCCGGGATTTCAGGGGCCTCAGGGGGCCCCACCGTGAGAGGAATGACAGCCTCGGAGACCCTGCCAATGTTATTAATAGTTTGCCTCAGGTTATTGAGATTGGTCTGAGCAATTCTGTCCTTGCAGGAAAAATCCAGGTGGCCAGTCCGCTTGGAGAAAAATAAATAACGGATCATCGATTTCTCTGTAGATTCAGGAACTTTATGTGTAGCAAGAAGGAAGAAAACAGAAATAAAATCCTCTCCTCACCTCTGCTGTCCAGAAAATGAAATATGTCTTCTTAGAATCTGTTTGGATGATTCAGTTTCCACAGGATGCTGTAACTGTGGAAACTTTTTTCAGTTTTTCAGTATAAAAGGACAAGGGCCTTCCTGAAACTGTAATCTTAAGGAGCTGCACAAGGATGCTGTCCCCTAACTGAGCCTGGGCACATATAGTTGGAATAAGTGGTCTGTGGTGAGTCCAGAAGTGAGGGCCACCAGAAAGACTTCTTTGCCAAAAGCCCGCAGTCATCCCACTCTTGTCTGAAACTGAGAGGAATAAAAGCACCGAGAGGAATGAAGTTACAGCTTACAGCCCATCCACAGCCCTTTAAAAAATTCAAACATCCCTGGGAAGAGTAACAGTTAAGATGACAATCATTCACACTTTAGTGTGAATTAGGTTATTATCTGGCACAAAAATGAGGAATTAGCATAGACACTGAGACTTTGAGGGACATTTCTGAGGGAGATGGGAAAGGGGGGATTGTTTGGGAGATAGCAGATCATCAAAAAAAAGAGTCTAAAACAAATATCAAGTGCTAACAATTTCTTTTTTGTTGTTGTTCGTTTTAGTGCTTTATTATTGTTGCTGTCTTAAACTCTAAAAGTAACATGCTAAATCAAACAATACAGAACCATATAAAATAAAAATATATAGTCTCTTCCTCCCCCACCCATCTGGTTCCACTACCATGTAAATCAGTCAGTGTTAACATTTTGTTTATTGGGTATCTTTTCATTGGGTTTATAGGGTATGTTTTTCCATGTTTATATAAACTCACATATGCATATATAGTATACATATAGAGTTTTTTAAGTTTTTTAAACAAAAACAAGATTATTCTTTATGCTTGGTAATTTATCATGGACATCTTTCCAAATTAATGCCTTTTTCTCATTCTTTATAATGGCTGCGTATATTCTATGATACAGGTATATCATTATTTATTCAACGATTTTCGTTTGCAGATGTACATTTTATTTCTAGCTTTTTATTATTAAAGATAATGCTCTGTAATATGGGAATCAATAAATAAACTGATGTAGTTATATCATAGAATATCATAGTTAAAATAAATGGACTAGATGTATATGTAACAACATGTTTAGATTTTAAAAACAATCTTGAGTGGAAAAAAATATGCGGAACTATATACTGATTATGGATATGTATAGATGTAATAAAAAAATTTAATAGAAGAAAAAATAATGCTTCAAAAAATATTCTGGTACATATATCTGCAAGTGCTGATGCATTTGTTTCTCTAAGAAAGATTTATAGGATATCTCACCTAGGACAAAGTCAGAAATTTTCTGTTCCCTTTTCACATGACATGGCTTGGAGTGAATTCACTATTCTGTTTACCAGCTTTTAAATATGTTTACTAAGTCCTATTTGGAAAAAAGAGAAATATAAGAAAAATAATAATTTAAAATTCTTCTTCAACTGGACACAAAATTCCTGGGGAGTTTGAACAGAACATACCTAACCTGACTATTCACTTTCCTTGTTCTAGAGCCTGTCCTTTTATTTAGGGGTGGCAAAAAATTGTGTTCACTTTGAGGGCATCAATCTTATTAATAATTTGATCCTGACTCTTAAAATAATAAATATTCCAAAAAGGATCTGAGAGAAATGTTTTTTAATGGTCCAAATATCAATACAAAGCTTTATCCACCCCAGTTTATCCACCCCAAAGGGATACAGAATAAAAACAATCAAGACTAGCAAGTCTCTGACCTTGAATTTTAAGTTGAAGGGCTGACCCAATTTTTATATGGTATAAATATCAAGGATGGAAATGTGGCATGCAAGAGACATGAGTGAGTATGCAGACACACGATACAGCCCTGCTCCCATGTCTGACACTGTCCCTTTGAAGGTGTTCTACCTGTTCATGAATGGGCTTCAACAGCCTAGCAGGTCCAGGACTGGTGGCCTTGCAGGTGGCCACTCTAGGAAACTGCCTTGGGTGCAGTTAATTCCTTCCCTCCTCCCTTCTTTCCTTCCTTCCTTTCTGTTGAAATATAGTTGACACATAACATTGTGTAAGTTTAAGGTGTACAACTGCATTGATTTACTACATTCATATATTTCAAATTGATTACCCCCTTAGCTTAGCTAACACCTCCATAGTCACATGATTAACATAGTGAGAACATTTAAGATCTAGTCTCTTAGCAACTTTGAAGTATGTAATGTAGTACTGCTGACTGTAATTACAATACTGTGCATTAAATCTCCAGAACTTATTCATCTTCTAGTTGCAAGTTTGTCCCCTTAAACAACATCTCGCCATTTCCCCCACCCTCAGCCCCTGGTAACATCCCTTCTACTCTCTGTTTGTATGATTTTGGCTTCTTTGGATTCCACATATTAGTGATATACAGTATTTATCTTTCTCTGTCTGACTTAGCTCACTTAGCATAATGCCCCCAAGGTCCATCCATGTTGCTGAAAAATGACAGAATTTCCTTCTTTCTCATAGCTGGATAATATTTCATTGTACGTATACCACATTTTTGTTTGTTTGTTTTGGCTGCGCACATGGCTTATGGGATTTTGTTCCCTGACCAGGGATTGAACCCAGGCCCTCGGCAGTGAGAGCACGGAGTCCTAACCACTGGACCAGGGAATTCCCCACATCTTCTTTATCCATTCATCCATTGACAGACTCTTAGTTTGTTTCCATATCTTGCCTATTGTGAATAATGCTGCAATAAACATGGGAGTGCAGATATCTTTTCAATATCCTGTTTTCATTTCCTTTGAATATGTACCCAAAAGGGGGGCTGCTGGTCCATATGGTGGTTCTGTTTAATTTTTTGAGGAACCTCCATACTGCTTTCTGTAGTGGCTAAACCAGTTTACATTTCCACCAACAGTGCCCATTTTCTCCATATCCTTCTTATCTCTTGTCTTGTTGACAGTAGCCGTTCTAACAGACGTGAGATGATATCTCATTGTAGTTTTCATCGGCATTTCTATGATGATCAGTAATGTTGAGCATTTTTCTATGTACTTGTTGGCCATTTGGATGTTCTTTGGAAGAAATGTCTATTAAATTTCTCTGCCCATTTTTTCATCAAATTGTTTACTTGTTATAAGTTGTGTGAGTTCTTTCTATATTTTGGATATTAATCCCTTATAAGAAATATGGTTTGCAAATCTTTTCCCTTATTACTTAGGTTGCCTTTCCATTTTGTTGATTTTTTTTTTCATTTGCTGTGCAGAAACATTTTAGTTTAATGTAGTCCCACTTGTTGATTTTTGCTTTTGTTGCTTGTGCTTTTGGTGTCAGAGTTTCTTCAATATATATTTAGAAAACTTCTAATCCCATCTACTTGTCAGAATTCCCCCCTTAAGGCATGTTATCTTAAACATTATCTAGTTGCAGAATTCACAAATTGAAGCCACTCTCTAGACACCTACTGAGAGGAAGTAGGGTTTGGGTGGGGGGCACAAGGGGACAATGAGGAGACCACTAACCTGAGTATTACCTACAGACCCCAAGTTCTGGGGAGGATGTCTTCACATCTCCCTGCCCTATTGCCTCAACACCCTTAAAATTTTCTACGATGTTATTTGTAAATAACCAAAAATGGGTCAGATGTCCACTCTCTTTGATCCTATAGCTCACTGTGCTTACTATCTCAGATTTATCATATTCTAAGATTTTTAAATGAAAGTATTAGTGAAGGCATGTTCCAACTGATACTAAGACTCCTTAGGTCTTTAATCCTCCTATACAAAGCCAAATTTACTATATATTGTCACTGAGGCAGGGGCAATGTGATTTTGCTCCCAAAGTACATGCCAGCCTTTAGGTACTAGACAAATAATTTTCAAACTACACACCTGGACAACCCTACTTCCCCACAAAAATCAAGTAGAATGTCCTACTCTAATTTGGGAGTCCTTTACATACTTCTAACCCAGCTTTGTAAAAGAATGCACACAGATCAATCTCAGCCTACTAGGTTGTTAGTTTCTAGGATTCAGGGACTGTGTTTTATTGATCTTTTTTTTTTTTTTTTTAAGATTTATTGATTGATTGATTGCTATGTTGGGTCTTCGTTTCTGTGCTAGGGCTTTCTCTAGTTGCGGTAAGCGGGGGCCACTCTTCATCGTGGTGCGCGGGCCTCTCACTATCGTGGCCTCTCTTGTTGTGGAGCACAGGCTCCAGACGCGCAGGCTCAGTAGTTGTGGCTCACGGGCCTAGTTGCTCCGCAGCATGTACGATCTTCCCAGACCAGGGCTCGAACCCGTGTCCCCTGCATTAGCAGGCAGATTCTCAACCACTGCGCCACCAGGGAAGCCCTATTCATCTTTTTATTGTTGGCTCCCAGTAGAGTGCCTGACACATAGTAGGCACTCAACAAATGTTTGTCAAATAGTTGTTAAATTTAAAAATGGAGCAGAGAGGGACTTCCCTAGTGGTCCAGTGGTTAAGAATACACCTTCCAATGCAGGGGACTTGGGTTCAATCCCTGGTTGGGGAACTAAGATCCCACATGCCGGAGGGTGGGGCTGTGGGCAACTAAGCCCACGCGCCGCAACTACTGAGCCCATGCACCACAACTAGAGAGAAGCCCTGCGCCACAACAAAGAGCCTGCGTGCTGCAACTGAGACCCGACGCAGCCAAAAAATGAAATAAAATAAATAAATATTATTAAAAAATTAAATAAAAAATAAAAATGGAGCAGAGAAGGAAACCAACACTTACTGAGCACCTACTACATGCCAGGCTCTGGGCTAAGTGCTTTGCAAAATTCATTGCATTATTTGGTATTTGTTAGTGTTCTGCATGGTGTGTGGCTCCAGGAATTGCACTAGGACTAGTGAAGACTATAGGAAGATACATTTCTGTTCAATATTAAGAGCTTTCTGATGTTCAGAGCTGACTAAAGATGGAGCTGGCTGCCTCAGGGAGGGTGAATTCCCTATGACTATACGTAGATTGAAGAGGTTATGTGAGGACCCAAGCATCAAGTAGGGAGGAGGCTGTCAGCCAGATCAGGCTCCCACATTCAGATGCCTGCAGAGGCTAGGCCAAAAGAAGAGGCCAAGTGGAAGAAGTACTTCACTTCTCCCTTACCTCCAGGTGAAATAGTTACAGCATTGTGATAAACAGTAGCAGGCTTCTGGCCCGTAAGTCGGAGATATAATAGGGAGTAATGGGGTCTGTGAATATTCTGTCTGAAGAGCACGATCAGTTGTTGTTCAGCACCAAGAGTTTCCATGCAGGAATTTGGGTCCTGTGTTGAGAAATTTTCCTGTTTTTCAAGAGAAGCTGGGAATTCTCATTTGTATGACCTCCTGATTTTTAAATGTGCTATCCTGTTCCATGGGGACAGGGGGGGAAACACTGTGGGACACACAACATGTCTGCACGTTTGGCCCATGGTCAGTTTATTATCTCTGCAACTAATGACGTTTAAGATAACTTTAAACCTGAGATTCTTGAAATATTTGCCTTATAGAATGGCTATAATCCAGTGTTTGGGTATAAATGATAAATCCTGATATTTAATGACAATGTCCTAAGTTTACAATTTCTCTAGCTTTAACTTTTACACAGGGGGATTAATTTGTTCTGGCCCTATTTTATTTCACTGCTTTTTTGTCATCATCATCATTGCATCAGAGGCTTATGTGATTATTTTATGTAACTTCATCAACCACAGGATTGATTGATAACACAGGGATTGAGAAAGGCAGGTAATCTTATTATGACTTCGAGCACAAAGCTCAGCTCCCAGGGGCACAGGCCGACTACAGTGAATTAAAACCCTGTCCAAAATGATGCACACTTTGGCAGTGATATTTTGACAGTCTCAGTTTTGAATTATCTTTCCAGATGTTCTCTCAGAAAAATTAGAGAAACCCCATTTCCAGTGAAAGTCCTTTGAGCATAAGGTGAAAAATGACTTAGAATAGAAACTTATACCCTTCTACAAAGTGCATTTCTTCCCTTCTTGATTTGGTCTGATGGAAGCTATTATTTGGAATTCAGGAAAAGTAGTGCAGAAACCACAAATGTCTTCTCCTGGGATGATAGATTACTGATGGCCATGTCCTAGAAGAATGTAGTTGTTGATTTCTAGGGAATGACCTCGAGTGGCTTAGATCAGCTCTGCTCTGGGCTATAGAAAAAAGTCCAAGTCCATTCCTTTCCTTTCTTTTCTTTCTTGATGTGTTAGTCCATTCAGGCAGCTATAAGAAAATACCATAAATCGGGTGGCTTATAAACAACAAACATTTATTTCTCACAGTTCTGGAGGCTGTGAAGTCTTAAGATCAAGGCACCAGCAGATTCAGTGTCTGCTGAGGGCGCATGGTAACCTCACATGAAAGGGACAGTATTGCTTCCAGTTGCAAAGTGGTGTCTACTGAGTGTCCATGTATAGGCTAGAGTGGAAGTTTCTGCATAGTAAATGTGAGGTAAAGGTTCTCCCCTGGGGAGAACTAGCCCAGGGTTAGGACCTTGGGGGTCCACAAGGAACTGAGGGTTGGAGTGGGTAAGACAAAAAATTTTCAAGATCTACAAAAAGGTGGCTAGAAAGAGAAAGTAGATCCAAGATTCAAGTCCAAGAGTATTAGGCACAGAGTAAATCTGGACTCCTGAATAAATTTCTGGCAACAGAAGACATATGAAGAAGGTAAAGCCAGCAGTATTCAGAGGTGAAGCTATATGCCAGGGTGGTGCTGAAAAAAAAGTGGGAATGGAGGTAGTTATTAAGGGCACCAGGACTTTTCAGGGTATGAGAGTAAATAGATTGGTTCAGTCACAATATTTCTCTAAAAAGTAGAACTATAAAAAATGGAAGAAACCTGTACATGGAGGTTCATAGCAGCTTTATTTGTAATAGCTAAAAACTGTAGTCAGTCCAGATGTCCTTCAAAAGGTGAGTAAACAAACTGGTATATACATACCATAACGTACTACTCAGCAATAAAAAAGGGAACAAATTATTAATATACTCAAAAACTTGTATGAATCGCCAGGGAATTACCCTGAGGGAAAAAAATTAAAACCCCAAAAGGTTACATACTATATGATTCTATTTATATAACATTTTTGAAAGATAAAATTTTATAAATGGAGGACAGATTGGTGGTTGCTAGGGGTTAAGGACCCAGGATGAGGAGAATAGATTGGTGGATTGCATTCAACTCAGTGTCCTTCCTGGCTGTGATTTACACTATAGTTTTGCAAAATGTTACCATTGGGAAAAACTAGGAAGAGTGCACTCTCTGTATTATTGCTCACACCTGCATGTGAATCTATAATTATTGCAATAAAAATTTCAATTAAAAAGGTAGAGAGTCACATAATAAAATGACTTGTCAAACCTGAAAGCAATTCAATCTAGTTTGATCTAACATACATAATATTGGATGCCTGTTAAGTGATGGTTGCTGAGGTGATGATGAGGGAATGCAAAGGGCTTACCCAAAGGTTTTCCTAGCCAGAGAGGACGCTCTGAAATCCACCTGATTTCACTAAGGCTTTCCTTAGGAAGACGATAATGGACTCCTCCATCATGTTTTGGAATTAATGAAGAATTGAGTGAATAGGTGACAGTCCTGGAGACATATACAGTGATTCCCACCAAACTGGCTAAAACACTAGGTCTAACAGAACTGATGTCATGAAGTACATTTGGAAGGGTTGGGTAGCAGTACAGACTCCTCAGAAGAGCTTTCCATCTCTTAGGAATGTATGGAGGTTGGAGGCTGAAGGAGACGTCTAAGAGATCCATGGCCACACTGAGCCAAGTTGAGGTTCATGGAGTTCTCCAGGACACAGAGACCCCTAGAGGCCTCATGCTTTCATCCACTGTCAAGCTGAAACCATAAATTACTTGTACAACTTCCAGGTATCTACTCTATTAGTATATGGAAGAGTTTGGATAGGTTGAGTCACATTATTTCCGTCTTTTCCTGGGCAAACTGTCAGACTGCATTTCTGAGCTCTCTTAGAAGTCAGATGTAACCACATGCCTGAGTTTTGTCAGTTGGAAATTGACACTGACACTGACACTGAGTTCAGGACATGCCACCTCAAAATATACCACTTTGGTATATTGATTATTTTGAGCTGTAGACACTGGAAAAACAGTAAATATAAGGAGGGGCTTTCTCTGAACTCCCCTTATCTGCCTGAAGATGGAACCTCCAAAGGTAACTCAACTGTCATAGATCCCCTCCCCAGGAGTTTCATCAACCAGGGAAAATTGACTGTTATCACCGAAAATACTAGAAGTCAACACCACCCCCAAACTCTGTCACCAACTATCCTACCTCCCATCTATTCTTCTAAGAATTTATCTTTTCTAAAAATCATTTATTCTCCCATAAGAGGCCTACATTCCTCCTCCCCTTTCCCCATTAGAATGGTAATTAAGCCTGAATTCTAAGCTACCTTGGAGAGTTACTCATTTTCTCCTGGGTATCTCCCATGTATACATGAGGTATACATATTAATAAACTTCTTTGGTTTTTCTCTTGTTAATCTCTCTTTTATTCCAGGGGTCTTGGCTAAAAAGTTCTCCCCTATAATTGTTAGAATGATATGTAAAAAGAACAGGATACAAAATTGTTTTTCCTGAATCATCTCAAATGTGTTCTTAGAAAAGTGGGGGAACATTTGCCACAATGTTAAAAACTGAGAGAATAAGTTCACTGAAAATACATATCCCTTCACCTAGATCCAATTCTGCCCACACTTTGGAGGCCTCTTTATTCCTCCAGCCTCACTCCTCACCAAGAGATGAGGAGTGTTCTAGGTCAAAAGGCACCCCATCTGGAGTTTATCTCCCACCCCCAGCCCCTCACTTTTATTCCATATGCTTCAGGTATCCTAGACCCTGGAATTCCTGCTACTTTCATTTATTTTGGGATCTGCTTTGCTGACGTTAGGTCACATCCACTATGCACACCCCTTGGGCCAAGAAACAGTTGTCTGTGGGAGTGGGGAGCTGTGATGTGGATATAGAGGGGAGGAAAAAATAGTTTCCCTCTACCCTTCTAAGTCCTTGGCTATGACCCCCACAACAAAAGACAGATTAATAAGAGAAAATAAAACAAATTTATTAATAAGTATACTTCATGTATACATGGGAGGTACCCAGGGAAAAATGAATAATCCAAAGATTTAGTTAGAACTTGTGTTTATATAGTATCTTAGCAAAGGAACGATAAATTTTTATAGAAGTGATGAGATAAAGGAAAAGGACCTTGAGTCTCTAGGGACAGCAAATAATGGGAAGGCAAATATATAGGAAACTAATGGCACATAAAAGCTGGTTAGTAAAGTTTGTTATGTAGATTCCTGTGGTGCCATCTCCAGGTATATAGGATCTAAAGTTATCTCTGGTGATTAACTTTTGTTCTTCCTGGTAGAGAGGAGAAGAGGGACACCTTTGAAAATTTATGTCCTGCTTTTAGGCAAATAGAGGAAGGGTAGGGAGCTTATTTTCTATCTGCTTCTTCTCAGTTGCCTTCAGCTCAAAATAATCCTTATGCCAACGTGGCATATTTTGTGGGTGGCATATTCTGCCACCTCACAGATGGTGCTTGAATGCATGAACTGAGGTGTCACACATGCATATGCATAAGGTCCCTTATGGTGCAAGATGGACCTGGGGCGTGGGGGGAAAGGAAGGGGACTGGCTGCAGGCCAGGAGCCTAGGGGTTGGCTCTCCTTACAGTGCCATGTTCTAACTTGTAGGAGTTTGTGAATTCTAAATCTGAACTTGGCTTCTAGGTCATTATGGAGACATACTGGTAAAGTAAAAGATAGAACATATTTTATTACTTGTGAGTTTGCCTTATAACTTTAAATATCTGGGCACATGGTATAGGAGTCTCCATTTGCACCCAGGCCGTGCAGGGATAGGAAGAGGTCTGCTTAAATATGTGCATTATCAACATTTTGCCACATTGGCTTGCCTGCCCTCCTCCCCCCTTCCTTCCTTCCTTCCTTCCTTCCTTCCTTCCTTCCTTCCTCTCTTTCTTTACTTTCTATCATCTATCTATTTTTCTATCTGTATCAATGCACTTTTTTTGTTTTTAATGCTGAACCGTGCCCCATAGTGTTAACAGAAGCTGGTGACTAACTGGAATTTTTTTTTTTTTTTAATATTTTTTTCCCATGCTGAGGGTTGTCTTTTTTTTTTTTAATTAATTTATTTGTTTTTGGCTGCGTTGGGTCTTCGTTGCTGCGCATGGGCTTTCTCTAGTTGCAGCAAGCGGGGACTACTCTTCGTTGTGGTGCACGGGCTTCTCATTGCGATGGCTTCTCTTGTTGTGGAGCGCAGGCTCTAGGCGCGTGGGCTTCAGTAGTTGCAGCACGTGGGCTCAGTAGTTGTGGCACGCGGGCTTAGTTGCTCCGTGGCATGTGACATCTTCCTGGACCAGGGATTGAACCTGTGTCCCCTGCATTGGCAGGCGGATTCTTAACCACTGCACCACCAGGAAGTCCCTATTGAGGCATTTTGCATGCTGTTTTTTGTTTCTTTGGTTTTTTTTGGCCACACCGTGTGGCATGAGGGATTTTAGTTCCCCGACCAGGGTTGGAACCTGTGCCCCCTGAAGTGGAAGCGTGGAGTCTTAACCACTGGACTGCCAGGGAAGTCCCATTATGCATGTCTTTTTTTCCATTGTCTAGTTATTCTGTTTTGTTGTAGTTTATAAAATGTGAGTTCATGATGGATTGAGAAAAGAAAAACTAGTTCTTCACCTCAGATAGTTTGAGAAGCACTGTCCTTAAAACAATGTTTGGCAGGAGTATGTGTATGTGTGCATTTGTAGGGTGAAGGTGTCGGGGAGGAAGACATTTTCCTTCTTCCCTTCTACGTTCTTCTGGCTGGTCTAAGAATTAAATTGACATGAGACAGATTAACAGGAGAAAATCGAACAAAGTTTAACAACATGTGTACATGGGAGAGACCCAGGAAAACTGAGTAACTCCCCCAAATGGCTGAAGGCCTCACCTTAAATACCACCTTCAGCTAAGGACAAAAGATGTTGAGGGTGGGGAGAGTCAGTTACCAGGAAGTTACCAGGAAAAGCACAGTGAACAAGAATGATTATGATGCAGCTTTAAGTCCTGCCTTTTCCCCTTTTCCACTAATAAGAGTTTCTAGAGCTTTCCTCTTCCAGGTACAAAGAGGGAGACACACTTACAAATAGAGACTTCCCTTACAAATGTAAATATTTCTTACAGAAGGGCAACTCCTACTTTGTTTTCAGAACCCTTCCCACGCCTACTATTTCTCAGAAAATAACCACCTTAAAACAATTAATATGCCAAAGAGATATATTTTAAGTGGCAAATTCTGCTCCCCTACAAAGGGAGGGATAAAGTCATTAGTTTTTTGGTTTGGGGCTTTTTTCCAATCTAAGAGTCAATCAAGAATCACCCTGTCAAAACAAACTTATGGTTACCAGGCGATGGTGGGGGAGGGATAAATTGGGAGATTGGGATTGACATATACACACTACTATATATTAAATAGATAACTAATAAGAACCTGCTGTACAGCACATGGAAATCTACTCAGTACTCTGTAATGGCCTATATGGGAAAAGAATCTAAAAAAAAAAGAGTGGATATATGTATATGTATAACTGATTCAGTTTGCTGTACACCTGAAACTAACACAACATTGTAAACCAACTATACTTCAATAAAAATTAAAAAGAATCACCCTGTCGACTGAAAGCAAACGTAGAACCTAGAAGTTGAGAATTATGTTTTATTTGGCAAAATTTCTAAGGACTGAAGCCTGGAAGGCAGCCTCTCAGGTAGTTCTGAGGGACAGCTCTGAAGAGGTGAGGGCGGAGCCAGGATATATAGGAGTTTCTGTTACAGAAACCAGGTAATCAGAACATCAAAAGATTACTGTTAGTTAAAGAAAACCAGACATCTCAAGTTAATGAATTTGGCACTTTTCTGTGTATGGGAAGATGCAAGAGTCTGGGCTCACTGAAATCATTCCTTTGATATGCACTTTAGGTATCTAGGGCCAGTATCCTGTTTTTCTCCATCCTGAATCCCCATCAGGGTGCATAGTTGGGGCAGCTGCAGTGCTGATGGCTTGGTGGCCACAACATCCTTTGTTTACTGATATGACAGGCAACATTCCACAACCCATAACATTTTTTTTCGTGTTGTATAGTAATAAAGTTATGAAAACACCAAGAAAGGATTCCTGTTACATAGAGGTCAAATTAGATTGCTTGGTGTAATTGGTGGAAATGTTAAAACACTAAACACATTTTATGGAAATAGAATGCACAGTCTCCAAAATTCTAAGGGAGTGAGGAGAATAAATGCCTACAGCCTTCGAGCTTTAATTTCACATATTTTTCCAAGACTGTTATTCCTTAATGATATGCACCTGCTTTTCCTTCTGTAGGCTTCTGCTGTGATTTTATATTTATCCTAAAATTTAGGTAGAATAAAAGCAATGTCAGATGAGGGAATTTTTAAAACAAGTAAAAGTTTGCTCGTTGTGCTCACATGTTTTTAATAAATGAATTTGCACTTTGCACATTTGCAAATCCTTGCACTCTTAAACACTGATTTCTTCACCTCTCTCGGGCATACTTTTTCCATGTCCTCACATGCAGCAGTGAAACATAGGTGTTTGTGAAATGCAGTCGTTTCCTGATAGCTCATTCTTTTTTCATTTAAGAATAAAAATGTTCTTAACAAGAAATGTAAGCAGATAGGGTTGGGGGGGTCCCTGTGTTACCGATCTCAGGTTCAGCTGCTTGCCACTCAAAAGCCAATATTTGAGAGACAAGGGTTGGTTGGAAAGGAAAGGTTGCTTTATTCAGGAGGCCAGTAACCTGGGGAGAAGGTGGACTCGCATCTAAGAACCAACTCTGAAGATTCTACTTGACCATGAGAGTTTATAAAGGGAGACAGGGGAAGCTAATCACAGTTAATCATATGGGGAGGGGGTCAGAGTCTTTGTTATCTTCCACTGAGTGCAGACTTTCTTCTGATTGGTTGGTGGTGAGGTAATGGGGCGGTGCTCCAGGACTCCTGTGCTCTGCCTGAAGTTACCATCCTCCGCCTGGGTGGGGCTTTATTTCCTGCAGAAGAACTCAAAGGTATTGTTATGTACATGCCTTGAGGAGGAGCCAGGACCCAGCTTTATCGCTGCACTATTGTTTCTTGACTGCTCCTCCTTTGTTTCTGCATCCCCTCACTTTTCTGAGAGCAACCGTTTGAATCTGCCCTTTGGGACTCAGGGAGGGACTAGGAGGCTGAAGCCTCTTTCTTACAAATAAGAAATGGGGGACATGCAAAGGATTGGTACCTGGGAGGGCCCCACAGGGTCCTGCTTGGTTTCACCCAGAGAAGGAGAACCAGGCGTTGCTTTCTTGACAGAAGAGAAGCCTTTTTTGGCCTAAGCTATTCTGTGATCTAAGCCTGGCCACAGTGCTTGCCCTTGAATCTGTCTCAGTAATTAATGACCTTAAGGGCAGTAAGGGAATGCAGGAACAAAGGAAAAGTAGTCAGCTAACAATACTTCAGCTTTAAAACAGAGTCCTAGTTCTTCCTTAAGGGATATATAATCTGATACATATCTTTTAAGTTCTGCAGGAACTAAGGTCCCCACCCAGGTGGAGGATGGTAACTACATGCTAAGACCCCAGACTGGTCAGAACCTAAGGAATGATGATGTTGACCTTTTCTGACCCTCGTGAATTCAATCAACTGAGGCTTGGACTCTGGCAACCTTTGCCCCAATTCTATACTGAATTATCTTCTGCTCAAGCCCCTTCATGAATATGCATACACCTCCCAACCCCCTTCATGAATATGCATGTGCCCTTAGTTTAAAACTTCCCCAGTTTTGCTGTTCAACGAGACACTGCTTTGGGAAAGACCCCCAGTGTTCTCTTTACTCGCTGTAAGTGATAAATCCTTCCTTTCCTGCTCTTCCGTTTGGTTGTGTCTTTTGGCTCAACACCCACCAAGAGGCGAATCGAGTTTTCAGGTAACAGAAACACATTGAAAACAGACAAACATTGAGTATTAGAGATCAGTACTCCTAGGTATTTATTTGGGGTCGCCAATATATTTTTATTTGGACCCAAGAGTCCATTGGAAGACTGGCATTTTTTTGAATATTTATGAGTGGAAAAAAATAAGCAAAAAGACCTTTTCAAACAAAAATCTTGACTCCTTAAAGATTATTAAAAATGATTTGCTTTATGTTATTTTATTTTATTTTTGGCCACACCACGCAGCATGTGGGATCTCAGTTCCCCAACGAGGGATCGAACCCGTGCCCCCTGCATTGGAAGTGGGGAGTCTTAACCACTGGACCGCCAGGGAAATCCTTGATTTGCTTTATTTTAAAGATACAAGTAATTGAGGATCAGAAGGATAATGTTGTCTGTGTAGTGTGATGTGTATATATAGAAATAATAAATAATAAATCTCTGTATATATGCAACACACTACATAGATGAATCTCTATGCATCTAAGTCAATGCTATTCGAAGTGTGGGCCATGGCCCGTTACCAAATAGCAAAGTATTTGTTACCAGTTGTTGAAATAAATTTCTAGACACAAGATGGAGCCGCCTCTGCCCTTGGTGTCACGTCAGCAAACCAAAACTTAGATAACTTTCATGTCCCTGTAAATGCTCTGCTTCATCAGAAATGCAGGATATCCAGTCAGCCAACCCCAAACGCTAAGCCAAATCTGGGTTCCATACTTATTTCCTTGCTCCTTCTTACCCCAAACAAGGTTGACTCTGTGACTTCAGCCAATCAGATATTTTCTATTTTTCTTTTTCTTGTTCTTTATTTCCTATCTGATAAAAACATCCTGCCTTCCACCCTGTTTTGCAGTTCTCCAAGTGGAGACTGTCTGCTTCATGAAGTGTTAAACAAGGGATGTTTGTAACACCTAAATTGTCTTCTTTAATCATTTTTAAACACAGTCCATAAGGAAGTAAGTATTGCATTGAGAGTGAGCATTTAGAAACTTTTAAAGCAATATGTCAGAGTAATTTTATATATTTTGAAACTAAGAATAGAAAACTTGGCTTGTATTTTGTGTGTCTTTTTATTCCATTTTACTAGTTATTCTTTTTTGTTGTGGTTTGTAAAAGTGTGAGTTCACGATGGATTGGCAAAAGAAAAACTGGTTCTTCACTCAGATGATTTGAGAAGCACTGTCCTGAAAATGGTGTTTGGCAGGAGTGTGGAGTGTGTGTGTGTGTGTGTGTGTGTGTGTGTGTGTGTGTGTGTGTATAAGATTAAAGGAAAGAGAGGTGAAGCAGAAAGTCATTCGATCAAATAAAATATCATTTGTGAAAGAGTTGGGGGTTATTTTTTTCCTCTGTATTTTACCATAGAGTTTGCAGACTCCGTCTTAACAGGGGAGCTGAATACACAGGAAACGCTTTCAGGAGCGTTAACTTGTACGTCCAGACAAGAGGTTTGAGCCCTGCAACTGGCTGAGTTTGTGGACAGAATCCTTCCTCATCTGGTGAGCAGCATTCCTGGGTTCTGAGTCCCATCTCTAATTAGGAAACTAGCCATCCCAAGCAGAGAGGCCTTGGACTCCAGGGCTGCATCCCTAGGGACTCCCGATTCATGGCTGCCCTCCAGCACTACGTTGGACTGTCAGGTGCATTTTCTTTATTCATTTTTCTTTTAAATTGAATGCAGGGATCACAGAATAACAGCTTCTGGAGGATAGACAAAATGGTTTTGCTCAACAGAATGTAAAGAGTATTTACAGGAAAATGTTGCTCTTCCATGTACAAGTGAATAAAAACATAATGAATGTTTTTATTAGTATAACTGTAAGCAGCACAGAAAGATTCTCAGAGTTGAAAGAGCATGAAAAATCATTTAACCCAAAGGTGAGGAAATGCCTGATGAGAAGTAGTCCCCAGTCTCTGCTTAGGACATACACGTACATCAGTGAGTGTCCTAGCAGGAAAGAGATGGCAGACTCCAACTGGGTCACTAGAAAGTGGTGATTTGCAAAATTGTGGGCAGGCTTCATGGAAACCATAAGGAATAGTGCAGCACTTCCAAACCAGCAATATCAGGGGGCCCCGACCTTCCCTGTGCCTGAGGCGTCCACAGAGGCCATGGTCCTTGGAACTCTGAGACGATAGCTGTCTTAGTCTGCTGGGACTGCTATAACAAAATACCACAGACTGGGTGGCTTAAACAACAGACATTTGTTTCCTACTGTTCTGGAGGCTGGGAAGTCCAAGATCAAGGTGCTGGCAGATTGGGTTGCTGGTGAGGGCTTGATTCCTGGCTTGCATACAGCTGCCTTCTCACTGTGTCCTCACATGGCAGAGAGAGAGAGCAAGCTCTGGTCTCTCTTCCTTTTCTTATAAGGAAAATAATTCCACTAAGCGCACTCCACCTTCATGACCTCATCTAAACATAATTACTCCCTCCAGGCACCACTTCCAAATACCATCACTTTGGGGGTTAGGGCTTCGATAAACGAATTTGGGGGGAACACAGATATTTAGTCCAAAACAGCAGCAAATGGGAAGGACTGCCTAATAGGGGCCTATCACCTTCAAGAGAGGGATTAAGACAATCCATGGCAATATGACATAAAGGGAACCAGGGGAATAAGGACCCCGATCTCACTTTCCACAGCTCTCCTATTGGCCAAACCCACCAAGAAGCAGGAGGATAAGGTGTCTAGTTGATCTGGTTCATGTCAGTCAGCCTCTCTTACCACAGAGCAAGGGGGGTAAGGATCTGGAGAGGCAAACAGAAAATATACAGCCATCCTCTCAGACTACTCATTTCCCTGGAATGACTAAATGCAATAATGTGTATAAGGCTCTTTGTGTACTGACGACAATGCTATAGAAACTTAATAAATGCTAATGTGCGGGGTGTAAATTTGATAGTCCCAGACTTATTACTCAGCTGTGTACATAGTCAGGTTTTCAAAAATGCTTAAAAACTGAGTTTGGATCTCAAGTCCCCAATTTCTGTTTAGCAGATTGCAAAAACAGAGTCTTACTAAATCATTATAACTCAGTCATTTTTGAAAAATTGATTTTCTTTAGATAAATTGCCACATTCAGGGTTTTCCTTTCCACTTTCTTCTCCATTTCTCTCCTTCTCCCCAGGCCTGATCTAAATTTCTGGAAGGGTCTTATGAATGATCTAGAAGTTGGTAGTGTATGGCTCGCTGTCATCCTATGTCCTCCGAGATATTATCATCTATTCTTCCCAGTTCTGTGGTTTCCGCCATGCACTTATGCTCTGAGTCTTCCGGGCTTTATCCTTAATACAGGCCTACCTCAAAGATATTGCAGGTTTGGGTCCAGACCACCACAATAAAGCTAATATTACAATAAAGTGAGTTACACAAATTTTTTGGTTTCCCACTGCATATAAAAGTTATGTTTACACTATACTGTAGCCTCTTAAGTGTGCAATAACATTAAGTCTAAATAATGTGCATACCTTAATCTTAAAATACTTTATTGCTAAAGAAAGCTAATCATCATCTGAGTCTTCAGAGAGTCATAATCTTTTTGCAATAGTAACATCAAAGATCACTGATCACAGATCACTATAATAAATATAACAATAATGAAAAAGTTTGAAATATTGTGAGAATTACCCAAATGTGACACAGAGACACGAAATGAGCAAATGCTGTTGGAAAAATTGTACCAATAAACTTGCTCATCTCGGGGTTGTCACAAGCTTTCAATCTGTAAAAATCACAATATCTGCGAAGTGCAATAAAATGAGGTATGCCTGTACTTACAATCAAGCTTTAGAATTAAAAATAAAACCAAATATCTTTCAGCCTCACTTGCCCCCTTAGCTAGATAACCACGTGCAATGAATTATCTGTGCAATCACACACAGCAGTCTTCACAACCCGGTGTTAAAGTGTGTTATTAAGAGTCAAATGTCATAGAGTTCAGTCTGAAGTAATGGAATTAAATATCAGAGGTAATATTTAAGAAAGACAGACAGAAAACTATGATCCTATTTATTACAAAACTTATTTTTTGGCTGCTTCATATTTATTAGGGAGTGAATAAGACTGACCACCCAATAGCCACACATCAGTGATGTTTGACCTACCTTGTCAGGAGAGACTTTAATTTTCATGGATGTGTAAGTTTGAGGTTTGGCTCTACATTGAGTTTCTGCTTCCAGATAATAACTCTTTTCAGCCTCACTGACAAGAAAATGGAGTAATGGAGTAAGTTTGCTGCTGGAAACTCTGGGGTTTAGTTTGGTAAGATGCCGCAAGGGAATAAAGGAATAAAACCAATTATAATTTTATTTTCTAATGTATTATGGAAGGACATTTGCACAGCTCCAGATGCTCTGAATACTGGAATTCTGACATTTTGAAACAAGATTAATATGGTCTGCAGACTGTGCCAGCATCCAAACTGGGAAAGTATGGTGCCAGTTCTAGGCTTGAAGGTCGTCACCTAAATCCGACTAATGACCAAAGAATGTGGAACCACAGCAGTCAAGAGGATTGAGTTAATCTGTGTCAGCTGTTTGTGGTTTGGTCCTTTGTGGTTAGTTCTGAACAGATGAGAGCCTAAAGTTTAATTCCTCTGTCTCTGTTACCATTTATGCATCCAAAAGAAACATAAGAATAATGAACATTCTGTCCTCCATATAAACACCTAGAGAGTCCAGTAGTAACTAATGCAAGATCCTAACTTGCTGAGGGCTCTGTTAAATTATATAAAAGACCAAGTATTTACATACATCTTCATTGGTAGGACACAATGTATCTCAATGTATTACTGTTGTCACGTCCTTTTTTTTTTTTTTAATTTTATTTATTAATTTTTATTTTTTTCTGGAACTAATTTATTTACATGTTTTATAACATCTTTATTGGAGTACAGTTGCTTTACAATGGTGTGTTAGTTTTTGCTTTATAACAAAGTGAATCAGCTATACATATACACATATCCCCATATCTCTTCCCTCTTGTGCCTCCCTCCCTCCCTCCCACCCTCCCTATCCCACCCCTCTAGGTGGTCACAAAGCACAGAGCTGATCTCCCTGTGCTATGTGGCAGCTTCCCACTAGCTATCTATTTTACGTTTGGTAGTATATATAAGTCCATGCCACTCTCTCACTTCGTCCCAGCTTACCTTTCCCCCTCCCTGTGTCCTCAAGTCCATTCTCTACGTCTGCCTCTTTATTCCTGTCCTTCCCCTACGTTCTTCAGAACCTTTCTTTTTTTTTTAAGATTCCGTATATATGTGTTAGCATACAGTATTTGTTTTTCTCTTTCTGACTTACTTCACTCTGTATGACAGTCTCTAGGTCCATCGACCTCACTACAAATAACTCAATTTCATTTCTTTTTATGGCTGAGTAATATTCCATTGTATATATGTGCCACATCTTCTTTATCCATTCATCTGTTGATGGACATTTAGGTTGCTTCCATGTCCTGGCTATTGTAAATAGAGCTGCAATGAACATTGTGGTACATGACTCTTTTTGAATTATGGTTTTCTCAGGGTATATGCCCAGTAGTGGGATTGCTGGGTCATATGGTAGTTCTATTTTTAGTTTTTTAAGGAACCTCCATACTGTTCTCCATAGTGGCTGTATCAATTTACATTCCCACCAACAGTGCAAGAGGGTTCCCTTTTCTCCACACCCTCTCCAGCATTTATTGTTTCTAGATTTTTTGAGGATGGCCATTCTGACTGGTATGAGGTGATACCTCATTGTAGTTTTGATTTGCATTTCTCTAATGATTAGTGATGTTGAGCATCCTTTCATGTGTTTGTTGGCAATCTGTATATCTTCTTTGGAGAAATGTCTATTTAGGTCTTCTACCCATTGTTGGATTGGGTTGTTTGTTTTTTTGATATTGAGCTGCTTGTAAATTTTGGAGATTAATCCTTTGGCAGTTGCTTCATTTGCAAATATTTTTTACCATTCTGAGGGCTGTCTTTTCGTCTTGTTTATGGTTTCCTTTGCTGTGCAAAAGCTTTTAAGCTTCATTAGGTCCCATTTGTTTATTTTTGTTTTTATGTCCATTTCTCTAGGAGCTGGGTCAAAAAGGATCTTGCTGTGATTTATGTCATAGAGTGTTCTGCCTATATTTTCCTCTAAGAGTTTTATAGTGTCTGGCCTTACATTTAGGTCTTTAATCCATTTTGAGTGTATTTTTGTGTATGGTGTTAGGGAGTGTTCTAATTTCATTCTTTACGTGTGGCTGTCCAGTTTTCCCAGCAACACTTATTGAAGAGGCTGTCTTTTCTCCATTGTATATTCTTGCCTCCTTTATCAAAGATAAGGTGACCATATGTGCGTGGGTTTATCTCTGGGCTTTCTATCCTGTTCCATTGATCTATATTTCTGTTTTTGTGCCAGTACCATACTGTCTTGATTACTGTAGCTTTGCAGTATAGTCTGAAGTGAGGGAGCCTGATTCCTCCAGCTCCATTTTTCTTTCTCAAGATTGCTTTGGCTATTCGGGGTCTTTTGTGTTTCATACAAATTGTGAAATTTTTTGTTCTAGTTCTGTGAAAAATGCCAGTGGTAGTTTGATAGGGATTGCACTGAATCTGTAGATTGCTTTGGGTAGTAGAGTCATTTTCACAATGTTGATTCTTCCAATCCAAGAACAAGGTATATCTCTCCATCTCTTTGTATCATCTTTAATTTC
Organism: Eubalaena glacialis; assembly: GCF_028564815.1. NCBI lineage: Eukaryota > Metazoa > Chordata > Mammalia > Artiodactyla > Balaenidae > Eubalaena > Eubalaena glacialis. The sequence continues at coordinate 43,270,737 of NC_083726.1, forward strand.
TTTCATCAGTGTCTTATAGTTTCTGCATACAGGTCTTTTGTCTCCTTAGGTAGGTTTATTTCTATGTATTTTATTCTTTTTGTTGCAATGGTGAATGGGAGTGTTTCCTTAATTTCTCTTTCAGATTTTTCATCATTAGTGTATAGGAATGCAAGAGACTTCTGTGCATTAATTTTGTATCCTGCTACTTTACCAAATTCATTGATTAGCTCTAGTAGTTTTCTGGTAGCATCTTTAGGATCTTCTATGTATAGTATCATGTCATCTGCAAACAATGACAGCTTTACTTCTTCTTTTCCTATCTGGATTCCTTTTATTTCTTTTTCTTCTCTGATTGCTGTGGCTAAAACTTCCAAAACTATGTTGAGTAATAGTGGTGAGAGTGGAAAACCTTGTTTTGTTCCTGATCTTAGAGGAAACGGTTTCAGTTTTTCACCATTGAGGATGATGCTGGCTGTGGGTTTGTCATATATGGCCTTTATTATGTTGAGATAAGTTCCCTCTATGCCTACTTTCTGGAGGGTTTTTATCATAAATGGGTGTTGAATTTTGTCGAAAGCTTTTTCTGCATCTATTGAGATGATCATATGGTTTTTCTCCTTCGATTTGTTAATATGGTGTATCACATTGATTGGTTTGCGTATATTGAAGAATCCTTGCATTCCTGGGATAAACCCCACTTGATCATGGTGTATAATCCTTTTAATGTGCTGTTGGATTCTTTTTGCTACTATTTGGTTGAGGATTTTTGCATCTATGTTCATCAGTGATATTGGCCTGTAGTTTTCTTTCTTTGTGACATCTTTGTCTGGTTTTGGTATCAGGGTGATGGTGGCCTCATAGAATGAGTTTAGAGTGTTCCTCCCTCTGCTATATTTTGGAAGAGTTTGAGAAGGATAGGTGTTAGCTGTTCTCTAAATGTTTGATAGAATTCGCCTGTGAAGCCATCTGGTCCTGGACTTTTGTTTGTTGGAAGATTTTTAATCACAGTCCCAATTTCAGTGTTTGTGATTGGTCTGTTTATATTTTCTATTTCTTCCCGGTTCAGTCTAGGAAGGTTGTGCTTTTCTAAGAATTTGTCCATTTCTTCCAGTTTGTCCATTTTATTGGCATATAGTTGTTTGTAGTAATCTCTCATGATCCTTTGTATTTCTGCAGCGTCAGTTGTTACTTCTCCTTTTTCATTTCTAATTCTATTGATTTGAGTCTTCTCCCTTTTTTTCTTGATGAGTCTGGCTAATGGTTTATCAATTTTGTTTATCTTCTCAAAGAACCAGCTTTTAGTTTTATTGATCTTTGCTCTTGTTTCCTTCATTTCGTTTTCATTTATTTCTGATCTGATCTTCATTATTTCTTTCCTTCTGCTGACTTTGGGGTTTTTTTGTTCTTCTTTCTCTAATTGCTTTAGGTGTAAGGTTAGGTTGTTTATTTGAGATGTTTCTTGTTTCTTAAGGTAAGATTGTATTGCTATAAACTTCCCTCTTAGAACTGCTTTTGCTGCATCCCATAGGTTTTGGGACGTCATGTTTTCATTGTTATTTGTTTCTAGGTATTTTTTGATTTCCTCTTCGGTTTCTTCAATGATCTCTTGGTTATTAAGTAGTGTATTGTTTAGCCTCCATGTGTTTGTATTTTTTACAGCTTTTTCCTGTAATTGATATCTAGTCTCACAGAGCTGTGGTCGGAAAAGATAGTTGATACGATTTTAATTTTCTTAAATCTACCAAGGCTTGATTTGTGACCCAAGATATGATCTGTCCTGGAGAATTTTCCATGAGCACTTGAGAAGAAAGTGTATTCTGTTGTTTTTGCATGGAATGTCCTATAAATATCAATTAACTCCATCTTGTTAAATGGATCATTTAAAGCTTGTGTTTCCTTATTTATTTTCATTTTGGATGATCTGTCCACTGGTGAAAGTGAGTTGTTAAAGCCCCCTACTATGATTGTGTTACTGTCGATTTCCCCTTTTATGGCTGTTAGCATTTACCTTATGTATTGAGGTGCTCCTATGTTGCGTGCGTAAATATTTACAGTTGTTATATCTTCTTCTTGGATTGATCCCTTGATCATTATGTAGTGTCCTTCTTTGTCTTTTGTAATAGTCTTTATTTTAAAGTCTATTTTGTCTGATATGAGAATTGCTACTCCAGCTTTCTTTTGATTTCCATTTGCATGGAATATCTTTTTCCATCCCCTGACTTTCAGTCTGTATGTGTCCCTAGGTCTGAAGTGGGTCTCTTGTAGACAGCATATATATGGGTCTTGGTTTTGAATCCATTCATCCAGTCTATGTCTTTTGGTTGTAGCATTTAATCCATTTACATTTAAGGTAATTATCGATATGTATGTTCCTATTACCATTTTCTTTATTGTTTTGGGTTTGTAATTGTAGGTCTTTTCCTTCTCTTGTGTTTCCTGCCTAAAGAAGTTCCTTTAACATTTGTTGTAAAGCTGGTTTGGTGGTGCTGAATTCTCTTAGCTTTTGCTTGTCTGTAAAGGTTTAAATTTCTCTGTTGAATCTAAATGAGATTCTTGCTGGGTAGTGTAATCTTGGTTGTAGGTTTTTCCCTTTCATCACTTTAAATATGTCCTGCCACTCCCTCCTGGCTTGTAGAGTTTCTGCTGAAAGACCAGCTGTTAACCTTATGGGGATTCCCTTGTATGTTATTTGTTGTTTTTCCCTTGCTGCTTTTAAGATTTTTTCTTTGTATTTAATTTTTGGTAGTTTGATTAATATGTGTCTTGGCAAGTTTCTCCTTGGATTTATCCTGTATGGTACTCTCTGTGCTTCCTGGACTTGATTGACTATTTCCTTTCCCGTATTAGAGAAGTTTTCAACTATAATCTCTTCATATATTTTCTCAGTCCCTTTCTTTTTCTCTTCTACTTCTGGGACCCCTATAATTCGAATGTTGGTGAGTTTAATGTTGTCCCAGAGGTCTGTAAGACTGTCCTCAATTCTTTTCATTCTTTTTTCTTTATTCTGCTCTGCAGTAGTTATTTCCACTATTTTATCTTCCAGGTTACTTATCCGTTCTTCTGCCTCAGTTATTCTGCTATTGATTCCTTCCAGAGAATTTTTAATTTCATTTATTGTGTTGTTCATCATTGTTTGTTTGCTCTTTAATTCTTCTAGGTCCTTGTTAAATGTTTCTTGTATTTTCTCCATTCTATTTCCAAGATTTTGGATTAACTTTACTATCATTACTCTGAATTCTTTTTCAGGTAGACTGCCTATTTCCTCTTCATTTGTTTTGTCTGCTGAGTTTTTACCTTGCTCCTTCATCTGCTGTGTCTTTCTCTGTCTTCTCATTTTGCTTAACTTACTGTGTTTGTGGTCTCCTTTTCGCAGGCTACAAGTTCGTAATTCCCATTGTTTTTGGTTCATTGGGTTGTGTAGACTTCCTGGTGGAGGGGACTGGTGCCCGTGTTCTGGTGGATGAGGCTGGATATTGTCTTTCTGGTGGGCAGGACCACATCCGGTGGTGTGTTCTGGGATGCCTGTGACCTTATGATTTTAGGCAGCCTCTCTACTAATGGGTGAGGTTGTGTTCTTGTCTTGCTAGTTGATTGGCATAGCGTGTCCTGCACTGTAGCTTGCTGGTCGTTGAGTGGATGCTGGGTCTTAGCGTTGAGAAGGATATCTCTGGGAGATTTTTTGCCATTTGATATTACATGGAGCCGGGAGGTTTCTGGTGGACAAATGTCCTGAACTCAGCTCTCCCACCTCAGAGGCACAGGGCTGACACGCGGCCGGAGCACCAAGACCCTCCTGTAGACATGGGAGATATCCAGGAAAACTGAGAAACTCCCTTGTTGTTACGTCTTGAGTGATAGTGTTTGGTTGCTCATTGAATAACAAAAGAAGAACCAGTATAAACTGTAGAGAGATTATAAGAGCAAACATGTATTTAGTGCTTTCTCTGTGCCAGGCTCTGGGATAAGCACTTTTCATATATTAAGTTATTTAATTCTCCTAATAACCCTATGATGTAGTTACTATTCCCATCATTTCCATTTTACTGATAAAGAAACTAAGGCAGAGTCATTTATTCAACTAATATTTATTGAGTCTCTACTATGATCTGATAGTGGCTTAAGAATTAGGAATACATCAAAGCATCCCTGACTTCATAGAATTTACCATCTAGTGGTAAGAGGAAAAAAAAAAAACTATAAATGTATAAATTATATAGTAAGTTAGAAAGTGGTAAGTGATACCAAAAAAAGTAAAGCATTAAGGAAGGAAAGGGTTCTGTGTATGTTTGTGTGCATGTGTGGATGTGCAGCTTAAAGTAAAGGATGATGGACAGTGAAAGCCTCACTGAGAAGGTGACTTTTGAGCAAAAGATTGAGGGAGATACAGAGAGACCCGGTAAACCCCTGGGAGAAGATCATGCCTCAAAGAGTGAACTGCCAAGTGCAAAAGCCTCAAGGAGGTACCTGCAGTGTAGCAGACAAAGCAGGGAGGCCCTCTTGGGTGGAGGGAAGCAAGTATTTTGGGGAGGAATAAAAGAGGTCAGAAAAATAGCCAGATTCCGTGGGCTTTGCAGACATTAAATTTTATGGAGCTGAGAAGCCTTTGGAAGGTTTTGAGCAGAGAAATTATATGATCTGACTTGTGCTGTAAAAATATCATCTGGATGTTATATTAAGAATAGACTGTGTGTGGGCAGGCAGTAGATGGGGTGCTGGTAGGTTAGGGCAGGAACCAGAGAGATGAGATAGGAGGCAATTATAATAAGCTGGGGGTTCTGGAGACTATTAACAATAACATGGAGAGTAATGAGAGGGGGTTGAACCAGTGTAGCTGCGCTGGAGGTGGTGAGAATCATCAGATTCTGAGAATATTTTGAAAGTGGAATCCCTAGGATTTGCTAATAGATTGGATATGAGATAGAAAGAAGAGTAAGAATGACTCCAAACTTTTTGGCCTGACTTACTGGAAGGGTGAGGTTGGCATTGACTGACATTGGGGGAGACTTAGAGAAGAGCAGGATTGCTACGATCAGGAGTTCAGTTTCTATATGTTAGGCTTGACATGATAACAAGACATCTGTGGCAGGCAGGACAATGGCTCCCCAAAGGGGTCATCCAGATCCTAATTCCTGGAACCCGTGACTATCTATGTTTGGTTACATGGCAAAGAGGAGTTAAGGTAGCAGATGGAATTAAAGTTGCTAATTAGCTGACCTTAAGCTAGCATTATCCAGGTGGGCTCAATGTAATCACAAGTCTTTAAATGTGGAAGAGGGAGACAGAGGAGTCAGTGTCAGAGTGGTGCAATGTGAGAAAGATTTGACTGGCTGTTGTTGGCTTTGAAGACAGAAATCGCCACGGGCAAAGGAATGCGAGCAGTCTCTAAAAGTTGGAAAAGGCAAGATAATGGATTCTCTCCTTAGAGCCTCTAGAAAGAAATGCTACCCTGCTGACACCTTGACTGTAGACCAGTGAGACCCATGTTGGACTTCTGACCTCCAGAAACGTAAGGTAATGAATTCGTGTTGTTTCAAGCCACTGGGTTTGTGATAATTTGTTGCAACAACAAAAGGATTATATAACATCCAAGTGGAGCTATCTGGTAGGCAGCTGGCTATAAATGTCTGAATTTGGGGTAGAGGTCCAGGATGGGGATATAAATTTGGAGTTATTGATGATACTTAAAACTAGGAGACCTGTTGGGATCAAGGAAGTCAGTACAGACAGAGAAGAGAAGAGGGGAGGGAAGATGAAGGGGAGGGGAAAAGGCAAGGACTGAGCTTGGAGGAGCTCTGACATTAAGAGATCAGGAAGATGAGAAGGAGCCAGCAAAGGAGACCTGGAAGGAGAAGCTAGTGAGGTAGGAGGACAACCAGGTGTGTATGCTGCCTGGAAGCCAGGTAAAGGAAGTGTTTCAAGGAGAAGGGGGTGATGATACATGTCAAATGCTGCCGATGGGTCAGGTAAGATGGGGATGGGGAATGAATGGATCGTTGGATTGAGCAATGTAAAGGTTATTGGTGACCTTGACAAGAGCAGTTTGAGCAGAGTGGCGTGGGCTAAAACTTTTTGGAGTAGATTTTAGCAAGAACAGGAAGACTGGAATTGAAGACAGTGAGTATACACTCCTTTTTGAAAGAGTTTTGTTATAAAAATGAGCTGAGAGTGGGATAGCTGGAAATGAAAGTACACTGTTTGGGAGTGAGAGAAATAACAACATATTTGTGTTTTAATGAGAATGATCCAGCAGAGAGGATCAGAGAGATTAGGTCACTAGCTCAAGGTCACGTGACTGTGTAGAGCAGAGATGAATTGTCCCAGCTGAGGGACAAGCCCATCCCCAGAAGCGGAGCCACTTACCTAACCCAGCAGCTGACCACACACTCACGAGTGAGCCCAGCCAAGACCAGCTTAATAATGTTTGCAGTTTTAATCTACTAAGTTTATGGGTGGCTGTTATGGTAAAAAAAGAAAAAAAGATAACTGGTATTGGGTCAAATTAGTTACATGTGTTTGGGGTGCACGTGACCACCTAAGTTCAAGATCATAGCTGATTAATGTATGCCAGGGGCATTATTAGTTTCATTATAATGAGATTGTAAGAGATCTTTTGTTCTCAAAGGTCTGCCCAGGTACAATAATGTATATTTTATGCTAAATTTCTTTTTTTTTTTTAATCTATTTAATTAATTTATTTACTTATGGCTGCATTGGGTCTTCGTTGCTGCGTGTGGGCTTTCTCTAGTTGCGGTGAGCGGGGGCTACTCTTCGTTGTGGTGCGCGGGCTTCTCACTGCGGTGGTTTCTCTTGTTGTGGAGCACAGGCTCTAGGTGTGTGGGCTTCAGTAGTTGCGGCATGCAGACTCAGTAGTTGTGGCTCGTGGGCTCTAGAGTACAGGCTCAGTAGCTGTGGCGCACGGGCTTAGTTGCTCCGAGGCATGTGGGATCTTCCCGGACCAGGGCTCAAACCAGTGTCCCCTGCATTGGCAGGTGGATTCTTAACCACTGTGCCACCAGGGGAGTCCTATGCTAAATTTCTAATTTCCTTTCTCACTTGAAAAAAAAATAGGAACGTAATCACCTTCAGCAACTTATTTACAACATGAAAATTGATATATCTTTCTCTCAATAGGTGGCAAAATAAGAATAAATAACACTATCACTGTTCTCTGAATGCTTGTCTAGACAACATCAAGTAAATGCTTTTTCTTGTCCTAATATGCCATAATTTAAATTTTTTACACTTTGCTTTCATTTCTTTTATAAAATCATGGGGGAATAGTTTGTAACTCAAATGTATTTTATTTGAAAAGATCATTTTCCTATGTTAGCTTGATTGTGATGATTATTTCACAATGTATACATATGTTGAAACATCAAGTTGTATGTCTTAAATATATACAATTTTTATTTGTCAGTTATACCTCAATAAAGACAGGGGAAAAAAAGAAAATAAATTTTGGTTCTTCAAAATGAATTCACCAGGAAAAAAAAGAAGGAAGAAAGAAAACGAAAGCATCATTTTCCAAAGCCTTAATTGACCTTAGCACTGACCCACAAGTAATTGTCTGCACAATTACTTTTAGGGTATTATGACTTTGGTGCAAGAAAAATTGCGATGGCTATAAACTCATCAGCTTTTAGCTTTAGCTCTTAAGATCTAGAAATAGAAGCTAGGAATAAATTTCTTCTTGATGAATCCATTCCTTTTCTAAAAAAGTCTAGATCGAGGAGACCAGAAGTATAAGTGAGTTAGGAACAAAACCTTCTTTTGCAGCACTTATGCCTTTTAGTGAGTCTCTAAGCACAGAACATCTTGCCTTGTATTCATTCCTCTTTTCCCTCTTTCCTGTGGAGTAAGGATATTGTGGTTCTCCTTAGGGTCATGATCCCCATGGCCTCCCTTCTCTATCCTCCCCCATTGCCCTCACAATCCCATATCAGAGGAATAGGAAGCGCTATGCCTTTGCTGGTGCTTTCTTTGTGTAAGTCTAGTAATTCCTAGTTTTACCAGAATTCATATTCTTCACCAGACTGCATCGCCAGTCTGTGTGTATCTTTGATGTAAGATACTATTTGAGGCCTATACTTTGCAGATTAGGTAAGATGTATACCTGGTTTCCTACAGACATGGGACAGAAATTTGCAAGTTTAAAATCTAAGAAATGCGTTTGCCCAAAGGCATAGTGATGTGTTAATAACTGTTCCTGTCCACAGAGGTTTTTGAGTCGCTTTGGCTCTATCATTATACAACGACTTTTCTCTGGCATATCAGGAAGCATTTAAGAGAGAGCAACTTTGTTCATGACTCTATATGGCAGATGATGGAGGAATCATTGCTGTGGAGGGGTCTTGATTAGAATTAAGGGAGCTATTCTGAACTTGACATCCACTGTAGAGCCTAACTGGATATCTCTTCCACATTTGGTCTCCAGGTATTAAGCACTTTCTTACATTAAGCATTTCCTTGTCTATATCATAGGGTGTCAACCAGCACTTCTATATAAATAATAGTTGTATTGAACACATATGCCAGGAAATATTCGAAGACCTTTGTATACATTACCTCCTAAGATGGGAATTTGAATGCACAAAGCAGTTGAATTTCACACATATTAATTTTTAAAATTTCTTAGACATAAAAACAGTCTTCAAAGTTCTTAAAGGTCATTTTGTCATAGAATAAAAAGCAAATATATGACTTGGAGAAGTACTGAAAGAGAAACAAGCACTCTGAAATGTGTTTCTGTTAAAGCAATCAGTTGGGTCATAGGAAGACCAAACAAGAAAGCATGACAGGGAGTAATGCAGCAATTGGACAGCCATGAAAGAAGGGAATTTTTGGCAAAGGCAAGGTGTGATCTTGAAACAGAAGAGACGGAAATCATAATGAAACCACAGCTACATGCAGTAATGTAGCTTTTTTTCTTTTTCTTTTTAAGTTGTGGCTTGAGTGTAGCTGAGTTTTAAAACCAGGTGGCTAAGAAAATGCTGGCGCTAACTTATATCTTTCTTATGAAGTGTATGACGCCAAACAAATGGCATAGTTTCCAGGAATGGTGGAATTAGCATAGTCATGTGCCCCAGGACAGGGGGAGAAGTTTGGGATGAAAAAGTGTATTAAATACCTATCGCTGCATAACAGATTACCCCAAAATTTAGCAACTTAAGACAACAGAAATATTTACATTATCTCATATAATTTCTAAGGGTTCAGAACCCAAGAACAGCTTAGCCAAATGGTTCTGGCTCTTGAAGTTGCAGTCAAGCTGCCATCTTCTGAAAGCTTGACTGAGGCTTTGAGGAGAATCCACTTCCAGATGCATTCACATTGCTGTTGGCACAAGGCTTCAATTTCTCACCCTTTATTTTTATAACCTAATCTAGAAAACGACAGTTACTTCTGCTGTATGCTAATGATCAAACAGACCAACTGTAGTAAGATCTGACTGGTGACTACACAGCGTGTGAATATCAGGAGATGGACTGTGGGAGGCCATCTTGGAGGGGATTTGTTTATGGTTTATTTTCATAAAAAGTCATTTGGCCTTTCCAGTTAATGAGCCAGCATCTGCTTATACACCTACATCCTTTTGGGTTATACAAGTCGTAATCACAGGAATTTGGAGCTGGAAGAGACTGTAGAGATGATCTTCTAACCCAATCTTTGTTTTCTTCTAAGATTTATCAGGATGGAGTAGGGAAAATAAAGCTCAGGGGACTTCTCTGGTGGTGCAGTGGTTAAGACTCCACGCTCCCACTGCAGGGGGCCCGGGTTCAATCCCTGGTCAGGGAACTAGATCCCACATGCATGCCACAACTAAGAGTTTGCATGCCGCAACTAAGAGTTCTCATGCCACAACTAAGGAGCCCACGTGCTGCAACTAAGGAGCCAGGCGAGCCACAACTAAGGAGCCCGCCTGCCACAACTAAGACCCAGTGCAACCAAATAAATAAAATAAATATTTTAAAAATAAATAAATGAAGCTTGGAATACATAAATGACTTGCCCCAAACCACCCTCCCCTCCAAGAGCTGATTCAAAATTTTATCTGTAGACCTGTCAGTACCTTTTTATAAAGTATCTGAATCCACAATTTTTTGTTTATGATTTATTTTACTGATAAATTACAAGAACCCAAATGTTTAATTTTTACGAGTCCAGATTCATTCAAGTCAATGTTCTTTTCTTTTCTTTTCTTTTAATTTCTAAAAAAAATGTATTGAATGTTATTTTTTGACCAATACATGTTAGAAACTGGGTACACTGTTTAAAATAAGAGAAAAAAAAATCCCTTTTCTAATGAAGCCTACAGTCTATTGGAGGGAGAAGATATATTTAACAAGTATTGAAATAGGTGCTATATAGGACACGAAAATGAGAAAAATATTATCCTTGTTCTAAGAGGCTTAAAATCCAGTACAATTAATATTAGAATTATGTATATAAGATGTTAATTGGCATAATTTAACTTTTCATATGACTGATCTCATGGCACTAGTGTTAAGCTAAAAGGCTTTGTGGCTCTGGTGGTGTTAGCTGGATTTGCTGGCAGTCAAGCTGGGTCTATGTTACTTTAATGTGTTTACATTTGTTTAGTGAAGTACAATGGATTTACAAGATTATACTAGCTTTGTTACCGACCAGGGTTCTTGGCTTTCTTTTTTTTTTTTTTGGCTTTCTTAATCAATAGAAATTGATGAGGCCAGACAAATACAGGCAAGGCTTTATTGTGACTGGTGCTATAGCAGGAGGGAGTGAAAACAAGTAACAGGTTCCCTTGTTCCTCTCTTGCTGAGGGGGCGGTATGGGGTGAGGGTAGGGGTGGGTCCAGGGGTCGGGTTGGAAGGGTGACTTAGGTGGTCTGCCCACCCCCTTGGTGGTGCTGTATGCAGGGTGCGTGTGCAGCACCCTGCTTTTGCTCCCGATGCCCTGCTTTTGCTGGGTTTTTGGTCTTTTTGTATCTTGTTCGTAATTTGCCCCAACTGTGCATGCAGGTAGTTGTTTTTAGTCCCTTATAGTTTCTCTGTATTTTGTTGCTGGAAGAGACGTTTGTCCAGGTGCAAGCACTGTAGCAAAGGGTCCCAGGTCCCAGCCTGTCTCAGTTTCAGGTGTATAGCATAGTGATTCAGTACTTTTACAGATTATACTTCATTAAAAGTTATTACAAGATAATGGCTGTAATTCCCTGTGCTATACAATATATCCTTGTTGCTTATCTGTTTTATACATGATAATTTGTATCTCTTAATCCCATACCCCTAATTTTCCCTCCTCCCTTCTCTCTCCCCTATGGTAATCACTAGTTTGTTTTCTATATCTGTGAATCTGTTCCTGTTTTGCATAAACACTCATTTGTAACATTTTTAAGATTCCATATATAAGTGATATTGTACAGTATTTATCTTTCTCTGTCTGACTTAGTTCACTAAGCGTAATATTCTGTAGGTGCATCTATGTTGCTGCAAATGGTATAATTTCAGTATATCACATCTTCTTTATCTTCTTTATCCATTTGTCTGTGATGGGCATTTAGGTTGCTTCCATATCTTAGCTATTGTAAATAGTGCTGCTATGATCATTGGAGTACATGTATCTTTTCAAATTAGTGTTTTCATTTTTTCCCCTGATATATACTTAGGAGTGGAATTGCTGGCTCATATGGTAATTCTATTTTTAGTTTTTTAAGGAACCTCCATACTGTTTTCCATGGTGGCTGTACCAATTTACATTCCCACCAACAGTGTAGGAGGATTCCTTTTTCTCCACATCCTCACCAACATTTGTTATTTGCAAACTTTTTGATGATAACCATTCTGACAGGTGTGAGGTGATATTTCATTGTTGTTTTGATTCGCAATTCTTGAATAATTAGTGCTATGGAACATCTTTTCATGTGCCTGTTAGCCATCTGTATGTCTTCTTTGGAAAAATGTCTATCAGATCTTCTGCCCATTTTTTGACTGGGTTGTTGGTTTGTTTTTGTTTTTTTTTAATGTTGAGTTATATGAGCTGTTTATATTTTTGAATATTAGCCCCTTATCAGTCATATCATTTGCAAATATTTTCTCCCATTCTGTAGGTTGTCTTTTTGTTTTTGTTGATGCTTTCCTTTGCTATGCAAAGGTTTTAAGTTTAATTAGATCCCATTTGTTTATTTTAAAATTTTATTTCGGGACTTCCCTGGTTGTGCAATGGTTAAGAATCCGCCTGCCAATGCAGGACACAGGTTCGAGCTCTGGTCCGGAAAGATCCCACATGCCACAGAGCAACTAAGCCCGCGTGCCACAACTACTGAAGCCCGCACGCCTAGAGCCCGTGCTCTGCAACAAGAGAAGCCACCGCAGTGAGAAGCCCGCGCACCGCAAGGAAGAGTAGCCCCTGCTCGCCACAACTAGAGAAAACCCGTGTGCAGCAACGAAGACCTAACGCAGCCAAAAATAAATAAATAAATTTATAAAATAAACAAATAAATAAAATAAAATTTTATTTCTTTTGCCTTAGGAGACAGATCCAAAAAAATATTGCTATGGATTATGTCAAAGAGTATTCTGCCTGTGTTCTTTTCTAGGAGTTTTATGGTTTCAGGTCTTACATTTAGGTCTTCAATCCATTTGAGTTTATTTTTGTATATGGTGTGTGGTAATGTTCTAATTTCATTGTTTTACATGTAGCTGTCCAGTTTTCCCAGCACCACTCGTTGAAGAGACTGTCTTTTTTCTCCACTGTATATTCTTGCCTCCGTTGTCATAGATTAATTGACCATAGGTACATGGATTTATTCCTGGGCTCTCTGTTCTGTTCCATTGATCTATGTGTCTGTTTTGTGCCAGTACCATACTGTTTTGATTACTGTTGTTTACATTTTTCATGTTTGTATAACATAGTCTTGTTATATACAGACTTGGAATATATGCATGGAAGAGAAAAGTAATAAACAGAGTAGATGCAGTTAAAAATCTCTAATTTCATGCTTCCTTGGGGTGCTTAAATAATGCTAAATGATGGCTATTTTCCCAATTACCAGCATCACGTCATTAGGAAATGAGTTTTAAAATAGAGTTGGCATCAGGCTCGAGATCTGCATGGCATCATAAAAACTGGGTTCTTCTCAAAGACGGGGGGTGACAAAAGTTCTTCTTCCAGCTTTATGGTCATTGTACTTCATCCGTCAAATGTTTGTGTCCAGGAACCAAATCATAAATTTTTAGAGGAAGCTGTGTATAAAATAAACAGTTTCTCGGTGATATGCCCTTGAGAAAGATTTTTGGATGGAAAAGTTCTCTTTGGATGATTTCTGCAAACCCCATTCTGTCTACTAATGAAACTCCTGTGGCTTTTCTTCTGACTGTCCTGCAAATACTGGCTGCTAACTACTTGTGATTCAGGTCTGTATTGTATGTGCAGCATGTCCTCCATTTGTTCCCCTGCACCAGGGCTGGCTCTCCCGGTAAGCAGCCAATTGAAGGGAGAGATGAAGCCAGATATAAACATTGAGGTTTAATTTTTTCTTCCTAGTACATAGCAGAGCATCAAACACAGGAAGATACATAATAAATGTTCTTGGATAAAAGCAAGGGCTGCTATTAGCACAGTTTCCTGGCTCAGGATAGAATGGGCTTGTTTTTGCTTTTCCTAGATGATACTGAATTTAGGCATTTCTTTTAAAAAATTCTTTAGCATTATAAAGTATCCCAGAGGCAAAAAGAAGCTATGATGGATGCAAAGGATCTGAGTACATTGTGGTGAAAGGGAATGAGATTTGGAATTAGACAGAGATTTATTCATCCATCCATTCACTCAACACATTTATCTAGACAGCGCATGTACTAGTGAATAAAACTGACAGTCCTGCCATCTTGGAACTTGCATTTTGTTAATGAAAATATGTGGTATGTTGGAAAGTGTAAGTGCTATGGAGAAAAACCAAGTGAGGAAGGGGTGAGAGACAACAGTGAGTGGGGTGTACTTATAATAGGAGGGTTAGAAGGCCTCACTGAGAAAGTGACATTTCAACATGTGAAATACATGGAGGAGGTGAGGGCGCCACATGGATAAGGGGGAAGAGTGTTCACACAGAGGGAACAGCTAGGACAGAAGTCCTGAAGTGGGTGCAGCAAGCAGGCCAGTATCACTCCAGAGGAGACTTGGGTATAAATCTAGTCCTGCTTCGTTGAGTGCCTAACCTCCCGAAGCTTCAGGTTCCTCCTCTGAAAAAGTAGAGACGAAAATGCTTAGATAACTTGCAGGACTGTAGGGAAGACCAAACGAAAGAGTAAAGGTAAAGAACCAGGGTAATGCCAGGTATCCAGATAAGAGTTTTAATTACAATATAAAGGATGTTTCATAACACTGATTACTGCTTCTGTTTCTTCTTCCTGGAAAATGAAGGAAATAAAAACACACTGTAGGTTTCTCATGAGAAGTAAAGGGTGGCAGAATATGCCACCCCAAAATATGCCTCTTTGGCATAAGGATTATCTTGAGAAACAGCAGACATAAGAGAAGCTCTGAAAACACAGAAGTTACCCTTTTGTAAGGGAAATTTACATCTGTAAGGAAATCCCCCTTTGTAAGGTTATCTCCTTCTCTGTACCAGAAGAGAAAGATGACTAAATCACAAGAAACTCATCCATGGAGAAGGCACCAATTTAAATCTGCATAGCAAACCTTACTTTTGTTTACTATACTTTTCCTGGTCACCTCCCTATAACTGGCCTCTCCCATACCCTTCTCTCATTTGTCTTTAGCTGAAGATGATATTTAAGCCTGAATTCTAAACCACCTCTGAGAGTTACTCATTTTTTCTTGGGCATCTCTCATGTATACATGAAGTATACATGTTTAAATAAACTTCTGTTTGTTTTTCTTTTGTTAATCTGTCTCTTGTTACAGGGTTCCAAGGAGAGAACTTAGAAGAGTAGAGAGAAAATTATTCTTCCTCCCCTACAGGAGTAAATGCAATAATCCATGTAAAGTACTTAGCCCAGAGGCTGACACATAGTAGATACATAATTTATGGCAATTCTCATTATCAGATGTTTCAATAAAGCATTCATTAGTATAGACATAGATAAAATTGGGAGAGCAACAGCAAGCCACCAACCAACAGGGCTGGGAGGAAAACAGGAACTAGGTCCAGGGCCCAAAGAACTAGGAAATAATAAGGGCAATGGATCTGGCAATCAGCGCAGTGAGGATGAATTCCATCAAGGTTTTACTCAAAGCCATGGCAGACTTGGTGGGTAATCTGCTTTATTTGAAGGGGCTGGAGTGGGAGAGACAGCAGAGCAGAGGCAAAAACTAGGTGAATCTGAGGCTTCAGTGTAGGAAAGGAAATATACCCAATAGGTATCATAAAGTTGAGTAGAATCATCATAAGCAGACTTGGCCATAAATGGGCATAATTTGTCAAAGGAAACAGGCTAGGATGGAGGGGAGAGAGATTAATGCAGTATGTCAAGATGATATCCACATATGTGGAAGCCCATAACTGTTAGGTGGGAGTACAGTGGAGAACATTTGGATAAGGATAAAAGTAGAGAGAAAGCAAAAATGATATAGTTGTGGGAGGATACTAAAGACAGTTCCATAAGGAGTAGGAAATAGAAGTTGTATTCTGGAATCAGACAGCAAATGCTGGCCAAGCTATCCAGAAGAATTGCTAGATCCCAGGTTCAATTAAGAACAATGCGTCAAATCCTTGAAAGTCAGAGTATCATGGTAGTTAACTTAATGGACCATAAAGGTGAACAGATTTAATTTCAGATGTATTGTGTGACATTTGATAAATTAACCTCTATTAACCTTGATTTTCTAGCAAGTAAAATAAACATGATGAAATTCTTTTGAGGGTACTATATGAGAAGTCTTTTGAAAATGGTTAAACATTTTCCTAGAATTTCATCTTCCCATTAATGTAGAAATGGCAAAGGGAGTTGCTATTTTGGATTTAATTTTGACCAACAGTGAAGAAGCCATGAGCTGAGTTAGGAACTTCAGAAGAAAGGGGAGAAAACACAAAGCAACCTACATTAGAGCCCTGGATAAAGAGAGGGGCACTCAAGGCAGGAGCCTGAGATCGCATCATTTCTTTCCGTTTCTCCAAGAGCTTCCCAAAGCACAACTTGACAAGAACTTTGGTTTTCCTCTTTCAACTGGACCACCCAGATGGCCACACATTTCCCACCTCTTTGAAATGTTCCCTTTCCCTTTGTCTTTCTGTGACATTTTTGTACAAACATTAATTATTTTTTTTTCCCCTAAGTGGTTCTGAAAGTGCAGAAGTCAGAGTCAGGAGCACTCAAGCTCTCTTTTATTTCCTTTGTCCTGTCACTTCTCTACAAAATTTATTGTTCCTTTACTAAGATACCATATAAGCCCAGGTTTTAACCACTCCTTTGAGTTACTCACCTCTGAGAGCTCTCATGTGTACGCATGATACACATGTTAATAAACTTCTGTTTGTTTTTCTCCTGTTAATCTGTCTTTTATCAGACAGGGTGTTTCCTGCTGAGGTAAAGAGAATGTAAGAGGGTAGAAGGAAAGAGATTCTTTCCCCCCTCTACAATAGGTATGTGATGACACAGAATCTAAAAAGCATAAGCTGCAGGCTTTTTAAGACTTAGGTCCGGATGGGCACAGCATCACTACCACCACATTCTCTTGGTTAAAGCAGTCACAGGGCCAGACCAAATTTGAGATTGTGGGAAATAAATGCCATTTTTCAATGTGGGGAGTGACAAAGAGTAGGTAGCCATTTTTTTTTTTTTTTTTTTTGATCACTTAAAATCTTTTTTTAAGCCAATCATCTTTTTGCACAGTTTGAAAGAAACTTTTCTTTATTTATTTAAAATTTATTTATTTATTTATTTTGGGCTGTGTTGGGTCTTCATTGCTGCACACGGGGTTTCTCTAGTTGCGGCGAGCGGGGGCCACTCATCGTTGCGGTGCGCGGGCTTCTCATTGCAGTGGCTTCTCTTGTTGTGGAGCACCGGCTCTAGGCGCGCGGGCTTCAGTAGTTGTGGCACGCGGGCTCAGTAGTGGTTCGTGGGCTCTAGAGCGCAGACTCAGTAGTTGTGGCACACGGGCTTAGCTGCTCCGCGGCATGTGGGATCTTACCGGACCAGGGCTCGAACCCGTGTCCCCTGCATTGGCAGGCGGATTCTTAACCACTGTGCCACCAGGGAAGCCCTAGGTGGCCATTTTTAATCTACCACACTCATATTTAACCTAAAAAACCTGAAGCCCTTCATATAGACTTGGAAGTACCCAGATTGGGGTTGGAAGTAGGGAAGATATCTGTCCTAGTTGTAGCCTATCGGCTCTCACCCCAAACTCCCAGATTCTTCTCAATTGCTTCTGGTCACTTTATTACCAACTCTCCATTCCTTTTGGGTCTACTTCATCCCCAAACAGGCCCATAGCTGTACCTTCTCTAAGGTAATACTATCACAAGGGTGGTAATGGGGAGCAAAAGGATGGGAAGTCAGACATCAGACACCCCTATTCCTCCAGTCTTGAGCCTCCACTCCCACAGGGAGTGCCCAGCGGGCAGCCATCCCTCTCCCCCAGGCCAGTCCTCCTGCCAACTTATTGAGGATTGTCCTAACTCTCTAGTTTCCTTTCATTTCCTCTCTTACACACGTTTTACTTTTTATCTCCCTCCAAATGAGTCCAGAAGTCATCTTCCATTAGAACAATCTCCTCACCCCAGAGAGAAGCGTGTTGACTTTATTGTGCTGAACCTTATCTCATCTTCCCCACGCCACAGTACTGACCCTGGACCTTGTCTTTCACACCTAAAGGCCCATTCATGTGTGACATGGAAATGACAAGAATTGATTTTATGCTTTTTCTTATGAATATAATAACTTCCACTTTTCTCTCTTACGATTTTTATACATGGCCTCGCCTCTGTTCTGCCAGAGCTGTCTGCTTGCCTTGGGGAGGATGAGGATTGTAGCGGTAGGAAGGCAAAGAGGAAGGGGGAATGATATTCAGCTTTTGATTTCCAGAGCTGTCAGAAATGCAGCGATAGTCTTAAAAACCAGTCTTTGTCAAGAGAGGAAATGATTTCTAAATTCCATAAGCTATCATTAACATATCAAGAGCAGAATCCAGGGGGCTAAAATGAAAGTATTATTCCAGGGAGAGAGAACTGAGGGTAAGAAAAGCACCTGCTACAAAGGGGTAGGAAGACTGGGAAGTGATGTTGTGGGAAGCCCACCTCCTGACCCTAAAGGATTATGGGAAGAGGAAAGGAGATAAAGTTTGTGGGACAGGTGGTAAAAGGAAGTTGTGAGACACTTGTGTTCTTTCCAGGCTAAAGTCCTAGAGGAGGGAGGTCATCAAATCAGTACGAGAGAGCAGATAGCAAAACGGGTTTTGTCCTTTTCTTAATTGGAACCCTTGAGGGAGACTTCCAAGCAGGGCGGTATCCAGTTCCCTGGGGGTGGATGGAATGGGATGCACAGGTGTTTTGCAGAACAGGGAGATGTGCAGAGACAGCTGAGGTAGAGATCTTGACTCCTTGGGGTCTGTGTATGGCTTGTGAGGAATCTAGAGGTTCTCAAATGCCCTCAGGGAGCTGCTGAAAGTAGATGAGGTTCAGGCTGGGGAACTTGCTACAAGATGTCACTGTGTGGAGTTGAGGCAAAGAAACCCTGAGGCTGGGAACTCAAGGTGGGATGGGGAACAACTGAGATTCGTGGCTAGACTTCCAGTGGCTCTGTAGCAACCAGCAAAGGTGTGAGGTAGGCCGAGTGCCAAGGGTGACCTTAACCAAGCTAAGCGAAAAGACAGAGATGAGTTTCTCAGTTGCAGATGTTAGCAGCCACCACCTGTAGGACGCTCAGAAGGACCCTGACTCACACCCACCTTAGTGGGTACCAACCAGCACACACCCAAGGACAGCGCCGGGTGGCCTGCAGTGGAGACAGCAGAAAGACAGACACCACTCCAGCCCCAGCCCCATCTCCCCAGTGCTGACAAGATGTGAGTTTGGTCTACACCTTAGAGCCATAATGGGGAAAGGGAAAGGAACAATCCAGCTCCGATAGGGAGTTAAACTTTAATTGATAGAATGTTTAGTCCTCACAGAATATTTTCAGTCAAATGTACCATTAATTAAAAAAAAAAAGTACCATTAATTAGAAAAGTTGATGTGCTCACCGCACCCCCAAATTGGCTGCTACCCAGCAGGATGGGAACTCGTGAGGATTACGTCTATGACAGAAAATTTTAAAGTTACATGGTCTTTGTACATTTGAGTTTTAGTTTGTGTTCATTTTGCAACTTCATTCCTCGTATATTTCTCAATAAATTGACCAAGTTTCCTACAGAGATGAATTCTTCAGTTCCCCAGTTCCCCCAGGATGCAGAAGTAGCTGTAATTAATTTTTTTTTTTTTTTTTCTTTTTTTTGGCTGCGTTGGGTCTTCGTTGCTGAGCGCGGGCTTTTCTCTAGTTGCTGAGAGCAGGGGCTACTCTTCATTGCGGTGCGCGGGCTTCTCATTGTGGTGGCTTCTCTTGTTGCAGAGCATGGGCTCTAGGCACACGGGCTTCAGTAGTTGTGGCACATGGGCTCAGTAGTTGTGGCTTGCAGGCTCTAGAGCACAGCAGACTCAGTAGTTGTGGCACGTGGGCTCAGTAGTTGTGGCTCGCGGGCTCTAGAGCGCAGGCTCAGTAATTGTGGCGCATGGGCTTAGTTGCTCCGCGGCATGTGGGATCTTCCTGGACCAGGGCTCGAACCCGTGTCCCCTGCATTGGCAAGCGGATTCTTAACTGCTGCGCCACCAGGGAAGCCCCTGTAATTAATTTTTAAAGCAAAAATATTTCTTCCCTTTTCATCAGAAACCGTTATTCCTTCTAAACTCCCCATTTCTCATGTTTTATTTAGAAAGACCCAGAACTGGGAAAACACAAAACTCAGATCATGAAGCAATTTCTGGCACCTCCCCTCTGAAAAACTTGACCCTCAGTAGCTCCTGCCACCTTTCCATGTGCTTTGCTGCTTGTCTGGAGGGAGCTGTCAGAAGCTCTGTGGGTGGAGTGGCCCAGGTGTATTGGGAGCCACATCCCAGCTGACCCAGTTCTGTGATCTTTTCTAGGTTCCCGTCTGTCTCAGCCTCAGGTAACTGTCCAGCTGAATTACAAAAATAAAATAAAATAAAATTCCTCTTTTTCTTAGTTTGAGATAAAGTTGGAATTTTTCAAAAGGTATTTTCAGTAAGAAACTGAGAGGTAATAAAAGAGAAACACAGTAAAATATAAAAACCAAGGGTTTTTTGGATTACAGATTTATTACAGTAAATGGAGGAGGGTTGGGGGGATGCCCAGGCCAATATCGTCTCAGATGCACAGCTTTTAGGGCGTTCAGCCATGGCCTCCTTTTCCTCCTCTTTATCCTGCCAGAGGACTCTTGTCCCGGATTCAGAACTACAGCTCGTGATTTTCTTCTTCCTTGAAGCAGTGGTTTTCACCTGGGGCGGGGCTGGGGGCGGTTTTAGCCCTAGGGGACATGTGGCAATGTCTGGAAACACTTTTGGTGCTCACAACTTAGGGAGGGCGGTGCTACTGGCTTCCAGTAGGGAGAGGCCAGTGAGGCTGCCAAACATCACACAGTGCACAGGACAGCCCTCACAGCAAAGAATCATCCTGCCCCAAATGTTGGTTTTGCTGAGGTTGAGAGAACCGATTTTGAGAGTCATATCCTGTATGACAATTAACTGCTATGGTCAAAGGATTGTTCTCATTGGAAAAAAGACAAAACCACACTTCTATATTAATTAACTAACTAATCAATCCATTCGTGTATCAAATATCTTTTTGGTATCGACTGTGTGCATGACCTTGCTAAGCAATGAACAAGACAGACAGCCTTTTCCCTTGCAGAGCTTATGGGCAAATGCAAAAGAGGGTCATTAAACATAAAAGTATACAAATGTTATATTTAATTGTAATTGTGATAACGCCACAAAAAATATGGGCAGATAGGAGTGTACATATTTGAAGGGAAAACTAGCTTTTTTTAAAAAAAATCAATAGAGTATTGTTATATTTTCTTTTTTAATATTTTTTTTGGTAAACTTATTTTATTTATTTTATTTTTGGCCGCATTGGGTCTTCATTGCTGTGCACAGGCTTTCTCTAGTTGCAGCGAGCGTGGGCTACTCTTCATTGCGGTGCCCGGGCTTCTCATCGTGGAGGCTTCTCTTTTTTTTGGAGCACGGGCTCTAGGCGTGCGGGCTTCAGTAGTTGTGGCACACGGGCTCAGTAGTTGTGGCACACGGGCTCAGTAGTTGTGGCACACGGGCTTAGTTGCTCAGCGGCATGTGCAATCTTCCCGGACCAGGGCTCAAACCTGTGTCCCCTGCATTGGCAGGTGGCTCCTTAACCACTGCGCCACCAGGGAAGCCCCTGTTATATTTTCTAAAAATTAAAAAATTCATTGAAAAAAATTTTAATGTTTTATTCCCTTAAACTTTCATCATAACCGTTTTCATCATAACCAAGAACATAGTCTCCTTTGTCATCCTTGGTTTTCCAAAGGAGAACTGTGACTCTCCTTGTTTTTAAAACGTTCATTTAAATCCCTTTTCCAAAATGTAATAGCCTATTGAAGATTGTTTGCTGCTGAGCACAAGCCCTACCCTCCCTGTGGATACCAAAGCAATTCTGGGAAGGGCCGGGGTTGGAGGGCAACGTTGGGTTAATCCAAGAATTAAGACCGAAGTGACAGCCACCAGTTTCCAGCTGGTGGTCAATTCCCTTTCCTGCATAAAGATACTCAGTAAGCAACAAGATCCATATTTCACAATGTGAGTCTATGGTCTTTTCCCAGGGGTGTTAATCACGGAAGCCTTCTTTGGGGAAAGGAACAGTTAAATTGAGACCTGAAGGATGAATTAGGCAAAGTTGGGAAAGATGAAAGCAAGCATTCCAAGAATGTGAAGGTCTAGTAGGTGCAGGCTGGCATATCAAAATAACCCTTAGACACAGAAAAAGTACTCACTGTGGTCTCTTCCTTACTTGTTGTTCAAAGAGGTCAAAACTTTACTTTTACACAGGATCCTGAATGTGTAGCCCTATTTAGGGGGAAGCGAGTGGTGGCAGAATTTGTTTTACAGTGACTCACTGAACAATAAGCCCCAACCAGCTCTCCTGCAAATCTGTGACAACAAAATTATGACAGATGCGTACAAAAACCAAGCGGCGGGTATTCTCTACTGAGAATGCGTAAGGCTATGCAGCAAATGTTTATGTAGACCTGGCTGAGGGTCACACCAGGGCAGACTTTCATTTCCCTTTTGAGATCAAATATTTCGTGGAGAAGGTGATGAAGACTAGGGAATCCTCTCCCAAAAAAGGCACAGATGCATATATATCCAAACATTTGCATACAGTTCATGGTGTTTCCAGTTCTGAAGCTCATCCATCTCAGGTAAACACAGCTGCTCTCAAACTATAACAATGGAACCAACACAAGATTGGAAGTCAACTATACTTCAATTAAAAAACAAAACAAAACTATGACAATGGATAAGGAAGATCATGCTGGGGGTGGGAGGCATCGTGCCCTGTCTTGGACGTAATGAGTTTGAGGTGCCTGTGACAGGATATTCAGGTGGAAATGTCCCAGGACTGGTTTTGTATGATTTTATAAGTGTGTTTAAATCGAGAGGAAGTGGGTGGGTATGTATCAGTACAATGGGCCCCATCCCAAGAGTCCAGATTCTCCTGTGTCCATATTTAGAAATATTTTTTTTCTTGGGAAAATGTTAATTGTAGAAAAATTTCCTGGGTTTCTGTCTATTTAAAATATGACCCACCCTTTGCATTTTTAAGGTCATTTTCATAATCACTGTCTCCTGCAGAGCCTGATTAAAAAAAGGTCAGCCCTGTGGATGTCTGGGGAGCCAATCTATGAGGAGAGGCTGAAATAGTAAATGTGGTTGAAAGAAATACTGCATAAATCTTCTGCTCCCCACCCCATCACCCTGCTCAAGGAGCTGCCCAAACTGCCCTCTGAGGAAGCTGAGTCTATGAGCTGCACTGCTTTTCTTTGTTGTTGGGTATAAAGTTGGGGGCTGTAGACTGCTGATATATGGCCCCCCAAAAGACATCCACATCCTAATCCCAGGAGCCTGTGAATGTTACCTTATATGGCCTTTGGCCTTGTAGGGCCAAAAAGTCTCTGCAAATGTGATTAAGGATTTTGAGATGGGGAGATTATCCTGGATTATTTGCATAGGTCCTTGTAAAATGGAGGCAGAGGGAGATTTGACACAGATAGAAGAGGGGAAGGCAGATGGAAGAGGAGGCAGTGTGACTGCAAAGGCAGAGGTTGCAGTGATGTGACCACAAGTCAAGGAACACCATTAGCCACCAGAACGGAAAGAGGCAAGGAAGAGACTCTCCCCTAGAGCCTCTGAAGGGAGGACAGCCCTGCTGACACCTTGATTTCAGCCCAGTGATATTCATTTCAGACTTCTGGCCTTCAGAGCTGGGAGAGAATAAATTCCTGTTTTAAATCACCAAGTTTGTGGTAGTTTGTTACAGCAGCCGTGGAAAACTAACTATGGGGCTAAACTAGTCAGTAGAAGAGGGGGCAAATGGTCCAGATCAGAGCCTATTTGTCTCAGGTTTTTCATGAAGTTTTCCGGTTTCCTTTCCATTTTCAACCCCAATATTTCTTTCTGAATCCAAGTAAATCTTCTCTCACCTTGACACTTGTAGCGTAAAGCTCCACTGTCCTATACAGACTAACTGATTTTGATTTACTAGTACAAAATTCTATTCTGTTTGTTTTGCCTCCTTCCCCCCTCAGCTTATGTTTCCTGCCCCCTATAAATAATCATTTATTGTTTGGGAAGAATCAGTCTGTCTTTGTCTCTCTCCCCTTCCCTATCCCCTCCTATTGTGCTTGATCTTAAAATACAAGTTACATACAGTAAACAGCCTCTTCTTTCTTTTCCTGTGATTTCCTTCATTCGGCAGTGTAGAACTGTGAGGCTGCTTGCCCCCAAGTGTTTGAAGCCACCCACAGACTTCGAAGCACTCTCTCTAGCAGCTGACAACACGCAACACAATCAAATGACAGTCACGAAGGCCGCCATCATTAGTTTCACAAATCCACTATGAAAATGGGTCTGTAGGAAGTAAGAAAAAAGGTAAAATGGTATTCCATGCCTGGAATTTTTAAAACTGAGAAATGGGAAATAAATTGGGCCAGATGATTATTTTAAACTAACCAGTGGTGAGAGTGGGAACTAAAAGCAAATCTACATCAGAGAATTTGGGGAATCAAAACAATCCACGTGAAGTCTTTTTGCCTGAAGACCTGCTAGTGCTTCTGGGAGAAATGGCATAGAGAGGACTCTAGGAGGACGGCCAAGAGATGAGGCACCAGGATCTCAGGTGAGAACATCATATAACGCAGGGGTCAGCAAACGATGGTATGGACCAAGTCTGGCCCACCATCTGCTTTTGTAAACAAAGTTTTATTGGAACACAGTCATGTCCATTCATTTACATATTGTCTATGGCTAGTTTTGAACTGCAACGGCAGAGCTGAGTAGCTGTGATAGAGACTGTATGTCACATAAAGCCTAAAATATTTACTATTTTGTTCTTTACAGAAAAATATGCCAACTCCTGTTATAATGAAATTGTAGCAGCAGTTCTGGGTGTAGAAAGTAAGCTCAAACAATGAGAAATACCAAGAATTACCGAGTGTATTAGTTTCTTAGGGCTGCCGTAACAAATTATTGCAAACTGGACAACTTAAACAACAGAAATTTGTTCTCTCATAGTTTAGGAGGCCAGAAGTCCAAAATCAAGGTGTGGGCAGGGCTGTTTCTTCTGGAGATTTGAAGGAGAGTGGATTCCATATCTCTCTCTCTCTGGCAGCTTCTGGTGGCTGCCAGTGATGTTTGGCTTGTAGGCACATGATTTCAGTCTCTGCCTCTGTCTTCACATGGTCTTCTCCCCATGCCTCTTTGTGTCTTCCCCATTTCTGTCTCTTATAAGGACACGTCATTGAATTTAGGGCCCATCCTCAATCCAGGATGATCTCATCTCGAGATCCATAACCTAATTAATTGTATCTGCAAAGACCCTTTTTCCAGATAAAGTCATATTCACAGGTACCGTGGGTCAGGACTTGTTTGGAGGGGACACAGTTCAATTCCCTGCACCACCAAGAATATGTTAGTCACATTGGGGATAAAGGAGGCAGCCTGAGGGCCTTGAAAATTGCCACGCACATCGTGCACCCACTCTTGAATGTAGCCTTAGGAGACAGTGATTACATAAATATTTTATCGATTTTGACAAAAAGTTAAAAGTTTTTACATATTCAGGAATATATTGAATCCACAGACAACCCTGAACTTTCATCTGATAATCTGGTTTTTACTTTCTTTCCTTATTCAGTTTTGTGTCACTGAACTTTATGGTCTACATGTAGAAAATCTGGGGAATTTAAGCGATTGTGGCCCTAAAAACAGCAAAGTAAACAAAAGACAGACAGTAAGAAGAGGAGAAGAGGCTCAGGACCAGGAAAATTGGCTCCTGCAACCTCCGTTGTTGAGAAGCATCAGGTTGGGAAGCCCTTGGATAGCAGCAGGGAGGGAATCCAGTGAGTCCTTTTAAGTCTGCAGGAATCTCTTTTGTCAGAGAGGTTTTTTTGTTTATCTTTCTTTTAAATCTGTGACTTGAAAACAAAGAAGTGCAGCTGCGCTCTGCGTGTCTCATCTTGTTCTTTGTTTTATTCTCTTTACCAGATTTCAGACTAACTGTTTAGCAGACAAAACTTGGGGGGAGAAGGAATGCAGCCTGTATTTCTGCTAGGATCCCTTCTTTTTACCCCCATCAAAATATGTACCATTCTGACCAGAATTCACAAGCAGGGGTGGAAAGAGGGTGGGGAGAACCCGCAGTCAGGTTGGCACTCTTTTGAGACTGTCTGAGTAGACGTGACAGTTTTCTCATAGGGATTGTCCTTGACTGGCACTAAAACCAAGCTGGAGAGAAAGAATCAGGGAAATCAGGACTCCTCTCCCAGGAATGGGAAACGACAGCACCTTGAGGATGTGTCAGGGGAGCCCCAGGGCAGGAGAAAGGAGACAGTCACAGTAGGTACCAAACTGAGAACACCCTGTGCTAATGTCTTTCTGCTTGAAATACCTCCTCCTTTCTCCTGTGTGAACCTCCAGGAGATGGGACAAATCAAGGCTCCACGACCTCTTGTAATTTTTAGATATTTTCTAAGAATTCACACCCATGGCACACTGGTTTCTTTATTCTTCACTCATTTGTGGCAAAGTTTCCTGCCTTCATTAAATGTGACTTGCATTTTCTAAGCTGCACAAGCCTAGTGAAAAGGACGTCTATAACAGTGATTAAAAACAAACAAACACTTTTCTAAATGCTGTGGAGGGGAGATACAGTTTTTCCTTTACCATCTTAGAGTTAGACAGAATTAACAGGAGAAAAGCATACAAACTTTATTAACATGTACATGGGAGCCCTCCCAAGAAAAACGAAGACCCAAAGAAGTGACTAGGCCTAGGTGTTTACATATTGGGTTGAACAAAGAGTAACACTTGTAGAAAGGTAACTAAAATATGCGAGGTTTACTATATTAGGCATTAAAACTGAGAAGTTTAAAAATCTTTATTAAATCACTTTAAAACAACGAGAAAGCTGTTACGTGTTAACAAATACATTTTTATGCAAGGTATATATTTCAAAATATTTTTTTAAAAAGAAGAGAAGAAAATCCAGCCAATAAACCATAAAAGCAGAGATATGTGCTTCTAACAAATCAACCTCAGTGCCCCCGCCAGCCAGCCCTACTCTCTTCCCCGTAAAGAGAACTAAAAGATAAATGAATATGCTAATTAATTCCATTTGTGGCCTTCCCACTCGTCAGAAACACAGGCATCTCTTCCCTAAAGCTAAAGGAATCTTCATCATGCTATATCAATTTCCAAATGAACAAATAAATAAAAATATTTGAGGAGATTAAAGGGTTATTTTAACAAGGTCTGTTTGTACAGCTTTCTCTCAGCCTCGACACCATCTCTGGTGATAAGGATGTTTCTTCCTCCTGGCACAGAGAGGGTACCTTTCACGTGGAAATTTTATCTCTTGCTTTTTAGGGGAAAAAAAGGAAGGTCAGATTCTGGCATCTGCTGTTTTTCAAGTGCCTTTAGCTCAAAATAATTAATATGTCAAAGCAGCATAATTTGGGGTGACATGGTCTGCATTCCTTCAGTACCACTTATTCCGCTGGAACTATTGCTCCTCTCAAATTTCTTTTATCAAATTCCAGGGTATTGTAATTCACAAGCTAATGTACAGGCTTGGGAATCAAAGAGACCTGGGTTTAGATTCCAATTCTACCACTTGCAAGCTAAGTAATCACAGTTGAGGTTAGGGGTGCCAACTCCCATGAAGTTGAAAATTCGAGTATACCTTTACAGACGGGTCTTCATATCCATGGTTCCGCATCCTTGGATTCAACCAACCCCTTTTCGTTTGGCCCTGTAGTACCTATTTATTGGAAAAAAAAAAAAAATCCATATGTAAGTGGACCTGTCAACTGTAGTTGACTTCTCTAAGCCTCCTTTCCCTCATATGTAAAGTGGGGATAAAAACATACCTACTGTATAGAAAGGAGTTATATAGAAAGCCTGGGGCTGCTATCATCAGAAAGCCTTGATCGCAAGGTTGGCCCTTGGCTGGTGTCTGAGAATTTGGATTTAGGGAGGGTTCCCACCATTTCCTAAATGATAAGAATGGTTCACTGAGCCTAAACTGGTTGTAAAACAATGTGGTTTGTGCTGAACACCGGCTTTCCTTTTGGGAGTCTGATTTTGGCACATGCTCGGCAGAGAGTGCCTATGTTACCAGCCCCCAATAAAAACCCTGGGCCCTGAGACTCTAATGAGCTGTTCCCCAGTGGACAGCACTTCTCCTGTGTTGTCACAACAAGTAGCTGGAAGAATTAAGCACATTCTGTGTGATTTAGGACTCTTGGAAGCTTGTGCTTGGTTTCCTCTAGACTTTGCCCCATGTGCCTTTTCTCTTTGCTGATTTTGTTTTGTATCCTTTTACAGTAATCTCAGCCTTGAGTAGGACGGTGTCCTGAGTCCTGTGTGTCCTCCTAGTGAATCATTGAAACAGGGTTGGTGTGGAGAGAGGTTGTTTTGAGAACTCTTGTCTTGGTTTGTTCCGGCTGCCATACAAAATACTACAGATTAGGTAGCTTATAAACAACAGAAATTTATTTCTCACAGCTCTGGAGTTGGGAAGTCAAAGATCAAGCTGCTAACGTATAGTGACTCTCTGAAGGCCCTCTTCCTGGTTCAAAGCTGGTACCTTCTTGGGACTTCCCCGGTGGTCTAGTGGTTAAGACTCTGTCTTCCAAGGCAGGAGGTATGGGTTCGATCCCTGGTTGGGGAACTAAGATCCCACATTCTGTGGGGTGTGGCCAAAAATCTTTAAAAAAGCTGCTACCTTCTCACTATGTCCTCACATGATGGAAGGGGCAAGGGATCTCTGTGGGTCTTTTAGGGGGCACTAATCCCATTCATGAGGGTTCCTGCATGATGGATGGAAGCACCTCCCGAAGGCCCCACCTAATCTATCACCTTTGGGGGTTAGGATTTCATTTTAGCAAACTCTCAGGAAAACTCCTCCCTGGGTTCCTATTTCTCTTCTCCTTTCTCCCCTTATCTCCCTGTTCTTCATCAGAAAGGTCCAGGACCCACCTGACAGGAGGGGCAGGCAGCCATATTGATCAAGTCAGAATTCTCTTTGGCACATGGGGAAAATGAAATGACAGGGAACCTCCACACAGGAATTTTTTTTTTTTTTTTTTTTGGCTGCGTTGGGTCTTTGTTGCTGCACAAGAGCTTTCTCTAGTTGCAGCGAGCGGGGGCTGCTCTTCGTTGCGGTGCGCGGGCTTCTCAATGCGGAGGCTTCTCTTGTTGCAGAGCACGGGCTCTAGGCATGCTGGCTTCAGTAGTTGTGGTGCATGGGCTCAGTAGTTGTGGCTCGCGGGCTCTAGAGTGCAGGCTCAGTAGTTGTGGCACACGGGCTTAGTTGCTCTGCGGCATGTAGGATCTTCCCGGACCAGGGATCGAACCGTGGCCCCTGCATTAGCAGGAGGATTCTTAACCACTGTGCCGCCAGGGAAGTCCCAGGAATTATTTTTGTTCTGACAAACATCTGAATTAGTGTTGTCTATTTCAAAGTAGTCGCCTTGAGAGGCTCCACCCTTTATTACCAATGATCCAAACATTTGGGGATATTTATTCTTGTAACTGGCTTACAAACCACTGTAAAAAAAGTCCACTGCATCCCTTTGTAGTCACACTCCGTAGAATGTAGCTCCCACCAGGCACCCCTGTGACTTTCAGGATTTACCTCTTTAATTGTCACAGCCCTCCATTGTTCTGAGCTGAGAGAGGACTAGCTTAGAGCCTCTCAGAGGGCACTGGGGCCATCTGTAGGGCTACTGGTGATGATCAACAATGCCTAGGGACCCGTGGCCTTGACATAGGTAGGTACAGGAGAAGGTGAAAGAGGAAGGAAGAAAAGTAAACATATATATAGAAGAGCCAAACAACAAGAGTAAAAAGAAGGCAAAATAGAAGAGAGGAAGGAATTAAAAAAAAAAAAAATGAAGTACTTTTGAAAGCAGAGGAACAGTTTATGACTCAGATTCTCCAACCTCTGAATGAGTGAAGTCTGATACTCTGGTTTATAGCTGGTTCCCAGCCACCAGGTGAAAGGGGGTGCAGTGGGCGTGGGAGGAGGAGGTGGGAGGGTGTGAAGAGGGGCTGCCCAGAGACACTAGTTCTGGGTTTTGTTATCTGTTAAGAAGTTTCTCTCTTGGTGATTAAACTTTGCTCAAAGAAAGTTGGGCTATGAAGCAAGCTACCCAATCTATCAATAAAAAAATCGTGTCCTTTCTTTTCAAAGTTCTGAAGCCATTATCTGTGGTGTGACAGCTGACTACAATAGAATTAATTATCATATCACAAATGGTGGATTAAGGGATGAATGAGTGAAGGAAGTAGGTGGACAGGCCTATTATAACTGAGAATACAGTTTGATTAATAGAAGGAAAAGCTGGGGAACAAAAAAGAAAAATCAAAGGGAAAAGACTACTTTAAAAAAAGAGATAGGTATATAACTGGTTCACTTTGCTGTACAGCAGAAACTAACACAACATTGTAAAGCAACTATACGTCAATAAAAATTAATTTAAATAAAGGGAGAGGGAGAAAAATTGATGTAGAGAACTTAAAACAATAGGTTATAGGTTGTAAACAGTATATCAATACATAATGATATAAAAAGGAAAAAAAATCTGCGCTCCTTTCCTACCCCACCCCACTTCTAAATTTCACTGATGACATAGGCAAAAATCACTCCTATATGTGGCTGCACTCATGTGTGTGTGTGTGTGTGTGTGTGTGTGTGTATAAAAACAATTTATTTAAATTACCTGAGTTATGTACCTGGTACTATTTTACACTGTATATTTGCCTCCAGAGTATAAAATAAGTTAGATGACTAATGATAGACCCAGAAATTACTACTGAATAATTTTAACCTTTAGCTTTAATAAAAGTCCTTAAAACAAAAACATATAGAGAACCTGTATAAAATCTTGTTGGAATTTTTTTCATCTTTTTTTCCCATAACTGACATCCAGAAGCAAGCTGCCTGAGGAATTAATCTGAATGTTTTGTCATCTTGCACATTATTTGATATTTTTAAAGACAGCTTTTGCTATTGAATCAGGGATAGTGCAGTCCCTAAGAAATTACTAATTACTAAGAGATTACTTATTCTTTATTAACAGATGTGTTTTATTATTCTACTCAACATTTTAATATAGGAAATTTGTTTTAGTAGACTAGTTTGAAACCAGGGTCACTTGACAAAAATAGATTTTATAGAAAAGTGAAAAGCAGTAGTGTACTCTAATGATAATTGAAAAAAATTTATTCTCAGGTAGACAACATATGCCAGTGTTTCTTTTATTAATCAATTGGATATCTTAGGAACACAAAAGATTGCAAAAGGCTCATGCATACATTAAAATGTTTATCATTGGCTTTCATTTCATAAAATGAAATTCTTACTAAAACTATTCATACGAATATAAAATATAAAATTTTAATACATTTGTTATCACTTTGGTGCCTTGGTACTTAGTTTTGTTATGATGCTCTAAAGTAGTTCACAACCTTGACTGCACATTAGAATTATCTTGGGAATTTAAAAAAGAATCCTGCTGCCCCAGGCAGCAGCTCAGACCAATAAATCAGAATCTCTTGGTGGAACATGGTATTTTTTTTAAAAACATCCCAGGTGATTCCAATGTTCTGTCAAAATTTTGAGCCACCAATTTAAGTAGTCCTTGATCAAGCCTAACTTTAATCATCACCTCTGTTAGAATCATTCCCTCCTCTGCACTAAAAGGAGAGCACATAGCAAATCGTATCTTTGCAAGTCAGGTCTGTGTTTCCTTGTTTTTTAATCTTCAGTACCTGATAGGTGCTCAATAATGCAATGACTGAATGAACACACATATCTCCAGCCATGTTGGGTCATGGAGGAAGGTTGCCACAATTTTCAAGATAGCAGATTCTGCCAGAGCATATAGAGAGATGACGTGACTCATTTAGTTACATTACACAGCTCTGAGTCACCTGGCACTTAACCAGTCAAAAGTTTCAGAACCTGATATTTCAGATCCTTATCCAGTGGGCATTTTTATCCTGGGAGCCGGGACTGAGGATGCAGCTGACTGAATCAGCCCAGGGCTTGTCTTCGGGAAGCATTGGGAAGCCGAAGCTGCTCCCCACTTATGTAACCATAAGCACAAGCATGACCCATGGGATGTGATCCGAACATTATTTTCATCTCCCTCCGTCACGTTAAACTCAGTTCAGTGGGGAAAATCTTAATCTTGTCCGTCGATAGTCTTGCATCACTCTGAGTGGTATTTTCTTGGAGTTATAAAAGTCTCATTTTAGAAACAATATATTCAGTCTCACATAATAATCAAAAATCAACCTGAAGTTGGGGTTAAACCATCACCCTGTCTCCACGCCCGGGCTGCTTCTCAAGCCTGTGGTGGGGAGGAGTTTGTGGTCCTTCTGTTCTCTCCTTTCTCTCAGCTCCCCTGTGCTACCTGTGATGTCTCTCTTGTTGGAGTCAACGTAGGGAGAGTGAGGAAAAAGAAGGGGAAATGATGTTACCACTTGGCTGAACGTGGAATTGGTTAAAGCTGGAAATTCCTGGATGGGGCTGGCAGGTGGTTGCAATAAATTCTCTTCTTGTGGGGGCTTTTTGGGTTCTTCAGAGCTTTCTTGTTGGGTTCCTTGCTCTTGCAGTTCCCTGGACCTGTAGTGATTGATCTCTGCTCTTGGTGGCCATCTGTGATGCCTTCTTCACCCAGAGGTTCACCTCTGAAAGAAGAGCCTCTTTTAGCTGAGGTCTCTGTGCCCCTTCAGGCAGCCCTTTTAGGCTGAGAGGACCCCACACTGCCCCTATCCTTGGCCCGCGCTGGTCCATCCTGCACTCAGGCATTCCTTCCCTCCCCTTCACCTGGGGTCAGGCTGTCTCTACGCAGCATCGCCCAGCTGGCTCCAGCGTGGGGGTAGCTGCCTTTGGAATTCCAAGGTGGGAGTCAGCCACCATACACAGGCCACTTTATCTTTCTCAGGCCTGAGGGAGGGACCCATCCTCTTTGTCCCTTAATTGTAGGGAGCACTCGAGAGGCACTCAATGCAATTGCCTTCAGGTCTCCATCTTCAAGATCAAAGAGGTGCACCTCCACTGTCTTCAGTCAGCCTCCCTGGAAGCAGAGCCCGAAATGGGGATTCTTGTTCAAGTGATTTTTTGAGGAACTGTTCTCATTAGAAGAGGAGCGAGGAGAACAGGATAAAGCTGGGGGAGAGAGGGAAGCCAAACGAGAAAGTGATCCCAGCTAGAGACTAGCTTCAATCTGATCCCAGAGGGAAAACCCTGCAGACAAAGTGCATGACGAAGGCAGTCCCACCTGGAGGCCAGGAGTTCAGTTTATATCCTCCTGCTGGTTGGGCTGAGGTTTGCTGGGCTGATCTGGGTGGAGGTGTGTAGCCTACAGGTCCTGGCTGGCCGAGGACAATTCTCCAGAGAAGCGGGCAGCTGAATGTGGTTATGGGTGGGGAAGGGGGTTGTCCAATTTTTCAACGTGATCTGGAGGGGCATTAACAATATCCACTATACCCACCCACTCCCTCCCTCCAAAGATACTTTTTCTCCTCGGTCTCATCTTGATCTCTTGGAGCAGTTCAAGGACTATGGAACAAATTCTTGGAGACGTTTCCTTTTAATTGTACTAATTGGGAGGGGGAATGTCATCTCACTTTGGTATCTGACATCTTTCATCTCGCCCCCTCAGCTGAAACAGAGGCAGGAAATGTTCCATTCTAACATCCTCTTGCTTTGGGGAGTGTTCAGGTGTTTCTTTTACACCAGTGACCACCGAGCCTAATGGCTAAACCCACAGGACAGGGTCCAGAAAGGCAAGTGAACTCAAAACCATGTCTAGTGGCTTCCCTGGCAGCTCTGATGGACCTGTACTCTTCATACTCTTTCCTCAACAGACCCCACTTGAGATACTGTCCATGAAATTGAACACGGTCAACTGGAACAAACCCATGACTTTCTCATAAAAAAGCAAGCGCATTAAGTAAACCTAATTAACAAGCCACAGAGAATGACTTTTCGAGTATCCGTGACCAAGCTGGGGCTAGAACAGCTTTTTAGAAATCTTACATTCAGGATTCAGCATTCAGGAGCTGCAGGAGAGCAGAGAGGAGAGGCAGTGACCTGGTATGGCAGTGCATCACTGATGTCCCGAAGAAGCCCGGGGGTAGGGAGCCCCCACTGCAGAGAAGCCGCAGAAGGGCTAGAGTTAATCAGGGGTGAAGAGGAACCCAGAGAGCTGACAGTCAGCTGGTTTCCCATGCCCTTTTCCTCCTTTTCCTCCCCTGTTATATAATTTCCTGATTCCTACTGAAAAGATAGGAAATAGTCCGTGACCCATTCCTGTCCAGAGTTCTCTCTTCACTGCTTCAGCAGGATGTAGGAGCTGGAAGGCACCCTAGGCTTTATCTAGAAAAGCTTCCGTCTCTCACAAATGAGGAACTGTGGCACAGAGAGGTTATTATGAAGTGTTTGTGGGCTGGTGACTCACAGGAAAAACCTGACCTCCACAGCCTTAGAATATGAATTCGTTGTAAAGATTGAAAAACCAGGAGATTTCTTTCTCTCTTTCTCTCTCTCTCTCTCTCTCTCTCTCTCTCTCTCACACACACACACACACACACACACACACACACACACACGCACGCACATCTTTTGGAAAACTGGAGACCTGGCCACAAGAGGCTTTTAGTCTAGCACGGCAGTAACCCCCCATTGGTTATTATAGTTTTCATACAATCTAGTGTGCTGTGTCCCATACCCAGCCAGTTTGATCTATCTTGCCCACCTGGTCCCTATAGGTAACTGAGTTTGTGGCTTCTCAGTGATGGTGTTTATCCAGAGTCACATAGCTAGCGACAGACTTGGGTAGGGGATCATGTCAAAACTGAAACTTAGTAGGCACTGGCAAGAAAAGCATAGAGGGGCCAGGACCTACAACCCCACCCCCTGCCGCCCCTATCCCCCACCCCTGGTCCAGAAGTGGTGTTGGATGTTGAGCCAAATTGGAAGGAGAGTTCAGCCAGGATGGCAAAACCAGCTCCGGTGAGTGTGAGGAAAGCATAGGTGGTGGTGCTCGTCCACGCCCCTCAGCAAGACCTGGGGGTTCAGGAAATTGAAGCGAGCACAATGACACAGTCTTGTGGCAAACCACTGGTTGGCATTGGGAACAATCTGGCAGTGGATTAGCAAGGCCCCAGCCACAGGGCTGGCAGTCAGGAGTAGGATCCCGGTCCCAGTTTGGAGGAATGGTCAGAACAAGGCAGAACTCAATCTTTAAAGAAGAGCTATAATATCAGGAGAGATCTAAGGGTGAGAGCATAATCCTGGGACTCAGTTATGCGGCTAGAGCTGGGATGGGAAGTCAGAGCCGACCTTGGAGGTGGCTGACTTTTTGCAGAGCCACGTGGACTCTGTGAGTTGCTCCTTGCTGTGGTCCTAGAGCCTGGGGTGGGGGCTGAAGGGGTCCGTTAGCTGAGAGCTCAGCGTGGAGACAAGAGTGTCTTAGGATCGGGCAACCAAGCCAGGGACACATTCCTGATCAGACTCCTTGACCTGGCCCCTGACCCACTATTTCTCATTCACCTGCAAACCCAACCTTCACATAATTAAAAGACTGACTTTGCCCTCAGTCTTCACCACATCTCTTCTCATATTTATAAATACCAACTGGAACAAAACAAAGAGAGAATTCTGAGAATTCTTCAGCTTGGCAGCAGGTGGAAAAATGAACCCACGATGCTGTCAGGTATCATGTGAAGCAACAATGGTGCTTGTCAGCTGTTACTTTCAGTGACCATTAAGTTTGATGAAATAACCCAGTTGTACAAAAAGGGGAAAAAATAAGTGACAGCTATGGAGACAGATGGTGAAAGGCTTTTTTCTGCACCTACAGATAAAAAGTCTACTGAAATACCTCTAAAGGTGACCTTCTTAGACAATTGTGCCTCACCGTGAAGTGACTCTAGTTTCTAGGGCATGTTTCTTTTTGTTAAATTGTGGAAAAGATAAATCATTTAATCTGGGCAAAAAATAAACACCAATAAGGTCAGCCAGGCTGAACACGTAATCATTACCAATATTTTCTGGGTCCCTGCTCAGGGCCAGGTGCCATGCTAGCTACTTTATGTCTCATCTAATTCTCACAACAATCCTAAGAGCTAAGCATCTATTATTATCTCTGTTTGCATATGCGGCTTAGAAAAGTGAAGTATTTAAGTTACTCAAGTGCACACCACAGGTGAGAAGTAGAGTCTGATTCAGGGCAGCTCAGCCTGTCCCCAGAGGCAAAGCATGGAAGTCCTCTCCAGTGGCACCAGCCCTGATGTGGCAGTGTGCTAGTTGACTGCCCAGTATCCATTCCCCTGTCCTCCTTAGCAAGAGAATCCCACATGTATTCAGGGTGGCAATACTAAAGAACTCCCATCTACCAGTATAGTTGATACCTTGCCTTGATGGCCCCAATTAATGACTTCCCATGTGCCCATGCCCTTTGCAGTGGGACTTGTAATAATAACCTTGAGGTTCCCTAACCTCTCCTCCTCTCTTGGCCCAGCCTGGTCCCCACTCCCCTCTGTTCCCTCTAGGAAGGTCCTGGCCACCCCTAACCTTTCCCCACTGGCTTCACAGCCCTCTCTCTGGGACTGTTGCAGGACCAGAAGCACAGAGTACAGTTCCTCCAGGAGCCTTAATTATCTGTCTCAGCCCCCAGGGCTTATCTGTACTTGGAGAATCTCACAAGGAAGCCCAGGAGCACCCGCTGCCTGGGCTAAGGAGGTCTTATCTCTGAGGGGTTTAAGTGCTGTTTGCAAT
Source organism: Eubalaena glacialis (assembly GCF_028564815.1). NCBI lineage: Eukaryota > Metazoa > Chordata > Mammalia > Artiodactyla > Balaenidae > Eubalaena > Eubalaena glacialis. Next base: position 43,307,315 of record NC_083726.1, read on the forward strand.
AATTTTATATCTTATTTATTTAGTGATGTAAATATTTTATACTGTATGTGAGCAATCAGAGTACAGTGTTAATTCTATTAGCATAGCATAGCTAACATTTAGTCAGGGCTTACTCTGTGTTAGGTACTGTTCTAAACCCTTTACATGGATTCTGGCATTTATTTGGTTATTCAGTTATTTGCTTATTAGTAAATTGGTTATATAGATTTAGAATATATTGTAAACCACATTTCATATATATGCACATATATAAAAGTATATATTATATAAAGCTGAAGTTCCCAGCTTATCCATTAAAGTACTATTTAATCTATAAATGAAACCAATGTGCTAGTTTCAGTTTGAGTTCCTGCGAGCAGAGAATCATTTGATAATGCAAGAGTAAGGGCCAGAGGATACTTTCACTCCAGGCACTTTTGAGATAGATGAACTGGGGGTCTTTGCCAGCCTCGCTGTCCCTCTCTGTGTCTCAACGTTCTCCTCTGGTACCCGCCTCCCTACCACGCCCAGTGTCTTCCTGTGGCCCTCGCTGGGCACTCCTCCCGTGTGCCTCACGATTCAAACCCCACCTTCAATCAAAATTTGCCTTGCTCGCTGTAGAAAGTTCAGATATCTCTTCAGAGGAGTCTGACCTCAAATTAGGAACTTGTCAAGAGAAGCTGAAAAGTCTAAGCAGTTGGGAGTGAGGGGGCACGTGATTCTGAGATGGGCATAGCATCCTACAGAGAGAGCCACCACAGGAGTCAGCTTCTCCCGCCTCCCCCTCAGTCTCCCTGAGACCACAGCTCTTCCCTGTCTACTTCTGAGTCCAGGGAGTCTCTAAATCCCACACTTTTTGAAGGAACGTTGCCTATGGTAGCATCAGTGGAAACTTTGGAGGTAGGAAGCTGTGATGCTTCTTCATATTTACTCGTCTGATATGTAGTGAAGCAGCATGAAAAGCCTTACACATTTGTAAGGTTTGACCCAGCAGTTCGACATTTAGGAGTTTGTCTTTAAGCAATAAGTGAATAAGCACATAAGAATTTTTGCCAAAGCGCTTTTTAAAATATGGAAAATAGGCAACAACCTAATTTAAACAAGTAGATTTGAAATAAACAATCATAACATAGTGACTTTAAAAACAAAGAAACCGAATTTGCCTGCTTCAATTCTGACATTCTCTGTGACCACTCTGAGGTTTTTATTTGTATTTAAATTTTAAATAGTGGTAAAGAGTGCAAAATGCAATATGTGATATTTTTGTTTAGCAAGTGCAAATTTTAATTCATGTGTGAAATAGTTCACTGATTTTTTTTTTTAGCACTCTCCTTAATTTTTTTTCAAAGCAAACTTTTTATTGAAGTATAGTTGATTTACAATGTTGTGTAATAGTTTACTGATTTTGAAGTAGTATTTTTAAAACTGGTATTTATTCTTTAAAAAAAAAACTATTGTTTATTTTAAACCTAAAAAAAGAAAATAAGAACTCACATTCCTGATTATTACATGACTATTACTAAAACTAATGTTGTCTTCTACACCAGGAGGGTGTTAAAAACTGATCTGCTCCAGGTATCAAGTACCCTCGGTGTGTCATTGCCTGGGGGGAAAACTTACTAAGAAGCTAAGTGTTGCTAAGATTTCTCTGAGACTTGTGAAAATTGTTGGTGGGAAAGCAATTTGTCATTGCATGTTTTAGTTCTTCGAGAAAAGAATGCCAGGGCACATGGACATGCAGTGATAATCTCCTTCCCCCACTTGGACAGTTTGTCACCAGTAGCCAGCCATGGCAACCATCTACCATCATGGAAGGTAGCAGAATTCAATAGCAATTCTCAAAACTTTCAGAAGTAACCAGTACTTCAGAAGCTGAGCTGTTAATTTAAGGATAGCAAAAGCATTGAGGGAGACATCTAACATCTACCTTATTGATGAGCAGATAGGACTCCAAGCAAACTATTGAGGTGACAATATGACTTCCTGGAAGAAGCACAGATTTTGCAGAAGACCTGGACTTTAGTTGTGGCCCTACCAAAATGATTCCTATTAATTCATTCAAAATATTTATTGATTGTCCACTGCATAGGTGCTGGGAATATAATGATACACAAGACAGGTATAGTCCCTGCCCCAAAGGAAGGGAACTCCTACCCACCAAAAAAAACAGTAAACAGACAAATGGATGAAACACTTTTTTGTTGTTTTAAGGAAACAAACAAATGGCTTCCCATTGCTCCTAGATAAACACCAAAATTCTTAATAAGGTCCCCACCATTCTCTCCTACCGCATCTAACACTTCTCCCTTGCTAGATCTATCTGTTCCAGCCACAGCTTTCTTTTAGTTCCTCGGATGAATTAAAGCCTTCTTGTTTTAGGTCCTTGACGTATATTGGCCACCTCCACCCCTGCTTTGCTTCAGTTAATTCCTAATATATCCTTTGGATCTCAGGACAAATATGTTGGCAGAAAAGACTTTCCCGATGTCCATCTACCCCCATCTCCACTCCACATCCCCCATTCCCATTATACATACAATCAGTGGCCAGTTCATATATCCCCAGAGCACCCTGGGCTTTTTCTTCATAACTCCGTGATTATCAATTGGCCTGTGTAGTCATTTGTTTAATATATGTGTTTTCTCCCACCACCATCTCCTGTCATAGACTGTGAGCATCATGGAGGCAAAATTCTTCTCTGTTTGGCTCACACCACTGAATTTCCAGTTTGGCACAATAAATATTTGGGGAATGAATGAATGGAGGTAGGCATGGATGAATATGTAACCAAACTACAAAAACCTGCCACCAGGGATGGACCTCAAGAGAGGAAAAGCCTGGCTGTCCAAAGAACTTCCTCATTCCTACTTTCCCTTGAGTGGCCCGGCTGGTCAGGTGGTTGTTGTTTTGAGTTGTGTTGTTATGAGTTCCCTTTTTTCTTACTTTCTTCTACTTCTTAAATTACACTTACCTTAATTATTTTTTCTTTTTATCATTTGGATTTAGCTCCAGCTTAATCTTATAGCTTTTCTATTTCAAAGCTTTCATCTCTTATTTCACTAGCCCTCTGTCTTTTCAAAAATTATAAATATCTATTTTATTCTATTTTTATTAATTCCTAATCTTAATTTAGAATATTTTGCTCTATTCTTAACTCCTTTTTGTCTTTCTGCTTTCAGTTTTTCCTATATCCCATTTTAAAATAGGTGTCATTCTCTCATACTTTATCATTAATTTGTTAATTTGCTTATTTTTAATTTAATTGACAGACCATCTAATCTATCTCTTATATGGAGTTTTACTGCATTTGCCCTCAACTCTCTCCTCCTCTCCTTCCATCTTCTTTACCCCACTGCTCCCCTCATGCCCACTTTCCCACTCCTACTTTCCACTTGCTGTGACCAGAAAGCTGGAAGTCAGAGGAATATAAAGAGTGGAGAGAGTTGCTTTTTTCCACGTGAAAGGATGGAAGCTATCTTTTCCCCTCCAGTTTTCCCTGCATCAGCCTCTTAAGGCTCCTTCATCAAATTATTCCTCAGACCTGTTAAGGATGGTTCTTCAGAGAACCTCACTGCAGAAGATTTGGTGAATTCAGTCAGTTCTTCTCAGGGGAGCAAGCCCATTCTGTAATTATATTTGATTTGCTTGTTAATATCCCTTACCATCTAGTCCTGAGATGAGGAACTGGGGGAAACTGTGCCAGCTTCTTGCCCAGGAGGAGATCCTTGAAGGGATTCTCCGGTCCTGATCCCAGTAACGTGCTGACAAACCTCTCAATAAATACTTAAGGATGTTCCAGATGAATCTGTGGCCAGTGTCTTGGCACCACTTTAAACCAGCTGTGGTCTTCCAAGGATGTTTCCCTTCCCTTCTTGGCAGTTTGGAGAGGAAGATTCTTCTGGCTGTGACCAGCCTCAACCATATTCCTTGTCCTGAGGCCTAGTAGAAACTGAAGGGTGTGGGCTGATGGCAGTTTCACATGGTCTTAAAAAGAGGAACACTCATGCCCTTGCCTCAGGGTTAGTTTACATTTTAAATCCTGTACTTGATAATTGAGGCCGGTTCAGAGGAGCGGATTTCTAGGAGCTAACAGAGAACTCCCTCACTATCTGCTCACAGGACACAGGCCTCTGCAGGATTTTAAGAAAGTTCTGATGCCAGGGATTTAGACTGTGTTAGTAGGACCTTTTGCCCAAGTTTCCAGAGGATAGTTGGATGGCACGCTGGGAGACCAGGACCCCTGAAGGATGCCCAGACCAGACCATCAAATCCCACCTTCCCTCCTCTTGCGCTGAGTTCCTTTGTAGGCTTCTGTGGACGTGGGCTCTTCTTCTCAAGGAGATCTGCTCCACTCCATATTAGCTGGATAAATTTAAACCGTTCCCATCCAGTTTCAGGGAAAGAACCACTCTTACGGTGTAGACCCTCAGGCTCTCACTGTCTTGTCATTCTTAAGAACCTTCCTTTGAGCACACTCCTTTGACCAGCTCACCTGCTGGCCCCATGCCAGCACCGGTGATCAGAACTGCAGATTCACCTTAGCTTCCTCAACTGTGAAATGAGGATAATAAGATCTACCTCTTAGGGTTCTCCTGAGGACTACACGATACATTTATATAAAGCAGTGGATGTGTATATATAGCGGTGTCTGGCAGATATGAGAGGTGGTTAATAAAAGTTAGCTATTTTTATTGGATTTATCTTCATTTTTCCTGTTAGAAATAGATCTGATTCATTGGATCCATAGAACTATAATTTCTGGCACAGTAAGATGTATTCAACACACACAGATCTAGAATCTTCCCAGGAGGCCAAAGCCCTCTCTCACGCTTAAAATAATTGGGGGGGGGGGTAATCCTGAATTTTTTTTTTTTTTTTAATAATTGAATTTTATTCTCAGTTTGAACAAATGGGAATTATCCTTTACTTCCCACTGCTTAAGCCTAGGCTGGTATGGTAGTATCCTCTGGCTCTGAGACAGTCCCAAATGTTATGGTAGGACTTGGGTTATGAACATAAGGGCCCTAGAGCACTTTCCATGAGATAAATGAGTTATTCCCTGTATCTTGAGCACATTTATGTATGCAGAATAGCCCACTATCTGATTCACCCCGGTGGATACCCTCAGTTTCTTCCTCAGCCTAAAATCAGATTGATCATTACATACACACACAAAAAAGTACATATTGGGTTGTTACGTTTATGTTAATTTCCCAAACAGGCAAAAGTACGATCTAATGTTAGAAGTGTGCATAATGATTACCTTTGGGGGTAGGGTAATAACTAGAAGGGGACCCAAGAGGGGCTTCTAGGGCATTGGTAAAATACTGGTTTTTGATCCAGGTGCTGCTTACATGGGTGCCTTCATTTTATAAAAACTCATCAAGCTGTACACTTGATTTGTGTATGAACTTTTCTGTACAAATGGTATACTGTAATACTTTACTAAGAAAAGGCTATGTCCAATTAGCGTGGTCCTGGTGAGTGGTTATCCTGTGTTCTGAGGAATGGAGAGAATCAAAATACATGTAGACGTACACATTGGAAGCAAAACAAAACACAAAGATATTCACTAAATATCAACAGAGGTTCTCACTGGATAATTGGATCAAGAGTCGTTTTTTTCCCTGTTTTTTTTTTTTTTTAATTTTTATTTATTTATTTATTTTTGGCTGTGTTGGGTCTTTGTTTCTGTGCGAGGGCTTTCTCTAGTTGTGGCAAGCGGGGGCCACTCTTCATCGCAGTGCGCGGGCCTCTCACTATCGCGGCCTCTCTTGTTGTGGAGCACAGGCTCCAGACACGCAGGCTCAGTAGTTGTGGCTCACGGGCCCAGTTGCTCCGCGGCATGTGGGATCTTCCCAGACCAGGGCTCGAACCCGTGTCCCCTGCATTGGCAGGCAGATTCTCAACCACTGCGCCACCAGGGAAGCCCTTCCCTGTTTTTTTTAGCACTTTCCAAATCCTCTGCAAGGAATCTGTATTAGTCTTGCCATCTGGTCCAGTGGGATAAGCAGAATCCTAGAAGACATAGTTTTATCCTTAAGTACTGGATCAAAATGTCTAGAGTCATCTATTACTTCCTTGTTGCAAGAAGTATGGATTTCTTTCTAGGTCTCTACATGCCTTCCAGGATCCTTAGGTAGATAGTTTAGAGTTAACTATTGATAGATTTGGAGTTATATCCCTTTGGACAATTGTAGGAAATAAATAGATATTAAGCTCCGAAGACGTAGTATAGGAAAGTCAGGAAAGGCTTCCTGAGAGAAATGAAATTTGATCTGGGTGTCCAGGGAGGAGAGGAATTTGGGAGGTGCAGTGGGAGGAGGGGGATGAAGGGCAGGAGGGTCACTGTGGACCGAGGAGATAGCACGTGCAAGGCATGGAAAAGAAGGACGTGTTCAAGAGCCAGGAAGGAGCTTGGCATCACTGGGGAAGAATGGAGGGACAGGATGCTGGAAAGGAATTGACGCCCCAATGTTTGTGACTTCTGACCCGTGCCGTACATTGTGTTTGTAGATATAGTTGTAACAAATGCCAAGCATTCTTCCCATCAGACTATAAAAATGTATAATTCAAGTCCTAAAGTTTTAAATTGTCTTTTAAAAAATATGTTTTATAGCAATAGCTTAATAACAAAAATAATGGTGCCTACATTAGCATTTATATTGGAAGCCATGAAGTAATCAGCTGGAATAAAAGCAATCTTTGTAAAATATTCTGGAACTTAAGTTATTTAAGCTGATCAAAATCCAAGCATGGATATAGCAGTTGTTATGTCAACTACAGAGGACTCTCAAAACCTCTTCCCCTAGAATTATAGCATAACTTGGTACCGACATCAGCATCCTTGCATGAAATGAATTTTCAAAGAGATAATGTTACATTCAGGGATATCGATATCGTAAGGATACCTATTATGATGATAAATAGCTGCAGACACAGTGTCTGTAGCCTGTCATAGAACAGCTCTCTGGTTTGCCAAAAAACCACTTAAAAATGCAGAAATGCACTCTTCGTGCTAATGGAACAGATCTCTTTAGTGTTTTCCAAAAAGAGGAGAGAAGGGGCACAGGGAGGGCAGCTCTTGTGCCACTTCCCATGGCTTCCCCGTCAACATAACCAAATGAGAGAAGGCAGCGTGCTCCCTGGGCAGCACCAAGCTAGGAAGGGAAATTCAGACCACCGTGTACTTTTCATTCTTACTTCGAAATTACACGATGAAAGTGGAGGCGATGAGGTGTGCATCCAAACACACCAGCTTGTGATTAACTCTGGGAGTGAATTCAGCAATATAGACAGTGGTTGTGTGCAGTGGGTTACACAGTCCCCAACCTGACCATCGGCATATGTGAAAACCAACGCCACTCCCGACCCTGTGGTGGAACAGGCAGTCTGCTTTCAGATTCAGTTCCTGGCAAGAAAGTTGCAGAATGAATCACCTTGGGGCAGATTCCTGACTGCTTAAGAGCTATAAATTGAATGGTACAAGACTTTGTTGCTTTCACTGGCTCTGACCTTTGCAGAAACAGCTGAGTAATGAGACAAAAGGCAGTGAAAGGGGAAAGTGGAAGGGAATTAATATTGCACATCTGCTGTGTGCCAGGCATAGGCTAAGCGTCTTCACGTGTGTCGTGGAGACAGCATGGTGCTGGTCATGATGCTGGTCAGCATCTACCACGTGCTGGCTGTGTGAACTTGGACAAGCTTCTTAGCCTCTGTGTACCTCAGTTTCACCTTCTAAGGCTGTGTGGGAGGGAAAAGAGGATCCATGTTCATGGCACATAGTAAGTGCTCTGACAAAGTCCGTATTTTTTGTTGTCATTACTATCGTTATTATTTTTATCCCCAAATCAGCATCATTACCCATTTTACAGGTGTAGACACTAAGGTTCAAAGAGGTAAGAGGCTTATCCAGGGAATATAACCTTGGTACCGTGATACCAACCCAATCTCACACCATAATTCATACCCTCTACCCCTTTAGACCTAACAGCCTTTATCAGTCTGTTTTGAATAAACGGATTACAGAAATGAGAAGCAGTACAATGGGCTTGTTTACAAATATCCATGAGCCAAAAGTTGGTGTGGTGTATTAGTCAGGGTTCTCCAGAGAAAAAGAACCAACATGTGTCTGTCTGTCTGTCTGTCCGTCTATCTATTAAGGTTTTAAGAAATTGGTTCATGCAATTGTGGCGGCTGGCAAGCCTGAGATCTTCAGAGTAGGCTGGCAGGCTAGGGACCCCGGGCAGGGTTGATGTTGGAGTCATGAGTCTGAAGACAGTCTGGAGGCAGAATTCCTTCTTCCTCTGGAAACCACAGTCTTTATCTCTTAAGGCCTTCAACTGATTGGCTAAGGCCCACCCACGCTATGGAGGGTGATCTGTTTTACTCAGCATTTACTGATTTAAATGGTAGTCTCATGTGAAAAATGCCTTCACGTCGAAATCTAAACTGCTGTTTCAGGAATTCCCTGGTGGTCCAGTGGTTAAAACTCCACACTTCTACTGCAGGGGGCGTGGGTTCAATCCCCGGTCGGGGAACTAAGATCCTGTAAACCGCGTGGCGCAGCCAATTAAAACAATAAATAAATAAAAAATAAACTGGTGTTTAACCAAATATCTGAGTACTGTGGCCTAGCCATGTTGACACATAAAATTAACTGTCACAGATGGGGAACAGGGATCTGTGGCAAATATGAACCCAGAACCAGAATGTTTGAACTGAAGCACTGTCCCAAATTGACTTCAGCCATCAGTCTGCTTAGGTTTTGATTTCTTAAAACCCACATACCTCTTTGGCTTTTTTTTTTTTTTTTTTTTTGGTTGCACTGGGTCTTAGTTGCGGCACGCAGGCTCCTTAGTTGTGGCATGCGAACTCTTAGTTGCAGCATGCATGTGGGATCTAGTTCCCTGATTAGGGATCGAACCTGGGCCCCCTGCATTGGGAGTGCAGAGTCTTATCCACTGCACCACCAGGGAAGTCCCCCTCTTAGGCATTTTTGACTAGTCAGATGAACTAAGATTATAAAAAAACAAAACAATACCATAGTGCAAAATGTAGCCTGTGAGTTTTTAGCAGCAAAGATAAAAACAGAGCTTCAGGAAGTGAGGTCCTTTTGCCCAGGAGACTATTTTACCTAATCCAAGCTTGAGGGTGAGTTATTATTTAAAAAAAAAAAAGAAAGAAAAGAAAAAAAAGAAAAAGAAAAAGCTTTGTATGTCTCCCTTCTGTTCTCTGTTGCTAAGCTGTGGAACTTATTCATAGCAAGAACAGAGTTATTTTAAACAATTGTTGGGATATTTTTTAGGAAGGTAGAGATCAGCTTATTTCCTAGGCAAAATTGGAAAATACTTTTATTATAATAATTCAAAAATAGCAAGTTCTTCAAGTGCCACCTATACTAGAATAAATTTGCTGCCTTTCACCTGTGAAAATGATTCTTTAGATCCTCAGTCGACAAGATAGTGCCTTCCCTCTCAGGCTCCTCTCGTGGCTTCACGGTGTTGGAAAACAGAGGGCTTTGTCCAGATTGGCCCTTGTGTTTGGGAGAAAGCTGTGCAGGACTGAGGAAATGGCCAAGGAATCCAGCTGAGATAACTGGCTATGACAAAGCCTGCTGGATGGTCCTATTTCTTCTCAGTAACAGGACCCCAGTTTTATTTGGGGTAGTAACATGCCCAGATAATGAACAGCATTTCCTAGTCAAAGGATGCCCCCCCTTTTGTCAATTTCCCCTTGCTCCTGGAATGTAGATGAAAGGGTTGGCATCCTAGCAGTTATGTTGTGTTAGGAGGTACCCTTGAGGTTAGTAGCCACATGCAGTGGAATGTCTTTATCAAGCCACAATACTTGCTGTGGATTTCCTACCTCCAAATTCTTTTATGTCAGAGAAGAAAACCTTGTGTTTTTAAACTATGGGAGTCAGATCTTTGCTTCTTGCAGCACAATTTAGTCCTTACTAAATCACTAGCCCAGGCAGTGATCAAAGCACTCAGCTTCCTTAACATGCTCCATCGGAGGATAATAGACCACAGACTCAATATAATTTTTAAATCCATTGTGATTTGATATATGGGACAATTTAAATAACCTAAAGACAGAAAGTTAGTTCTTGGTCCTTACTGCCTTTAGCCATAAAATAAGAAGCTGTTAGACTGGAAAAGTACTTTAAAAATTCTTAATCTAACTTTCTGCCCCACCATCTATTTCACAGATGAGGAAACAGAGGCCCAAAGTTTAATTCAGCAAAGATACTCAATAACTGGGCCAGAATCTGAACACAAATCTCCCAACACCAGTCCTTTACCCCATGATTATTTCCAATTCTTGATCTATAAATGGAGAAGTAATCTGACATAATCTGGATGTTTTACACAGTCATGAAAGAAACTAGAAACCATTGCACATACTAGAGTCATGTTCATCTGAACATCAGTTTGCCTACCTTGTAGCATAGCTATGCCAGATCTACTGATAGAATCACCTGAGCTCATACCACAGCGCTCATTCCACATCTGAGCATCACCGAACAGTTCTTACCCAGTGATCAAAGCCTTCTGATGCTCCACTTTTGGCTTTTAGTGCCAATTCCTGTTAGCTGGAGGCAAATGATCTACAGGCCAGGAAAGAAAGGGGCCCATTTGGCAACTATTCATCCTTGTCAGATTTGAAGCTGTTCTGCTAAGGCATTTTAATTAGGCAGTGGGGGAGCTGCCACATTTAGAAGCAGCTTCTAAATGGGAAGCAGTGAATTTCAGGACCAGCTGAAGTTCTTGGTGCTTGTGTTGTTTACCACTTAAAAGACAGCCCCAGCGAATTCTTCTCCAGTACTCCTTTCGTATGTACTCCAGGCTTTATAAGATTCAGAACAGTCACATGATTTCTCAAGGCTCATTCCTTAGTTCTTATTGCACTTCTGACTGCACGGTTTGCAGACAGAATGCAGGTCCTTTGATCATGGTTTAATTAACTCAAGCTATGCACCATACAAATAGTGACTGTTTTGATTATTACCTTCACTTTTTCCAAAAGTGTTAAGAGACAATTCAGTTTAGTGGAGCCTTTACAATCCATGAATAGTAAATTTTTTTCTACAGTCAAAGCAATAAACCAGTAATCATAGCAATGTTCTATACTAGTTATCTGCTTACTTACAAAAAGCTGAGCAGTTGTTGAGCATCATTGTCTCTATTTTACAATGACGAGACTGCAACCGAGATTCAGTCACCCAGGTCGTGAAAAAAAGGATAAGAACTTGAAGCCAGAATCCAAATCACATCATAGCAATTGTTCAAATGAGAAATAACACTTTTCATCTTCTGATCTGTATCAACCATTTTGGCAACATTTGTAGTGCCGCGTGAGTGAGCATCTATTGAAAAGAAGTTGCCCAGCTTAGGTGGAGAAGTGGAAGATGGCATGTGGTAGAACAAAGAACACTGGACGAGAAATTGAGACTGGAATTCTGCCCTCAGCTCTGCACCTGACAACCACTGTGACCCTGAGCAGGTTACCCCACATCCCTGGGCCTCCAGTTCCTCACCTAAAAATGAAGTCTTAGCTTCAGAAATCTTTCATCAGAAGAAATATGTTGCAAAATCCCAATGTACAAAACAGATAACAGCAGAATGCTCTGATGGAAGAGGGGCTGAGGGGCCAGGTGCCTAAGGCCTCGGCCATGCTCCTCCCACGGGGATCAATAGCTCCCAAGGATCCCTTTCTAAGCCTACGGCATTGGTCCATGGAACAGTAAATTCCCTTCCAAGGCTCTGTTTTTACATTTTAAATTTTTTTATTTATTTATTTAATTGAAGTATAGTTGATTTACAATGTCATGTTAGTTTCAGGTATGTAGCATAGTGATTCAGTTACACATACATACATATATGTGTGTATATATATCCACACACACATATATATTCTTTTTCAGATTCTTTTCCCTTATAGGTTATTACAAAATATTCAATATAGTTCCCTGTGCTATACAGTAGGTCCTTGTTGGTTATCTATTTTATATACATGTAATAGTAGTGTGTATATGTTGATCCCAACCACCTAATTTGAAGGCTCTGATTTTACATTTATTCCCTCTCTCCCAGGCTTTTCCAAAACTGAGGTATATGGAAAATTCAGGCAACACTCTGTTATTCGCCCATCACTTAAACCTTGCTTTGCCTTAGAAGACACCAAGCAAAGCTGAACCTTATTGCATTTCAGAAAGGGAAATATTTCTTCTGTGCCCATAGGGGGCCTTTACGAAGCAGGCCATTTGAGAAAGTTGGGGATATTTTCTAGAAACCACAATCCGCGAAACTTGTTCATGGGTGAGCAGAAGGGGATGGGGAGGGAGAAAAGGTCTTAGTACGACCTGATTCTCCCCCATTATAAACAAGGAAACTAAAAAACAGGGCCAAGTTGCACTGATGTCCAGACTAATTAGAATTGCCACGCCGCTCAGACTGAAGGATTCTCAGACATTGTCACATGGAGCATAAGCTTGCTTTGTGACAGTTACCTAGAGATTTCTTCTCTTATCCAAGTATTGGGTCTCAGCTAAATGCCCTTTCAGTCACCAAGTATGCCTATTCACAAAATCATGCACATATACATGTATTTGTTTTATTGAGGTAACTGATTCATAACATTGTATCAGTTTCACGTGTACAATGTTATGTTACACTCCTGTATACCCTACAGTGTGCTTGCCACCAAAAATGTAGGTTCCATTCCTCAGCATACAGGTAATCCCTTTACTCTTTTCAGGCTCCCTTCCAGTCCTCCCTCTCTGGTAGCCACTACTCTATTCTCTGTATCTGCTTGTTTTTGTTTGATTTGGTTTGGGCACTGAGAGTATTATGCCAAGGGAAATAAGCCAGACAGAGAGACAAACACTGTATGATCTCACTCATATATGGAATTAAAAAACGGATAAACAAAAACAAAACAAAATAAATGAGCGATTTTTTTTTTTTTTTTGCCCGGGGATGCCACATCTATTTGCTCTCATGAGAAAACAGAACGTCTTTCTGTGTCTGTCGCCTTTTAGCCCACGGTGGCATCATGGAAGGTCAGAGGCTCACTTTTGACTACCTTGAGAAGCCTATGCTGACAGAGCACGGGTGGCCTTTCCTGACCGCCCACCCATTCATACTCACCACACTTCTGTCCGCCTGCAGCTGCTCTGCGTAGCAGCTAGTTCTGTGGGTAATCTAAAAACTAAAATGGTAAAAGAAAAGTAGGGATTTGTGTTGCTGAATGAGGTTTTGGGGATTTGCCTGACTCGCAGTTGTGTCATAATTGGACATGAGGACAAAAGCTAAAATAAAATATAAACTCCAGCTATTAAACCATGGCAGATGCCTTATCTATTTTTTAAATGTTAGGCTTTTCACAAACTAAGCCCTTGTGGTAGATTGCAAAAATGGCCATCATTTTTCCCCATCCCTCTAGGCATACCCTTTCGATGTGAATTTGCAGTTCCTCTCATCAAGCGGTGGTGTCTGTTTTACCACACCCTGAGTCTGGGCTGAGACATATGACTTGGACAATGAGATTGGCAAATACGAAGCAGGCAGAGACTTGCACGTTAGGCCTTGTTATCTTTTACTGTGGTTGGAACCCTGAGGTCACCATGTCAATGAGTCCAAGCTGGCCTGCTAAAAGATGAGAGGGGTACAAGGAACGGATTCGAGGTACCCTAGCAGCCAGGCCCCAGTCACTACTTGCCAATAGCCAGACATATGAGTGAGGCCGTCCTAGACCAGCCAGCCTCCAATCCCACCAGCAGCTGATCACAGACAATATAAGCCCAGCAAAGAAAAGCAAAGGCAGCCTAGAGAAGAACTGCCTGTTCAGTCCACAGAATTATGAGCTAAATAAGTGCTTGTTTTTTCAAGCAGGTAGGTTATGGGTATTTTGTTATTCAGCAAGAGCTAAGTGATATAGCATTTAAGAAATAATTGCTAATTCAGATGTCTAATAACAGTATGAGAATGCAAAGATAATGTATGTTTAGAACAAGGCAAAGAGAAAATTGCTAAGTAGAATAGGAACTGGCAGACGTAAGACATGGATAGGCTGATTTTTCTCCCTGAATTTTTTAAAAAAAAATGTTTTTTAAATAAAAAAGCAGCAGAAACAAATTTGTATTCCCAACTTTTGATTCCCCTTCCACTCTTATCTACTCTGCGAATCTGCTGAGTTCATGCTGAGCCTCTTTCAAAAAAATACTGACCCATCACTCCCACCTCCCCTTCCCGCCCTGCCCCACGCCAGTGTGGAGAAGACTAACACATTCTTGTTCAGAAAGAATCCAGGGCTCCTTGGATGACACAGGAAGGACAGAGCATTATTGCTGACACAGAAAATAGCGGCAGTGGCCTCTGCATTGATGTGTAGCTGGAGAGAAGCCTCTTTAAGAAAGGGAGGTGGTGGTTCTACAGCCACCGATAGAAGCTGGAGAAAGCTGTGTGCGACTGCAGGAAGTACTCAGAGCGGTAGGAGTGTGCGCATTTCAGACACGCTCCTAATGTTGGCTAAGCGATATCTATATTTTAGTCTGTTCAAATAGTACACCTCAGGAAATGGTGATGATATAAACATAGGTATAGCATTTGCCTCCCAAACTGCAAGCTTCCTAAAGATTTAACTTTTCCAGCAGCCTGTCTGCTGATACATTATAGTCCTTAAGCAGGCAAACTATGATATGAGTTATGCTGAGATTAAAATATTTTACTTATTTGAAAAGATTTCCAAAATAAAGCTTATAAAATAGATGGATATTTTTATACATCTTAGTAACTCAGAACTATGGTTTTTTTAAGAAAAAAAATTTGTCTTTCTCCCCAAATTAGACTTCAGTGTTCAATGTCCCTCTAGTTATACCAGTGGGTCCCGAAATCTTTGATCATCAGAGTTCCTAAAGTCTTTTCAAAAATCGAAAGACCTTGGGGAATTTCCTGGCAGTCCAGTGGTTAGGACTCAGTGCTTTCACTGCCAGGACCCGGGCTCAATCCCTGGTGGGGGAACTTAAGATCCTGCAAGCTATGCAGTGCGGCCAAAAAAAGTAATAAAGAAAGACCTTGAAGACCTTGGCCTTACTCATGGATGTTCTGATCCAGTGGAACCTAAGATTCTGTAGTTTCAAAAAGGTGACTCCATAGATGAGCCAGGTTTGGAAATCACTATGAGAAAATGCAACTAATGGATTCAATCATTTGACTTTCTATAGTCATAATAAAGAGATTCATCTCAAAATAACATTTTTTTTTTTACAACCCTACATTTGTGCCTACTCACTGTTAGCAAGTGGACTATTTCTGAAGCAAAAATACCACTGTCTCAGCTGAAAAATAAAAATCAATATCTGTTGCAGAATGAGTTTTTTGGAGCAAATGCTTTTTTGTATCTACTTGTACCAGACACAAACATTTGAGCTTACACATGTAGATCAATTCTTAATTGTAAATCTGACTTCTTTTTTTTAAATTGATTTACAATGTCATGTTAGTTTTAGGTGTACAACACAGTGATTCAGTTATATATATATATATATATATATATATATATATATACAGATTCTTTTCCCTTATAGGTTATTATAAAATATTGAATATAGTTCCCTGTGCTATATAGTAGGTCCTTGTTGGTTATCTATTTTATATGTAGTAATGTGTATATGTTAATCCCAAACTCCTAATTTATCCCTCACCTCCCTTGCCCCTTTGGTAACCATAAGTTTGTTTTCTATGTCTATGAGTCTCTTCCTGTTTTGTAAATAAGTTCATTTGTGTCATACTTTAGATTCCACATGTAAGTGATATCGTATGATATTTGTCTTTCTCAGTCTGACTTACTTCACTTAGTATGATAATCTCTGGGTCCATCCACGTTGCTGCAAATGGCATTATTTCATGTAACTCTAACATCTAATGTTGTCCAATCGCCATTAGTATGCTCTTGGCCTCACCCCTCCTGGCTGTTCTCTTCACGGAAGAGGGAACAACTTCAACTGATTGGTGAGATTTTTGATGGGGAAACTGGGCATGCAGAGCCCCACCCCTTTCTTGCTCCTTCTCCTTGAAAGAATGTTTCCTGTTTGATGTGTGTGTTGTTCCTCTGTGCTCCCAGGCTTTACCTGGCCAGTGTGTCCTGTCGTGTATATCTGTTTTATCCTAGAAGTCAATATTATATACCACTTGGCTGCAGATAAAAGTCACACGTTTCTTTATCTGCTTTAGCAGTCCTAACAGAAATATTTTGGCCTCTACCAGACCCAGGCAAGAGAAAAGAGTGTTAGGTATGGGACCCTCTTCAAATATGCCAACATGTCCGTGTGAAATCATTATTTTTATTATTTCTGTTTTAGAGATGAGTAAAATAAGATTCAACAGCTAAATTCCTTGCCCAAGACCACTTGAGCCATAAGAGATAACGTTGAGTTTTGCACAGTCGAATATACAAATAATATACTTGAAAAAAGGTTACATATGGACTTAATAATGTGTCAGTATTGGTTCATTAATTATAACAAATTATCATACTAATATGAGATAGTAATAATAGGGGAAACTGGGTGCAGGATATATGGGAATTCTCTCTACTATTGTCACAATTTTTTTGAGAATCTAAAACTGTTCGAAAAATAAAGTGTATTTTAAAAAAGATTACATATGAAATGAATACATCATAAGATAGGATACTGTTCCTGAATTTTTTTCGGGCTGCTAAATAAAAATAATAAAACTTCTAGTTTGAGTGTATCTGGATTGCCTCACTTCCAGGTCTGGCAGAATTAAGAAGGCTCTAGAAGCAGACTTTGATTTGAATCACAGCTCTGTGACCTGCTGCCAGTTACTTAACCTCTCTGAGTCTCAGCTTCCTCACCTATAAAAGGGACCAATACCTGATTAATGAGATGGCTGAAGGAGTTAAATAATATATTAGTGTCTATTAGAATAATAGTGCCTAAAATAATGAGCACCTAGAACAGTGCTTGGCATAGACTAAGTGCCCCATCCTCTACCCACCCACCCCATTCTGATTCAGTGTGCCTGGTGTGGAGCCAAGAGTCTGCTTTCTCAGTGCTCCCCAGGTGATTCTGATGGTTTGGGAACCATTAGTGAAGGCCGACCTCAGTAAGCCTGAGGTCTGTACCGACCTCAGGAGTGGTACAGTAAGTCCACTACATATGAACAAGTTCCGTGCCTAGAGCACATTCAGAAGTCCAACAAAGTTACCCTAGGTACCCAACTAACACAATCAACTATACAGTACTGCACTGTAATAAGTTTATAATACTTTTCACACAAACAATACGTACGTAAAAAACAAACAAACACAAAAAATAAAACATTTTAAATCTTACAGTACAGTACCTTGAAAAGTAGAGTAGTACAGTACAACAGCTGGCATATAGGGGCTGGCATGCACGTTCGCATCTTTGAAAGTTCACAACTTGAAGGTTCATGTGTACGGGACTTACTGTACTTCACCTGACGTCCTGAACTATCAGAAATAGCCTCACTGGGAATTCTCTGGCGGTCCAGTGGTTAGGACTCTGCACGTTCACTCTTAGGGCCCAGGTTCAATCCCTGGTCGGGGAACTAAGATCCTCCTGCAAGCTGCGCAGCGTGGCCAAAAAAAAAAAAAAAAGCCTCACTGCCTGGATTTCAAAGCTCACTCTCCTCTTGAGGCTTTTCTCCCAAGTTCCTTTGTGTGCTCCTTGTCTGGCACTGTTCCCTTTACAAAACAGGGATGCTGGGCCGTCCTGAGCTCAAGGAAAGATCCCATCAACTCTGCTTACTTCCTTATTTACCTCTTTTTGTTCTCTTTCAACTGTGATTCCTGAAGAATTCCAAAGAGTGAGGAATTCTTTCCAATGTGCTAGAATTACATTCTAGCCGCATATAATAATTTCACTATTATAATTATACAACCAGTAATTCCTAGCAAATGCATGGAGAGTTATGCCACCGCAGAAGAAAATAATAGATGTTCTAAACACACCAATATTCTCCTGCCTTGAATTCTACCAACAACCTGTGGCTTCTCCTGGCTCTAAGGTGCTTAAGAGTCTATCATTTCATTGAACCTTCCTCCACGATGACTGGGTACAGGTTATCTTTTCTCTGTGATTGCTTTCTTACCAAACGTTGAATATATCAGTCTTGGGAGAATAGATGGAGATATGAGGGGAGAAGCAAGAAGGGGTTAAAACAGGAAGAAATGTATGCTTCAAGGAAAGAAGATTCTTTTAGCTGCCTCTAAAAATATTTAAGCTTCATTTGGAGAGACACTTTAAAAAAATCTTCCTCCTAGAATAGCATGGGTAAAAGTAAATACAAAAGTAAGACACAAAACAGGAAATGCTAAGAAACCTCACAAAATTTCAGTAGGCGATGGATGTAATTTGCTATGTATTGATGGCATATTGATGCATTTTCTCTTTAAAATAAGACTGATTATCACAAAATAGATAGCTAGGTAATACCATTATAAAGTGCCTTCTGTGACGTTGTGGGTCAAACCCTATTCTTTATGTACTTGTGACAGTACATAAAGCCTTTTACATCATTGCTATCCTTGTCCTCCAACACCAGTGTCATTTGGGGTTTTTGTGGATGTCTATACAGCGTCCATTTCCCATTTTTCTTGTGGCAGAGTTCTAATTCTTTTAGGGAGTCACTCCCTCCCACACTCACATGTGATGGATAAGTCACCTCACCTGCTCTAGGCGTGGCAGGTGTCCCAGGCTTAGCTGATCAGAGCATTCCACTATTCTAGCCTATGGATTGGTTCAGTGATGGGTACTGATTCATTCAGAGCCAGTGAGACTCAAATCTGGGACTTTTGCGAGAACCATTGGGAGAAAGTCTCTGTCTCCTCAATATCAATCTAAGCCTGACAGTGACAACGACCACTACACAGAGAGAGTCAGCCTGATGCCAAATTCAGCAGAGGATAGCAGAGCTGACAGATGATGAGAGAGAGATTCTTGATAGTTCTAAGGTCACAGATCCAATCAGATGAAGGCCCTGGTCTTTTTACTTATTAGGAAAAATAAATTCCCTTTCTACTTAATCCCGTTTAAGTTGGGGGTTTTGTCCCTTGCAAACTGAAGAGTACTGACTAATATAGTGCAGCACCCCCTCTCCTGCTCCACTCTTTGGCTGTTCTCTTCTCAGTGGTGCTCACCCCACATGTGGACACACCCCCCCACCAGGCACTGAGCACCCTCGTTTGGGCCTGTTGTATAGCAGGATTTTATAGCACATGGTTTTAGCTGCCACAATTCTTTAATTTCTTCAGCTATCCCTACCCCCTGAAAATGTCTCACGGACCGTCTTGCCTCATGCTGGTCCACACCAGTACTCGGGGACCTTTCTCTTATCTCTTCTTCAAGTCCCTGGACTCCCAAGCCTCCTGTCCCTTGGGCTGTCCTGAGAAAACAAACCATTCTCGATATTTGAATAAGCGGTGCAATTTAGACCTCCCAAATCAGTCTTTTCCATTCAGATGAACTCAGGGCTCTACCAAAAAAATCCATATATTCTTTAAAAGAAAATCCTACTACAAGGTTTCTACCCTTATACAGAGATCAAGAAGAAATTTGAAATGATCTTTTTTTTTTTTTACTATCTTATTTTATAATTGCAGTTGTGTAAAGGTAAGTAATAGTCTGAGTTTCCCTCCATTTTTCATAGAACATGTTGCTATCTAGAACATGCAATAAGAAATGAATAAATGGCTGTTCATGCAGTGTCCACTGAAAAACCAACCTCATTTTTTCTCTGATGCTGTTACATAGACCTAACTTCTTTGGAAATTGATCTCTGGAGTGTATTACTTGGAGGATAGCTACACTGAGTTCAACATGATAACATATTTGAAGTTCCAAGAACTTTAAACTTCATGTTCCAGGGAATACTGAGAACTTGAGCCAACCCAAACATGAAAACCCCACAAAGACCAAAGGATAAGTTCAACCTCATCTTCACTAAACAAGTGCAGGCCCCGCATCTTCATCTCCACCATGTCTGAAGACGTGGTTGGATGATGGGTGATGCCTGGGCATCCATATTTTGTAAAGTTTCCTTTGAAAATATTCTGATTATCACTGAATTTTCAAACAGCATTTTAGGGGTTCAAATGTTGATAAAGAAAGAGAGATGTACAAGGGCCTTGATGCTCTATGTTGGAAATGGACACACTTCAGTGTCTTCTCTCTAGCTGTTGAGTCAGGCATTCTAAGAAGGAACTGGAATTTGCTTAGTGCTTTGGGTTCTTGAGAGGAAAAACATTTTTTTTTTTTTTTATTAAAAAAATTTTTTTTTAATTTTTTGGCCCCGTGACCAGGGATCTTAGTTCATGTGGGATCTTAGTTCCCTGACCAGGGCTTGAACCCACGCCCCCTGCAGTGGAAGCATGGAGTCTTAACCACTGGACCACCAGCGAAGTCCCGGAAAACCATTTTTAGAGATCATCATTAATAATTCATAAATAAAAGAACCTTACCAGGTCAAAGACATTCAATATTTTTGTTTGTAATTTACCTTTAAATTTTGTCAGTGCCTTTAAAATGTTTGCCTACCATGAATCACTTTGAATGATTATTTTAAATGACTAATGGCAGCCCAGTGCTCTGTGATACAAAGACTGATGGTTGTACCCCAGCTGCATTCCTCAGCAGACCTCATTTAGAGGATTATGATCAGTATAGAACAACTCTTTTAATAAGTTATATTAGATTGTTGGCTTGGGGATATGTACACTTGCATTTAACATCTTTTTGTCTTTAATTTAGATTATTTTATCTGAGGCTGGGGGAAAAAAGGAATGATTTTAGCCTATAGCTTCTCTGTGGTGGTGATGGAAATTCAGCAAGAATAAGGTTATTTTCTCTGCTGTTGTTGGCAAGGTCCTTTGCCTCAGAATCTGAAGGAATGACAAATGAAAGGATCATCTCCCTCCCTGTGAGCTTTGCAAATCAGAAATGACATTCCTTTCCTGGAGTGTGATCTTTTGTAAATGTGAGTTTACGCTTCCTGAAAGCTATGGTTTCTTGATCCAATAGTGTAGTTTGGGAGGTCAGAATTATCTGGGGGAACTTTTTCCAATACGTGTATACACACACACAGGCGCGCACACACACACCACACCCTACACGCACTTTTTAATTTGTGAATTTGAGTTAGAGGATAAATTTGATTTAAAAATTGACCAAGTAGACAAAATTACTTTGGAAAGTTCATGAAAGGTAGGTAGTGATTACCAGTTTCTCTGCCTCTGTTTTTTTGTGAGCATGAATCTTAGAAAAGGCAAAGAAGGTATGAGGTTAGATGCTGTGGGCAAGAATTTAAGTGAAAAGAGCAGAGTCAAGATGGCGTACTAGGAGGATGTGGAATTCGCGTCTCCTCACAACTAGGGCACCTACCAGGCATCGGTGGGGGACCACAGACCCCTAAGGGGATGGGAGGAACCCCCAGCAACCGGCGGTTTCAATTATAGTTTTATTTTTCCTGATATATTTTTTATCTTCTAATTTTATTTTGTTTTTCATTCTTTGATATTGTACTGCTCCTTTCTTTCTTTCTTTCTTTTTTTTTTTTAACCACATCATGAAACTTGCAGGATCTTGGTTTCCAGGCCAGAGGTCGGGCCCGACTCCTGTGGTGGGAGCTCCAAGTCCAAACCACTGGACTAACAGAGAACATCAGACCCCAGGGAATATCAGTCGGAGTGAGGCCTCCCAGAGGTCCTCATCTCAGCGCCAACACCCGGCTCTAGCCAACTGCCTGCAAACTCCAGTCCTGGACGTCTCAGGCCAAACAACCAGTAAGACAGGAATACAGCACCACCCATCAAAAAAAAAAAAAAAATGAAATGACAAAAAATATATGTTACAGATGAAGAAGCAAGGTAAAAACCTACAAGACCAAATAAATGAAGACGAAATAGGCAATCTACCTGAAAAAGAATTCAGAGTAATGCTAGTAAAGAGGATCCAAAATCTTGGAAACAGAATGGAGAAAATACAAGAAACATTTAACAAGGATCTAGAAGAACTAAAGAGCAAACAAACAGTGATGAGCAACACAATTACTGAAACTAAAAATACTCTGGATGAGATCAGTAACAGAATAATTGAGGCAGAAGAACAGATAAGTGAGCTGGAAGATAAAATGGTGGAAATAACTGCCAGGGAGCAGAATAAAGAGAAAAGAATGAAAAGAATTGAGGACAGTCTCAGAGACCTCTGGGAAAACATTAAATGCACCAACATTCGAATTATAGGGGTCCCAGAAGAAGAAGAGAAAAAGAAAGGGTCTGAGAAAATATTTGAGGAGATAATAGTCGAAAACTTCCCTAACATGGGAAAGGAAATAGTCAATCAAGTCCAGGAAGCACAGAGAGTGCATACAGGATAAACCCAAAGAGAAACAGGCCAAGACACATATTAATCAAACTGTCAAAACTTAAGTACAAAGAAAAAATATTAAAAGCAGCAAGGGAAAACAACAAATAACATACAAGGGGATCCCCATAAGGTTAACAGCTGATCTTTCAGCAGAAACTCTGCAAGCCAGAAGGGAGTGGCAGGACATATTTAAAGTGATGAAAGGGGAAAACCTACAACCAAGATTCCTCTACCCAGCAAGGATCTCATTCAGATTCGATGGAGAAATCAAAACCTTTATAGACAAACAAAAGCTAAGAGAATTCAGCACCACCAAACCAGCTTTACAGCAAATGCTAAAGGAACTTCTCTAGGCAGGAAACACAAGACAAGGAAAAGACCTACAAAAACAAACCCAAAACAATTAAGAAAATGGTAATAGTAATATATATATTGATAATTACCTTAAATGTAAATGGATTAAATGCTCCAACCAAAAGAGATAGATTGGCTGAATGGATACAAAAACAAGACCTGCATATATGCTGTCTACAAGACACCCAATTCAGACCTAGAGGCACATACAGACTGAAAGTGAGGGGATGGAAAAGGATATTCCATGCAAATGGAAATCAAAAGGAAGCTGGAGTAACAATTCTTGTATCAGACAAAATAGACTTTAAAACAAAGACTATTACAAGAGACAAAGAAGGACACTACATAATGATCAAGGGATCAATCCAAGAAGAAGATATAACAATTGTAAATATTTATGCATGCAACATAGGAGCACCTCAATACATAAGGCAAATGCTAACAGCCATAAAAGGGGAAATTGACAGTAACACAATAATAGTAGGGGACTTTAACATCCCACTATCACCAATGGACAGATCATCCAAAATGAAAATAAATAAGGAAACACAAGCTTTAAATGACACATTAAAGAAGATCGACTTAACTGATATTTATAGGACATTCCATCCCAAAACAGTAGAATACACTTTCTTCTCGAGTGCTCATGGAACATCCTCCAGGATAGATCATATCTTGGGTCACAAATCAAGCCTTGGTAAATTTAAGAAAATTGAAATCGTATCAAGTACCTTTTCCGACCACAAGGCTATGAGACTAGATATCAATTACAGGAAAAAAACTGTAAAAAATACAAACACATGGAGGCTAAACAATGCACTACTAAATAACCAAGAGATCACTGAAGAAATCAAAGAGGAAATCAAAAAATACCTAGAAACAAATGACAGTGAAAACACGATGTCCCAAAACCTATGGGATGCAGCAAAAGCAGTTCTAAGAGGGAAGTTTATAGCAATACAATCCTACCTCAAGAAACAAGAAACATCTCAAACAACCTACCCTTACACCTAAAGCAATTAGAGAAAGAAGCACAAAAAAACCCCAAAGTTATCAGAAGGAAAGAAATCATAAAGATCAGATCAGAAATAAATGAAAAAGAAATGAAGGAAACAAGAGCAAAGATCAGTAAAACTAAAATCTGGTTCTTTGAGAAGATAAACAAAATTGATAAACCATTAGCCAGACTCATCAAGAAAAAAAGAGAGAAGACTCAAATCAATAGAATTAGAAATGAAAAAGGAGAAGTAACAACTGACACTGCAGAAATACAAAGGATCATGAGAGATTACTACAAGCAACAATATGCCAGTAAAATGGACAACCTAGAAGAAATGGACAAATTCTTAGAAAAGCACAGCCTTCCTAGACTGAACCAGGAAGAAATAGAAAATATAAACAGATGAATCACAAGCACTGAAATTGAAACTATGATTAAAAACCTTCCAACAAACAAAATCCCAGGACCAGATGGCTTCACAGGCGAATTCTATCAAACATTTAGAGAAGAGCTAACACCTATCCTTATCAAACTCTTCCAAAATATAGCAGAGTGAGGAACACTCCCGAACTCATTCTACAAGGCCAGCATCACCCTGATGCCAAAATCAGACAAAGATGTCATAAAAAAAGAAAACTACAGACCAATATCTCTGATGAACATAGATGCAAAAATCCTCAACTAAATACTAGCAAAAGGGGCTTCCCTGGTGGTGCAGTGGTTGAGAATCTGCCTGCCAATGCAGGGGACATGGGTTTGAGCCCTGGTCTGGGAAGATCCCACATGCCGCGGAGCAACTAGGCCCGTGAGCCACAATTACTGAGCCTGCGCGTCTGGAGCCTGTGCTCCGCAACAAGAGAGGCCGCGACAGTGAGAGTCCCACGCACCGCGATGAAGAGTGGCCCCCACTTGCCAGAACTAGAGAAAGCCCTCGCACAGAAACGAAGACCCACCCAACACAGCCATAAATAAATAAATAAATACTTAAAAAAAAAAAAATACTAGCAAAAGGATTATACACCATGATCAAGTGGAGTTTATCCCAGGAATGCAAGGATTCTTCAATATACGCAAATCAATCAATGTGATACACCATATTTACAAATTGAACGATAAAAACCATCTGATCATCTCAATAGATGCAGAAAAAGCTTTCGACAAAATTCAACACCCATTTATGATAAAAAGTCTCCAGAAAGTAGGCATAGAGGGAACCTACCTCAACATAATAAAGGCCATATATGACAAACCCACAGCCAACATCATTCTCAATGGTGAAAAACTGAAGCCATTCCCTCTAAGATCAGGAACAAGACAAGGTTGCCCACTCTCACCACTATTATTCAACATAGTTTTGGAAGTTTTACCCACAGCAGTCAGAGAAGAAAAAGAAATAAAAGGAGTCCAAACAGGAAAAGAAGAAGTAAAACTGTCACTGTTTGCAGATGACATACTATACATAGAGAATCCTGAAGATGCTACCAGAAAACTACTAGAGCTAATCAATGAATTTGGTAGAGTAGCAGGATACAAAATTAATGCATAGAAATCTCTTGCATTCCTATACACTAATGATGAAAAATCTGAAAGAAATTAAGGAAACACTCCCATTTACCATTGCAACAAAAAGAATAAACTACCTAGGAATAAACCTACCTAAGGAGACAAAAGACCTGTATGTAGAAAACTATTAGACACTGATGAAAGAAATTAAAGATGATACCAACAGATGGAGAGATATACCATGTTCTTGGATTGGAAGAATCAACATTGTGAAAATGACTATACTACCCAAAGTAATCTACAGATTCAAGGCAATCCCTATCAAACTGCCAATGGCATTTTTCACAGAACTAGAACAAAAAATTTCACAATTTGTATGGAAACACAAAAGACCCCGAATAGCCAAAGCAATCTTGAGAAAGAAAAATGGAGCTGGAGGAATAAGGCTCCTTGACTTCAGACTATACTACAAAGCTACAGTAATCAAGACAGTATGGGGCTTCCCTGGTGGTGCAGTGGTTAAGAATCCACCTGCCAATGCAGGGGATACGGGTTCGAGCCCTGGTCTGGGAAGATCCCACATGCCACGGAGCAACTAAGCCCGCGTGCCACAACTACTGAGCCCGCATGCCACAACTACTGAAGCCCATGTGCCTAGAGCCCGTGCTCTGCAACAAGAGAAGCTGCCGCAATGAGAAGCCCACGCACTGCAATGAAGAGTAGCCCCCACTCGCCACAGCTAGAGAAAGCCTGCGCTGCAACGAAGACCCAACGCAGCCAAAAATAAATAAATAAAATAAATAAATTTATTAAAAAAAAAAAAAAGACAGTATGGTACTGGCACAAGAACAGAAATATAGATCAATGGAACAGGATAGAAAGCCCAGAGATAAACCCATGCACATATGGTCACCTTATCTTTGATAAAGGAGGCAAGAGTATACAATGGAGAAAAGACAGCCTCTTCAATAAGTGGTGCTGGGAAAACTGGACAGCTACGTGTAAAAGAATGAAATTAGAACACTCCCTAATACCATACAGAAAAATAAACTCAAAATGGATTAAAGACCTAAGTGTAAGGCCAGACACTATCAAACTCTTAGAGGAAAACATAGGCAGAACACTATGACATAAATCACAGCAATATCCTTTTTGATCCACCTCCTAAAGAAATGGAAATAAAAACACAAATAAACAAATGGGACCTAATGAAACTTAAAAGCTTTTGCACAGCAAAGGAAACCATAAACAAGACCAAAAGACAACCCTCAGAATGGAAGAAAATATTTGCAAATGAAGCAACTGACAAAGGATTAATCTCCAAAATTTGCAAGCAGCTCATGCAGCTCAATATCAAAAAAACAAACAACCCAATCCAAAAATGGGCAGAAGACCTAAATAGACATTTCTCCAAATAAGATATACAGATTGCCAACAAACACATGAAAGAATGCTCAACATCATTAATCATTAGAGAAATGCAAATCAAAACTACTATGAAGTATCATCTCACACTGGTCAGAATGGCCATCATCAAAAAATCTACAAACAATAAATGCTGGAGAGGGTGTGGAGGAGAGGGAACCCTCTTGCACTGTTGGTGGGAATGTAAATTGATACAACCACTATGGAGAACAGTATGGAGGTTCCTTAAAAAACTAAAAATAGAATTATCATATGACCCAGCAATCCTACTACTGGGCATATACCCTGAGAAAACCATACTTCAAAATGAGTCATGTACCACAGTGTTCATTGCCGCTCTATTTACAATAGCCAGGACATGGTAGCAACTTAAGTGTCCATCAACAGAAGAATGGATAAAGAAGATGTGGCACATATGTACAATGGACTATTACTCAGCCATAAAAAGAAATGCAATTGAGTTATTTGTAGTGAGTTGGATGGACCTAGAGTCTGTCATACAGAGTGAAGTAAGTCAGAAAGAGAAAAGTAAATACCATATGCTAACACATATATATGGAATGTAAAAAAAAAAAGAAAAAAAAGGTCATGAAGAACCTAGGGGCAGGACGGGAATAAAGACACAGACCTACTAGAGAATGGACTTGAGGACACGGGGAGGGGTAGGGTAATCTGTGACAAAGTGAGAGAGTGGCATAGACATATATACACTACCAAATGTAAAACCGATAGCTAGTGGGAAGCAGCCGCATAGCACAGGGATATCAGCTCGGTGCTTTGTGACCACCTAGAGGGTTGGGATAGGGAGGGTGGGAGGGAGGGAGAGAGGCGCAAGAGGGGAGAGATATGGGGATATATGTATATGTATAGCTGATTCACTTTGTTATAAAGCAGAAACTAACCATTGTAAAGCAATTATACTCCAATAAAGATGTTAAAAAATAATACTTAAGTGACTAATTCCTTGCTAAAGGAGAACTAACTCAGAATTAAGCATAATGTTGTACTGATTTATTTTCAAAAAGCAAAAAACCTACAGAGGTATAATTTTTAGCAAAATTACATTATAAGTATATATTCAGCACAAAATATTGTTTCAGGATCTAATGGGTTGAATTTATAAAATACAATTTATTTCATCTTAAATTTCAAATTAATGCTATGAAAGTAGAAACCTAAGGAACTTTTGCATAACAGCTGTATGAAACTGATTTTAAATATTGATACTAAGTAAGAAACCAGACAAGTCTATTTGAGGTGGAGGAATTAGGTGTGTGGGTACAAAGAGTACCAGTATTAAATAATACTACTGTTTGCTCAATTTGAAAATTAGAAATTTTTGTAAAACTGCTTGTCACTGACATCCCTGCTTATAAGAATTAGTCATTTATGCTTCAGCTCCTTCCTGATGCAACTTTGCACTCCATCTAAGGGATATCATGTCTCAGCAACTTTTAGTCCAAGACAGTGAGTCCAAAAATGCCGACTAAACTAAAAGCATATTTGCATATTAAGTTTCCCTGTATTCATGGAGCCAAGTAAAGTTAGCTAGAGTGTACTTTCTCAGACACAAATATGATGGTGACACACTGCTTAAAAATCTTTCAGGAAAGTCCATCATCTGGCCCCAGCCCACACTTTATTCTTACTCCTGATATCCTCCTATGTGTATCTTATTTAGCTTCTCCTTTTATCTCAGCATACCATGTTTAATCATGCCGCTTTGCCATAATTCTACTACTCTTTTTGCCCTGAATACTTTTCCCTTTCTCAACATGATAAGCTATTTTTCATTCTTCAATACATGGCTCAAATGTTAATGCCTATAAGAAGTCTTCTTGACCCCCCAGTTAATCAACTTCATCTTTTTCTTCCCATAGCACAGTGTTTACATATGTCTCTCCCACTGGACCATGGGTCTTTCCCAGCAGACTGTGAGCTTCCTGAAAGCAATGGCAATGTCTTATTCATGTTTATATTCCTGTCCCTTTCACTGTTCACACATACTACTGCCTAGCACAAGATCTGGCATGATACATTGCTAATGGATGAGTGAATGCTAAATCAATATGGTCTCTGTTGCTCCAAAGTGCAACTAAAGAAGACGATGTTTGTGTAATTAGTCAAGAAGCAAAAAAAAAAAAAAAACAAAACCTGTACAATTTAAACAAAAAAACTATACATAATTTATACAATTTAAACCAAAAATTTTACTCAGAGAATGAAAATTGGAAAACTAAGTATTTATGGTAAATACAGAAATGAAATGTAAATCTTTGGGAATTTGTATAGGACACAGTGCTTAGAGGTGGATGCAACATCCAAGTCCTGTTTTATATATGCTGAGTCTATGAAGAGAGTGAACTAAATGACCAAAATAGCTCATTTTGACATTCATATGGCTTTGTTTCACCAGTGGTTTTTCTGTGTGTATGGGTTGTTTCAGTGGCCCAATTTTTTACATATATAATCACAATACTTTGTTTAAAAAAATCTTTTTCTTTTTTTTTTGCCGCACTGCACTGCTTGTGGGATCTTAGTTCCCTTGAACTCAGGCCCACAGCAGTGAAAGCGCCAAGTCCTAACCACTGGACCGCCAGGGAATTCCCTGTTTAAAGAAAATCTTCATCCCAACAGGGGTTGATCCAGATTTTGGGGGTCCTGAAGCTTATACAATATGGTGGAGAAATCCTCTTTAAGAAAAATACAAAATCACAAATCTAAAATTATATATGAAAGCAAATATTTGTTTAAAACAAGATAAGAAATCATAACAAATTGCAATTTTTAAAAGCTGACAAATACCACAAATATCACAAAACTCAGAAAAACGGCAACATTATTTTTATTAATTACCTCTATAACTTTTCCCCTACATTTTTGGCTGTATGCCCATTGATTGTTTCTTTATCTGACAATAGTTTTGTTCTATCACTTTCTGTAGAAAAAGTAGAAAAATAATTCAGTCTTATTTTGGCATGTTTTTCCTAATTTACCCACATTCTTCCAGTGCTGGTCACTTAGGGACATGTTCTTATTGTGAGAGACCTCTGGCTTTGTGCCTTTTTATGGTGCTGATAAGTCAGGATAATGGGCAATTAGAGTACTTCTGGAAGCCATTTCTACACCAGAAATGCTAGCCATGGTTTCCCTACACACGGAAGTGATGAGACTTACAAAAACATGTCCCAACACCATGTATTACCAACTGTACTTTCCTTACTCAAGTCCTCAAAATACCTGCAGTTACTATGATAAACCGATTAGACATAAGGGAAAGTGACAAGAGGAGAAGTTGGAACGGAAAGAGAAAATGGTCTTAGCCAATTATGGTGAAAATATCTTGTACAAATTTTGTAAAGTCCATTTGACCATGTGAATACATCAGAAGGATCCCTCCCAGTGCCTTGGAAGGGGATATTCAGGAGATGGGCCCCAAGACTAAAACCTGCCTCTTACCTAATGCAAGTGAAAGAGAAAAATCACTTATTCTCCAATCCTCCAATGGAAATGAGAATAACAAAGGCTGCTGGTAAAGAATGTAGTTAAAACTCAAAGGTCTATTTTGTATTATTAAGAAAATAGCCCTGTCTAATTCCCAGTAGATGTGAAGAGGAAGGGAGTGAGTAATGGAAAGAACATTGCTTTGCACAAAAATATGACTTCCAAGACTTACGGATTCTGGAGAAAAAGGTGACTTGTAAATTAGGAAACGGTTGGAAAAATATTTTCTCCTTCCTACAGGTTTATATGACTTTGGTCTAGGAGTCATAAACTGGTAAAATATAGGTCATATTTAACCTGAAAGCAGGTTTTATTTGCTCCACAAAGTGTCTTTAATTTTTTAAAAAATGAGCCAACACAAACAAATCTGACTTCAAAATACAGCATTCTGGCCACACTGACCTTCATCTCTCTGTGGCAACATTCAGCCAGGCTGGACAAGGATTGCGCCTTTTAGCTCTAATGCCTGATGCCCAGCTTGCACAGTTCTCGCTACTTACACAAGCACACAAAGGCTTTTATTTCAGCCCACTTTAGTTCTTGCTTAGGCCTGACTGTTCTGTCTTTATCCTTCAGGGTGTTTGTGTTTGATCCAACCAGCATGCCTACACTTCACACTTGTGAGGAAACCAGGAAGGGCCCAATTTTATTTGGAGTGACTGGGCATGTCAGAGATAGCATCACAAGACTAGGAGAGACCCTTCCGTGGGAGGGGGACCCCAGTAGACCACACTGTGCTGGTAATGGGCTACCTCCCAGGACATTGTCCCAGACTGCATGAGTCAGACTCAGGAAAACTGATGGCTGACAAGAGAGTGGGGAGATCCTGTTGGGGACGGGGACATGCAGTGCCAATAACTGGGGTATGGAGTTTTTAAAGGCGGGGGGAGATTCATACAGGGAAACCTAGAAAGAGGAAAAGCTTTGGGAGAAAGATGAAAATTTGAAGACAAAAAAAGCAATTTAAAACAGTGGGGAAATCCAAACAGGATCAGGGGAACTTCTTTTTTTTTATTTTGATTTTGTTTTTTATTTTTTAAATTAATTTTTATTGGCATATAGTTGCATTACAATGTTGTGTTAGTTTCTACTGTACAGTAAAATGAATCAGCTATACATACGTATATCCTCTCTTTTTTTGGATTTCCTTCCCATTTAGGTCACCAAAGAGCACTGAGTAGAGTTCCCTGTGATATACAGTATGTTCTCATTAGTTATATACAGGTGAACATTTTAAATGATCAGATCAGAATGATAAAATTTCACATGATTTTAATTCTTAATTTATCTATATTTTCTAATTTTTTGAAATGCACATGTATCATTTAATTTTTATAAATACAGGAAAATTTTAAAAGATGAAGATTTTTTAATTGAGAAGATAACTATTTAAAAAAATAAATGAAGAGGATTCCCTGGTGGTCCAGTGGCTAAGACTCCACGCTCCCAATGCAGGGGTCCCAGGTTCGATCCCTGGTCAGGGAACTAGATCCCACATGCTGCAACTAGGAGTTCGCATGCCGCAACTAAAAATCCCCGCACACCGCAACTAAAGATCCTGCGTGCTGCAACTAAGACCCAGCACAGGTAAATAAATAAATAAATAAATAAACAAATACACTAATATTTTTTAAAATAAATAAATAAAAATAATAAATAAATAAATGAAGATTCAAATTGGCTATCACCAGGGTACTGGAAAAATGTACGGGAGTAAAAAGTTTTCTTACTCTTGGAAAAACAAATTAAAGAATAAAAGACCTCAGACTAAAAAAATTGATAAAGAAAAAAATATTACAAAGAAAAGGACAATTAGATACAGTTTAATAATATCATCAAGTGAAAAGGCATTTAAAGAATCTATGATAATAATCACATTGTTTAAAATTATTTACACTTATAAAAATTTCTTTTTAAATTTTTACAACTTACAAGGAAATAGTCACAGATGATAAATTAATGAATAAACACACACAAATTCATAAATTAAAAATAGAAGTTATTATGGACTCTGGATCCGTATATTTTGTAAAGAAATTTATCCCGACTTTTCAACATCAGCCTGTCTTTCAATCATTGTAGTTTCATTAAAGAGAGAAAAAGGAAATTATTACTCAGAGACGAATAATTGTTCAGGGAAATGAATCTCTCTGAAGGAATGTTTAGAAGGTATTTGCTTAGTATCAGAATTTTAAGTTGCTAAAAGTCCACCATGCTGGGAGGAAAAGGAGGCCACTGGCCAGGCATTGTTTCATCTCTTCATGCAGTCACCTTAAATCCATGATACAACAAATCTTATAATAAGCATCCACTCTAAGATGCAGAGTGCAGCATTAATAAACAAATGAGTAGAATTGAAATCACCTTATTATGTCTTCAAACAAGTTTTGAGCATCTGCTGCACTATGCTGATCACTAAGAAGGAAAAAAAAAAAGTGAGGCCTAAGAGAAGCTCTCAGATCCAGGGGGAGATGGGGCAGGCAGGTGAAAAAAATAGTTAACAATATCTGTGGTATCATCTGAGGGACAAAGGAATGGGCCAGGTAGTTAAGACTCAGGACAGAAGGATCTGGAAGCTGGTTTTATGGTGATATGGACTTACTTGGGCCTTGAAGGAAGAGTTGTCAACAGAGTCACAGACTAAGAGAGAAAAATTGTTGAAGCCATACCCAGCATGAGTAAAATTGAGTGTAGACAGCACTGGGAAGGCTCAGGTGTAAGTGCAAGAACACTTTGTAATAGCAAATCCAGTCACACAAGTTAAGTAACTTTATGATCACATTTATGTCCACCCAAAAATATTAGACTGTAATTCAAAAGACTGTAATCTGATCTAGCCTGGGATTTTGGATAAATTTCTTTTTCCTTTCTATATTTTGTAAAAACTCTTTGCACTATTTTTGGTTATACAACCAATATATGCTCAACATAAAAAACAAAAAAAATTAGCAAAAATAAGAAAATAAGAATTAGAGAAAATTTCAACTCTGAAGTTATCACTATTAATATTTTCATAGATGATATTGCTAGATTGCTCTCCAAAAAAGTTATATCAATGTATACTCTCACCATGGATATTATTTTTATGGAAAAATATATACAATTAAAATTTTTTATTTTAATTAAAAAAAAAAATAAAATGATTTGTCATAGTCATTTGGTTAATTCCAAATTAGGTGTGGTTAAAATTATAGTCTTCTGAATTGCCATCTAGTATTATTATGCAAATATAGTAGAAGCAGTGATCCCTAGACTAGATAGAGGAGGAAATATAACTTGTGGTGATATATTCTTATTCCTTCCCAGAGTCATGATTGGGAGAAATGCCCTTTATAAACAAAATGCTGATGGATATGGATACTACAAAAGTTAACTTTGCCAAAATTTTTACTTTAAAATTATGACCAGGGACGGGAGTAGAAAACAGAAAAATAATTTAACTGATTCAAACAATTTTATATTTTGGAATCAGTGTTAAATGTATATTACTCCATGATGCATAGACCTTGAAGCATCTTCAGGAGATGTTTGAGGGGCTGGGATTTCCAGGAACTTAACAAAAAAATTTTTTTTATCTTAAAAAAAAGAAAATTTGGGGATGAGAAAGAAGGAAAGGCTGTCGATGAAAGAAGAACTGCATCTGGATAGGTTAGGTTTCTTTTGGAGAAAAAGGGGCATCTATTTGTCTGTTCATTTTTAACTGAGGGACCAGGAGGACAATGAAAAGAGATGGCATAACAATTGTCCTTGTTTGTGTTTGAGCCTCTGGGTTGAAAGAAAAGAAAACCAAAAACTGATGAAAGTGATCCCTTGATACTCAGAGAGATTATGGGCAAGATCTGAGGGCCTAGAACTGGTGGAACTATGCTTCTTGACACTCTGAGGCTCTGGCCTAAAAGGAATTGCTTTCATTCCTGGTGGCAGTGTAGCATGAAGTTAGAGAGGAGGCCACTCAAACTGATGGAAACCAGAGAGTTTCGTTGGAATTTCCGGATAGAAATCAGCACTCCTCAATGCCTGGATGACCAGTGGAGACCACACCAGACCCTGAGCTTGGTGTTCTCACCACTAACACTGTCAGGAGGGCCAGTGGTGAGGCTTCTCTGAGTGGTATTGGGGGGAGGTGGAGAAGAAGAAGAAAGGGCGGGTGATGTGCTGTGACCACAACTGACAGATCCCTTTGGGGATTCCCAGAAATATCTGGGGGATACTTTGAGAGGGAGCTGATTTCCTTGTGGGTAAGGTAGACAGGGGTATAGGTAGGGAGGGCAGGTGGTTGAATAAGGGCTCAGGCTGCTGAATCAGCAATAAAGGCAAGTGTGACCAAGTTTTGTAGTCATGCCAGTGAGGTCTGCTTGTCTGAGCTGCATGTAAATATGCCTGAATTCCATTGCTTTGTCCTCAATGACTTTGGGGGAGTTTCTTCCTATAAAACACTGTTTTCCCTCGCGTTTAAAACCACTAATCTTGTTTCCTTCAACACAATCATTTTCAATGACTGTGTACTTTTGTAACAGATGGGTCTAACACATTTGATTCTATGATCTGTGTTATTGTTGGACACTTAAGCCATTTTGTTTTCTGCTGTAATAATTTATGATACAATCAGCACTCTTCTTGATACAGTTTTGAGTACAGCTCTTATTATTTCCTTAGAATAAAGTCTCAGAAGGGAGATTTCTGGGTCACAGAATACACAGATTTTTAGGTTTTTAATAGCACTACAAATTATCCTCCAGAGAGTTGTGCCCATTTATGCCCTCACTGGGAGGGCATAGGTGTTTGCCCACATCCATTTTAACAACTGGGTACGAACATGTTAAAAACTTTTTACACATTGAAAGAATATTGATGAATGAATATTTCATATTGGTGAATATTGATGTCTTGATTTTTAGCATATGTTTGATTATTATTAGTGAGGTTAGATATGCTTTGCCTTATTGGCCATTTGTATTGCTTTCTAAAAAACACTTTTTAAAAATTTCATAGACTTTTAATGTGTGAAGGACAAAAAGAGGTAATAAGCCTTAAATTAGAAGAGAATATTCAACATAAATTTTGGTGTGCCTTTTTTATGTAGAAAAAAAGAAAGGAAGGGAGGAAGTAAAGGAGGAAGGGAGGAAGGAAGGAAAACTGATGGCCCAAGAATTGTCCTTCCATTGCAAAAATTACATTTCTTTTTTTTTTTTTTAATTTTATTTATTTATTTATTTATTTATTTATTTATTTATTTATTTATGGCTGTGTTGGGTCTTCGTTTCTGCGCGAGGGCTTCCTCTAGTTGCGGCAAGCAGGGGCCACTCTTCATCGCGGTGCGCGGGCCTCTCACTATCGCAGCCTCTCTTGTTGCGGAGCACAGGCTCCAGACGCGCAGGCTCAGCAATTGTGGCTCACGGGCCTAGTCGCTCCGCGGCATGTGGGATCTTCTCAAGACCAGGGCTCGAACCCGTGTCCCCTGCATTGGCAGGCAGATTCTCAACCACTGCGCCACCAGGGAAGCCCAAAAATTACATTTCTTTAAGGATTTCTGCTTCCTCCTGAAACCATACCCTGGCGTGTGTGTGTGTGTGTACACATGTGTACACACACACACACACATATATATATCCTTTTGCCCTGGATTTTGGTCAGTAATGCCCAGAACTGGCCTTCAGACCAGTCACCCTGTGACACAGTGCCCCAGAATATACTCTTTGGTGACAAGAAAGCGCTGTGTTGATACTTAAATTCTCTGCGTGTCATGTTTGCAAATGTAATATGTTGGGCTACAAATATAGCCTCTGTTGGTGTGTATACAAAAGTATCTAGGGATTTGAATAATCCCTGCCTACAGTTTGTTGTCTTGAGACTAGGCAGGGGGGTTGCCTGAGGAGAGAGCGTTTGTCTGCCTTTCTCAGATATCAGTAAGGGAAGGAAAGGGACTAACCATTAACTGAGCACCTATTATTTATTCCTTACAATTGCCTTGAGAGGTTTGTGTTTCTCATCCAAGCGTTTTGTAGTTGAGGATCATGAGGTCCAGAGAAAGTAAGTAAAAATCACTGAAGGTTCCCTGGGGCAGTACTGGAGTGCTGGAGTGGCTCTAAAACCAGTGCTCTTTTCTAAGCCAACAGCTCCTAAATGTCAGCCATTCAGGCATCAATTTCAGAAACTACTATAGCTGAACACCGTAGTAATAAGCATTTTAACTTAAATCAATTCACTTTTAAAAGTTTAATGTTTATTTAAAAAGAAAATAATATTACTACTGTAAATGGAATCTAGTATCAATGGTCATAAACAGAAGGTATAAAAATCTCCATGGGCAAGAACGCTTGGTTTTCAGCTCATCCTGAACCTATTTCCACCTCATTGTGATTTTAAAATTTCTTTCTGTCTTGTGGCCCTGTGAGGTCTTGGTCAACCCCTATGTACCACCCTGCCCCAGTCCTTCTCTCCGAGAACTGAAGGCTGCATATCAAATAAATGTGAAGGCCATCTGTCTCCGAGCTTGGCCTCAGAGGCCCTCCCCGTCCCACCTCCAGGACTATAATGCTCATCCTCTTATGTACAGTCGATAAGCATACATACTTTGGGAAACTCTGAAACAAACAGCTTCCTATCCTTTCCTTCTAAGAAAAAATACTAAATGCAAATACTGCTGAGGGATCAAAATACAAATAAAGACTGCAGTTCTGGCCATATGAATTGCCCTAGTCATTCAGTAATGACTTTGGAAAAACACAAAGGGCTAATGTATCCTTTTTAGTAGATAACATTTCTCTTCTAAAGCTCTCCTTGGTGATATTTATTTATTTTGAGTCTTGTGGGTAGCAAACTAGACTGGGGCATGACTGATCTATTCACTTATGCTGTCTTTAATGTTGAAGGCAATTGTTACCATTGAATCAATTCTGTCATGAACCAAGCAAGTAGTTATGGCCACCAACACAAATGGCCTAGTGGTGACTTGGGCTTTTATTTGGTAGGCAGTCATCATCTCTCTCTGATTCATTCAGAATTTGAAAGGAAACATTCTTTGTAGCTGCAATGAATTTTCTTTGGAACATAAATGGCTAAATGTTGATTTCCTGAAAGCTTCTTCAGGTGATGACATTTTGGTTGCTAGGTATAGCCTATTCTGTTTGGATATGCAGGTCCCTAATTCCTGTTCTATGTGCACACATGTGCCCTTATTAAGGAGTTACTAGATTGTATCCCAGTGGAATCTACCCTTCAGGACAGCCAAGATTCCAAGTTTCTTGTGTTTTGCATAGCATCTTTTCTCTGTTTTCCTTATGTGGAATCTTGTTAGGTTAAATAAAAAGATCCTTTGCAATTAAAAACAAAAAACAGGAAGCAACGAGAACAAGACTCTAAGTAAGAAAAGCCCCCTATGTATAAGGAGCTCCCAACCTACATATGTAATCCATTCCCAAAGTATAGACATTGATAGTTTGGAAAACTGTAGGGGAGGGAAAAAAAAATCTCTTTCCCTCTACCCTCCTAGGTTCTCTGGTTAGAGCCCTGTAAATTAGACTGACAAAAAAACAGATTAACAAGAGGAAACCTGGGACTTCCCTTGTGGTCCAGTGGTTAAGAATCTATCTTGCAATACAGGGGACGAGGGTTTGACCCCTGGTCAGGGAACTAAGATCTCACATGCCTCAGGGCACCTGCACGCCACAACTAGAGAGAACAACGTGCCACAACAAAAGATCCCACGTGCTGCAACTAAGACCCAACACAGCCAATAAATAAATGAATAAATTAATTGATTAATTAAATATTTTTTAAAAAGAGGAAAGCTTACAAATGTATTTAATATAAGTTTTGCATGACATAGTAGCCTTCATAAGGAAATGAAGACCTGGGAAACAGTTAAGTCTGAGTGTTTTTAAACTAGGTTTGATGAAGAGTGGAAAGTCATGGAAAAATGTGATAGAACAAAAGGGTATGAGCTAAGGGTAGTAACCTGGGGAAACTTAGCAAGACCTGTTCACCAGATTCCTCTGTCCATCTTAGAGACAGGGATACTCCTTTCTTCTGGGTGTAGGAAGGCACCTCTCACAGGAGGGTCTTATGACCTGCTTCAGAGGAAGGTCAGAGAGTCCTTCCTGTACCTGACCTTTCTCAAATTCCTTTAGCGTACAATATTCACAATGCCAAGCTGCCATATTGTGGGGTAGTGTGTTCTGAAGCTTATCACTACTATACACTTTTTTGCTTAAACAAAGGTTCATTGAGAGCCTACTGTCCTCTAAACACCTTTTCCATTGAAACAATAGAATCAATACTGCTTGGGTTCCAGGGCTGGCTCACTAAAGCCTTTTTACCTAACTTGGAATGAAACTGTACCATGAGCTGTGCAGGTCATATCTCTGAGCCCTGGGAACAGCAGGCCATGTGATAAGACGGGAGGAAGGGAGGAGGAGAGGGAATGGCACTTTCTGTTGTGGGAACTGACTAGCCCTAGGACCAATGATTAGTAAATACTTATTATTTTCATATCATTTGGGGCTAGCACTATCCTAAATGCTTTATGTAAAATAACTCATTTAAGCAGATATGTTTTGGTTTGTGCTGTCACCCACTTTCCTTCTGTACCCCTTCTCCACTCCGAGAGCACGTCTCTCCACGTGACCAGGGCACACGTTGCTGTCCTGTGCTCTGTGCTCTGGCTCTTGCCCTGGCCAGATGGACACTCCACGGTGCTCCATGCTCTAAAATTCTCTCTTCTCCAACACCTACTCATCAAAATTACCATTATTTCAGTGCAACTGATCTTAGGTGCTAAGAAGAATCTTTCCAGAGATGCTTTTATTTGCAAAGAGGATACGTCAGAAGTCAAAGGCATTTCTGGTGGTGTTTCAGGCAGGTGGGTCTGGCAGTGAGGAGCAGACACGTATGGGTTCCAGGTTACTGAGTGGAAGGGTTTGCCCTTCTGAAGAGACAGTTGGTGGAGACCACACCTCAGAGCTGTTTCTGTTTTTACAGTATCTTCCTTTCTCCACTTCTGAACACGAGAAGAGCACAGGGGAAAAGTACCAGCAGAGATAAACTGGCACACTCAGCTTCTCTTAAATTCTACAGAACATACCAAGGCAGGGGAAGCGAAGGCAATGCTGTGAAAAAAAAAATAGGAGTCTTCTTTGGCTTTAGCTTTTCTATCATTGCTGTTAATGTGCTAACACCTGTTATCTGGGGATCATTGGCTGACCTACGTGAAAATTAATTCACACTTACCCCTTTTCAGGCAAGCTCTGAGTAGAAAAGAAAGCCTTAAAATTAACTTCTAGAACTCTTAGCCCATGATGCTATTTTGTTTGTTTGTTAGTTTTTAAATATTTATTTATTTATTTATTTGGTTGTGCAGGGTCCTAGTTGCGGCACGCGAGATCTTCGTTGCTGCATGCAGGATCTTTAGTTGTGGCATGCGAACTCTTAGTTGCGGCATGCGGGATCTAGTTCCCTGACCAGGGATCGAACCTGGGCCCCCTGCATTGGGAATACAGAGTCTTAGCCCCTGGACCACCAGGGAAGTCCCCCGTGATGGTGTTTTTTTATCTCCATTCTTAATGATGATGGTGGACTAAAGTCTTCAAAGGCAGGAGATGCTGGTTTTCCTTAGTCACCTTTTGGGTATAACTTTCTGAAGTAAGAATTAATTATTTCACAAAGGCATGATCTTTGCTTCTAAACAGAAGGTTAGGACTCTATTAGTCTCTGTCTTCTCCAAATTAATAATGCAGAGGTTAAAAGCAACGACATCATTTCAACTCAATTTCCATTTTTATTATAGTAAAATTGTTTTATATACTTTCCAAAAGAATTTTAAAAACTGGAGTTCTACTGAAAGAAAAATAAATGTGAGAATAATTATAAGGTACTTCCTGATAAGTAAAAGGGACATTTATGCCTCTTATTTATTTTTGTTTTTTCTAATGAATTGATTATCAAATTATGTACAATGAAATATCAGCATATAATAGAATTGCTGACTAATGATCACAAAGTTTACTGGCAGGAACTTTTCTTATTAACTGGCCCATGAAGCCAGGACTATTGCCTGGCCAGATTATGCCATCATTTATTTACCTTTTGTGGCTCTAGTCACAATTATTAATTAATTATTTGTGTTATTCTTTATATAATCTCTTTTTTCCCTATTCAACTGTGGGCTGCCTGAGGAAATTTCTGTCATGTTCACCACCATATTTTGCATCCCAGCTGTGAATATAGCCCCCAGTACATAACAGGCCTCATAAATACTTTATATTTACATAAATATAAATAATCATATGTTGAGTAAACAAATAATAACACTAAGCACGTGAGGTTGGGTCATTGTGACAGTTCAGCAGTGAATTTGGCCAAGTTTCTTGGCAGTTAAGACCCAAGTCAAAACATATTGGGCTTTTGTTCTAACAGAAAATAACATGTACATGAAGAGACACTTTTCTTTGAACTGAACTCAGAGGCACCAAGTAACAGAAATGACCACATCTGTGGTTTTGCAGAATAAGCAAATGCTATTCTAATGTATTATCTTACGGATGCTCCCTAAACATTTACATTTTACTAATAATATTTTTGTAGATAACAGATTACATGGCCCAGGTACATTGATACCAGTTAATCAAGGCAGAATATAGTTTGGTGTTTAATTGCTCAAACTTTGGAGTCAGAAGGATCTGGGTATGCACACTGGCTGTATCCCCTACAAGCTGTGTGATCTGGGCAATATACTCCCTCTGAGCCTTGGTTTCCATATTGTATTCAAATGTAACACTAATCCCTACTCATAAATTTGTTGTGTGAATTAAATGAGATAACTTATGTAATCCTTCTGACAAAGAGTAAATGCTCAATAAACGAGAGCAAGTATTATTATTAGCTAACAATACTGAAGCAAAACTAGGGGAATCTAAAAAAATTAATAGCAATCATAACGATAAAAGTTTCTTCCAATCTCAGGGGCTTAAGTAAGTATTATGAAGTGCATATCACAATCAATTATTGAGTGAATTTTTCTAGTAAGTGTGGAAAATGAAGCTATTTTATGTGGACGGTTAAAGGGAGTCATCTTTTAGATACCAGGTAGTAGAGAGCAAATTTGTTCTGCTGAGAATGAAAAGATCCCAAGCCTGGTATTCTGACCCAGACAGAATTTCCACTCAGTTGATCAGAAGTACAGATGGGAAGGGTGCTTGTAAATATAATCAAACTCTTTTATCAAAAATTTAATTAAGTACTTGATTGAGGTTCCCAAGTTCTATACCACATAAAAAGAAAGGTCAGCAGAACACTATGTCGTCCTGGACTGCAGGATGAGTCACGTAAAAGTGGCACCTCCCGTGCTGCTGAATGAATTGAGGTACCTCTGATGTCTGCCTACGGGTTCTGTTAAAATGTTGCAAACTGCCACATTTTTATAGGTATAACTCTTTGAGTTTGGGGGTAAAGGCCACCAAGACCTTTAACATCAACTAGCCAATCAGTCTGATCTATTCTTAGCACAACTTTTTCTGCATGAAACATAGGAATGTGAACAACACAGAGGAGTCCTCACCCTCCTGTCTTCTGTAGCAGGAAAGCATTTATTCCAATCACCTATTAATCATCAGAATGAAATGGGTCTATGACATAGCTTTTATTCCTAGCTGTATTCCCAATATGGTAGAGTAAAGCATTACAGTGATAATACAAGAATAAATGTTTCTGAAATTTGTAAACAGATTATGCAAGAAAGCTGACATAGTTCAAAACACTAACTGATCCACGATTTAGGGATGAGAACAGATTGCACCGTCATTCCATCTAGGCTATTCCTGTATGGCTCATTAGAGTAAATAGTTAAGCAATTTTATTTCCTATCCGGCATTTAGGACAGGAAATTTAAAAATTATAATGCCTAGAGATTTTTATGGGGTGTTTTCTTCAGATGTAAGTAATTGATTAGATCATCTAGAGCAGCGGTCCCCAACCTTTTTGGCACCAGGGACCGGTTTCATGGAAGACACTTTTTCCACGGCAAGGGCGCGCGTGGCTGGGTGTGCGGGAGAAGGGCTCAGGCAATAATGCGATTGATGGCGAGCAGTAGATGAAGCTTCACTCGCTCACCCGCCGCTCACCTCCTGCTGTGCGGCCCGGTTCCTAACAGGCCAAGGACCGGTGGGGGACCCCAGAGCTCTAGAGCTCTGCTGTCTAATTCGGTAGTCACCAGCCACA
Organism: Eubalaena glacialis; assembly: GCF_028564815.1. Lineage (NCBI taxonomy): Eukaryota > Metazoa > Chordata > Mammalia > Artiodactyla > Balaenidae > Eubalaena > Eubalaena glacialis. Next base: position 43,349,710 of record NC_083726.1, read on the forward strand.
TGTGGCTATCTAAATTAAAATTAATTAAAATTAAATAAAATATCAGTTCCTCAATCACAGCAGCCACATTTCAGGTGCTCAAGAGCCATAATGTGGCTAGTGGCTACCATATTAAACAGTGCAGATACTGAATGCTTCAATCATTGCGGAAAGTTTTTTCGGACAGTTCTGTTCTAGAATGACTAAAATCACTGGCTGCCAATTTGGGATGGTTCCTAGGACCTTACAAAATACCAAGATCATTCTAAGCTGAACTGAGGGAAGTAATTTGTCCAACTATCAATGGAAATCTATACTTTTGTAATTCCTCTTGTAAATGTCATGCCCTAAGTAATTCTGTCCTGACAGCTGAGAACAGTTTCTCATTCCAACAATAATGCTATGTTACCAGGTCTCTACTAAGCACAGGTTTTCTCATTAAATCTACACAGTATTTCTATGAGGATGGTATTGTTATTTTCAAAATGCAGATGAGGAAAGTAAAGCTCAGAGTGATACATTTACTTGTCCCAAATCATTCAGCTGGTAAAGGGACAATAGGAATTTAAACCCTATACTGTCTTAAGTCCAGAGCCCTATGTACTATTCACCACACTCTCCAGTCTCTCTATCAGAGAAAATTGTAATAGAGCTTCCTGTATATGAGCCCCTTTAGATCTTTAGATTCTTGAGTCAGATTCTCACACTTAATAGTTGTGTTACCTTGAGCAAACGATTTAACTACTCTGTGCCTCAGTTTCCTCATCTGGAAAATGGGAATGATAACAGTAGCTACTTCAGAGGGTTGTGAAAGTTAGGTAGGCATATGTGAAGCATTTGGAACAGTGCCTGGCACTGGGAAGAGCTCAATAAGTGCTATTATTATCTCATTCAGTGTTTTCTTTTTAAAAGGAGATTGAGAAAGAGCTTTTGGTACTTTCAAGTGCTAATTATTTATAGGTCTGAAAAACTCTTTTCAAACAGTATGTTTTTCAAGATATCAAACAAAGAGATTGGAAGACATACCTTTCCTCATCTCCACTCCCAAAAGTTGGCTGATTTCGGCCAATCTACTAAGGTATCAAGAAAAAGAGAAGCTTCTCCAAAAAGCCTGAGCACTACAGCAGAAAATCCTCAGAGTGCAGAAGGTTTAACCAAAGCCTAAACAGAGTCTATTTTCACTCAACTTTTTTTTTTTTTTTTTTTTTGAGAATGTAAGAAAGGGACACAGGATTCGGAACTTTGGGTGGAAAGAATATTATCAGAAAGGGGCCATGTAAGGATTGCCATCAAATGCAGACCTTACTTAGGATCTTTCATTTTGCAGTTCTGCATCTAGAAGACTCTAGGAGAGCCTTTCTTACTGGCACCTGGGAGGTAGGATTCAGAGTTCATAAACATAGAAAACCTGATGGGTTTCTGGGGCAATATTTTTCATGAACTGGGGCAGAAAAACAGAATGTCAAAGCTGAGCAGCCCTTTACTATCCGGGACAGAAGTCTCTGTGTTTTATGCCCAGAAAGAAGGTTGGAATAAACTACGCCTGCTAGCGTAAGGTTATAACAGCGATGGCCATCCACTCCACATACACAGGCAATAACAATAGCCCCAGCCTCAGGGAAGAGGGTTCTGAAGCATTTAACTAGAAATAGGAAAAAATCAAGTTCCAATAGCAGGAAAACAAACACCAAAAAACCCCAAAACACACACAACAAAATAAATATCCAGGCCTCCTTCTCCTTAGAAGTTGTGTGGTCGTAACCTTCTGGAGTCAATTACATTGTCCAACTCTTAGGATAATTCTAGGGAAAGGGGGTGGTGGTGGATTTCAGGCCCCTGTAGAAATGGAGTAGCCCCTCACAGTAGGCCAGAGAAGGAGAAGGAGAATTTCAGAAAGTGGGACTCTTTTGGCAAATCTAAAGCAGCATTTCATTTTCAAGTAGGGTTAGTTCTCATCATGTCATCCCTTCTGCAGACTTAGGCATTGCAGGCGGGAGGACAGGAAGACGAGTCAAAAACACCAGCCAAAGGAACCAAAACCACAGCCTCATTTAATGGATTGTCAGACACAATTTAGAAACAAAAACAAATTAGAATATATTTCCTCCTTATTGCTTTTCCAGCTTTCTCCAAAACGCCCATTATTTTTAAAAATTAAGGTCATTTCTACTTCTTTCTCCCTAAAACAGTATTTTATAAAAGAAAACAATAATAAGCTTCTAAATGCCTGATATGTGCCAGGCACTGTGCAAGCCACTGAAGCATGATTTCATCTCATCATCACAAACCTTGAGCAGGATTGCTAGAAAGTGGCAGAACCAGGATCACGAACCCACACCTCTGCACCCTTTAACCAGGACACTGTTCTGTCCTATGTAGAATGTAGGACACTTCACAAATACATTAGCGAAGAGTGCATCTGCCACCCTGCCTTCCCCACCCCGTTACCAGCCACATGAGGCCCTCGATTCTAAAGAATAGAAAGTTTGCTTTTGAAAGTTTTCCCTTTGAACTGTTTGTCAGTGTGGGGTCCCTCCCTATCATTTTCAGTTCAAAGGGGACTCACACCACTGTCTCACACACACACACTTTGATGTTGGTCTCCACCTAAAATTCCTTGAAAGGGTACAGCTGCTCCTACATAAATGCCAGCAGAAGGACGAATGGGGGTGTGGGTGGGGCTGGTCTCACATTCTCTATTTTCCTCACTTTATTTTCCCCTTCATCCCACTGAAGCCTATAGAGTTGTTTCAGGCTTTCCCTAAAGCTGGGGTTACTAAAAGAAATGATAGGGTTCACAGGAAAATAATTTTAAACTGAATGCTAAATATCACTTCTCCCATAGTCTAGACCAGAGGTTAGCACAATTTTCCTGTAAATGGTCATACAGTAAATAGTTCAGGCTCTGAATAGTTTGTCTCTTTTGCAACAGTTCAACTCTGCCATTATAGGGAAAACAGCCATAGACAATATGCAAACAAATATACTTGGCCATGTTCCAATAAAATTTTATTTACAAAAATAGGCATTGGGCTGGGTATGGCCCGTGGGTTAAAGTTTTCTGACCCCTGGTCTAGTCCAGTGATGTCAAAAGATATGTAATGCAAGCCACAAATGTGATTTAAAAATTTTTTATAGCCACATTTTAAAGAAGTAAAAAGGAATGGGTGAAATTGATTTTAGTGATGTATTTTATTTAACCCAATATATCCAAAATATTATCATTTCAACATGTAATTAATATTAAAAATCATTAATGGGACTTCCCTGGTGGTCCAGTGGTTGGTTAAGAATCCGCCTTCCAATGCAAGGGACACGGGTTTGATCCCTGGTCGGGGAACTAAGATCCCACATGCTGCGGGGCAACTAAGACCGCGCGCTGCAACTAAAGAACCTGCGCGCGGCAATGAAGATCCTACATGCTGCAACTAAGACCAGACATAGCCAAATAAATAAATAAATAAATATTTTAAAAAAATCATTAATGAAATATCTTAAATTCTTTCTTTGTTCTGTCTTTGGAATCTGATGTGTATTTTACGCTCAGAGCACATCTTAATTCAGACCAGCCACATTTCAGCACTCAATAGCTACACATGGGTAGTGACTACTGCATTGGGTGGGACCACTCTAGACTGTTTGCAGGTATCACTAGTTCCTCATCTGGTTCCCCTCTTCTTAGGTTTACCTGTCTGCTTACTCATTCTCTACACACAGAACCTGTACCAGGATCCTCATTCTTTCCCCTGAGTTTGAGTTGTTCAGCATAGAATAGCATTCTGGGATGCTGCCAATGGTCACTCCAAGTCCCATAGAACAGTGTGTATGTCTGTGGAGTGGGGTTGGTGATGTCTTAGTTCATTCAGGCTGGTATAACAAAAATACTATATACTGTGTGGATTAAACAGCAAACATTTATTTCTGACAGTTCTGGAGACTAAAGAGCCCAAGATAAGGGGTCAGAAGATTCAGTGTCTGGTGAGAACCGGCTTCCTGATTTATGGATGGCCATCTTCTTGCTGTGTCCTCACGTGGCACAAGAGTTGAAGGAGCTCTCCAGGGTCTCCTTCATAAGGGCACTAATCCCATTCATGAGGGATCCACACTCATGACCTAATCACCTCACAAAGGCCCCCCTCCAAATACCATCACACTGAGGTTAGGTTTCAGCATATGAATTTTGGGGGGACATAAACATTCAGTCTATGGTGGTGTCCCAGGAGAATCACCCAGCAATCCAAGTTCTGAAGGGCAGCCAAAATATGTGTGCATACCCCTGTGTGATACCTTTTGAGGTTTCTCCACCAGAATGAGTTTTAGACCCTCCTCTTTATTTTTTTGTCCCATTATCCAGAGAGTAACTATTGGATCTGGAATCTCTCTGACTCTCCTGTCCCTCTCTCTGTCTCTCTCTATTTCTCTCTGTCTATCCTGGTCTCACAGTATCTCTGCCTCTGTGTCTCTCTCTCTCTCTGTCTCACACACACACATAAATACTGCTAGCTTCCACCTCACCCTACACACACACACGTGAAGGGAAAATATTAGTTCTTGAAGAATATACCATGTAGTAAATTTGCAAGGCAGAAGAGAAGCACATTTTTTTCCCCTACGTGTCCCGTAATTAGCAATGCTGCCTCACTTACTTTGGACTCAATGCTTCACCATAGCTTAAAAGAGTAGTATTCATTCCTTTCCTTCATCTTTTTACCTCCAGGTTTCCAGTTTTATCTGTTTAGGGCTGCCAGAAATAAGAAGCCAACTCATCACTGAGCCACTTACTTCTTATGGCCATACTCCTAGTTATACTAAGACACATCTGAAAGATTTAAGCCCAGCTGAATCCTTCGACCACAGCTGTATTGGCTTGGATGAGACCAAACCACTATAACAGAGACACAACACTACAGAAGCTTAAAGAGTATAGAGTCTATTTCTCTGTCATGTAATTATTATGAAGAGGGTGATCCAGGGCTTCCCTGGTGGCGCAGTGGTTGAGAATCTGCCTGCCAATGCAGGGGACACGGGTTCGAGCCCTGGTCTGGGAAGATCCCACATGCCGCGGAGCAACTAGGCCCGTGAGCCACAACTACTGAGCCTGCGCATCTGGAGCCTGTGCTCCGCAACAAGAGAGGCCGCGATAGTGAGAGGCCCGCGCATCGCGATGAAGAGTGGCCCCCGCTTGCCGCAACTAGAGAAAGCCCTCGCACAGAAACGAAGACCCAACACAGCCAAAAATAAATAATAAATAAATTTAAAAAAAAAGAGGGTGATCCAGATCAGAGGTAGGTGTTAGGCTTCTCCATCGCCTCCTGGGGCATGTCCTCATCTGCATTGCTGAAGACCCTTAGCCACCAAGCCAGTCTCTATAGCTAGAAAGTCAATGAGAATATGGAGAAGGCAAATCAAATGTCTTAAAATCCAAGCCTAGAAGCAGCACATGCCATTTCTGCTCATGTTCTATTGGCAAGAACTTGGTAACACAGTCATAACTCAATGTGCAGGGGGCTGAGGAACTTAGTCTAGGACAGTAGCCATGTACCCTGGAAGGAAACGAGACTGGATTTTCGTGGGTAAGGAAAAGTCTCCACTAGGGGTATTCTCCTCCCCAGGCTGACTGGGCTGTGAGTGTGGAAATCATTCTTCTAATTTCAACTTCATTATTTTATATAATGATTATAACAGTCCTATGGGATCAAAATTATCTCCATTTTACAGATAAGGAAATTGAGACATTGGGTTATGTAACTTTCATAGAATTTTATTCCTTATTATAGTACATTTTCCTTTTATTATGTTTATTTGGGATATGTCCGCAACTAGATCATAAAGTCGTATACCCAGTGTTACAAAATTCAACATCTAAATATAGCAATTGCTTAGTAGAACTTTGTTAATTGAATGACTGAATTAGTGATTAACGTATATTTATGTGCTGATGCTTGAAACTAAGAGAAGCAGACTTCTTGCTACATAAGTAAATTATTTTGACATTTAAAAAATTTTTTTTATTTTTTTGGTGGAGCCACGCAGCATGCCGGATCTTAGTTCCCTGACCAGGAATCAAACCCTCACCCCAATCCCTAGTCGGGGAACTAAGGTCGCACAAGCTGTGCGGCACAGCCCAAAGAAAAAACAGACAAACAAAAAAACAAATGACAGATTAACAAGAAAAAAAAGGACAGAATTTTTATTATATTTACATGCACAGGAGTTTACAGAAAATAAGTGAAACTCAAAGAAGCAATTATACTCTGGACCTTTTATACTCTTCTTAACTAAGGAAAGAGAACTTGAGATTAAAGGGATGATAAATTGTGGGGAAGTGACTAAGTAATATATGGGGGAAACTAATAGAAGATAAGGGCTATTTTAGTAAATTCTGTTTATGCAAACTCATCTTGGTGCTGACTCTCCATCTTTGATGATAGGAGTCACTCTTCTCTCCCTGGATGCATAGGGGAGGCACCTTCCTCAAAGGGAATTTTATATCCTGCTTTCAGGCAATGAGGGGAGGGCAGAGAGCTCTCCCTGCATCTGCTGACTTTCAGTTGCCTCAGCTCAAAATAATCCTTTTGCCAAAGTGGCATATTTTGGGTGGCATAGTGTTCTGATCCTCTTCAATGTTCAGAGAAATTAAATTACTTGTCCAGGTTTACTCGGGTAGTGAGTGGAGGATTCTGGGATTTAAATCCACCTCTGTCAGCCTATATAGCATCTGCTTTTATAATGTAAACATTCAGAAAAAGTCTGCTTTTCCAATTTTATTTAAGATTATTTAAATAATAGTTTTGTTGCAAATAATTTGTCTTTTTTACTGTAGCATGATGCTGGTTCAAAGTGCTTTTATGAAATATCTCATTTGATGGTCTAGACAGTAGGATGGCAGGACTTGCTAAACTAGTTTCACAGATCAAAAAACTAAGTAACAAAGAGTTTAGTGACTTGACCATGGCCAAGCAACCATTTGGGAACATTGTTGCAATCATGATCTAGGTCTTCTGAGTCTCATTACAGTGCCTTTTTTGGGCTATATCATTACTGCCTCTTCCCTAACTGCCCACGCAATGAATTTAAATGGGATTATTCCATTTAACCACAGACCTCTGGGGCATAGCCTTCAGGGTAGCATGAAGGTCAGTGTTCTAAAATACCACAACCTGGGACTGAGTCCAGGTTTAGTCATTTACTGTTGTGTGGGGATAATGGAACCCGCCTTGTGGGATGAGCTTGGAAGGAGATAAGCCAGTAGGGAGTATTACAAAGGGGCCTCCATTTCCCTGGCCTCAGGTTTCCTTGTAGAAGAAACTCCACCAGAGAAACCTGCTTTATTCTTTCTGACTGGATCATTTATCCCCGGGGCAGAAGGCATGATGTACCTGATTGGGGAGTTTGGGAGAAGGAACTGGGCAAACAAAGCCCAGTCCCTTCTTGGGTTCCCTTTAATTAAGAATTAATTGTCCAGGTCTGTCTTCTGCCTTGCTGTGGGTACAGGAGGGCTTGTGCTTGCAGGGAGGTGGGGGGCCTGTGTTAGAGGTGAGGTCTGAGGAAATCCACTGCAAGTACAAAGCCATGTTCTCCAATTTACCCTATCCGTGCTATCTTGATCTCCCTTTGCTTGCCTCCTGCATCTGTCTTTCAGTTGGTTCTAAACTCAGGCAGGGAAAATGGGTTTTATTTACTGGCTTCCTGGAACTCAACTTGCTTTTCTTGTTATATGAGCAGTTGTCCTAAATTCATTGGGAAAAAATGTGTCTGAGCAAAGTTATACATAATTTTTGATGTGTGAACCAAGTTTTAACTTGTAGGTGTGAAATGTTTTTACGTAATTATAAATCTAAATGGGTATTGCTTTTCCACCAAAATCACAGTTTTTATTATTGGTGGTTCTGGTGCTAAGTATTTCAGAACTTTCAATGTGTCATAAGAGCAAACTGGTTACTAGAAAAGAACACCTGAAGAAATGAAATAATAATTATAATACTAATAAAATATCACTAAAGTTGGAAAAATGGAAGTGAAATCCTTCTACCTTTTAAGTTAGAGCCATCAAAGTGATTAGCAGTAGGAATGTTCTGGGATCCTCTTCTGGTGCTAATTTTGATACCAGAAAGTCATAGCCCACTTGGGCTTTAAATAATAATTCTTTGAACTTGTCATATTTCTTACTGAGGTCTGGGATCTCTTTCACCGAAGGGAGTCAGTACATCAACTCTGAACAAGATTAGGCTGGTAGATACTGCCTGATTCACCTTCCTCCTTTGGCATCTCAGGTTCTGCTCTCCTCTCCCTTTCCTCCTGCTCTAGGTCTTCCTTGCTGGCTCTTCCTCTTCTGCCAGCTGTTCAAATGCTGGGGTTCCTGGTCCTCTTATTTTCTTCTTACCTTGTCTATGGGAATCCTCATCTACACCCCTTGCGTTGAGGATTTCTAAATCTGTACTTCCCACTCAGGAGTTATTCTCCTAAACTGCGTGCACATTTTCAGATTTCTAACTGCTGGAGGCATCACAGCTGTCTGAAACACGGCATGTCCAGAACTGAACTCATTTTGTGCACTCCTTCTTCTAATATTGGATGATTTCATATAAAAGTCAGCTTCTCTTGAAAAATTGGAAAATCTTATAATACCGAGTCCATGTGACTACAGCTGGCTGGAGCTGAGGGGTTGTTCACAATCCCTCCCTCTCCCTTTGTCCGATACCTGGCTGACTTCACACAATATGTTCTTGGCCTGGCAAATGTAGATGTTGGAATTTGTGACCATGGTCTAGGCCATACTATACCATATGCTGAATTAAGAAATAAATCAAAGAACCAAATAGCATCACTCTTTTCTATTCAGGCTGGAATTACCTGATTTTATTAAATCCTGGTTCCCCCAGGTACTAAACTAATTGCATCTTTGCATAAGTTACTCAACTTCTCTGTACCTTGGTGACCTCATCTATAAAATAGTGATATTTATAGTAGCTACCTCACAGGGTTGTTGTGAGGGTTAAATGAGATAAAATATGTAGGTAACTTAGAACAATGCTCAACACATAGTAAGCCACAGTGTTTGCTTCTCAGCCCCTGTTCTTTGTTATCTTTTCTGGGTTTCTGTGACATATTTTTCAAAACTATTTGTAAAATTGATGGTTTCATACGATTTCAGAAAATAGATTTAATTTGGTTCATGACCTGTAAAGACTCCAACCTTAACTGTGTGGAAATATGTAAATGCATTTTCTATTACTAAGAAATCACATTTCTGGAGTTAAGTAGAGATTCAGTTTGACAACTGAAAGTTGGCCCAAATGGAACTGACAAATACCTGAAATGAACATGTTTCATGACTATGTGAGAGTTTTTCTGTTTGCGAAATCCATGCCCGGCCAAAGGCAGAAGTTCTTGTTTGAGCAGTTTTGTATCCACACTGTATTTCCTGTATGACCTTGAACAACTAGACCCAAACTTCTTCCATATGGCTGTTCTCTTGCCAGGAGTGATGTCCTGCTTTCATCACACAGCAATTACTTCCCCTTCAAGATTGTTTTCAGTGTCACTTCTGAAACTCTTTTCTCTTTTCTCTTACACTGAGTCGCAACTACTTGTTTACATGTCTGTTTCTCTTAGAGTGAATTGCTTGAATTCTGAGACATCTTAACACGCTTCACTAGAAAGGACATGATGACTGGCTCAGGCTTTGGTGCCAGGCTGCCTGGATTCAAATCCTGGCTCTGCCACTTATGGGCTTTGTAGCCCAGGGACAGGTCCTGGATCCCTATGAACCTCAATTTCCTCATCTACAGTAACTCACAGGGTTGTTGTGAGGATTAAATGAGCTAATATTTGTAAAACTCTATAGAACAGTATCTGGCACATGGAAGACATTTAATAAATGTTAGTGATTATTATTGTTGTTGCTGTCGACTTGATTTTTCTTTACTTCCATATTTTGTCTCTAGTTTCCTCCAATTGCTCAAATTTACTCTGCTACAACTGATACAAATCTAATTTTACTGCTCTTTGCTTCTTCTAGTTTAAGAAATAAGCTTTCAAAATATGAATCACAATTTGATCCTGCAGAGACAGAATATTGAGAAATGAAAAATATTGAATGTCTAGTTTTGGCAAAAGGTGCATAGCCACATTCCACTCCTTTAAAAAACAAAAAAGAAAAAACAAAAAAACTTATCCTGTAACTCCTCCCTGCTCCCTGGTAAGACCTTTCTAGATTAATAAATTGATTCCTTTTTACTTCTGTACTACACTCTCCTTCCCTTCTACCCCCATTGTAATGTGTTTAATATATATCTGTTTGCATTTAATTAGTACAGTGTACTAATTAAATGGATGTACTAATTCCTGCCCCACCACATCAGGGAGTACTTGACAGTAACATGACTTATAACTGATGGTGTTAACCTTGATCTGAAACCTGGTGCTGTTTGCCAGTTTTCTCCACTATAAAGTTAACTTTTTTCCCTTTCCATACTCTTCTTTGGAAGTGAGTCATTAAGTCCAGTCCACAACCAAGGGAGGGGGTGTGGAGAGAATTAATCTTTACCTCCTGGAAGGAGGAGTATCTACATCTATTCTTTGGAATTCTTCTATAAAGAAAAGTTGTCACTTCTCCAATATTTATTTATTTATTAAATAATTTTTGTATCATTATGGACTCATGGATATTTATTTTATTCTTTGGGTTATAATCCAATACCATAATTATTTTCTTGCTGAAATTTTTTCAGCTTTGGACATCGGGAGCTCTTTCAGATTGGCTCCTGTGTCCTTTTGACATGCTTCCATTACTTTTATTTTATCTTTTTTCAGACTTCCTTCCTTTTTGGCATTATAAGATATTCCAGACTCATATTTTCCCTCCCCAGTCCTAGAGTCAGCCATTTCTCCTTTTCTAGGAAAATGGTATTTAGAAATCAAAATCAGGTTGCTGGGCATGCTTATTGCTGCTGGAATGTCACTGCTTCTAGGCCCTCTCAATGGACAGAGCTAGGAAGTATATGTATGTATAGTAACCTATGAATACACACATCTATCTATTATCTATCTATCTCTCGATCTATCTTCTATTTATCTATCTATCTATAAACATGAATTTCTACTGATGTCTCTGGCCGTAATCCAGCACCCCAGGGCTCATTTTAGCCTTCTCTTCTTGCTTATTTATGACATTTTCTCTAATAATGAGAGACCTGGCTCCCATTATCTACAATTATTTACTTATTTGTTTGAGCCTACTATTATGAGTTAAACTGTGTTCTCCCAAAGTTTATATGTTGAAGTCCTAGCCCCCAGTACCTCATAATGTGACCTTATTTGGAGAGAGTCTTTACAGAGGTAAGAGGTAAGCAAGTTAAAATGAGATCATTAGGGTGGCCTCTAATCCAATATGACTAGTGTCCTTAAAAATAGGGGAAATTTGGACACAGACTCATGCATAGAGGGAGGAAGATGTGAAGACAGGGAGAAGATGAACATCTACAAGCCAAAGAGAAAGGCCTGGACCAGATCCTTTCCTCACAGCCCTCAGCAGGGACCAACTCTGTCAACACCTAGATTTCGAACTGTGAGTAACCAGAACTGTTGGACAATACATTTCTGTTGCTTAAGCCACCCAATTTGGTACTTTGTTATGGTGGCCTTAGCAAACTAATATAGATTTTCTGGTGTACAGGTAAATTAGTTTTGAAATTCCTAATACTTAGCCCTATGAGAAACAGATTTACCAAACAGAGTACAAAGTTTATGTGTAGCTCTTTTTGCCTTTAGCCTTATAATATCTAGTCAAAACACTGTTTTCCAAAGTCAGTTCCTTTTCTACCTACCCCTTCAATGAGGTTATATATTTATAATATAGTTAGATTAATTTGTCACAGCCTGCATTCCATCCCAGGATTCCTCATCATCTTGGTTGATTTTTTTTAATTTGAATACAGCAAATGGATTTTGACAAATGCATCAAGTCTATAGGTATCCACTACCTGTAGAGTATAGAAGAGTTCCTACCCTAAAACATCCCCTCCCTCTGCAGTGCCTTTGGAGTCAACCCTTCACTCCTCCTGAATCCCTGGCAACCACTGGTATGTTTTCCATACCTATAATTTTGCCTTTTCCGTATGTCATATAAATGGAATTACATAATATATAGCCTTTTGAATCTGGCTCTTTTCACTTTAGCAAAAATGCATTTGAGATTCATACATGTTGTTGAGTAAATTAGTAACTGCTTCCTTTTTATTTCTGAGTAGTATTCGATTGTACCACTATTTATCTGTTCACTTGTGGAAAAAATATCTTTGTTGCTTCTGGTTTTTGTCAATTACAAATAAAATTGCTATAAATATTCCCCTCTAGGTTTGTGTGTGTTTCAATTCACTTGGGTAAATACCCAGATATGAGATAGCTGGTTCATTATGGTAAGTGTATATTTAACTTTATAAGAAACTGCTAAACTGACTTAGTGACTGACCATCCTGCATTCATACCAGCAATGAATGAAGGTTCCTATTGTTCCACATATACACCAGCATTTTGTACCATCAGTTTTTTTTTTTTTAATTTGAGCAGTTGTAATAGGTGTGTAATGATATCTAATTGTGGTTTTATTTATTTAATCTTATTTTATTTTATTTTTGGCCACGACATGCGGCTTGTGGGATTTTAGTTCCCCAACCAGGGATTGAACCCAGGCCCTCGGCAGTGAGGGTGTGGAGTCCTAACCACTGGACCGCCAGGGAATTCCCTGATTGTGGTTTTATTTTGCAAGCACTACATTTTACAGATTCATCCCTGTTGCCATATTACAGCCCACGTTCTGCTGCATAATTCTGTATGATGTGCATCTACCACATTTCACTATCAATTCTCCCAATAACAGACACTCCCACTGTCTCCAAATAATACCATGAAATTTATTTTCTTTATTCATTATGATCTCAGAGATTTCAGTATTTCTTTAGTTTCTTTTCATCATCAAGTTATTTCATACATGAGGGAAAATAATATCCAAACAGTCAAACTATATCCAAACCATATCTAAAAATCTTCTTGCATAGACTAGATTCTCAAATTTTCTCACATAGACTCTATGATAAATATAGAATTGATACAATTATCTTCAAAAAAGGATTATTTAATAAAGCATTATGACTTCTGGTTTGTTTTCAATAACATTTCTTTCCTTTCTCCCTCCCTCTCTTGCTTTCCTCCTTGCTTCTTTCCTTTCATTTCATCCCTCAAAAAAATATTATTGAAGGTCTTTGCCTGTAGTAGTCATTGTTCAAGCCAGGGATATACACAAACAAGAGCCCGACCCTGTAGTAGCTGACAATCTGGTGTAGTGTGTGTTGGGGGAGAAGGAAACATGGGAACATACATACAGACATACAGGAAAGAGTCGTTTAAAAACAGGCAAGAGAGTGCAGCCAGCTCTGCCCTGGTGGGATAGGGAAGGTTCCCCAGAGGAGATAAAGATTTGAACTAGTTGTTGAAGGATTAATAGAAGGGGAGAGGGACTTCCCTGGTGGCGCAGTGGTTAAGAATCTGCCTGCCAATGCAGGAGACACCGGTTCGAGCCCTGGTCCAGGAAGATCCCACATGCCATGGAGCAACTAAGCCCGAGCACCACAACTACTGAGCCTGAGCTCTAGAGCCCACGAGCCACAACTGCTGAAGCCCGCGTGCTGCAACTACTGAAGCCTGCATGCCTAGAGCCCGTGCTCCACAATGAAGAGTAGCCCCTGCTCGCCGCAACTAGAGGAAGCCCGCGCGCAGCAACGAAGACCCAACGCAGTCAAAAAAAAGAAAAAGAAAAAAAAAAAAAAGAAGGGGAGAGCAGAGGGCATAAAAACACTTGTCATGTTGAGGGTCTGGTGAGTAGTTCAAAAATTATAAAATATGGGGTCCATGAAAGTGGGTAGTGGGAAGTATGGCTAGAAAAATAGAATGGATTCTGATTGGGATGGGCTTTGCAAGTCTTATTTTGTCATGTAGACATCAAAGAGCCATTGAACGTTTTATAACAAAGTAGAGTTTATTAGACTTGTATTTTAGAACCATAACTTTGGCATATAGGCCTGAGAGGAATGAGATTGGTAATAGGGAGACCAATTGCAAGTCTATTACAAATAGTTCAGATAAGAAATATTGAACATAGGAATGGCTTGTTTTCTCCCTAAGTCGTCTATTTGTGAGAAACAAGGAAAAAAAGTAAAATCTGGGGAAGTAGAACTTTATTTGGCATGTAAGTTAGAAAAGAAAAAAAAAAACAACCAACCATCAAAGAGCAACATAAGGGATCCTTGCAGTGAAGGAACTGTTCTGTATCCTGCCTGACATGATACAGAAACTTACACATGATAACATTGTAGAGAATTAAACACACAAACACACACAAGAGGATTGAAGTAAAGGGGAAATCTGAATAAGATTGTGGATTGTCGTTATCATTGTGGTAAACTGGGTAAAGTTTACGCAGATCTCTGCGTTATTTTATACAATCGTGTGTGAATCTACAATCATTTTAATAAAAATTTCAACTCAAAATGATAGCAAAATTAAGATATTTTCAAACCAAATATATATATATATATAAAAATCTCCTTTTGGATGTAGAGGAAGAGATTTAAGGCAACTTTTCCACAATTCCTCACTGGAATTTTGATTGATTTTATGTTGCAATTATATAATAATTTGGGAAAAAAATGGAAAAAAAAAGAAGAGGAGAGCAGAGGGCATAAAAACACTTGTCATGTTGAGGGCATAAAAACACTTGTCATGAGGGCATAAAAACACTTGTCATGTTTGCCAGATTCAAAACTAAGATAAGGTATTTAAATGTGTAGTTTTTTAGATGATAATTATGATTGGTGCCATATTTTACATATTGATTAATTGTGAGGGGAGAAAATAAACATTTATTGGGTACTTAAATGCAGTCACTGCTCTGGGGGCTTACGTATGTTTTTCTATTTCATGCTGCTGAAGAGGCAAATTTTATTAGAATTATTAATGCACTTTTCAGATGGGGAAGCCTAAGTGTCAGAATGTGTAAGTACTTTTGCAAGGTCACAGTGTTAGGACTAAGCTAAGCCTGTCTGACTTTCAAGCCTATGTACTTTCCTACCACTTAGGGACAGTTAGAGACACAAGCATATTTAAGACAGCATCTCTGTCCCTGACTTCTCTGGTTGAGCTCTACAGTGTCTGTACCCAATATTGAGAAATGTGGAATATAGTCCTTTTGTGGTTATCAGTGTGGATTACTTCAGCTCAGGAAAATATGTTTTCAAATTTGTGACAAGATAGCTTTGATAAAATATTTCGCAAAAAATAGAGTCAGATGTGATTAGACTTCAGGGCAGTCCCTTCAACCTTTAAACAAAACAAAAACAAAAACAAAACCTCGGTAAGAGGGTTATAATGTTTAACTATTATGGAGTGTTTACTATCTGTCAGGTGCCAGGTTAAGCAACTTACGTGCTCTTTAACATCGCACAATGAAATAGGGATGAAACTTGGGCTATTTGACTTCAAAGCCACACTGCTAAACCACTGGGCTATAATGCTGTAAGCACCTACCAAATGAAATTAATGGGGAATGAAGAAAAAAGGAACTCTAACGAAAAGTTTAGCATGATCCACGATCAGTGACCAGAGCCACCATTTACTGTAAATTAATTACATGAGTTAACTACATTGTGTGATTTGGGGGCCTAAGGGGGTCTAAGCCATGAGAAAATCTCAAGGGTATGCTCAGATCGGTCACCTTCTACCCCTTTATGTGATTTTATTTTCTCCACAGCTCTTTCACTTACTAATACCTAAGGTTATTTCATTACTTGTCTATCACTTGCCCCACATCACCAGAACACAAGTTCAATAAAATTAAGAACCATGTCTTTCTTGTTCAATGCTGTATTTCCAGTGTGTCAAGTTGTTCCTGACATATAAATATTTGTTGAATTAATGCATAAATGATTGCCCTTCCTGGGTCTTAAATGGTAGAGGTTTAGATTTACAAACTGTGGTTCAAAAGATCACATTAAAAGGCATGACTTATTAGCAATTTATTCGTGTTTCATTCCTTAGATTGGCTAGGATAATTGAAAGAAAGGGAGGAGGAAGCTGGAGGAAGGAGCTGGAGTAAAGGGGAAAGAGAGAATATAAACTGGTAATGATGAAGCCTTTAAATATGGCAGTGAGGGTTGAAGAAATTAGGAGCCTTGAATCAGTGCCTGAAATTGGTGGGGCTCCCTGGAGTGGGATGGAAACCATCATGAAGGCTAACTTCTCAATTTGGTCTCAGACGTTCAAACCACCAAAGTGTATGGAAAGGAGGTGGAAGTTATTTACCTTTGATTAGACTGCGGTGCTCTTGAGGACTCCATTGAAATTAGTGCCAAGTGTACTGACATTTTGGGCACTGGTCTACCTAGTTTGTGTATTGTAGATTCTTCATGAGGAGTCATTATTGATGTGATTATAATCCTTATTAGCCTTACATCATTGTCAAGTAGGATGTATATGAAGACAGAAGGTTGAGAAAAACAAAATAATCACATAAGAAAAACCAAAATGAATGGATAAACTCAGTCATCTGTAGCATAGAGTGGGAAAGGCAACTAATTTCAATGAGGTTGGGGAGTGCCGAGAAAAAAACCATATACTCTAAAATGGAATAGGGGTTGTTGCTAAACATGAGAATTACAATAGATAACTCTAAGCAGTTAGAAGTTTCAAGGAATACAAGAGAGAATAGTTCTCAAACTTTTTAATCTCAGGACCCCTTTACATTCTTAAAAATTGAGGACTCCAAGAACTTTTATGTGTATTATAGATACCTATGTTATCATATTTGAAATTAAAATTAAGAAATTTTAAGAGTAGTTATTCGTTATTTCATTTTTTTTTTTTAAAGCTTGATGGTATTCACATTGCTTAATTTGTGTCATGCTTTATTTATTTATTTTATTTCTTTATTTATGGCTGCGTTGGGTGTTCGTTTCTGTGCGAGGGCTTTCTCTAGTTGTGGCAAGCGGGGACCACTCTTCATCGCGGTGCGCGGGCCTCTCACTATCGCGGCCTCTCTTGTTGCGGAGCACAGGCTCCAGACGCGCAGGCTCAGTAATTGTGGCTCACGGGCCCAGCTGCTCCGCGGCATGTGGGATCTTCCCAGATCAGGGCTCAAACCCGTGTCCCCTGCATTGGCAGGCAGATTCTCAACCACTGCGCCACCAGGGAAGCCCCGTTATTTCATTTTAAACATTCGTTATTTCATTTCATTTTAACAGAAAATAATCTTTATATGAAAAGTACTTTTCAAAACAAAAAAAAAATTGAGTAGAGTGGCATCGTTTCATGTTTTTGCAAATCTCTTTAACGTCTGGTTGATCAGCAGATGACTGGATTCTAATATTTGCTTCTGTTTTCAGTGTTTCCATATCACATGTCATGTAGCCTCTGTAAAACTCCACTCTACACTTATGAGAGAATGAGAGTGCCAAGGCAAATAACATTTTAGTATTATTATGGAAATACTTTTGACTGCCCCCTTGAAAGAGTCTGGGGACCCTCGGACCACACTTCGAGAACCACAGTTTTAAGAGTTAACATTAGTCAATCCAGCTTCAACTGAAAAATAGCCATGAGGTTTCACAGGCCCTGAGGCTTTACATGGGATTTACTTTTTCAAAAAGATGAAACAACACTGTCCTCACTATAAAGCATCCAGACAATACACAAACATGCTATTTTCATCCATCGAAAGTCCTAAAGGATCGCAAGTCTAGTAAAAGGATGGAGAGGTAGCAATGAAGAGCATCCCCGGAAGCCTCGGAGACCCACTGAGTTAGGAGAAGCAAAACCAGCAGAAGACGCCGCCGAGGTGGTCAGAAGGAAAGAACTGTTGTTCTGAGGGGGAAAAATGGGCGGGGAGAGAAAATGGTTACCGGGGACAGGAGACTTGCAGGAATTAGGCCGTGACAGCGTCGGGAACGAAGGAGCGCTCGCCGTCAGGATGCGGCAATCCGGGACCCGGTGGCTGGCCCCCTGCCCTCACCCTTCCCAGTACCATGCAAGGGGGACGAGGTGAGCGGGGGGCGAGGCTGGCGGGTCTGGGCCTTTCCCGGGAACAGAAAGGGTTGCGAGTTCCTTTCCAGCGAAGCGGGTAGAAAAGAGACGGCTGGAGGCTTAGTAAGGGGCGGAGGCGGGAACCCGAGGAACCCAAGCTTGGCGCGGGAGGTTTGGAGGTCGCCGGGAGAAGAAGGACGGTTCTGTTGCTAGGCAACCCGTCCTGGACCCGCCTCCCTCTCGCGTTGCTAGGAGACGGCGAGGCCAGGGGGAGGGCGGTGGAGGGGGCCCTACGTGCTGACGCTAATTGTATATGAGCGCGAGCGGCGGGCTCTCGGGTCTTTTTTAGCGCCATCTGCTCGCCGCGCCGCCTTCTGCTCCTCCCGCCGCCGCCCTGAGTCACTGCCTGCGCAGCTCCGGCCGCCTGGCTCCCCGTGCTAGCCACCGGTAACGGACGGGAACTCGAAGGGGAAGGGGGGACGTAGAGGCGGCCTGCGCGGAGGGAAGGGGTGAAGGGACGGGGAACCGCGAGCGGGGGCCTCTGGCCGCCCGGGCCTCCGGGGCCGTCCTGTGAGGCCAGAGCCCGAGCCGTTTGCGGAGTCTCGACCCCGCAGCCGGAGAGGGCCCGCGGGATCGGCCGGCGCTTCTCTGGGGAACCGATCAGGACACGCGCGGGGGTCGGTGCGGCCCGCGTGCTGGTCTGCGCCGAGGTTCTGAGCTCCACCAGCTTCTCAGCGCGGACGGGAGCGAGGCCGCGGCGACGCCCGGGCGCCCGGCGGAGGCGGCGGCCGCGCCGCTAGGGACCGGCAGGCGCCTGGGGTGCGGCCCGGGCCCAGGTCTGTAGCCCACCGCCGCCTCGACGCCCCCGCTCACTCAAAAATAATACTCGGAGGGAGGCCGCTGGGGGATGGAAAGAACCGCGGAGGCTGCGAATTCCGATGGGAGGGAGGGGCTGTGAGGGGACGAGGCCCCTGGGCGGGGAGGGGGCGGGGAGGCAGCGAGGCTCCTGGGCTCCCCGCCCACTGTAGGCGGCGATGGGTCTGGGAGGGGAAACCCCCGGCGGCTTCCCTCCGCACGTGGCCGCCGGCGGGGCCTGATTGGAGACCCCTGTCTGGTTGTCCCTACTTTACTGAAAGTTGTGGAGATGGTGGGACGTGAAAATGAATAGTGAGCCCATAAGTCCAGCCCTTGGGTTTCCAACTCTTCCCTGCTTCTCTTTGGTCTTAATCTTTTTATTGGTACCGGAGGAAAGTGTGAACGTTAGGTGCTGAATGATGAAGCAGGGCCTCCACTGCTAGGATTTTAAAGAATTAACACGTGTAAAGCGCTTACGTTAGCTGTTATTAACAAGAGATTCTTTTGTGTATCTCAAGTACAAATTAGAATTAGGATGGATATCTTGACCAGGGTTTTTTATTTGGGGAGAATTGATCCTAACCAGTCTAAGTCTGAACAGTTCTAAGGTGGAAGTAAAGGATTTGGCCTGCAGTGTCTTTAATTTTTCTAGGACTTCTATTGCTTTCTTACAAATTAGTTCCTTTGTTCACGTTCCCACTCTGAGATAGTTAACCAGTTGATTTGTTTTTAGGGTGAGTGGGGTTATGGTGGAGGAGGTATTATGGGGTGGAATGCGGCGTAAATGCAAACGTACTGAGCGAAGTGTGTAGTCTGCTGCCTTGTCAGTGCGCCCGCTTTGCCCTCAAAAAAAGAGGCAGGGCAGGGAGACGGGTAATGAGGTCCTATAGGGGAGGGCTGGGTTTTCCGAGTACAAGAAGAGCCAGGCATATGATGTCCTCAAGGAGCCCCAATTTTATTCTCTCACTGTCTGATGATTCTGTAAGGACTGCGCTTTAAAAGCTCACAACTTAAAACTGCTTGCCTGATTTCAGGAGAGCTGAGCTGGAAAACGAAATGTGCCATTTTTGAAAATAACGTAGCATCAAAATACCTTTGCAAATTAGTATTTAGTTCCTATTTTCTTGTCGGCTTTAATTAATACTACTTCTATACGTACTTCACTTAGGAAGTAATACACCTTTGGATAAGGGAAAAACCTTATATTTAGAATGACTTATTTAAAGCTGACGGGAGGTAAATGAGGTTTACAGTGATCTTCTGGGGCTGAAGTCTCACGCTTCTTTCGAAGTTTTCTGAGTTCAAATTAATGGCACAAATCTAAAATGTACCATTTACTTTTTAAGAAGACTGGTCCTTCCATACCAGTCTGAAAACTTTCATAAAATGTATATGTTGCAAAGTACCTATTTTTGATACAGGACCTATTGACAGGGAAAATTACTAAGCTAATACTAAATGTGACACCCTTGTCCTCTAGAGATTAAAAAAAAAACCCAACACTTGTACCAGAACTAATTTAATCCAGGTGCTATTTTTTTTTTTTTTTATTACTTACTCAACTTGCCCATATTGCCTCGAGATGACTGATTCTAAACTCCCCAAAATGTATTCAGTACAGCGTCCTTTTGTAGGAAAAGGGGCTAAAAAAGGTAGAATCTGATTGACTTTAAGGTATGAAGATGTCAACATACTGCTTTGCTTACTTTATTTTCTGCTTGATTGTAAATTTGAAATATTAATGAAAGGGGATGAATCCTGATCAATTTAGAAAACTAATGATAATCTATTCGTATCCTCAAGTCTAATCAATGCTGTAATTACTTGTGTTCTTAGTTGATTCCTTGAGTAAATATTTTAGCTCCTATTTGGACATACACCTTATTTCATGAGCCAAACAGGCAAATTGCTTGTCTAGATATAAAGTGTTGAGTTGTGATTAGTGCCCTGAAGAAAAAGAAAGTGGGGGAAGTGGGAGGTAGTGTAGTATCTGTAACCTTCTTTACATTAAGGAATTTGTTAAAACGGTAACATTAAGACCCATTTCATACTAATTTCATCTGAGTAAGTTCTCTCCCTGTTGGGCAGAGTAGGGGTTAGCAGGTGAGCACGGTTGCTTTCACTCATCCTTGTAAGTTGCTTAGTACTCTGATTGCTTAGTACTCTGATTGCTTAGTACTCTGACTGCAGACCACTAGATCACATTACTGGGCTTGCCATGGAAAGTGGCCTCTACACTTCTGGTTAACGACTCTGCCTTTTACTGCTACGTAGTTTGATGTATTTTTACTTGCTCAGAAGTTTTGTACATTGTGATTTTTATTGGGAGAGGAGGCTATAATTTTGAAGAGTTTATTAATTTGAATTATTTTCTCTGGTAAAGAGGGTACATAAGAAGAGCACAACAGGCAGAAAATATTCTTGAATGATTATTCAGGCAATGTTTTACTCTGCATGTATATTAGCACATTTAATACTCCTGGAGATAGCTAGTATCAACATTTTGATGAGGAAACTGAGGTACAGAGCAGTTAAAGAACTTATCCAAGGTTACATAACTGAGCAGTGATGATTTATAATAAGGATTTTATATTGGTTTAAAGGGAGTTCCCTTGACTTAAACTGTTGCACTGTATACACATCTGCTTGGAATTTAAAAGCACTCTGCTTGGGTTCCACTGGGCTTCAAGGGAGAGTTCAAGCACTTACAATCCTGCAGATTTCTTCCAACATATGTCTGATGTGTGAATAAGTTGTTTTAGTTTGTTAATGCTGAGTGAATTTTCACGAAATATCAGTATGTTTCTCTGCTGTTGAGTCAGATGATACCTTGATCCCTTGAACAGAAGATAGTGTTCTCAAATAGGAGTTCATTTGGCTTGGGAGTGTAATACAAAAGTCAGTTCTAGGTTGACTTTTGATATCCCTGAAGTGAAAAAAGTGAACATAAAGAATGAGATGTTCTAACTGTGAGGTTGTGCTGGAATCAAGTAAAGTACTGAGCGCCTGGACCACCGAAATTGTTAATAGAACAGCAATGTCCAAAATACAGATTTGTTTAAAATGCATTTGGAGTGAGATATGAGTTCTGAGGTAAAGGGAAATTTTTTCCTTGGGATGTTACTGGTTCCCTTGAACTCTTTTGCTTTAAAACATTTGTAGTTCTTTTTTTTTAATTCTTTAAAAATTTTTATTTTTTAATTCTTAGTTTCTTACTTTTTTATTTTTGGCTGTGCCGCATGTCTTGTGGGATCTTAGTTCCCCAACCAGGGATTGAACCCACACCTTCGGCAGTAAAAGTGCGGAGTCGTAACCAACCACTGGACCGCCAGGGAATTCCTAAAACATTTGTAGTTTTTAATGATTGGCTGTTTCACCATGAAGTAGTCATTTTCTGTAAAGGAATGTAACTATAGGTTACTATATAATCTATGTAGCAGTAGGCTGATAGGGGAGGCCCCTTGGCTTTTGGAATAGTGGAATTGGCATGGGTATTGGAAGTCAGATTTTAATTCCTAGTTTTTTCACTTGTGTGTTGCTGAGCAAGTTGCTTACTAATCTGCAAATAAGAGGAAAGCATGTAATAATCTTTTACAGAGTCAGCTCCATGAATATTAGCTTTTTTTCCTTCTCATTGAAAGTAAGGAGAACAGAATCAGGTATACTGGAATGGTAGGTCATTTGATGTCTGGACATCTAGCTATTATAAGACCACAGAATAATCAAATGATGGTCTGATTGAATCACTTGTTTCCCCCTCTTTTTCCAATGGAAGATTTTCTTCGTGTTCAAGTTCTTGGGTTAAGATTTGCCTTCAGTCATGTTATGAACTGTGTCTTTCCATTGACATCTTCTATAACATATATTGATTGGGTAGTGGGTAGAACCTTTTATCGTAAACTTTAATCTCTTTAAACTTTAAAACAGTGATAACCACCTTTTGGTTAAGGATTGTATTCTACTTTGAAGCTTTTTGTATTCTTACATTGTAGATGTGTTTTTGTTTTTTTTTTTAATTCTTTATTTTATTTATTTATTTTTGGCTGTGTTGGGTCTTCGTTTCTGTGCGAGGGCTTTCTCCAGTTGTGGCCAGCAGGGGCCACTCTTCATCGCGGTGCGCGGGCCTCTTACTATCGCGGCCTCTCTTGTTGCGGAGCACAGGCTCCAGACGCGCAGGCTCAGTAGTTGTGGCTCACGGGCCTAGTTGCTCCGCGGCATGTGGGATCTTCCCAGACCAGGGCTCGAACCCGTGTCCCCTGCATTGGCAGGCAGATTCTCAACCACTGCGCCACCAGGGAAGCCCCAGATGTGTTTCTTATAAGTGGGATGTAGTTGGATTTTTTAAAATCTAGTCTGACAGTTTTAAAAGGGAGCCTTTAATTGACTTATGTAATCACTGTGATTAGGTTTAAATCTGATTTTTGTGTGTGTGTACTTTTTATTTGTCCAAAACCTGTTTTTCTTTTAGGTTGATGTAAAAATAGGTATAATTTACTTGGTGTTCCTTGTACTTTGGAAGCTACGTGTTCTCTTTCTGAAATTTTGGAGTCACCCTAGAAATTATAACATGCTTACTTAAGAACATTGGAATAATCCATTTCCTCCCCCCTTATTCTCATCACTGACAATGTTATGGTAGTTTAAATTTAACACTACACAGTGGTGATATTATGTCTTTTAAAATATTTGTTTAGGTATACGCTGATATCCTTATTTCCTCTCATTTCTTCTTGTATCTTTAGATCTTCTGTTTGGGATCACTTGCCTTTGGAGAATATACTTAATAGCATTTATTAATGAGAGTGCTGGAGATATTTTTGCCTGAAAGTACCTGTTTCACTTGCATTCTTTTTTTTTTTTTTAATTTAAGGAAACTTTTATTTTATTCTTCTTTTAAAATTTATTTATTTTTGGCTGCGTTGGGTCTTCGTTGCTGAGCGCAGGCTTTCTCTAGTTGCGGCCAGCGGGGGCAGTAGCTACTCTTCATTGTGGTGCATGGGCTTCTCATTGCAGTGGCTTCTCTTGTTGCAGAGTACGGGCTCTAGGCAAGTGGGCTTCAGTAGTTGTGGCACACGGGCTCAGTAGTTGTGGCTTGTGGGCTCTAGAGCGCAGGTTCAGTAATTTTGGCACGCGGTCTTAGTTGCTTCTCAGCATGTGGGATCTTCCCAGATCAGGGCTTGAACCCGTGTCTCCTGAAATGGCAGGCGGATTCTGAACCACTCTGCCACCAGGGAAGTCCCTCACCTTCATTCTTAAAGGATGTTTTGGTTGGGTGTAATATTCTAAGATCCTTAGTTATTTTCAGCACATTGAGCACACAGTACGGTCTGTTGTCTTTTGGTGTCTGTTGAAGAGAAAGCAGTCGCCAGTCTTTTGTGCCTTTGAAGTTAATCTAAGTCTTTTCTCTGTGTGCTTTTTGAGGTGACTTCTGTCTCTATTGTCTTACATTTTCACTCATATATCTAAGTGTGGGTTTTTTATTTATCCTGATTGGAATTTGTAGCGCTTGTCTTTCATTAGTTCTGGAAAATTCTTAGCTATTTATTCTTCAAATATTCTGCCCATTCTGTCCTCTACTCCTAGAACTTCTATTAAATCTTTTTTAGACATTATTGTGTCCTAAAATGCTTTTTCAGTATTTTTTATCCTCTAGTCTCTGCCATACTGTGGAAGATTTCTTCTAAGCTCGCTTCCAGCTCACTTAATTCTCTCTCCAGCTGTGTTTGGTTTACTGTTAAACCTGCCCATTTAGTTCGATTTCTGTTATTTTTATTTCTAGAAGTTCTGTTTAGTTCTTTGTCAGATTTGCTCTATCACCTTTAGTAAATGACTGTTTCTTGTAGGTACTGCTACAGACACTGTATTTTCAAACTTAATAAGCATGATTGTTTTTTCTCTGTGATCTTTTTGACAGTATTTAAGTCCATTCATAGGACGGGCCCCTATTGTTCTCGAAAATTACTTTATGAATTATTTGAGGTCTAGGATGAAGGCACCTTTCATTTACATTTGGATATACAGGTGCCTAGGAATGCTGAGATGGCTTTAAGCTCATAGCTTAAGGTTTTGGGTGCAACGCAGATGAGGTGAATTTGGGCTTTTGAACAGGAGGACTTGTTTATTATCTCTGAGAATATAGCACTTTGAGGTTCCTGCTTAATTTGGGAGGTTTGCTATAAAGATTTCCTACCTTGAATAAGTCCAGGGCTTTTGGTTTCACCAGACAGTAGTTCAAATTTGAGATTGGCAGTTGCCCTCAGGGCAAAAGTGGCTTCCTTCTACTTATCCTTTTGCTTCCTGTTTTGCCTTCAGTTTTGGGTTAGTAATTTCTTACTATCTTATTAACATTTTTCCATGCTTTTAAGATTTTAACAAATTTCTTATTCTGTACTTTTAATTAGTTTTCATTGGTAGAGTTGGTCTGCATAACCTAGCTTGTCACTACCAGGAGTGGAAATTCTTCAGAACTCTTAGAAAGCAATTTCATGTCTGATAAATAAAATTCTCATTGATTTTACTTAATGTTGTGGACTACAATAAAAAAAAAAAAATCAATGTAGGTGTTAACCTAAACTTGTGTTTCTCAATGTGATCTGAATGTCTGAGACCACCTGCCTCAGAAGCTGGGTTTCTTATTTCGAATGCAGATTTTTGCGTCCACTCCTTGGTTTTGAATCTGGGTATGGGAATAGCTCCTTTATTTTTAGTTTTTTGATTTATTTGTAATTCTAGATTTACGGAAAAGTTGTAGTTCGGAGATCCCATATGCCCGTTACCCATTTTCCCCTAATGTTAACATCTTATACTACCATGGTGCATTTACTGGTCAGTCTGTGCATTTGTCAAAACTGAAAGAAGCTGTTTTTAACCATCATCCTAGGTAATTATTTTGCAGAAACACTGACCCCATGTAAAGAATAATTCAAAATGGACAGAATGAAAAACATTGTGTGTGTTTATTGAGTGTTAACTAGGTGTCAAACACGAATCTTTTACATGAATTTGCTTCTTAATAAGAGAAATCCAATGAGGGAAAAATTTTCTCCTGCTTTTTGAAGATGATGAAATAAGGCCAGAAGTTGTTCGCCTGAGCTAGATTGCTACAAAGCTGGTGTCAACCCAAATGATCTGACTGCAAAATTAGGCATACTTTTCTTTAAAAAACAAAAGTGTATACAACCAAGAAACCTAATTTAGCCAGAATGCGCAGATTGGAGAAGGCTTCTCTGAAGAAGTGAATGCCATCCTGTTCTATCTTGAATCCTCTGTAATAAAGAATCAAAAGAATTTCATTATAAGAGTTTGAATTCTAAATGTAATGCCACAAGGTGGACACTGAGGGTAGAAGTGTAGCCATTTTTCTGTGAACATGTTAAAATGTTATAAAAATTTGAATTTAGAAGTTTTGGGTGTTTTTTGTTTCATACTTTTGATAATTGCTGAATTTACTACACTGTATATTCAACCCAGCAAATTCTAAAATGTTATTAAATAAGTATCTGTATAGGAAAACCAAATAATGTAGAATGAAACGTAAGTTCTCATTTACTTCCAGTATTTTCTCTCTTATAGGTAGCTCCTGTTAGGTTTCTGGTGTATCTTTCCAGAAATGTCTTATTCATAAGAAAGTATGTACATGTATGAGTATGCACATTCATATATATCCAGATTGGATTTTGCCATACATCCTTTACCCCTGCTTTGGTGCTCTTTCCATATCAACTCAGATCTGCTTCATTTTTTTTATTGCAAAGCATTCCATTGTATGCACATTAATACTAAGTTTTTTTTTGTATACTACTTTGTATACTACTCTGAAGGATATGATGCAGTGATTGGAAAAAGCAGATATAATCCCTGTAATCATGAATTTTATGGCCTGGTCAGTTGGGGGAGACAGACATTAGTCAAATAATCATGATAATTTATAATTACAAACTTGAGACATCCTATGATGGAAAGAAATGGAGCTTTATAGGAGTGTGTACAACCAAGAAATCTTACTTAGCCAGGATGTACAAGTTGGAGAAGGCATCTCTGAAGAGTAAATGCCAGCCTGTTCTGTCTTGAAGAAGTAAATCTTTGAGCTGAGAGCCAAAGAATGTATAGGACTGGGAAGAACCTATTAGGTGAGCATGAAACATTTACAGACCCTTAGATCCTTTAATTTTTTTCATGGTAGGTTCTCATAAGTGAATAACCAAGGCTGGAGATGGACATATTTAAGGCTTTTGTTATTCCCATGGCCAAAGTGCTCTCCAGAAAGGTAATGGTTTATAGGAACACTAGCCATATTTAAGAATGCATATTCACCATAATTTTCCCTGCATTAAAAGAAAATCCTTACTCTGATTTCATAGGCAAATCTGAATCCCGCTTGTGTTTCTTTGACTGATTGAATATTTTTCTTATTTTTGAATTAGTATCTTCATAATTTTTTGCTAAATGTTTTGTTAATGCTGGCTAATTATCCAGCATCACTAGAGAAATTTATCAATGCTGTTAGAAATTATTTACAGCAAACAGAAAGTGTATAAAATAGAGTAGGATACATTAGGAAGAAATATTCCTAAATTGTCTAAAGGGTGGGTATTGGATCAGCAATACTATTCCAAATGATAGCACTTCACTGCTAAAATCAGTAACTTAATTCTTTAAGTGAAAAGCATATTAAGCATGTTCGTATGAGGAATCACATCTTGTAGCATCTTGTGAGTTAAAGACTAAGGTTTTAATTTTTAAAAGATTAAAAATTGATTTTAATGTGGAATTCTAACCTTAACTTTTAAAAATCTGTGCATTGCCTATGGCATTCAGCCATTTTTCTGGCTCAATGTAACACATTTTGTCTTAAGTTTTGGTTTTCCTTTTTTTAAAAATTTAACTTAATTTATTTTTTGTACAGCAGGTTCTTATTAGTTATCTATTTTATAAGGTTTTGGTTTTCTAAAAGCAGTATTCTCTAAGTTAATACTAATTTTATAGTGCGAAAGAACTGAGGATATGCTCTGATCAGTCCTAACAGTATTCACGTCTGATAACCAAGAACATTATGGACAATGTGCCAGCATATCCGGGGTAGGCTGGGGGTATGGTAGTATTCAGTGATGTGACATGAGGTGCATTCGCGGAGATGAGGAAGGTTTACTTGACATAGATTGGGACCAGAGCTTTTTATAACTGCCATTAAATAGTTTAAAGGACTGACATTTGATAACAAGAATTATTAAACTAAACAAAAAAAAAGATCTCCAAGGGGAGCATAATGAGTACAGTACAGCATGTGGCAGATTTTGACTTTCTAACATGAATTTGATAAAAATTAATACTGTTAAAAATCAAGTGGGTTTGAGAGAGGTAAAGCAGTTGTCCACACAAAGACTTATACACAAATGCTCATAGCAGCTCTATTTATAATAGCCCCCTGCCAAAAGAAAACCCAAATGTCCATCAACAGCTGAATATTTAAACGTACAATAGAATGTATGTTTTCAATGGAATACCACTATACAGTAAAAAGTAATGAACTATTTGATAAGTACTACAACATAGATGAATCTCAGAATAATTTTTCTGAATGAAAGAAGCCGGACCGGGGGAAAAAAAGTACATACTGTATGATGGCATTTCTATAAAATTCTAGAAAGTATGAACTAGAGTGACAGCAGAGCAACAGTTGCCTGGGGTGGGAAGCAGGAAGGGGAGAAGGGAGGTGTTCTAACAGGGCAGGGGAAAAACTTTGAGAGTGATGGATATGTTCATTATCTTGACTTTGATGATGGTTTCATGGGTGTATATATATGTGAAAACTTGTCACAGTAAAAAAAAAAAAAAAAAAAAATCAAGTGGGTTTGATCTGTGAGGTACTAAGCAGCCCAGAAATTTAAGCAAAAATTGACCATTCATGGTTGTTAAAGGAATTTGAATAAAGACTCTTTGTATTGTTCCTTTCCTGTGATTCTAGCATACATTAGATTTTCATCAACAGTGGTATTGTAGAAATCCTTGCCCGATAGATTCTGAATGCCAAGTAGTAACTTGTAAGCAGCATCCTCTGAAAAATTACTTCAGTGACTAGTGTCTATGTTTCATGTTTTTTCTTGGAATAGTTTTAACGTGGTATTCATTTAAAGGGTTTTGGTTTCATATGTTTTTATTGGTTATAAATAAGTCGTATGCTCTTTTTTTTTTTAACATTGATGTTTTTCTCCATAGATATTTGGCGCTCATACAACATGGCAGACATCGACAAGTAAGTGGCAGATAGTTGGTTCCTTTTTCAGATTTGGCATCACTTTGTACCGTGTGATGTAGTTAACAGCGGTACAAATTATGTACTATGAAAATGTATGGTAATGAAATGCTTTAGTGCCTGCTATTTTAAAAGTTGGGTACAATGTATTCAAGACAAAATATAGTATACATAATCACTGTCATAATTATAGTAAACCGTTTGTCAGTATTTATTCTTGGGGAAGTGCTGAGTACAATAATGAGTCATAAATATTTGGAGAATTCATTTTTACCATTTCTCAAAGATTTTACTACTTGCATTGTAAAGTATCATACATACAAGATAAAAAGTGTATGAAACGTATGTGTAGAGTTTAAAGAATAACAGTACACTTGTGTACAAGTTTTTAAAAATGGATCATTACTTTTAGAAGCCCTGTGTGCCCCTTTTCAATTGCATCCTTCTTTTCTCTCCAGAGGTGTCAGTACTATCTTGGCTTTTGTCTAATTCACTTCTTTGTTTTTCTTTAGAGTTTTACCACCTACAAATTCTTAATCAGTGTTTACTTTTGAAAATCTAAATAGCAGTTACAAACTTAGCTGTGTAAAGAAAAAAGCAGTGTTAGTTGAAGGGTCCAAGGTAGGAAAATAAAAAGTAAAAGAGACTATCTGGGTCATGGACTGGCTTCAGCTTTCCTGAGTCTTTACAAGGGCTTATTTTGGAGAAGTCATTGGGCAAGGTCATACATCCTGGAAACCTAGGTTTATTGAAGTAGGCATCTGTCAGGGTTCTAGTGTGGATGGATGTCTTGCAGAAGTATGGTGAAGGAGAATGAGGTGACCTGCACTGTTTGTTGCTATTTGTAATTTCACAGTAGTCTGCCAACTCAGGAATAGGTAAAACAGAACATTTCAGGATGAAGGGGTTGTAATATGATTATCCACAGCTGTTGTAGGCAGCAGAACATGGAGGTGGGAGGGCAGGAAACTTTTATCATAAGGGCAACACATTCAAGTATTGATAAGAATCTGGCCAATCCTCCCATGTATACTGTCTTCAGCATAAAAAGAAGAGTGGCAGCAGACATTTTACTGATAATGGCTGTCAAAGTGATTGTCTCCTGAATCACACTGCTCCAGTGTGGATTGCTTGACCTTGGTTGCACAATTGTCGTTGTGGATTTATTTTATCGTCCTGGGGTTTCCTTTTGTCTCTCCTCTCTTGGGTTTGCTGTTTGCTATATCCCATGTTTTCTTTTTTTGGTTCTTTGGTTTAGTGCCTTCTTGGAAGAGTACAAGGGAAGTAAATTATTTTGAGATGGCATGACTGAAGATGACTATTTTACCCTTCTGCTTGATATTTGGGGTGTAGAATTGTAATTTGGGAATCACTTTTCTTTAGAATTTTGAAGGCATTGCTCCCTTGTCACCTTACTTCTAGTGTTGCTGTGTTGAAGTTCAAAGTCGTCATAATTCTTCATCATTTGTATGTAACACTTTTTTAAAAACGTAGACATATATATCTATTTCTAGAAGCTACTCTGGCTTTGGAGTTCAGAAATTTTTACATTGTTAGGTCTTTTTTTTTGTTTGTTTTAAATCTCTTGTTAGGCATTCAGTGGTGGACCCTCTCAGTCTGGCAACTTGATAGCTGTCAGTTCTAGGGAATATTCTTGACTTATTTTGTTGATTGTCTTGTTCCCATTTTCTATTTCTGGAGCTTCTGTTATATGTTGGACTGGTTCTTGTGATTACCTTTTGTCCTAGTTTCCATCTTTGTCTCTTTGCTCTTCTTTCTGGGCAAAGCTGAAGAAACTTTATCTTTTAACTCTTGTATTGAGTTTCTAAATTTCTGTTGTTTTAGTTTTCAAGTGTTCCTTTGCTCTCTGTTCCTATTTTTGTAGCATCTTGTTTTTATTTCACTGATTGTAATATCTTTTCTCTGGATGTTCTTTCCCCTGTATAGTCTGTTTGGTCTTAAATTTTTCTTTCCTGTTTTGGTCTCCATGTAGGAGGCTTTCCTCAAATAGGAGGTAATACTTGTTTGCTCCTTAAGACGGGGTGGGGAAAATGCATAGTTGAAGGATGTTTTTTAAAAGTTAATTGGAGAATTTGAGTGTTGGGAGCGGGGGAGTGTTTTCAATTTAGGATTTTAATGTGGGCTCACCAGGGCAGACATTTGTTGTGAGACTCCCCACTGTCAGAATGGCATTTTTTTCTGGGCTGGTCACATACCCCAGTAAAGAGTGTTTGGGTAAAGATCTGGCTTCCATACATTTGGGAACTAACTTGGGAGAAGGCAGCTGGGGAGGGGTCTCTGCATTCAGCATTCTGTCACTAGTATGTATGTATCTGCGATCCTCTAGTCTGAGCTTCCAGTTCCCTTTCCAGAGAAGAAACTGTTCTGCTAGAGGGAGAAAGAGGATTGAAGGATTTAACTGTTTATTAGTTTTTGCTTAGTTCTCCCTATTTTATCCACCCTCACACCCAAGCCCTAGTTCTAGAAGTGGCCTTTTTAAGATTCTGCATTTAGGCTGGTTCTCAGCTCTACCACTGCTGACTTAGATTTCAGTTCTCGGTGAATTTGCTGCTTTTTGTCTCGTCCTTCAGTATTTGTTTAAAAACCCCTTTGTCATAATTTTAGTGGAGATTTTGGAAGGATTAAGATCAGATGAGTATGTGCAGTCTGCCATCTAACCTTCATTTTGTCTTAAACTTTGAAAAAAGAGTAAATTGGTTGTGATAGCTTGATTCTGCCCTACCCTTCCCACCCCATTATTTACTGTTGGATGCCTGTGAGCTCTTAGGAGGGTAGGAGGAAGAGGAAGATCCTTGTTCTTTAAAGCAGGAGTCCGCAGACTTTTTCTTTAAAAGACCTGATTGTAAGTATTTTAGGCATTTTGGCCATGAGGTCTCTGTTGCAGCTATTCAGCTCTGCCGTTGTAGTGTGAAAGAAGCCAGAGACAATACATAAATTAATGTGGCTGTGTTCCAATAAAACTTTATTTATAAAAATAGCACTGGGCTGGATTTGGCCATATGACACAGTTTGTGGACTTCTGTTTTAAAGCTTTAAGTTTTAGATGTTCAATAAATGATTGAATGAGATGGTACTGGAGGAAGAGCTGTTCCATGTTATCTTTATGCTTAACTTTATAGTGAGTAAAAGATATTCCCAAAATAATCTGTATTGTTTCTGATGGGAAGGCTGTTTTTTTTCCCCTTCGTTGACAGAAACAGATTTTTCTAGCAGAATACAGTTGAACTTTTCTATAGTTCCTATATGAAAATTAATTTTTCAAATGCTATTTCTAGACATGAAAGCAACTAATTTTCTAAACCAAATACCGTACTAAAATGTAAAATAACACAAGGAATTGTATGATGATCTGTATGTTGAGTTAGATATCCTAATTCCCCATTTTAATGCTGATTGTAATCTCATGTTCAAAAACTAGATTTTTAAGATGAAATGGAAAGAATGTTATTACTTTTTACCTTCTCTTTCAATGGTCCATCCTCCTGGCTTTACTCTAAGCATGAAGTAGACTCAGGTCTTCTTAACTTTTACTGTTCTTCCCCATCTCCCCTATGAAGTGAAGAAAAAGGAAAGTCCAAAGATAGTAAGTACAGGCTGATGCGGTTGTTCCACAGCCACCAGGGATCCAGGATCCTTCTGTTTTTCCAGACTCCTTAATTTATTCTTAGCTGGTGAGTTCCATTCTCTAGGATGCTTCATGGTCCAACATGGCTGCTGGAGCTCTAGCCATCATATCCCTGTTCTAGGGAGGGAGCAATATCGAAAAGGCTTCCAACTGTTTACCATTCTATTAAGGAGGCTTTATATATATATAAAATTCTACAGTCCTTCTCTTTTTTTACCTTACTGCCAAAATCTGGTTATATAGCCACATCTAGCTGAAAGGTAGGCTGGGATATGTAGACTTTTTAGCTTGGTGTATTACCATCTCATATAAAATCAGAGTGCTGTTACTAGGAAGAATGAAACCAATAGATTTGGGTAGAAAGCACATACTTTCTGACATTACATCCTCTGAATCACAACCTATCAAACCACATTTTTAAAGCTTAAAGTATAAACTTTATATTAGACCATATGCTTTTAAATGAAATTTTAAGTATTTCCAATTTGTCCTTGTTTACATATGAAGTTAGAAAACTGAATCACCCTTTGGATTTCCTACTTCATATTTTTGAAAGAGGAATATTAACCTAGAAAATGAACTGAAGTTTTCTATAATTTTTTTTTTTTTTTTTTTTTTTTTTTTGGGTAATTGGTACATTTGAACCTTGGTGTGATACTATAATATTATAGCAAAGAACAGTCTGAACTTGATCAAGATTTGGATGATGTTGAAGAAGTAGAAGAAGAAGAAACTGGTGAAGAAACAAAAATCAAAGGTATTATTTTAAATTCCTTCAGGAGCCAGTGATTGCTGGCGCATGTCTTCTAGAGGGTAGTAGTAAATACCATTCTCTTTTTGGATACTTGTCCATTTTACTGACTAGCCAAACCTGCAGTAACAGTTTTGTGTGTAAATGTATGTTTGGGGTGGGGTGGGGTGAGGGAGGAAGGGAGGGGCAGAGGGAGCTGGAGATGGAGAGGAGTGGTAGTAAGGGAGGAGGGAATGGATGTAGTGACCCAGCAGAAGTCACTGTGTGTACCCTCTACTGCTGGAGTGATGTCATAGCTTGTCAAACAGTTGCCTGTGAGATTTGTCTCAATTTAGGTATGTTATAGGTGGTGGTAGGAGTTGTTTCTAGTGGTGCTTCTAAATAACACTAGCTTAGACTTATTTGAAAATGTTTAGTATTTAATATGTAGAAAATATGTAGTGTGTATGTCTTGTGTTTTTTAATCCATTCCAACCAATCAAAAAGAGACATTTATTAAATGTAGACAAAATCATTCAAAATTTTCTTTAGCAAATTATTTTTAAAGGGGGTAATAATGGTAGTGGGGAATTATACTGCTTTAGGATATGCCCTGTAGCTTAGGAGCCAAGAATATCAACGTACCAGATGACTCAACTTCTCATTTCTCATTCTCATTTATCAACATACCAGATGACTCACTTCAAACCAGAGTGAGGTTTATTCTGAAAAGACTGCTGAACTTCTAGCTTCAGCTTTCATTGTGCAGCGTTTTTTTAAAAGATACAGGACTGTATCTTTAGTGGCCAATATTGGTATTTCTGAAAGCATGTTGGTTATCACAACTGTACATCATCCAATAATAAAATCAGTATTAGAAGTAAATTGATGTTTAAAAACATAAATTGGGAAAATTAATGGTAATTTTTTGGTAAAGTCTGTACTGATGAAGAAAATAAGATAGCAAAATAATTTGTTTTGCATAAATCTAGGTTATTTTTGGATTTAATATAATTTTTAGATGCCATTAATAACCAAATTTTGTTCGGCTTTAGTTACAACTTTTGACTATCTCAGTTGTTAACTTTCTCTGTTCAGATACCCACAAGCACATTATACAAGCATCAATGAAACGTTCAGATTTATTTGACCATCTTTGTCCCAGGCTTGAAACTGTCACTATATTTGCAGTTTTCTTGTATGTGTTGTTTGACTTCAAAGGGTTATCAGGGATCATAGATAGGCATCTGGATGAATCTTTGAGCTTCCCAAAACACAAGGTGGGTAAAACACAAGATAGTAGGAAAAGAAAGGATAATGTTCATAGTAGTTGTGGCAGTGGCCTTGAGAAATGGTGTACGTTAGACATCATTAGAATCTGAACTTTTCCTGTACACTGGGTTTTCCTAGAGTGAATTTTCTTTAGCTTGCTGCTCGTCTCTACTCATACCAGCGATTTATGCGCTAGTCAGGAAAGCTTCATGATTGGATTGTCCTATTCAAATAGCATGATACATTTTCATAAAATCCTTCTTTCAATGCCCTTTTTTTTTTAAAGCGCGTCAGCTGACTGTTCAGATGATGCAAAATCCTCAGATTCTTGCAGCCCTTCAAGAAAGACTTGATGGTCTGGTAGAAACACCAACAGGATACATTGAAAGGTACAAGTTCTTCTTTTTCATAGTCCTTATTTATCTTTCTATAATCAACGTTGCAAGTGTATATTTTTAAGGCCATCTGGGACTTATGTATGTCACAGTGGAAAGCTAATGTTCATTAGTATCTAGTTTAGGATTATTGGGAGTTTAAAGTTTTGCTGAATACAGATTTAGAGTTGGTCTTTTAAAGTTTATTTTGGTTCATCTCTGTAGGAAGTATACTGATCTTAAATCATTTCTGAGATTTGTTAGAAATGCACAGAATTAGAAGAAATACAGATTTCTTATTTATTTCATTGGCGATATAAATCACTAATAATAGCCCAAATATCTTATTCTGCTTATAATTTTTTACATAACTTTATAATTCTAAGATCTATCCACATTGCTGTCTATATGTATCTCTCGTCATTAGTTTCTAGCTTCTAAATGTTTCCTGGTTCTCTGTGATGTGTGTCCACCATGCTTTATTATATGCTTTTTCCTTGAGGGTCATCCAGTTTGTCTCCAAGCTTCATCAACACGAATTCAGTTGTGATGTTGTTCACCCTTGTGTATGTCCTCTTAAGGAGCTGTGTAGGAATTTCTTTGGGATATGTACTTATCAGTGGAATTGTTAATTACGGGATATGCAGACCTTCAGTACTTCCAGGTGCTTTCTGCAATGCCTATATCCAGTATGTGAAGGTTGCTTTACCCTTGTGTCCTTGCCAACAGTTGACATCATTCAGCTTTATAGTTTTTCTGTTTTTACCAATCTAAGAGGTGCAGGCTCATTTTGTTTTACTTGTATTTTCTGATTTCTAATGAGCTTCCTTTCATAATGATTGCGAGTGAGCCTTTTAGGTTGCTCATTTTGTACCCTTTTGCCCATTCACATTTTGGGGTTTACTATCTTTTTTTTTTAATTAATTAATTTATTTTTGGCTGCGTTGGGTCTTTGTTGCTGCACATGGGATTACTTTAGTTGCGGTGAGTGGGGGCTGCTCTTCGTTGCAGTGCGCGAGCTTCTCATTGTGGTGGCTTCTCTTGTTGCAGAGCACAGGCTCTAGGCACGTGGGCTTCAGTAGTTGTGGCTCGTGGGCTCTAGAGTGCAGGCTCAGTAGTTGTGGCGCACAGGCTTAGTTGCTCCGCGGCATGTGGGATCTTCCTGGACCAGGGTTCGAACCTGTGTCCCCTGCATTGGCAGGTGGATTCTTAACCACTGTGCCACCAGGGAAGCCCTGGTTTACTGTCTTTTTCTTGTTTTGTATGAGTTCTTATGTATTCTAGGTTTTAATCCCTTATCAGTTTTAGACTTTGTAAATAATCTATTGTGTCATTTCTATTAATTTTGTCCATGGTGTCCTCTATTAAACAAATCCTTAATTTTTATGTTTGTTAAATATTTTGACCTACGGCTTGTTCTTTTGAAGATAAGTCTTTCCTTACTCCTTCTACATTTCCTATTGACTAGTTTTACCTTTTACCTTTAGGTCTTTAATCCCTTTAGAGATCACCTTTGTATTTCATATTAAATAGGCATCTTTCTTTCCTTTCTTTTTTGGTGAGCTAGTTTTTATAATGCTTCACTAAACAGTTCATTCTTCCCCCATTTATTTGTGTTACCACCTTTATTATATATCAAATTCTTATAAACACCTTTGTTTGTCTCTGAGCAGCACTCTTCTTCATTGGTTTTTTTGCCTGTTCTTTTGTCATTGTCCCACTTAATTACTCTGGCTTTATAGTATGTCTTAATATCTGGCAGGGTGAGTTGCTTTCTTCTACCACCCCTCACCCACCATGGAACACACTTTTAAGGTTGACCTTACCATCTGTAGCCCTTTATCCCATGTATGGTTGAGAGTAAGTTTATCAGGGTTCTCTTAAAAAAACAAAAACCCTCAAAATAACAAACAAAAAACTAGAATTTTCATAAGAATTCC
This sequence comes from Eubalaena glacialis, assembly GCF_028564815.1. Taxonomy (NCBI): domain Eukaryota; kingdom Metazoa; phylum Chordata; class Mammalia; order Artiodactyla; family Balaenidae; genus Eubalaena; species Eubalaena glacialis. The sequence goes on from NC_083726.1 coordinate 43,386,830, forward strand.
AATATCTTTTTAGTATTAAATTGTCTCATCCATATCCTTGTATTTATTCAGATCATATTCTGTATCTTTTATTACAAAGTTTTCTTCTTGGTTAATTCCTCTATATTTGTGTTGCTGTTATGAATAGTATTTTTTATTGTATTTTCTGGTTGGCTGTTCTTGATAAAGGAGTACTACTGATTATTATTTTTTTAAAGTTGATCTTGTGTCCAGAAACCTTGCTACTCTTACTGTATAGTAATTTGTTCTGTTATTTCTCCCATAGCCCAAAGGATCTTATCTGCAAGTGGCAGTTTTAACTCTAATCTTCCACATTACACCACACTGCATGTTTCTTTTTCTTTCTTTGTAACATTGGCCAGGACTTACAATACTATGTTAAACATTAGCATTAAAAATGGGCATCCTTGTCTTATTTCTTATCTTAACCAGGAATGAGTATGTAATCTCTTCATTAATGTGTCTATTTGTGATTTATTATGACCTTTTTTCCTTTATCAATTCAGATGGTCTTTTGACTTTTTCTTTGAATCTACTAATTGTATATTAAATATGTTTTTGGAAATCTGAGTTGGATAGTAATATTTTATTTGGGGTCCTTATTTATTAGTGAAAAGAGCTTGTGTGTGCCTGTACACACACACACACACACACACACACACACACACACTATCCCTGGTTTTAGAGTCAAGATTTCAAGTGCCTAGAAATGAACAAGATTGCTTTTACTTTTTTATTTGTTTTCTGGAACAACTTGTATAAGATAGGAATTCCTTGAACAGTTGGTAGAACTCTTCTAAAAATTGACTTGGGCCTTTGGGATTTGGGAACTAGAGGTCCTGGGGAATTTATCCTTTTTTTTTTTTTTCTTTTTTCTTTTTTTATAACATACTAACTGACCTCTTCAATTTCTCTTGTGCCAATTGTGGAGTTTTATGTTCTTCTAAAGCTGTATGCGTTTTATCTAGGTTTCAAATTGATTAGTGTATAATTCATATTTTTAAAAATCTGATTTTTCCCTTTCATATTCTGTATTTTGTATCTGCATTAGTTTTGCCAGTTGTCTCAATCTTAATATTTTGATTTTCCATTTGCATATTTTTTTGTTATTGCTTTTTTTTTCTGGCTTTAATGTTATTTCCTTATGTGGGTTTGCTCTATTCCCTTCCCAGTTTCTTAATTGCCTGCTTAGTTCATTTAATTAAAAAAAATTAATGTGTCTCTTTTATGGCCATAAAACTGTTTTTATAAATGTTATGTGAATAAGTATGAAAATTTATATGCCAAAATCAATAGCTTAGGCATATTAGTTGTATTGTTCAGATTCTCTTTATTTTTGCGTATTGATTGCTTGATCTAACAGTTTTTGGGATGAATGTATAAAAACTCTTCTTAGTTTATCTTTCTTGTCCTATAATTCTGTCAGTTGTGGATTGTGTCATAGATTTTGTTTTGTCTGATACTAAGATAGCTGCTCCAGGTTTGTTTTGGTTTTTATTTAGCTGCTCCAGCTTTGTTTTGATTTTTATTTATCTGGCATGTTTTTTTCCATCCTTGTATCTTACTCTAGTATGATCGTTTTCTTCTTTATTAGTAATTTCAAACTCTTTACATTTCTTAGAAGTGGTATTGTTTTTGGAGTAAATTGCTCTTATTATCTAATTTATGGTACTTTTTTCTCCTTTTCTGTTTTCCATTGAAAAGATCAAGTTGTCTTCTGCTGGTTTCAAAGTTAATGCATTCTGTTTTTTGTTATTATGGTAAAATGGATCATAACCTAATACCTCAGTTTATTTGCCCCTATTGATCTGTTAAATTTACCAATATTATACTTCCTCTAGGCCTTTTTTTTTTCTTTCAAGGCAACAGTGAAATTTATCAAGATATTTTTGATTCACCCATACGTTATATAGCATCTCCTGGGTTTTTTTTTTTTACTTCCTCAAAATATTTTTCATGAATATAATATCTGTGGCATACTTCCTAAAGCCTCATATACCTTATACAGTTTTTATTTTGCCTTCATATCTGAAAATTTTAAGTTCAAAGTTCTTAAATATCTTAAAAATTCACTTCATTTTTTCTTGTCTACAGTGTTCTCTTTGAAACCCAATATCCCTCTGATTCCTTTTCCTTTGTAGGTTGTTTGCTTTTTTCATTGGATATCTTTAGAATTTTCTTTTTTCTTTGATAGTCATCAATCTCATTAACGTGTCTAGTGGTTCGAATAAGGGCTTTCACGTTTCTGTAACTGAGAAATTCATTACCCTCATTTCCTCAGATGTCCACCTCCCTTCTCTTTTTCAGCTATTGTTTCATTTGGCACCAGTGCCTCCATGTCTCATAGCTTTTCTGTCTGTCTTTCCTGCTGCCTTTCTGAAGAGGTTTTAAACCTCATGGATTTTTTTCTTCAGTTGAACATATCTTGTTTGTCCTATTTGTTGGTTATTTTAGTTAACTGTATTTTTCATACTTAATATTCCCACCTTGTTTTAGCTTTCTTGGTCTTGTTTCAGAGTTAAGATCTATCTTTCTTCAACTCTTTAAATATATTTACATTCTTGTTTAAATCCTTTGTTTAATAATGCTTCAGATGCTAAATATTTCATTCTTTCATAGTACTCTTCAAGTGTCTAGTTATTTTGGCCTTATAGCTCCAGCACACTGGGCGATATCAGTTACTCTAGTAATGAGTATTGAGGGAGGAATGAAGATTAGACTTCAGTTTGTGACAGTCTTTTGGAGAAAGAAAGAGAAGGGGGACTGGGTGAGCCTAAGGAGAGCTCCAGTCACCTCAGACTCAGAGTTGGCTGACAATTACAGGCAGTTTTCTTGGCTGCTTTGGGAGGAGCCAGTCTCCTTTGGTTGTAATCCGTTGTTCCTGGATTGGAGGGGGTGGAAGAGTGAGTGCTTACGGGCTCTGAGCCAGTCCAGCTTTCATCAACTCTTCATGTTATCCTAGGAGCAATGGCACTGGGCTCTGTGAAGGGTGAAGGGGACAGGCAGTGAGTGTTGAAGGCAAGTGTAGAACTTTAAAGCTTTTCTGCAAAAAGCTTTCTTCCACCTTGTCCTCACTGCTACCCACTCTGGTCACCACCACCCACCCACCCCCATCCCTGCCTTCCAAGTTGCAGCTCACCCTGTCTGTACCAGTTAAAGACAACCTTCAGTCTTACTCAGAAATTGCTCATGGTGTGATGGTGTGTGTGTGTGTGTGTGTGTGTGAGTGTGTGAGTGTGTGAGAAATAGTTGTTTGCTTCATGGTTCTAAAGTTTCCAGGGTTGATTTTTTTTGAGATGTGGAGTTGCAGGGAGGCTAGCTGACCAAGCTATTTCACCACCTTGACAGAACATTTTAATTTTAATTGTAAGAAATAAAAGTTGGTATTTTAGGTTTTTGTTTTTGTTGTTTGTTTATCTTTACTTCTGATTACCTTAACTAAAGTGGTTAAGTAGAGAATTAATTTGCTTTACACCAATCTGTGTATGGCAGGAAATTCTAACCTGGATCTTGGATCTGTTGTACAGATTCCATGAACTTATGGAACTTTTGAGTGTGAACATTTTTTGGGTGGTAGAGGGATTCATAATTTTAATCATTTTTCGAGGGGCTCATAAACTAGGTGTGTATAACCTTTAAAAAAATCTATGCCCTATAGTGAATTGTATATGAATTATATCTTAGAAAAGCTGTTATTTTAAAAATCTGCCTCCCCTCTTCATAAAATGTTACATACTTATTTAATGTAATTTCAAATTCCAAATTAAATACTAAGACTAAAAAGAATATAATGGTGTAGGATACCATTCTTTTTCCAAAAACACATATGCTCCCCTTCTTTCCCCTAATAATTGATACAGGTGAGATATGCAGTTGACCCTTGAATAACACAGGAGTTAATCAGTAGTCAGCCCCCTGTGTCTGCGATTCCTCCATCCATGGATTCAGCCAAGCACAGACTGTGTAGTACTCTAGTATTTACTATTGAAAAATACCTGCATATAAGTGGACCCATGCAGTTCAAACTTGTGTTAAAGTGTCAGCTGTACATATTTTATTTAATTAATTTATTTATTTAGTTTGGCCGTGCTGCGCTACTTGTGGGATTTTAGTTCTCTGACCAGGGATTGAAGCTGTGCCCCCTGTAGTGGGAGCTCGGAGTCCTAACAGCTGGCCCTCCAGGGAATTCCCTCAATTGTACATATTTTAAAAAAATAATTCAGGTTATCATTGTTAGGATGGTCATTCCGTGACTTTTTAACTTGTAGACTGCATTTTACACCTGAGATGCCAGCACTGACAAGCCCAGTGCTGAACTTGATTACAATGAAAGATTTAGGGTTGGTGATACGATTTACATTTTCTTATCAATTTACTGTACCTGGTTAAATTTCCTCTTTTGAAATGTTTTATGGTCAAGAGGTCTGTGTATTTATATCTCTTGAATTTTAATTACTTTGAATGTACCTTTTGCTTCAAATAGGAAACCTGTTATTCACTAACTTTCATGCTTCAATTTCAGTATGCTAAAAGAAGTGTTACTTGGGTTTTACTGTGATGCTATATAACTGGTGCTTTCTAACCTTTCAGCTTGCCTAGGGTAGTTAAAAGACGCGTGAATGCTCTCAAAAACCTTCAAGTTAAATGTGCACAGATAGAAGCCAAGTTCTATGAGGAAGTTCATGATCTTGAAAGAAAGTATGCTGTTCTCTATCAACCTCTGTTTGATAAGGTAATGCTTTCTAATACTTTGGTTTTTTAATGTAAAATTCAAGAAGATAATAAAGCTCTGGAAATATAAACAAACTTCTGTTAGAACTGTCAGCAAAATGGTTATTAGAGGAATTTGGGAGAACTATCAATAATAGCAATTCAAGTTGTATGAATTAATTAAATCTTTAAGCATTCTTAATGCGGGACATCTAGTTTTTAGCTTCGATGCCAGTGTTTTTATGCAAGTTTTTTTTTTTTTTAATCATTTTAGCGATTTGAGATCATTAATGCCATTTATGAACCTACAGAAGAAGAATGTGAATGGAAACCAGATGAGGAAGATGAAATTTCGGTTGGTATTAACTTTAATTTAGTGTTTTTTTTGTTTTTTATTTATTTATTTATTTATTTATTTATTTATTTATTTATTTATTTATTTATGGCTGTGTTGAGTCTTCGTTTCTGTGCGTGGGCTTTCTCTAGTTGCGGCAAGCGGGGGCCACTCTTCATCGCGGTGCGCGGGCCTCTCACTATCGCGGCCTCTCTTGTTGCGGAGCACAGGCTCCAGACGCGCAGGCTCAGTAGTTGTGGCTCACGGGCCTAATTGCTCTGCGGCATCTGGGATCTTCCCAGACCAGGGCTCGAACCCGTGTCCCCTGCATTGGCAGGCAGATTCTCAACCAGTGCGCCACCAGGGAAGCCCTAATTTAGTGTGTTTTTATACCTTGGAAATAATTATCTTTATTGTGAGATGGGTAGTGAGTGCAGATGAGCTACTGTTAGCCCAGCTCCATCTGTACCCAAATTCACCTTTTCCTTGCATTTTTATAGAATTTAAAGTTTATAGATTCATATAAACTTTTTGTTTGAACTTAATGATGACATACAAAAGGATTGTTCCCATTTTTAAAGTGCAAATGGAGGTCTCTAAATGTCCTGCCCACAACTTATAGACGGCAGAGCTGTGATACAAATCCAGTGCTCTGTTACATGACCCTGTTTCTCCAGCATTGATGTTTTAATGTTGGTGATGAAGAGAATATATTTTGATTAAGAACACCAATGGGTGAGGCAATGGACAAGGTTTGTATTTCTTTTGCTTTTCCTCTTTACTGTGCTTAAGTCTTACTTTTTTTCTCTTCTCTCCCATGAAGCTGAAATTTTTTTCCTACAGCTCATGGTCCTAGTGGCTTTCTTTTTGGAAGGGGTATGGTAGTAGAAATATTATGGAAGTAAGGTCTGGTATGGGTGACAGCAGTGTTTACACAGTTAGACTAGAACTTCTTTGGCTAAATGTTAAAATTAGTCATTGAGGGTTTGTTGGGTTCTCTGCCACTGCATGTAAGTTAAGAGGATGTAAAAAATTTTATCAAGATGTCTAATCTAGGTATCCAGTAATGATGAATGCTGTCTTTTATTAAGGAGGAGCTAAAAGAAAAGGCCAAGATTGAAGATGAGAAAAAAGATGAAGAAAAAGAAGACCCCAAAGGAATTCCTGAATTTTGGTTGACCGTTTTTAAGAATGTTGACTTGCTCAGTGATATGGTTCAGGTAATTTTATTCATAAAAACACCAGTTTACCTCAGAGGGTAAACCTTTGAAGTTTAAATGGCTCTGATGACTAGTCTCTTTATTATTGATTTTTATAGAACGATTGCTTTCTTTTTTTTTTTTTGGAGGGGGCCTACACCGTGCCATGCGGCTTGTGGGATCTTAGTTCCCTGATCAGGGATCAAACCCGGGCCCTTGGTAGTGAAAGCGAGGAGTCCTAACCACTGGACCACAAGGGAATTCCCATGATTGCTTTGTTTTGAAAGAACTGTTACTGGTGGAAGGAAAATTGCAGCTTTGATTAATGTAATCAAGTAAATTATAATTTGTTTTCAAAAATTAGATAATGAAATAGTCCCTTTGGTAATTGCTCATCTCACTGTATGATGCTTTCTCATATATCCCTGTGCCTTCTGTTTTTAGATGTGGAGTGTGGTGGTAGGATGGGGGAGTTTCAGTTGTCTTACCCCAGCGACCTTTTCAGTTTGAAACAACTATTCCAAGGGACATTTGCATTTTAAAAGAATACTGTAAAAATATTTACCTATTTTTTTAAAAAATTAATTAATTAATTTATTTTTGGCTGTGTTGGGTCTTTGTTTCTGTGCGAGGGCTTTCTCTAGTTGTGGCGAGCGGGGGCCACTCTTCATCGCGGTGCGCTGGCCTCTCACTATCGCGGCCTCTCTTGTTGCGGAGCACAGGCTCCAGACGCACAGACTCAGTAGTTGTGGCTCACGGGCCCAGTTGCTCCGCGGCATGTGGGATCCTCCCAGACCAGGGCTCGAACCCGTGTCCCCTGCATTGGCAGGCGGATTCTCAACCACTGCGCCACCAGGGAAGCCCAATATTTACCTATTTTAACAATTGTCATTTTCCCTGGGAAACTGACACAGATGTCACCTTCTCTGGGAAACTTTGCCTCTCCTAATCTGAATCATTTCTTGATCCCCTATCATCTGCATTGTAGTACTTGTTACCTTGTATTGTGATTGTTGTATGTTAATGTCAAGAAAAAGAAACTGTCTCAAAACAGTGACTGCTTACTGCATTTCTACTTTTTAGCAAAGTAGAAAAGGAACAAGCATCTGGAAAAGGCAGCAATTATGATCGGGGAAACTTTTTTTTTTTTAATATTTTTGGCTGCACCGCATGACATGCGTGGTGTATGCATGTTTAGTTCCTTGACCACGGATCGAACCCTTGCCCCCTCCAGTGGAAGCACAGAGTCTTAGCCACTGGACCGCCAGGGAAGTCCAGATCTGGAAACATTCTTAAAGCAACCATGAATTATTTAGACTTGGTTTTGAACTTTTCAGCCCATTCAGTCTGTATAATGATGTAGTTCTCTATTTAGTCACCTTTTTTCAGCCAGTGGTGATAGAAGGTAGAACTAAGTAAACTAGCTTCAGTATAAGGCATAACCTGGATAATTAAGTCTTTATGGTTCATAATCGTACATAAAACTGAACAATAAAATGTCTGTCAGTTAAGTGCTTATTGTCCAATAACAGAACACTAGTCTTAATGCCATTCAGATACTCATTTTAATTTTTTTTTTTAATTTGAAGGAACATGATGAACCTATTCTGAAGCACTTGAAAGATATTAAAGTGAAATTCTCAGATGCTGGTCAGCCTATGGTAAAAGAATTTTGAAATATTTTCAATTTTGTAACATTAGCTGTTTACAAGTAGATAAATGGAACTTTCTAAAGAAAGGTGACATTCAAGGGTTAGACATGGGAGTGGGAAGAAATTAAAACTGATACTTAATTGATGGTAGGAAATAAATGTTTGGACGTTGACAGTTGTGATGCAGTATTTATTCCTTTTCCTCCCTCTGAATGTAAACTATTTTTGAAATATAGTCAATTTTTGATCCTAGATTAAGAATGTATATAAAAATAATAGCAAAGGAACATGAATAAGAAAATGCTTATTCTGTATTAAAAGACGTGTCTGGGAATTAAATAAAACAGAAGATGTTAGAGGGCTCCCACTTCCCCATTATGAAAGATCAGCCAGCGGCTTCTCTCCAAAACCATCAGTATTATGTAAAGCATGGGCAAAGGCTCTGTAGGCTATTAGTTCTTCTATTACATGTGATAAGGTTGGGCTTTTTCTCTGTCAAGCTAGGTTCTAGTCTAAGGTTTAAACCCCTCTCTGTGGAGATGAGGGGGTGGGGGGTTGGTCAGTTTATTCAGCTGTACCTAACCTATGTCATAAACATGTTACTAAATAGTAGTGTTAGCTGAACTAAGTTTTATTCAGTTTATTTTGTGCCACATTTTGCTTTTAAGATACTTTGGGATTTATCTGACCCTTTCTTTCCCAGAGTAGGACTTTGTCACTTAAGATTTTATATGTTTATAAAAATCATAGATTAAGCTTTATTTACTGAAGCATTGAAATTTATCATGTAGGAATTTAATTACTTTTTATGCTTTTTCTTTTTTTTTAAGAGTTTTGTCTTAGAATTTCACTTTGAACCCAATGAATATTTCACAAATGAAGTGTTGACAAAGACATATAGGATGAGGTCAGAACCAGATGATTCTGATCCTTTTTCTTTTGATGGACCAGAAATTATGGGTTGTACAGGGTAAGTTTAATTTTATTACTTTAACAGAATGTTATATCTGTTTTTGCTTTACTTATGATTTGTGATATTTGGTATTTTCTAGTGTGTCTGCTTAGTACATACATACATATTTATCTCCAAACATTTCAGTAAAATGTTTTCTGAGAAGGGCTTATTCATTTTCCTAGAATTCTCCATAGACTATTACAGATATTTTTCCAAAGGAGTGTACATTTAAATTTATTATATTGTGAGTTTGTGGTAATTGTAAATATATTTATTGAAAAAGTTTGTTTAGAAATAAAAATTTTCTCTTTGTACTGCTACAAAAAGCAGCACAAATTCCCCCTCTAAATTTGAAATTAAATAGAACATTTAATTAGAAAAATCTCAGCTTTCCTAGCAATTGAAAGTAATGTGTTAATTGTGATAGACCATCTCTCCCCTTTGTTTTGGAAGGTGCCAGATAGATTGGAAAAAAGGGAAGAATGTCACTTTGAAAACCATTAAGAAGAAGCAGAAACACAAGGGACGTGGGACAGTTCGTACTGTGACCAAAACAGTTTCTAATGACTCTTTCTTTAATTTTTTTGCCCCTCCTGAAGGTAAATAGTGTTTTACTTTGGGTATTTATGGTGGTTTTATTGTAAGCTTTGTTTACTTTTTATTCATTTGAATTTATTTTCTCAATTTTGCAGTTCCTGAGAGTGGAGATCTGGTAAGCTGAATTGTTATTTATTTGTTGAATTGTTTACTAAATATGAAATTAAAGGACTGGTTCTTAAATGTAGGGAGTAGAATAGTTGCTACTAGTATGTTGTTCTGAGGCTTGCAATGCATAGAGGAAGACCTTTACGCATGTGAAAAATTACTCCATTTAAAATGCTTTTGGTGCCTCTACTGAGAAATGGTGAAAGGCTAAATAAAGATAGTCCTTTCTTCTGAGACTTGCAAATACTGCTGTGAGGGATTCAAGTTTTCAAAACTAGTTTTCTTCCTTATTGAAAATAGAATGTATTAAATCATTTATACTATTTACTAAACACCACATTCTGCTTAGAGTTCTTTGTGTGGTTTTTATTCCGATGGAAATTTGGTTTTATATATGTGGTCATATAGCCGAAAACTGTGAAATATGCCTGGCACACAGCCAGGAATGAGGAACTGCCTTAAAGAAATCTACACAGGCAAGGTAGGCTAGGTCTGTTTTGAATTTGGCTTAAGTCTGTTACGAAATATTGATAGTAGCAAAACAATCTTGAGTTACGGATAGAACACCTCTGCCTGTGATTAGAATTCTTTCCTTCAAAGTCTTCCCCCACGACCCTTTGGTGTTTTATTGTTGTTGTTGTTAGAGTGGATTATGTTGATGAGTCAAAATAAACATTCAGGAATTCACAGAATAGTTACTCAGTGTTTAGTATCACAGAACTAGAACTTTAGTATCATGGAATAATTTTAATTTTGAATAATATCAACAGCATTTCTGTGCTGTACTTTGCCATTAAGTAGAAATCTTAGATTGACTTAGTCTTTATCAAGTAGGACAACATCTCATTTGGCATTACACAGATGCTTGGATACTGTCTTTTAGGAAGTGTGAAATGATCTTCTCTGGTCTTATGTGCCATATGCATAATGTTATTTAGAAAAGCCTGAGATTCTTTCTTACTGTTATTCCAGTTGGTGTTTTCAGTAATTAATATTTTAAAAAGAAAGTTGTCATATAACAAAGTTGCTTTTGTAACTTTTAAGCTAGAGAAAGCTTAAGCAATAACCAGTATGTATACTGGCCTGCTAACTTATTTTCTTTTTATTAAAAACCTGTAAACCTAGGGCATATGTAGAGACTATTTGATCATGCACATGTAAGATAATTTTAAAAGTTTAAAGTTAAAAGTGAAGTTGAGAGTTTCTGCATATGATTTAAATGCAAGTCTCACATATGCCAAATTAAATGTTATTAAATTTTGTGCTTTTATTTTTCTTTAACAGGATGATGATGCTGAAGCTATCCTTGCTGCGGACTTTGAAATTGGTCACTTTTTACGTGAGCGCATAATCCCAAGATCAGTGTTATACTTTACTGGAGAAGCTATTGAAGATGATGATGATGATGTGAGTGAATTTGAATCCAGCAGTGAAATCGTTTGGTGAGGGTGTGATAGTCAGAATCGGTGAGAGGTTTAATGAATAGATGCAATTGTTAAAAAGCAAGACAGAATAATTCAAATTAGGCTGATTACTTAGGTCCTTTTAGATAACTTCCTTGAATTAAGTAGGTCCTTTTAGGATCTTTGGGTTCATTTATTGTAGTTTTTATTTTCCTGCTATTAGGAAGGCTACTTTCTCTGAAGTAGTAAAACTTTACTATGTTGGGTTAGTGTTGTAAATCCATTACACGTCTTTGACCAAACAAAACGTAATCCTGTACATTTTCTACTACTGATAAAAATCTTTATTAGGAAGCATGGAATTTTTATCCATAGGAATATTAAGTAACGATTAAGGTAAAATTAGGCTGCTCTCAAATATTTTGGATATCTTTCTTGTTAAATGGCAATCATTCACATAGCCTTTAGGTCCTTTTTGTACAGGCAAGTAATATTTACAGTCATAGTTATCTGATCATACTTCATCCATGATTGTACTGTGTTCTTTATTTTAATTTTTTAAAGTGTCAGGTTTAGATAATGGCACTGAGCTGGGTGATTCCTGAAGCTATTGTCCTTGTTTTAATTTATAATCCGTCACTGTAGGGAATGTATTTTTTCCTCTCTTTAGATATTAGGGGATACAATGGTGGATATTAACTAAACGCTACTTTCAGATGTTTGTTAGCTTCATTCAAATGTCATCCTTTTTTCCCTTTTTTAGTATGATGAAGAAGGTGAAGAAGCGGATGAGGTAATGTTTACCAAATGAGCAAATAATTCTGTTTAACACATTGAGAAGCAAATTGAGTGACTTATGTATTCCTTTGCTATAAATCATTACTCTGTGATATGGGATAAAAATGTTTTTGGAAAAAAATATGGTTTTAGAATTCTACAGCCAAACAATGTATGTATGAGGTTTCAATAAATAAATTGCAAAACTCAGAACATTTTTTTTATTTCAAATAATTCTGTTCTGCTGCAGGGTTATCAGCTCTTTGAAGAAGTCAAAAGCTGCAGTAAACTTTTTCAACGTTGGCTGCAGTAAATCTTTTCAATAAAACCTGTCTGGATGTCTCAAGTTGTGTTGGGAAATTTTTCATATTAGAAGCTTTCAAATTAAATTGCATTGTCACCAAACTCTGTAATCATGAAAATCTGTTGACTTATAGAGTAACTTGTATTAAATTCTCCCTACATTATGAGCCGTTTCTTCCTATTATGTACCTACTTCATGGATGCATTTTGAACTTTAATATAGGAAGGGGAAGAAGAAGGAGATGAGGAAAATGATCCAGACTATGACCCAAAGGTGAGCAAAATTAGTGCTGCTTTCTGTTAAATTTAAGGCAGGTTAAATATGAGTTAGTGTTTCTGAATGTAAAGTTTATTTTAGTCTATTAAAGTCTTTAATAAATCTCTCCTCACTGACATTTCAATAGTACATGTAATTTCAATGCACCTTTCCTAAGAAAAGTTTATTTTTGGTTCTGACCTTTATTTTTCCTAGTTTGAGGCTAAATAACCGTAGGTTCTATTTTAATGGCACATTATCTTGGGCATTTCTTTTTAAATTTTTTTTTAGAAGCACTTGAAATTACTTATTGCTTGTGTTCTTTAGTTTGTTTTCTCCCCAAAGGAAAGCTTATAAACATAGGTCAGTTTTTAAATCATCTGAATGCAGGAGTACACAGGAATAGGGGAGCAGTACTCTTAGGTTCTCCCAGTCATCTCTTTGCTCCATATCTGAGAGTCCCAGTTTCTTATTCCTGGGAAGTTGTCATATCACGGTTAGTAAAGGACTTTATCTCCCACAGAATGCTTAGTATGTTATCAGAATTCATTTGGAACTTCTGGTTTCTCTTTAATGTATTTATTCATTTGCTTATGCTATAAAAATATCCAGAAGATACTTTAACTTAGTGAGCAGGTAAGAGAGGGTAGTTAAAAAAATCAAATATTCTAATAGGTATGAATTGGTGTTAACAGCTAAATATGAATGGAGTTAGTATTTTAGAATAACTGATCTATTAAAAGGCAAAAATAATTGGTAATATGACTTAACAAATTGCTTGGCTATTTTCAGATTATAGCTTAATGTGTTTCACTTTATGGAGTTCATTCTACAATGTAAAATTGGGGCTTTTATTTTTTAGCATTTTTGTGACTTGGTAATATTTGAATAAATAATTTGCCATCATTTATTTTTTAAAATTTGGCAGAAATTTTGACAGAACAGTGAGATAATGTGATAATTAAGATAGTTAACTACTATTGAAAAATAAACTGAAGCAGGTAGAAAAAGATAGATTGACTTGTTGTTTTCCTTTAACAGAAGGATCAAAACCCAGCAGAGTGCAAGCAGCAGTGAAGCAGGATGTATGTGGCCTTGAGGATAACCTGCACTGTAATAGCCTAAACACAACTATTATTTACTTACAGCCTTATGTTTTTGTATTTTCTTGGTAGACTCAAGTTTTTTTTTAAAGGAAAGGAACTGATATTTTAAAGACCAAATTTGTTCTACTTAGCATTTTAACTAGTTTTTCTGCTAGATACATTGAATGCACAAATTCTCTCACGCATGTTTGTTCATTGCTACATATTTGGTTCTTCCTGGAGTATTTTTATCTTGTAACTATTAGATTACAGTTATGAAAATGAACAGAACTGTGAAATGAACCAGATTTTTTGTCTTGCTAATTTTTTTCCTGAAGAACCAAAGTATTTTTTCAGCGGGTAGTTGAATGGGTTTAAGTTCGCTTGCACTAGCTGTGCCTTTCATTACTTTGTTACAGAAATACAGTGACTTATACTAAGACAATTCATCGTTTAAAAAACAACACTTGTCAAGACAACTATATGGTTAAGAATTTCCAGTAAGACCACACCTGATAACTTAGATTGTTAATGGATTTTTGTATTTCAGGTGACAGTTACTATAAAGAAATCTTATTAACTAATAGTATGGTTATTGGTTACCACAGGGAGGTGAATAAAACCTAGTATTTTCAGAAGTTAAGTCTCATTATTTTTATTTTAACTGTACTTTTTAAATTTAACCTCCATTAACTAAGCATCTTTTCTTTGTGGTAGGGTCTACCTTCTGCTTCCCTGGAAAGGATGAAATTTACATCATTTGACAAGCGTATTTCAAGTTTTTTGTTGTTTGTTTGCTCGTTTTTGTTTTTGCAGCCTAAAATAAAAATGTCAAATATAATTTTAGTTCTCCAGAGATAATGTCTTAATTTTGTACTAATTCAGGTAGAAGCAGAGGCCTAGCTTAAATTATGTACCCAGTTTACCTCATTATTGAAGAAAAGGGTGCCAACTTTGGAAGAGGTACTACATCTACTAATGAGAGAGGATTAAAAAAAGGAAACAAAATCTTAAATGATTTAATGTTTTTAATAGAAAGATTAAAAGGGTAAATTTTATTTCCTTTGGTCAGAACTAGACAAAAGGCCCCAAGCCTCTACAGTTAATTCCAATTCTTATTCCTTAAAGTATGAGTGTGTCATTTACCCACGCCTTTTGTTTTACTATGTATTAAAATGGGTAGTACTGTTTACTTAACTACCTCACAGATGTGTTAAGGCATATTAAGTTAAATTTTATGAAATGTTTCTCAGTCTCATCAAAAACTCAAAAGTTTGGACCTATTTGTACCACAAGTATGTGATATTCAGCATTTTATTTATACCAAGGTCTGATAGTTAAACTGGAAAACAAAGATTAAGGACCTTTATTCTGGATCCGGTCAGGCAACCCTTGCAGATCTTTGTGTGCCTCCTATTTTAATAGAAGTGGATGGACGAGCAACTGTTTGAAAAGGTCCAAGAATTTTTTTTCCAGCTCTTTTAATTATGACCATATTGTAGTAAATACTGCAGATATCATGGGACTAAAGTAGAAATAAGACCATTTTTAGAGGGGGGAAATGCCATTAAATTAGAGACCGTAGAGCCACGTTTAAAATACCTCAGGCTAATTACTGTTACTTTTGGGGATGAACTTTAAAGCTTTGACAGTGAGGATGGACTAATTGGGTTGTAATTATAGGAAGGCCTTAGAGTTCCTGCTATATTAATAAAATTACACTGCGTTCCTTTTTAGAGGTGATAGAGCTTCTGTTTTAAAAATTTAGTATTAAGGTCTTGGAATGTAAACACATTGTGTTCTTTGTATAGTACTATCCATTCCTCTCCTGAGATTTTAATTAACTACTGGAAATCCTTAACCAATTGCAGTAGCTTATAGGGGGGAAAAATGCCATGAGAACACCTGTTTTTCCTCTTTATTTTCAAAATGATTTTGGTTGTTTTGATTAGACATTCTGTGACTTTTTTTTTTTCTTTTGTACCCATAGTTCATCTGAACACAGCTTTTTCTGAACTTAAAATTTTTAATCTAAAGATAGAATCCCATTTTTAATGAACTTAAAGAAGTAGCAAAATCACTACTTTTTTTTTTTTTCATTTCTTTAGGAAATAGCTGTTGCCAAAGTGAAGAGGTAGATGCTATTTCGTCTTGTTATATAAGGGGGAATATGGTTTGCAGAGGAATTGTTTTTTTAAATAAAGTTGGAGTTTCAAGGGATATCAGTGTTCATCTATGCCATCTCTCCAGTTTCAAAATGGTTCTATTCCATTCTAGAAATTTGACATGTAATTTGAAATCCTTAATAAAATTGCATTTAATTTTATAAAATGTACTGGTGATATTTTGGGTGGTTTTTAAAAAAGAATGAGTATATACTTTTTTTTTTTTGGAAGAGTGGAGAGTAGAGATGTTTTGAGTAGGCTATTCAATGCTTAGGCCATGATGGCCTGTAAAATGTGTCATTTTAAGAGCAACCTCCCAAGCCCCACTAAATCGTGTTTGTTATTGGAAGACTAGACAGAAAGGAATTCCCTAGTTCTACAGATTATACTCTGAGTTAACTATAGATGTTTTTGAGGCCCTTCGAATTTTGTCTTTACATTTTCAGTTTATAGTATTCTCTAGCCCAGGCAGTGACTACCAAGAAGTTCTCTGTTTCTCTCTAGAAATGGTAAAATCTCGTATGATCACCTGTAAAGTAATACTTAAATTTTTTTCTATCTTTTTATTCAAATATGGTTATAAGCAGAGAACAACAGTTCCATAAATTGATTGGTTTTTAGTTTAACATGGATCTCTGAACGTTATTTTATCTAGTTCACTGAAGCTGTATTAGTATTTATGTGACATAAAAATGTCTTAATTGTGTGGAATTGGCTTACAGAGTAGTGCTTTAAAACGTCGGATTCTACCTCTGTTTCCTTTTTAACACATTTAATAACAACACATAAACCTTAAAAGGACACATTAGCTTTGATAGAAACATTTTAATTATTCTGTGAACGGGTTAATGGTATTGATTGGTGTATGATAAGGCCCTTAAGATAACTGAATTAACTGTATATTACTGCTGCTTGTAAGACAGTATGAATTTGTGGGTTATCTGAGTTGTAGGCCATTCCCATCATTGAAAATAAAAATAAAACTGAATCATTGTGAAAACCTCATTGTACCATGCAGAAATATTAAACTATTTAATATTCAAATATTCTTTTCTTGGTTTTAGGGCTTGGTTTAGAATTTGAGTCCTTTTTTATGAGTTAGTCTTATAAAAATTATAGCCTTTATATTTTTGACTATTTAAATCAAGCCAAATGTTATTTAAATGTACAGAATTAATGGATAGTTTAGAAGAAACATACATTCTTTATAGGAACCTTAGAAAAGAGAAATCATATGCTAACGTAGATTTTAATCTTCTGCACTGTATATATACTTGGTAATTGTGAACTGGATTTTGTTTTGAAAATCCGTGCTTATAATTTAGGTAGTTTGCTACTTAAAGCACTAAGTCTCTAATAGCTGAAAAGTAAATGTAAATGATAATGGTGAAATTAACTGAGATTAACTTACATAGTGGTGATTTTTGTATACTGGTTTAAAAATCCAGATGCTAAAAATATAACTTGGAGAAAAAGCCAAGTTTTTGGATTAATTAAGGATTACTTCAGAGAAATGGGAACATCTTTGTTGGAGTGTGGAATTACTTTATTTAAGGATAAATGTTTATTAGAAAACTTGTATTCAGTTAATTATATTTTCAAAAAATACAATATACGCTGTATCTTGTGTTTCTTCCATTTGACGTTATATACCATACTTTGTTTTTCAGTTTTTTAAAAAATTGAGGTATTGACTAATTTTCTTAAGTGTGAAGTAAATGAGAAACGGAGCATAACAATTTAGAAATAATAAATTGCCAGCAGGAAATAAGTTGTTAATCAAATTGCTTAATTTTCATATTGAGAAATGAGAGTTTGTAGCTTTTGTAGATCTCTTGAGTTTTATTATTTTGAAACTCGGGGATGTGTTAGTTAAAAGCAGTACTTTTTAGTTCTTCATCTGTGTGGGTGTTTTTTGTTTTTAAAGATAAGTGTGTCTTCATTGGCCGGCAGGCTATTTGAGGCGGATGGAGCGGGAGGGGTGGGTGGCCCCGTGCTGTGCCGGCCGTGCTTCACGGGCTGGCTATTAGGTGACTGAGAACTCGCCTCGGTAGTGCCCGATCATCGCAGGTTTGATTTACACCTGGTTGAAGGTCTTGCCGTTGTAGACGCCCACCATGCTGCCCCTGTCGGGATGATCATGTTGCGCAGGTGCGTTGACCACCTCGGGCTTCTCCTTGGGCGGTGCCGCCTACCTGACCTTGCGCAGGCGCTTCGGCAGCCAGTGCGGCTTCCTTCGCAGGCGGTGGTGCGGCCGCTGCCACTGCCTCGCGCGCCGTGAAGCTGCCTTAGCTGCTCCTGGGATATGTCCAGCGGTGGGTCGAGGTCCAGGCCACAGTAGGTGAGCTCGTGGAAGGTCTGCTGCTGCTGCTTTCCACTTCTGCTATTTTGTCGGTTCTTCAGAAAGGCTAGGTCTTCATGTATTTTGCGTTTGAAAATAAGAAGGAACTGGGGATGTGTTGAAAAATGAAAGTGCCAGAAGTGGACAGATTTCATATAAAGAGTTAGTAGTATTAATACTCATCATTTTTTCATTCATAATGAAGTTAAGCAGTTGTTGCTCAGAAACTTTAATGGAGTGGTAAAAGTTTCTGCCAGAATACTCAAATCTCATATAAGAGCTTTTAGCTGGGAATTCACGGAAGAGTAGGAATTTGTGTAGTGAGGGATGCAGCCTCCGAGCAGAGAGCAGTTCAGGTGAAGGTATCACAGGAAACACACCATGAGGGTCCTGAAGAAGGACAATCCATGGCACTTTCAAGGCAGTGAAAGAATGGAAGACATAAGGGGCGAAGCCATGGAAGGCTTAGCTGTAGAAGTCCTTTTAAAGGGGTTTTCAAGTGACGATGACCTTTCCATGAAGATAACTTTAAAGTAAGTCATGATTAAGACTAAGTCAACCATTCGTAGGTAAGAACATTGCGGCTGGTTAGAGGCTGGGTCTAAAAGTAGGGTAGAGTGTCAAAGTAATGGATGAAGGTTTTTGGGTTTTTTTGTTTTTTAAATAATAGATTCAAGGTTATCTGCAATGAATCCTCTTTAATTCCAGGTTGCTTTTTGCAAGGAAGCCCTTATGGATATTGCAACTTTTCTCTAACTCTAAAATTACAATAGTTGGAAGAATTCTTGTACATTCTTTGCTCAAAATCACCATTTATTGTTTTTGCTACATAATTCTATATTCACGCATATATCTTTTTTCTAAACTACTTGACAGAGTTGGAGACATTGTGCCCTTTTAACCTCTAAATGCTGTATTTTTTCAGTAGGAAGACGTTCTTATAGAATCGCAGTATGATTAATCAAAATCAGGAAGTTTTACTGTGTAATCATAGTTCATTTTGATGCTTCAGTCATCTCAGATTTGATCAATGGTATCCTTTTAAAATTGGTTCCTGTGTGCTTTTGGTGTGTCCTGCATCATTTGAGCTCTTGCATACTTTATAGCTCAGAAAGATTTTCTGGGATCATCTTAGGCTTTTTTGTACCAGCTCTGAAACTGACTTATTTCCCCAAGGATCCGTGGTTCCCTTTAATGGGGAGTGGTACTTAGAAATCAAGTCTAGGTGATGGGTTTGCTTGTTCCTGGGATGTTATTATTTCTAGGTCTTTTCAGGTGACTTATTATTTCTAGGTCTTTTCAGGTGACAGACTTAGGAAATATATTAAAAACTGAGTACACACTGAATATTTCAAAGTTAATCCAACACAATAGGATTTTTTTTCTAGCCTAACCCCAGTACATATTTGTAACTACCTTCAAACAGGTGGGGTTAGTAGTAGCTGATCCAACTGGGAATTGTAGGTGAGGTTGCTCTATAGGAATAAGAAACCATGAATAAAAGTGGAAAAGATTTTAGACTGAAACTTTGGCAGCCCTAAACAAACGACCCTTACCATCTGTTTTTAATGAATATGGGAATAAAATAGTTGATACATTGGATAGTAGAATGGTTAAATATAAGCTTTGGAGTTCATCTACCACTTGTTCTTTTAGCTTCATTATTTTGATGTTTTGTGAAAGATGGTAGTGGGCACTGATGAGAGAACACATTAGTTCTTGAAGTAGTTCAGGAGTACTTAGAACCTGATATATATAATGAGCAATTAGTAAACATGCTTCCTAAACATAAGAAAACCTAGAATTTGTGGTTGGGATCACCTTTTGTAATAGATTCTGGCAGTTAATTTCAGAATTAGTTGGGGTTTTTTTGTTCTGTTTTTGTTGTTGATTCTAAAGGCAAAATGGCTCCTGGCTAAGAGGTGTCCATACTTGGTATACAAAAGAACCCTGAGACTAAAACTGGATAATAAATATAAACCTATGCCCCCATTTTGAAGGTTTTTGATGTTTTTTATAAAGAGATAAGAAAAATAGAAGAAAAGAATAATTTATCCCCCTTACCTAAAATCAGTCTTTAAAATCTGATTTCATTTAAAAAAAAATGCTGATTTATTTTCTTTTGTGAAGTCCAGAAATCATCTAGGGTAAAACTAAATGAAGTTTGACTGTATTTAGATACCTCATGCTCCAAAACTTCCAAGTTGTCATTACTTAGCCCATCCCTTTCCATCCCAAACATTTATTAACCTGGATCCCTGGACATTGTGGGTGGACCGTCTAGGGGCGGACAGTGAGACGTGTCAGTCTTCAGGCCAGATGTGGTTTTAGACCTGGATTAGGCTGGTTGTCTTTTTGCTGTTGAGTTGGCTTGGTGAGTGGACCTAGAACCTTTAGAGCAACTTGCACATCAGCAACCTGCCCTGTTTAACCTACATTTGTACTGTTTCAGTTATGCTTGGCTGTCTTTTCTTTCACTTCCTTATCCTGGGTCTTTTGTGCACATACCTTACTAGCTCAACACAATCTCTTTTTCTTTGAACTAACACGTACTTTTTTTTGGTTCTTTAGTTCTGAACTGGTTTTGCCAGTTCAAGAAGGACTCTCGGAATGCTTGTTCACTGCTGGATTCTCTAGTTTCCAGTGTGGGGACAGGAAGATGGTAGCTGTACAGGAAATTTTATACAGCCAATGCGTAGATGGAATAGGGTTTATCTGGACTCCTTCCAATTTACCAGCCATGATACTGTATGGGGCCATGTAACAAGTGACTGATTCTCATTAGTTCAATCTCCTGAGTCAACCAAGATGCTCCAAGTTCCTTTGTAGTTGTCATATTTCTGCATACTGAGTTGCTTATTTTGAGAAAACCAGTAAAACCACAAAACTGGACTGTGTATATTGTTCTGTAAACTCAGTGGGGCTATGAGAATGTGGAGAGTTGAATCAATTGTTGTTGCAGTTACCTAGTATTGCATAAAAAAGCTACTCCCCAAACTTAAAGCATCAACAAGATTTATTTTTGCTGACTGTGCTTGGGTAGTTCATTTCTGCTTTACTGAGCATCGTTAGGGGCAGCTTTGAAGGATGGGGACGAGACTCACCTGAAGGCTCTTCATACACAGGTGGTCAGTGCTGGATGAGACTTCAGCTGGGTTGGGGCTAGAACACTACCTAGACTTTGCTTCACAGCACGGTGGCTGGGTTCCAAGAATTAGGCAAAGGTTTATCCTACCCTGGGAAGTCATCACTTCTGTACTCTATTGGTTATAGTCAAACCCGCCAAGGTTTAATGGGAGAGGACTCTATATCCTGCTGGAGGAATTACAAAGTTTGGGGAAGGGGAGAGGAACTGGAATCTTGTAGTGGCCACAGTTTGTCTTTGGAAAATACAGTTGGCTATAACAGTATTGATAAAACAAAAGCTACAGTAGTTTCCCAAAATGAAACATCAGGAAAGGTTAAATTATATATTGTATGCCTGTTTATGGAGGAAGAATGTTTTACTTTATCGTACTGGAATCTTATCATTTGAATTTACCTGGACAGTTGAGATTACCAAATGTACACATAATTCGCTCACTCTGAGTCATTAAAATGTCAAGCTTGATTAGTAAAAGAACCTTAAATGGTAAGTATACGATGGCCATTAAGTACATATTTGTTTTCAAAGTTTGGGTATATTACATAGTTTGGGGTTCAGAAGAAAGCTTCATTGCTTTACTATTTGTATTTCAGACTAGGTGGGACTTTGCATTATAAATCTAAATCGGCATTAAAAAAAAAACCCAAATGTGTATTCAGCCATTTAAGGTAATGAAATAATGTTTTATTTAATCTTAATACTTGTTTGAAAATGGTAATTATTCCCTCTCGACATGTAAGGGTAAAAGGTAAATAACAGGGCCGCCCAGCTGATCTTTGTTGGAGTCAGTGTTTGATGGCAGCTGTTCTGCCCTCTGCTGGTGCTCCCACCTGCTCTGAGAGCTTCATCCTCTGCTTTGTTTTCCTTGACGTATGGCTTCCACCTTTAAAGTTGCTTTATCATCTGAAATGGCTGCTGCCACTCTGACCCATTATTTGCAGGTTTTAGGCAGCAGGTGGGGCTGAAGGAGGCAAAAGACTCCTGGCATCCAACCGTCTTCAGAGATGAGCTTATGATTTGTGCTTTCAGCACAAAAGGGGGGCTGCTTAATATAGTAGACCCTGGGTAGAGCAAAGGCTGGATCACAGCCACATCAGCCATGCATGCTGAAGAGCTTCAGGGTTAGAAAAGGATTGAGGATATCCTGGAAAACAGGAGGCAAACAGCTGCATTTCAGAAATACGTAAACCAGTTCCAGAAAGGTGATTTAGGAATACAACCTGAAGATGAGTTCTGACTGGAGTCTTATCCATCTTCCGGTTTTTCGCTTTGTCTTACATGATAATCTTTCCCAGAACCCCTGCATACACAAGTGAAGTTGAGACAATGACTTAAGCAAAAGTGTAAATAGAATCTCATTAGAAACAAGAACTGCTAAATGTTCCAGTTTCTGATCTGTTAAAGGATGCTGATTGTTAAATAGTTTGTAGTCATGAGTTGTGTGGCGATTTTGTTGTTGCCTCTAACCTGGGGCCTTGCTTTTCCTGATAGGTTTAGTGGCAGTGTGGAAGCTTGCCATAAAAAGGTTTCCTGGGTTCTATCTTTGGTAAAAAGTGTTCCTCCATCTTTCTGGGCCTGGCCACCCCACAGAATTCTTTTATTCCATCTCTCTTGCTCCTTGGTTCTCTGTCAGCTGTCATCTGTGATGCACCCTCCACCCTCCAATCCTTGGTCTTCGAAACCTGAGTTCCTCTTCTAAAGTAACCTTGCCATTTACAGCAGCACCCAAGCAAGTTTATCATACCACCTGTTCTCCTTTATCCTTGAATTTTTGGAAGGAATTCTCTATACTCACTGCTTTTACTTTTCCTCCTCTACCACCTAAAAAAGGCCTTTGCTCATTTACTGATTTATTCATTTTTTTGCAGGTATCAATAATGATCAAACTGAAGTCTGTTCTCAGACTGTGTGCTATGTTGTAAAAGAAGACTGCAAAAGAGGGAGTTTCCCCATGTATTCTAGTCCCTTAAAAGGAGAGATTTGCCCACTGGCTATCCGTCAGATATTTGAGTTGCAAGCAACAGGAGCTTTTACCTAGTCTGAGTAGAAGTAGATTTAGGATATTAGGTGTTTATGGGCTCTTACTGGAAGGCAAGAGGCTTGAATGCTAATCTGTCAGGGCAATGCTCAAAGTAAACCTGCAAACAAGTTTACCAGTGCTTCTACTGTCAAGTCACTGAAGTACCTGGTGCTTCTCTACTGCCATCCCTGAAGACCCAGAAGTCAGAGTATCAGTACAGTGTTGCCTGCTCAAATGTTACTGAGGATTAGGAAAAGCAAAAACACAAAGTAGATAAGTGACGAGCTCACTTAGGGTTGAGTGGAAGGAGAGTCTAAATTGTAAGGGCAGGTAGGGCTTTACAATTCTGTGGAGGGCTTTTCATGCTAGAGTAAGGAGTTGGGATGTTCTCTTATATGAATAGGAGGAGACTGAAAATTTTCTATCATAATTTAGGAATGGAAGTGGTAGCAGTGCAGTGTATTAGTGTGGATTCAAGTGGTTGGGCTATTACAAGAGCATGAATGAGAGAAATGAGAACCTAAAATTAGGCTGTTGGCACAATAGAAAGGACAGAGACAGCTGATTGACAGAGCTTGATCTGTAAATGGGTTGTAACAGCCATTTTTTGAACACTTCACTATTCTCAATTGCTCTAAGCTGTGTTATACAAATTGGTCACTAGGAGGCATAGTTCATCAACTTTAGGCGAAAAGGAAGGCAGCTAGAGGGATGCATCTGTGAAGAAAAATAGTTCTGTATTCAATTGAAGAGTTGTTAACCTTTTCAACTCAGCGTTTTGGAAATAAGAATCTTTATAAAATATTTTTACTGAATAGAATTTTTAAAAATGAAGAGATGAATGGCTAAGAAGTCTAAATTGCAGTCTGAACGCAGGCCTTTATGCACTAATGAAGGTGACTTGTATTTTCATGATTACTTGGCCTTTAACTATTTCTTAAAAGACATTTGAACTTTATCCAAATCTTTAATAATGATATTTTTCATGAGTTTCTACTTTATATTGCAAATTAGGAAGTTTATAGATTAAAAGTTTTATAATCTTGTAATCAACTTGTAAATGAAAGTAAACACTTTATAACTTTCTAACTTCTGTTAAATGTCTTTAAGCCAGTATTAATGAACTTCTAAGCAGGTATCTGCCAACTAAGAGAAAATGCTATCAATTCAGTTCCATTACTGTGTTGTTTCTTATTTTTTTTGATTACTCTTACTAGCAAGCAATAGGATGATGTATAAATACCTCTCAATATTAAGCTGCATGCTGCTCAGGAAAAGAAAGGTTTGTAGGACGTATTTTAGATAGCATTTATAGACTATAGTAGCATTTAAAGTTCAGAGAGGCCTAGCATGTATAGTAGTTAATTCAATTTTTTAAAACTATCACCAGGGCTTCCCTGGTGGCGCAGTGGTTGGGAATCCGCCTGCCAATGCAGGGGACGCGGGTTGGAGCCCTGGTCTGGGAAGATCCCACGTGCCTCGGAGCAGCTGGGCCCATGTGCCACAGCTGCTGAGCTTGCACTCTAGAGCCTGCAAGCCACAACTACTGAGCCCTAGTGCCACGGCTGCTGAAACCCGTGCGCCTAGAGTCCATGCTCGCAACGGGAGAAGCCACCTCAGTGGGAGGCCCGCGCACCGTGGCAACAAGGACCCAACGCAGCCAAAAATAAAGTAAATAAACTTATTAAAAAAAAAAACTATTACCAAATACATGTATTGGTATGGCAAGTTTTAGAAGTCTTTTCATAAATTCTTGTTACAGTTTGAAAATTTTAACAAGTAGGATGCATTATGAAAAATCTGTCAAGCATTTGAAGACATTGATTATCTTTTTATGACAGATGTGGGCTTTTGAGTCAACTTAAAATTTCTACATATGTTGAGCTTCTGTGTGCCAAGAAATGTATTAGGTGATTGGGACACATCAAAACAATGATCTTTGACCTCTTGGAAGAACTGACATTCTCTAGGAATGGGAACAGAAATAAACAATAGGCATTATAAATTACTCAGTTGTGTTAGGAGGTAATACATGCTATGGGAAAAATTAAGGGAAATTGGGTGGTTGCAGTTTTAGAGTGATTATGAAAGGCCTCATTGAGATGACATTTGAGCAAAGACTTGAAGAAAGTGATTGGGATGTCTTAAATAGATTATAATATAGATGGTAAGACAACAAGGGTAGAATCAGGGAGGCAAAGTTAGGCGGCCATGGCAGTATTTCAGGGGAGAGATGATCAAGGTGGTGATGAAGTGGAGAGAAATGGACAGAATATAGATGTGGTTTGAAGGCATAACCGATGGGATTTCTTGACTCAATTTGTGGATTGGGTACTGGAAAGCAAGTAAAGGATTTTTGCAATGCAGGCATGCTTCTAAACATTTGCCGTCCTGGGGTAAGAGTGCAATGGAGACGCCAGTGATTAAATATTTTAAAGTTTTGTTCTATGAAAATATGTCCCACACTACTATCCTGCCAAATACACCTTCACAAGTACCTGGAGGTCCAGGTTTGAAATTCAGATCCTTAAAACTCCTGTGCCAGAAACTTCCTTGTGAGGAAGCTGATCCTCTGCCTGTGTCCCACTTTCCTTCTCTTCCCATCCCTGCTTCTGAATTGTATGGCAAGGGGCCTCCTGAACGTTTGTGTGGACATCCTAGCCTGCATGTTCAAAATCTGTCCACCTACCTTACACACCAGTGCACACAATGGTCATGTAATACTCTGAAATAGCTGAGGTCATTTAGGCAGGGTATTTGGAATGAGTACCTGGAGTATAGTCTAGAACAAGTATGAGTTCCAGATAGACGTAGTACTGGCTCTTCGAAGCACAGGGCTCCTTTTGGCTTGTTTTAAGGGCAGTACTACTCCAAGGGTTTTGGCCTGAGCAACTGTACAGATAGAATTGCCATCAACTGAGAGGGGGACTGCAGGTAAGTAGAACAGGTCAGGGTGAGGAGATAAGTTTGGGAGCACATATATTCTAGTTCTCTATTAGATACCCAAATAGTACTGTAGAGAAAGGGAAAAGGAAAAAATTCAATTTACAGTAACAGTGGCCTGGAATATATAAAAACTGAAGGCTGTTTTTCATTACAGCCATTCTAACCAGCTAAGGCTCTTTAAAAAACGATGAACTTTGACTTCAGACCCTTACTGAACCAGTTCTACCAAGGAATTTGTTTTAACCAGTCATATATAAGCCTATGGACTCCATCCTATCCAGCATGCTATTTTTCATTCGCAAAAGCTCTATGAATCCTGCTTTCTATGATCGAAAATCCCCTCAGACTTTTCCCTCTAGTGAACTACTCAGTGCATGTCTTCACCAGTATGTGTTCCCTTGCCTGGGGGGTGTTATTATTTTTTAACTTTGGTAGTCTTTGTTTTATTCTTTGGCAACAAGCAGCTGGATATAAGTTTGGGAGTCTTGGGCATATAGATCTTATTGAAAATGATAAGACTGGATGAGATCAAGGGAGTGAGTGTAGATAAAAGAACCAAGGGCTGAGCTTTGGGGCACTCAAAAGACTGGAAAGAGGAGGAACCTGTAGAGGAGACAGACAATGACCAGGGAGGTGGAAGGAAAGCTAAGCGATGTCCTCGAAGCCAGTGAAGAACTATCCTAGAGCAGAAGATGATCAACTCTCAGATGCTGCTGATAGACAACTTGATGCAGCCGGCCATAATATCCACTTTGACCTAAGCCTTTTCAGACTTGTTTACCAAAGCAATGACTTGTTAGCTAGCTTTCTAAACTTTAGTAATTTTTAAGTGACATTTGTAGGTTTTCATTATCTACAACTGAAGTTGTGGGGTTTTTTTGGAGGGGGCAGTTATTTCCTGTAATTCATTTTCTGCGAATTTATTTAATTGTCTTAAAAATGGTAATATGGCCATTTTGTGAGTTGGTGGTGACTGGTGAAATTAAGAGTAAAGTTGTCACCTATCTACAAGATTCCTATATTATACTACTGAGATTTCCAATAATCAGTTGCACTATGGTTGGAGAAGGCAAACTGTATACTTACTTCTGAGCTGTTCACAAAGTCACTAAGTCGTGAAATACCCAACTGGAAATTCTGAGTTTTAAAGTCTCTAATTATAACAAGTGCTTTTGAAAATCATGCTGCTGGTTGTTCAGACATTGTGAAGTAGCTTAGATAGAATGCATTTGTTGCATCCTGATAAACTGCAGAAGGATAGAAACACCAAATGTTGTGTTTCTCAAGAAAATGGCTTGGGCTTCCAGAATACATCTTAATGTTTTACCCACTTCAGTTTGTATAGTATCAATTTTCCATATGAAATGTCTTTCCCAACTACACCTGCCCTCAGAGACTCTGAATTACACATTTAAAGGAAGTATCCTTTCTAAATGAGCTCAAGAATGGCATTCTGTTAAAAAGATGAACAGCTGGTCATGTGGAAATTCTCTGGAATGCTCACTTGTCCTGCAAAGGCAGGGGAAAAACTTGAGATGTTAGGTGCAGTGTTTGTCATTCATTGGTATACAGAATTTTTAAAAATGTAACCTTTTTAAAATGTAATCATGTAAAGAAATCTTTACATGACTTTGTCTTTCTCCTTAAAAGACGAATCCATCAACAATGTGAAGGCCCCGAGAGCCCACTAAGTGCGATTCAGTGGGTCTCAGGATTGTGCTGGAATTGTCCCATTTGCTGAAACATTGTTCCTTAGATTAAGATTCAGGACCCTCCCGTGTTTAAAAGTTATCCTTTGTTCTCGATTACCTTGGGATAAACCTGGAATTTCTTAAGCCTGACGCACAAAGAATTTGAATCTTGCTCTGCTCTCCAAGCTCATCTCTCACTTCTTCCCCTTTGAATTCTTTGTTCCAGCCTGATGAAACTACAGATGAGCTAAGCTCTCCCTTCTTCCTTCTTGAGTTCAAATAGCAGCCTTTCCTCTTACCTTGGCCAACTCTGACTTATCCACACCTGATTTATTTCTTCTTTGTGTAATTCTTCGTATTTTCAGGGTCGGTACATAGTTGGGGTTCTCTGTTTACTTAATACATTTCCCCCAAGAGATTTGGTCTCGGCTTAGGCTCTTTATTCTGCCTTGTTTCCCAGAATTTCTATAGAAATTGTTTAAATGGAGTAGGAGGGAGCTAGGGGCGAATACCGCATTACTTTCCCCAGGTTACAGATAAATGAGATTACAAGAGATCTGACCCGTTAGGCGTTTGCAAAGAGAGGGACCCGCGGAGGCTAGCCTGCCGTTTGGAAGGCTAAACTGCCTAAAAGTGTTGGGACCGGGCATTACCTGAATTTGTCGTTAGAGTTGAATTACTGTTGTGAGATATTGCGGGCTGTACGGATGGGTCAAGAAGGAAGCTAGAGCGCTTGTGTCACGGGTAAAGATAGGCAGTGCCTGCGCTCCTGGCTCGAGAAGAGGAAGGCGAGATGCCATCCGAAGTGGTCCCCTTCCTCTACCCCTTCCAAACGGGACAGACGGTAGCGCTGTTGCTTTAACAATCGCCCCTTCGGCTCCAAGAAGAGCTAGTTAGTGACCGTAAGCGAATGTGCGTGTAAAGACACCGTGTCCTCTCGGCCTTTGTGCACTAAGATGTTCACGTAGGGTCCGGGGAAGGCACGCTTCCACGGGACTCCGCGGCTCGCGAGCCTCACCCCCAGGCTCCTTGCTCGCCCAGGCAGCGCGAATCCCCAGGGCTGGGTTCCCGAGGGCAGAGGGTCAGCTTGGCGTACCAGGCACTGTCTGGTAGCTGTACCCGTCCTCGCAGCCCCATCCTCATTTTCTGAGGCTGTTAGCAGAGAGCCCCACCGGGAGGAGAGGCGGGACGGCTGGGGATGGCCTCTCAGCGCCCTCTGCGCCTCGGCATCCTTCGCTGGCCAGCTCGGGCGCCCTCGGCTGTGGCCCCGGGCGGAGGAGAGGAGTTTCCGGGGCTCGGGTCCCTGCAGCCATCCCGGGGAAGGAGCGCGGAAGCGAGTGGGCGGCGAGAGGCGGAGCAAGGGACGCGGGGGGCGTGGACGCGGCCGGCTTTGGAAAGGCCCCAAGTTAATGAGGCGTGCGCCGGCGGCGGAGTGCCTTTCGGAGCTGGGCTTTCCCCCGCGGCGCGGGCGCCAGGAGCCGCCTTTTCCGCTGGGTGTCACTCGGGGGTGGGGGGGATGGCCCATTCAAAAGCGCCGCGAGGGGGCCCGGCCAGAGCCCTTCCGTGAGCGCTCGCAAGAGGACGGCAGAGGCCCGGCGGCTCGCAGCTCCCGGACCTTGTGGCGCATCAGGACGCGGCTGCCCTGCTGCCCGGACCCCGAGGAGCCGCCGCCGCCGCCGCCCCTCTGCTTCCTGCGCGTTAGCCTCTTCTGCGCGCTCCGGGCGGGCGGCCGCGGGAGCCGTTGGGGCGAGGACGGCGCGCGGCTGCTGCTGCCGCCCCCGGCCCGGGCGGCTGGAAGAGGAGAGGCCGAGCCGAGCGGCGGCCCCCCCTATGCCGGGAGGATGTTGGAGAGCAGCGGCTGCAAAGCGCTGAAGGAGGGTGTGTTGGAGAAGCGCAGTGACGGGTTGCTGCAGCTCTGGAAGAAAAAGTGCTGTATCCTCACTGAGGAGGGGCTGCTGCTCATCCCGCCCAAACAGCTGCAACACCAGCAGCAGCAGCCCGGGCAGGGGCCGGTCGAGCCATCCCAGCCCGGAGGCCCCGCTGTGGGCAGCCTCGAGCCGCCCGTCAAGCTGAAGGAATTGCACTTTTCCAACATGAAGACCGTGGACTGCGTGGAGCGCAAAGGCAAGTATATGTACTTCACTGTGGTGATGGCCGAGGGCAAGGAAATCGACTTTCGGTGCCCGCAGGACCAGGGCTGGAACGCGGAGATCACGCTGCAGATGGTGCAGTACAAGAATCGTCAGGCCATCCTGGCGGTCAAGTCCACGCGGCAGAAGCAGCAGCACCTGGTCCAGCAGCAGCCGCCGCAGCCGCAGCTTCAGCCCCAGTCCCACCCGCAAGCCCCGCCGCAGCCACAGCCGCAGCCGCAGCCGCAGCCCCAACCCAAGCCCCAGCCGCAGCCGCAGCCGCTCCATCCGTATCCGCATCCGCACTTGCGTTCGCGCCCACATCCGCACCCGCACCCGCACCCACTACCGCTCTCGCAGCCGCACGGCCAGCGGCTTCTCCGTAGCACCTCCAACTCTGCCTGAAGAGGGCAGCACCCGGGGCAGACGAGGTAAGGTCCCGGCAGCTCGGCTCCCGAGGGAGGTTCCGAGGAGTGGGGCTGGGGGTGGTAGGAGTAGGAAGCCTTTTCCCCGGTTCGGATCTTGGGTGGAAAGATGAGAAATTAATGCAGGTTTCTGGGAGGCGGAAAGAAGGGAACAGGCTGGAGCCGGGAGAGGCCGGGCAGAGAGGGGAGGGTGCGGGGTTCGGGCCGGGCAGGAAGGTCTCCTGATCGCCCGCCCGCCCACGCTGACCCACGCGTGTTCACTGATGCGCACCCCAGCGACGCCGCAGCTTCTCTCCTTGTCACCAGCGCCACTTGAGTGTGTCTGGGGACTCGAGGGAGCGACCCCGGTGTCTTTCTGAGCTCGCTTTGTCCACGGGACAGGCCCGAAGAGAACTGGGTCTTGTAGGAGTCCGAGCCACTTCAATCCGTGTCGTTTCTTTCCAGGTTGTGAGGACTTGAGGAAGTGGGACGAGCACCTTTCTATTGTCTTCACTTGGATCGAAAACAAAACAGTCGCCCCGCCCGCACCAGACCAAGTAGTTTGGACAGAATCCGACCGATAACTTGCGATTCCTCTTAGTTTTTCTGCATACTCTTCATCACAATGCAGGAAATGATTTCGAGTCCAGAAGGCTTTATTTATGAACCTTTGAGAGGATCTTCCAGTATGGTGGACCTTTTAGGAGCGATGATGTACTGTAATGTTATTTTAATGTATTTTGATTTATGATTATTTATTAGTATTTTTAAAAATGCTTGTTCTGAGACATTTCTGAATGTAGGCCATTTTCCAAAAAAGAAATTTTATTTTCAAACACCTATTCCCTAGTAAGTTCTAATCTTGGGAAAGAAGAAAGTAAAAGGGCGGTGAAGGGGAATACATCAAGAATTCATTTTCGGAAGGTCTGACACTTAAATGTTATACCAGGTGGTTGAAATTAAACTCTGTGATACTACGTGGAGTTTTCTTTCTTTTTTTTTTCTTTTGAGTTTTTTTTTTCCTTCAACATATATTTTGTGTAGAATGGAAGTTTAAAGAAGCTAAATGTTCAGAATTGTGTAATTATAAAAATCGAATTGCTTTTTCTAAAAGGAAATCAGTAGTAATGATAGCTGATTGAAAATATTTCAAACATAACCCAACTGATGGCAAGATGATCATATCCTGAATATACAAGGAGGGCTGGGTCTGCTGTAGGAAAAGCCTTTCTTAGATTATCTATGTGTGAAGGGTTTAATAAGGAGTTTTCTATGATTTCTGAGTATGAATGCATTAGGTGTTTCATTTCAAAAAACATAGTGGGGGAAAAGAACTATTCCACTTGTTTGAGAGAACATTTGTGCTCTTATCCACAATAGAGATTACCCTTCTCCAAGAGCTTTGCACACTTGATGTGAACCACATTTTCTGGCCCTTTTACTTTGTTCTAGAAGCATATTCTAGAATCTCATAGTTTAAAATACAGTTTGTAAATATTGCAAAGGACTACGAGTCATAGCTTTTTGTTTTCATTCTGAGTATAATGTTGATCAGAGACACCAGCTGTTTTGCTTTTTATTGCTCTGTGAGAAATCCAAGGGTTATATGTTTTGTTGTTAGGTTAGCTAAACTCAGAAATTGAAAAAGGAAGGACTGGATAAACACTGGATTTGCAGTAAGAAACAACCCCAGTCTTGTTTTAGCAGCGACTTGTTCAGGAGTCTGGGGGGTTGTGGGGGGGGGGGTGGGGTGGGGGGGAGGTGGGGGAAGAGCATGTGCTTTTAAAGGTAGAACAAACCCTCTTCTGTGTTAAATCAAAAGGATGGTCAAAATCCACAAGGGCAGATGCTACTTAAGTTTAAAAAGAGCCCATAGATGCTACCAAATCCTCTTGCGGCTGAAAATCACTTCCTATCTGCCTAGCTTTACTAACGGGTCTCTGTTTTCCATCATCTTTTCTGCAAAGTCTTGATCAGTATTTTTCCAGCTTCCAAATTGGAATGGTCAGTATTGGGCCACTGGTAAGTTCTGTAGTCAAGAAATGAAAATAGAATTTCATGCTAGAGATATCTTTATTCTCTCTCCATCTAAAAAGGAGTTTCAAGGTCAAATTACTTCTCAGTGCAATATTTAAATGACGAAAATTTGAGATCATAACTCAAATCCAAAAAGTGGTAGGGGAAATAAAAGTCAACCAAATGGCAAGCAGAATTTAAGTGGACTCCCACTTGCAGGGGCTAAGTTGCAGTTGTGAAAAAATGTATATATGATGGGCAGCTCAGAGAGCAGATCTCAAGAGTTCTTAAGTCAAGTTCGGTTTGATTTCTTTGGAACCACTGCTGTGCTTTTTAATAATGCCTCATTGTACTGTCATTTTAATACATGCAGATCATGTAACCCCAGTTAAACCACAGCTTTTTTTTCCAGACGGAAGGATTTTTCTTTCAGATTCTCATGCTATAAAAAAATTAAAATCCATACCAAATACTTTTAAAATTAAGATTCTTGTAGGCTTTTAAAGGCACTCGTATGTTGTTAGCTTACATACCGGCTAGGTAGTGTTGTCAAAAAAAAGTATGCCCAGGCTCCCTTGTGGCTGCTAGAATTTTTTTTCTTTCTCACAATGGCTCTGGTTTGTAATGTGGCCACCGGAATCATGGTTCCTTGTATTATCTTTCCACAGCCCTTAGTCCTTGCTCTGCTGTGATATTTATATTGAGTTGACCCTCTTAGTGACTCTCTAGTCTGAACCCCTCTTAGCATTTAACTGTGAAACCTCAGAAATTAGAAAGGAGAGGAGTAGGATGGGTTTTTTTTTATTTAACACTTATTATGGCTTAATTTTTCCAGAACAACAACAACAAAAAATGAGCATACTTAACGATACTCGGCAAAACAAAATACAAATGCAAATCATTTAATGTGTTGGTGGCTCTATTTTACCTGTAAGAAAATGATACAAACCACCTAGGGTATTCTGAGGCCTGACAAATCACCTTCATGGAGAAAGGTGATTCTTCTTTCAACCCAAGAAAAGGAAGGAGAGGACAGGTCCAGTAGAAAACCCACCCCTTAAATAAACATAAAATGTAAAAAGTTGGAAAATTAAAAGGAATGTCCCATCTGGAAACTGAACTTTTTGTCTTTGAACTTGTGTTGGCACCAAGCCTCTTACACAGTGAGTTCAATGACTATCTGTTGGGACAAATGAAAGAAGGAAAAAATGTCTAACTCCCCAGCACCCAGGAGGGTGATTTCTCTGGCCTCACACAGTGCTTCCTTTACTTGCTCTCATGCCATTCCCTGAGGACAGCTAACACTGGGACAGGCTATGCATCATGACGGAACTCCTCAGACATACTTTCTTAGTGGAGATCCACATGGATCTGCGTATGCCCTACGGGGAGTGCTGAGGTCAGAGAGCAAATGGCTATAAAGGGCCCTTTCAAAATGAACATTTCCCTCATAGAGGAAGGGGGATTCTCTCATCATGTAGAAATCAAACCAACTTTATAACTTCATTTCACGTATTTTTTTCAATGGAGGTTAAAAAAAAAAAAAATGAAGCCCAGTTGTTTCTTAAGAGTTCCTCTTAACACGTTAGCACCGTTAGGAAGTCTGGCTTAAGCTGAGAGGCCCGTTTTAACGCTGTATTGCTCTCATATTCCGAACACTATTTCTCTTAAAGACTCTTCATTTAAGTCTGACACTATATGAGTTGTTGCCAGTGTGTGGGTTCAAACACATCGCTTGTTTTCTGTCCCCAGGGAGAGTGACTTGGTTTTAGCTTGGCTCCAAGTGTTTACAGTGTCATGTTCAGTGGCAGGTTTACAAGAGGGATCTAAGACTTGAATGAAACTGGAGCAATCTCATAGAAAATAGAGCTTTGTAGGATGACGCTGGGCCTGTGAACATTCGTTTTCCTCTTTTTTGTGTAAATGTCAAACTAATTCATTTTTGCTTTACCAGTAGAATGCCCTCAGTAGAATAAAATTTAAATTTGGGAATTATAGAGCTCGATGAATCCATCAGTGATTCTTTGAAGAGAAATACACCTATTTACCTAAAACAACCTAAGTTGTATTAATTGTGGAATTGGGTTGGATGGGTTTTTAAGAACTATTTTCTAAATTCTTGACACAGTTTAAAGGGTGAGTTTTGATCTGCGGTGCAGAACAGCCAATCTAGATTTACATAAGATTGGAAGACAAAGTGATCTGTGACTTTGTTGGCAGGACGCCATCTGCCAAATGGAGTAAAGGATCCAACAGGGTTTCCTAGAAAGGGCATTATTGTCCAATGAAGGAAGCAGAAGGGCCCTGGACCATTAGAAGCAGCTGCATAAAAACTACCTGTTCTGAAGCTGGCCTGCTGGTGATCAGCTGGCTGGTGGGGAAGCAGATTTTAACAACAGGTGGTCCTTCTAGACCATTGTATTTATTTTGAGAAGAAAGATAAAACAATTGTCTGTTACATTCCCCTGTCAACCTTCTGCTTAAAATTTCAGAATATGCAAATACGAGCTTTGAAAAGCAAGCATCACCATGTACCAAATGCTTTACAAACTATCACATTTGTGAACTTAATGAAGTGGTCGCCATTTGTGTAAATATGTCTCTTAAATGATTTTGGAGAGATGTGATTTATTTTTCATATTTTCAAAATGCATTCCATTTCAAATAAAGTATCTATCAAGATGACTGACCTGTGGACCTTTTGAAGGCCTTGTTCACCAGTCACGTGCGCTGCGTGTACCTGTGGGAGCAATGTTCTAAAGGGCTTGGCCATTGTAAAGACCATGACCACTCTGGGAAGAAAAAGACCATCTTTTGAGGTTGGAAATTTATTTTAAAAATTACCTGGTCATTTTGAATATAGGGTATAGAATTTCACTCAGGTTATTTGGTGAAATAATTATTGCTTTTTGAATGCTAATGAATTTGAGTTGAATTTTTCCATAGTGCCCAGGGGACAAGAAATGGTCCCTAGTGAATTAGCTTGGAGGCAATTCCTTCTTGAGTTCCAGAGAGATTTGAGTCCTCCTAGGTCCCTTGAGAGGGTGAAGCCTTGACTCTAGGAGAATCATCTTTCAAGCTGGTATCTATAAAGCTTCCTGTTTTGTGTTGAAAGCAGAAGAGAGACTCGATTCTTTTTAAAAAATATTTATTTACTTATTTAGTTAGTTATTTAGGTATTTATTTTGGATGCACCATGTCTTAGTTGCGGCACGTGGGACCTTTAGTTGCGGCATGCAGACTCTTAGTTGCTGCATGCATGCGGGATCTAGTTCCCCCATCAAAGGACTGAACCCGGGCCCCCTGCATTGGGAGCGTGAGCACAGAGTCTCACCTGCTGGACCACCGGGGAAGTCCCGAGACTCGATTCTTTAAAAGAATATGGCATATCTTTACTTAAAATCTCCATTGGCATCTAAAAGTGTTTAAATCTTCAAAGACTTTAAAATAGGAAATTTGAAGACATTTTTTATCTCTTAGCATAGTCTTACATTGAGAGCTTTATTACTTTACTGTTTTTGTTTGGTTTTGTTTTCTTTTTTCATTTGTCTACTTGATTATGTGGAGGTTTTCTTGCCCTTTCGGAAGTCTGAGGTCTTCTGCCAGTGTTCAGCAGATGTTCTGTGTGGATCATTCCACTTGTAGGTGTATTTTTTATGTATTTGTGGGAGGAGGTGAGCTTCATGTCCTACTCCTCCGCCATCTTGATTCCTCCCCTGTTTGGTTTTGTTTTTAAAGAAGAAATGAAATCTGAGAAGACAAATTACTGCCATTGTGAGGGAATTTCAGGGGTACAATGTGAAATAAATGTGTGAAGCAGGCGGTAAAGCAGGGTTGGTAAGAGTCAGGATTTGTGAGTACATGGGTTCAAGTCCCAGTTCTACCACTTACAGGCCATGTAGAGCTTGAGTTACTTAACCTCTTGGAAACTCAATTTCCTTCTCTGTAAAATGGAGTTAATAAAGGTTCCCACCTTCTGGTTATTGAAAAGATTTAATAAGTTAGTAAAAGTGCTTAGAACAGTGCCTGGTGTGGCTATGAAAGGAAGCTCCCTGCGTTTTAGGGCACATAAGCAGGTTTGGGGATCATTATAACCATGTGAATATATAATATATGGTGTTTTAAAGCTATGAATTGTATTTTCTGATACCTCAGCACTTCTTTTAAATGGTAAGAACAGTATGATGGCAACATTCTTGTTTTCAACTTTGAAAAAAGACAAAAAAGGCATTATTTATAGTACTACTATTTTCATTTGCTTATCGCTTTCCAGTCTCCGTTCACATGCTTATGTATTTTAAGTGAGTTACAATGAAACAATCAGAATACTCATATATGTGTCTGGAGAGGATGCTGCGGTGCTCCACCCAGATTGCCACCTGAGGACAGAGAGGGTACTCAGTCCCCAGATATGAGACTGTTGGTGGCTATCATGATGTCAGTTAGCCCTTTCCCTGGAATTGTCCTCAGCCTTGTCTCAGGGAGAGCTACCTTGCCCTAGGACATACCCCCTCCTTGGGTGTGATTGGTCTATGGGGAGTGGATAAAGACCAGGCCCTGTTGTCTCAAGCCGGACAACTGTAAAGGGCCATCCCAGCTCCAGTACTCCTTGGAGAAGTGGCTGAGGCCTGTCTCAACAAGGAGGTGGCCTTGTAGTTCAACTCTCCCTCTGCCCAATCCTCTTTCCCTTGCTCCTTCACAGGGGAGGTTCCCAAGAACACCCCCCAAAACCTCCTGCAGTCAAACATCAGAGTGTCAAGAACCTGTTTCTCAGGGGATCTTGTCTATTACTCTGTGTGTGTGTGTATTTCCACCACCATGGTTCTGTAGGAAGGCTGGTGGTGTTGGAAGGGGGTCTACAGCATAATGATTAGCCTTATGCTTTAGAGTAGTTGCTCTCAACCTGGAGCGATTTTCTCCCCCAGGAGACTTTGACAATGTTTGGAGACATTATTGGTTTTCATAACTGGTGGTGGAGGTCAAGGATGCTGTCAAATATCCAACAATGCACAGGACAGTCCTCCATAACAAAGAATTATGCAGCCCAAAATGTTAGTAGTGCCAAGGTTGAGAAACCCTGCTTTAAAGTCAAAAAGTCTTGATTTTATTAGCTGAATTCCCTTGGGCAAGTGATTTAATTTACTTTAGCCTCAGTTTTCATGAGTAAAATGAAGACAATGATTGTACCTGTCTCATGGAGTTGTGAACCCAAAATTAGTTAGTTCGCATAATGAGCTGTCACTATTCCTGTCACAAAGTAAGCATTCAATACATGGTAGCTCTCACCCTCATTATTATTTAAAGTGGTAATTTTAATGACAGCATAATATCCCATTGAGTCGATGTATTATTTCATTCATTTGCCTATTGTCATCTAGTGAGCTTCTGTTTTCATGCTGTTTTCAACACTCCTGCAATAAATATCTTCATGCATACATCATATTGAGAAGAACATGGACTTGGATTCTAGTTCTGACTTTGTTTAGTCTTGTGACGTTAATCTCTGAGCCTAGTCCATTCATTTTTAAGTGAGAAAAACAGCCTTGCCCTTGGGGAGCTATTATGGACATACAGCGAAGTGGCAGTGAAATCTACATGAGTTCAAGTCCTAGAGCCACCATTTAACCGCCTTACTCACAGTGAAGCATTATGTAAGTGAAAATATTATTATCTGGATACCATTTTAAGAGGGATTAGATCTTATATCTATATATTTATTATACTTACATATCTAGATATAGATATAGATATTGTATGTGTGTATAAAACACATATGTGTATTCCAATCCAAATAATTTGGATTTAAGAAATAGGATGTTATCACAACTAGAAAAATAGCATCCAGTACTCCCTAGTTTTTTGTAGAACTTGAGCCAAATTTATATTTGTATTCAAGTGGAAGGAATCATATGAATACAACATTACAACTGTCTAGAATTATTGACACAGAAAAACTTGAGTAATGAACTCACTGGCCACATGAATCTATTTAGCAAGGTGTTCTTCCTTGCTTTGTTTCTTTCTCAAAGACCTTGTTGGAAACCTTCACCACATAGAAAGGCAATAAATGCCATGGCATGGGTGCTCTTGACCCCTGACCTTACCTGCCTACAGAGTGAGTCAGGTTATCAAAGATGGCACAGGGTGGGGCAAGAGGGCTTTGAAGATTTAGATGCTCTAGGGTGGGCTGTAGATGTAGGCGGGTCTCCTTGGTCTGAAGGTTGTTCTAAATCTGATTTTATTTTGAAGGGCTTGTTAGGACCTGAGGACAGAAAGGACCGCTTTGTCACCCCTTGATACAGAGTCACAACTGACTGCTCTGAGATAGGGTCCATGTGGGAGTGACTTGCTCCCTGCCCCGGGCATTCACCTGAAGTATTGGATGGTTAGTTAAATGCCCAAAATGAAAACTTGAAAAAATAGCCGACGTGGTTATTTGCATCCTCTCAAACCCTGCCACATTCATTTCTAACAGAGTGGGCAAACATACTCCATAGTCCTTTAAGACCTGACAGCCTGTGCTTCTGAAGTAACTGATAAATGAGTATTCAACTCCTGTACAGAAAGCAACAGGAAATGACTCTTGAGGAGTTTGAAAGTTTTGATTAAGTCGCTGTCCTCCTTTGGCTTTCTCCTGAAGCTGATAGTTCATCCGGTTGAGTTCCTATTGAAGCTGACAGCTCAGTTATTTTGCAAGTATTTTGAACTTTGCTGTAACAAATTCTACCCAGTGGTGTGGCTTACTCTGTCAGGGCTGACTCATCACCTCAAAAGAGCAGACCGGCTTTGTGAGTCATCACTGTCAAAGAGGCCAAACTTGTAATAGTTTTAGGCATATTCTCTTTCTAGTTTTTAGCTGCTGGAGACATGTTCATTTTTACAAAGCTTGGTTCCAGTTTTGAAACACATACCTGTCTTTAATGATCCTTCCAAGTAACTTCCAGTATATATACATTTGTGGGTATGTACATCTATGTATGTCTATATGTGTGTGTGTGTGTGTGTGTGTGTATTTGTACATACACATACACTTTTCTTGCTAGTAACGTTCATGGCCCGTGAAGGTGGGATGGTCAGTTTTTTTGTTGTGGAACTTGACATCTGAAGGATTTGAAACTGCACTGAGCAGAGCTGGCTTCCTCAGAGCTTTAAGCATCCTGCTTTGAGGGTTAGCCCCACCCTGCCTAAACCGCTATGACAAAGCAGTGGTCTGTGGTGGTGCCAGATCCCCTGTGTAATTTCCTGTTGCCATGTTTCGACACCACCACTGAAGGGAATGACTGGTCTCTGTGGGAGACGATTCAGTGACTTAGTTTCTTACAGCAAAGGAGATCCTTAAGGTAGACAACAGTGTGAGTCGTGTTTGCAGGAGTGAGAGTGAATCTTATCCTTGCCACAATGCACTGGCTCACTATAGAATAGTTGTAATTATTGCCTAGGGTTCTAGTTAAAATCCCTGATGCCTGTAAAAAGTGCTGCATAGCTACCACGAGACCTGAGCTACATGGCTGTCTCGACAGCCTGTGGACCCTGGTTTGTATTTGCTTTCTATGCAGTGGTGAGCAATAATACCTCTTCTCTACCTGTATAAATGGTAAGCTGAGATCAGAGCTGAAAACAGAATTTTAGGAGTTTCGATAAAGTCTCATTCATCTCTCCCCTTTCTGCAGAGGAAAAAAATGAAGCTAAGAGGGCCAGTGACCTGCCCTTGGTCACACAGCCAATTAAACTCAAAGACAGGATTAGAACGCAAATCCAGCTCCCTTGATCCTTAATTAACGCTCTTTCCACTGTGGTACTACTTTGCAAGGCTTGGAAGATAGTTTATGTAAATTCAAGATGTTATTCTTGCAAATAATCACTCGAAGTATTCAGACATCACATCTCTTCCCCCCCAAAGTATAAATTTTTACTTAAATTATATAAACTGTCTTGAGGGGTTTATAGATATTGAAAATAAACTGTTTAATTCTACT
The DNA here is from genome assembly GCF_028564815.1 of Eubalaena glacialis. Lineage (NCBI taxonomy): Eukaryota > Metazoa > Chordata > Mammalia > Artiodactyla > Balaenidae > Eubalaena > Eubalaena glacialis. The sequence continues at coordinate 43,427,042 of NC_083726.1, forward strand.
ATTTTATTTTTTTAATAAATTATTTTATTTTATTTATTTATTTTTGGCTGTGTTGGGTCTTCGTTGCTACGCATGGGCTTTCTCTAGTTGCGGCGAGCTGGGGTTGCTCTTCATTGTGGTGCGTGGGCTTCTCATTGTGGTGGCTTCTTTTGTTGCGGAGCACGGGCTCTAGGCGCGGGGGCTTCAGTAGTTGTGGCACGTGGGCTCTGGAGTGCAGGCAGTAGTTGTGGCGCACGGGCTTAGTTGTTCCATGGCATGTGGGATCTTCCCAGACCGGGGCTCGAACCCGTGTCCCCTGCATTGGCAGACGGATTCTTAACCATTGCGCCACCAGGGAAGCCCAATTCTACCGTTTTAAAAAGTGCTTTGTGACTTAGTCTTTCCAAATATAATCCATGTGGGTTAAAAGAAACCTTAAGCAGGAAGAAAATTCACAAAAGAAAGCAATATTTTGAAATGGGCATATTTTAAAATACAGTTGTTAGAATATATTCTTTTTCAAAAATTTTTTGAAAATCATTTATTTAGAACCTGGGCTAAAAAACTGCTTGCAGTTTATTTTATCACCTGGCTCCTAAAATATTCATGGAATGTTTCTGGTGGTACTAGTCACCTCCACATACCCCCCAGGTCTTGAAATTATCTCTGGAGCTGAAAAGTTGAAATGATTTGAATGTTTATACGGTTACTTGAGGAAATAGCTCACTGGCTTTTCTAGCTTCTCTGTGTAGGTGTCAGGGGAAATATTCCCTGAAAAATGTTTATGGAGGGTAATAGATCCATAGGTATCCATGAAATGCTAATAGGTCGGGTGGTAAAACTTGTTGCTGCCCTTCCAGGGAATTAGGTGAATGTAATTCACATAGCCCAGAATTCAATCATAAATAACAGTTTATGACCTACCTAGGACACGAAATACCCCAAACTAGACAACTTGGACAAAATTTCAGAATTTGTAACCTTTAATGAGATGACAGGGGAGAAAAAAAGGAGAGGGATCCCTAATAAGTGTATGTACTCCAGAATCCACTAAACAGGTTTTTAATTCAAAATTATGTATGCGCCCCGGGTGACGCCATTATTTCCTCTTACGTAAAATGACCTTTTACAGGACTTCATTCATAGCACTTGGCTCCGGAGTCACAGCATTTGTCACAAGGCAGCGGGTTGCCTGCTTGTTCTTATGCAAGTGATGACTGGGAGGGCTTGATAGGGGGTGATGCTGACAGCCTCTCTCTGACAGCAGATTGTCAGCATTCCTGACCCGGGCACTCCAAGAGCCTGGGAAAACACGTTGATTTCAACGTGGCTTTAAAAAACAATATCCAGTTGAACCAAATGACTGCATAAAATAGGTACACAGAGCAGCTTTTGTGGGATTAGCTGGTTCTTGGTGCCCCTAAACAAATTCATGACGATGTTGGTATCATAATCAGGGTACCCTCTTATTTATATGCACTTAACTTGACATATAAAATCAAAACTCTTACTTCAAACTTATTGCACAGAAATTGACCAACAGAACAGGGATGAGAGACAAAGAGTGTTTGTGAATTCGAAATATGGAAAGAATCAGATCTGAAATGGGAGGGTGTGAGTTATAACGGTTGGCAAGAGGATTCCACCCTCCTGATGGGCAAGGCAGGGGGATCCAGGCAGGCCTGGGAAGTGAAGAGATCTTGCAGGAAAATGGAGGGGAAAGGAAGACATTTTTCTAAAAAACTTCTTCAATTCTTGCTTTCCCCAAGTAGCAATGAAAGTTTCTGTTTTTCTCAGGATGTAAAGTTCCTATGGACCTTTAAGGCCTTCTTGGTTTGTTTCTCACAAGTGATTAAGAACACTATGTTTTAAAAAATGAAAATATTTAAGAGGAAAAGGGGAGTGAAGAATTAAGCTTTCTTCTTTCTTTTGAAGACTTTGTTTCTTCTGTAAGTGGGTCTCTGAAAAAGGAAATTAACACAGAATAAAGTGAAACTTCTGCGAGTTTTCTATAGGCTCAACGCTCTTAAGAAGCATTTTCTGTAATTTGATTTGAGTTTGAAAATCTAACAGTCATTAGACTATTTCCTTCTAGATCCTAACCTTACAATAAGGAGTGTAGGGTACGGCGGTAATCATACCTCTCCCACAGGATTGATATAAGCAATTAATTCAGGCAAGGTACCTAAGTGCTTATCCTAGTGCCAAGTTCATAGCAAGTGCTCCATAGAGAATGGCTACAATAACGACAATGAGACAGTGCGAGGTGTGTGATGGGGCGTGTAAGACAGTTTTGGGGGCCAGAGGCCAGACTTTCCATGGTTTTTTTGCACTTTTTTTTTGTTAAAAAGGATAATGTTTTATTAATAACACACTTTAACAAAACTGGTTGCTAATTCAGATATAAATAAAACAATATGTACTTTAAAATAAGAATTAGGAAATACAGACACCTATATAAAAATTGGAACTATTTCATCAGCTTTTATCATATTAATAAGCCTGATTCTACTCAGCAGATTTAACTGAAAAATAAACTTAAAACTACTTTTTCTCTAAGTAGAAGGTGCTTTAAAAAAAAATTATGTGCAGGGCACAGTGGCAGGCCTACAGGGATACAAATAAGAGTAAGTGGTAAGGTTTGCTCTCCAGGAACTTACATCTGAAGCGAAGGGAAGATGAGACATAATCCTATCGGTGGTGTAGTACTAATCATAGTACTTCATAGAGTATTAGTAATAGAAGTAGCAGCAACTAACATTTATTGGGTACTTACTAAATGCCAGGTCCTATACCACATGTTTCATATAGATTATTTTATTTATTTATTATAAAGATCAGCATTGGATTTGATTGTGTATAACAGGTGATTCCAAATAAGTGTATTAAGATAAAGATTTACTTCTCTTTTATCTGAAAGACGTCCGGAGGTGGGTTGTCCAGAGCTGGTATGGTGACTTTTTGGACCCAGGCTCCTTTTGTCTTTCTCATCCACCATCCTTGGTGTACAGGGCTGGTATCCTCACAGTCCAAGATGGCTGCTGGAGTTCCAGACACTGTATCTGAGTGCTAGACAGGAAAAAAGAGGAACTGGGAGTAGAGCAGAAGGGAACACCTTGGAGATAAATAATTCTTTTTAGAGAAATTTTGGAGCCCCCATATGATGACTTCCAATTACAGCTTATTTTCTATCCAAAGTTGCAAGGAAGGCTGGAAATGTATTCCTCCAGCTGGGCACATTGCCATCCCAGACAAAGTCAGGGTTCTGTGAGCAAAGAAGAAGAGGAGAATGGTTATTGGGAAGGAAACTAGCAGTCTCTGCCATAGTTCTTATCACCTTCCAGTTAGTAGATAAGAAATTGAGGATTAAGAGTTGGAGAAATTTACCAGCAAATGGTGGGACCAGGATTGTCATCCAGGAGTCTAACTCCACTGCCTTTGTGTTTGACCCCGATGCAAACTGTGCCCATGTGCTGGCATGAAAATGCAAATAGACCTCTCACAGAGATGGGAAGATGCTTAGAAATATTAGCTAAAAGTCTTTTACGTACTTTCACCATTCTTACTAAGATCTTAACATTTTCCTTTCAAATACGGTACTGTTGTAATGATGTTCAATTGGTTCTTTTTTTTTTTTTTTCCACTTGGTTCTTTTGAACCAATTTAAATAGAACACAACTGATTTTTAAAACAGAAATATGTAGTTGCTTTGAACAATTTAAATAGAACACAACTGATTTTTAAAACAGAAATATGTAGTTGCTTTCTGTGTCTTCATGTCGGAGTCATGTTGACATTGGAGAGAGAGAAGAAAGATCTAAGGTTCTCAGGAATCTGGAGCTCTAAAGCTAGTCTCCATCAGTGGTGCTTTTCCAGCAGCCAGCCCTATCTATCACCGTTCATAGATTCCATGACAAGATCCAAATCAGGGAAATAGAAGAAGAAATGAATGCTTTTTATTCATGCTAAACAGGAGGAGTACCTTAGTGTTTATTCTACCCTGAGAGTTTCTTATTCTTCAGGGAGTTCCTTCAAGGGTCAGCAAAGAGTAGTAGAAAGAATCCTGGATTCTAGGCTTGGCTTGGCTGCTAACGAGTTGTGAGAGCCTAATTAGATGATTTTTGCCTCTCTGGATGTCAGTGTTTTGTTTTGTTTTGTTTTAAATTGAAGTATAGTGGATTTACAATGTTGAAAGAACGTATATATTCTTTTTCATATTCTTTTCCATTATGGTTTATTACAGGATATTGAATATAATTCCCTGTGCTATATAGTAGGACCTTGTTGTTTATTTTATATATAGTAAGGACTTTAGTTTCCTCATCTTTCAAGTAAAGATGTCTCAGTTGCTCCCTTTCAACTATAATATTTGTAATCCTTAGATATTTTGAGCCCCAATTGCCTTTGGAAAAGAGTACAGACTTTGCATTTGGAGGACATGAGTTTGACTCTTAGCTTAGCCCCTCATAAACGGTGTGACTTTGCACAAGTCACCTAGCGTTTTTGAACTTCAGCTTCCTCACCTGTCATATGGGAATAATGAAACCTGTCCCATAGAGCTATTGTGAGGATTGAAATAAATAATATACGTGAAAGCACTTTGCACAGTAGCAGATGATCACTAAATGTGATCAATAAATATGTCATTAACCCATACTAGCTCTTCCTTTTTACTGCTTAATGCTTAATATCTACTTTATACCAAAATAAAGAAGAGAGAGAGAGAGAGTTTTTATGTCCTCTCTGCATTGGGAGAGACAAGAAAGGAAGGGGTTTACAGTTTATACCCATAGATCAAAAAATGTTTCTTTTCAGTTCATCTAGTGAGTTTAGATACAACACCAAAGACCTCTTTCCCCACTGGGAAGCCTGTGTCTATTCAGGCTAAACATCTAGGAAGAGTTTGTCTCCAGTGTCTGCTAAAGAGCATCCCTGTCTCATGACCTCTTCATTTCAATCCCTGGAACCACGGACAGCAAAATGTCTAACAACTTACAAAGCCATCTGTCTTTATTCTGTGCTTTACCCCGCTCCTTCCTTTGGGAAAAAGAAAACTACAACAAGGCATGCTACTCTGGGGGGTTTTGGTTTTGGTTTTGTTGTTTTGACAGCCCAATGTGCCTTCAACTCAACCTCCTCCTCCGACTCCTATCCAATGAAAACCCAATGGTACAGTGAGATCTACTGATCGGAGTGATGACAGATACTAAATGATCCAACTACCTGATTACGCTCTAAGGTTGGAATGTATTCTCACACGATCTAGAATTATTTTCTACTCCATGGCCTGAAATGAAAATGGGTGCTTCTGAATGACTTGATGTAGGCAGAAAATGTGTTTAAGCTGAATCTTCTATTACTTTGAACACACTAATGAGCTGCGTTTTACTTCAGTAATGTAACCAGCGAGGATAACGATTGAGGGAGTAACACAAATTGAACAATAATAGTTGCTATTTTCCGAGCATTTATTTTATGACAGGTTCTTTATCATAATAGTGCTATGAGGTGTAGGTATTATCTCCCTTTTACTGAGAAGAAAACAGAAGCTGACGGAAGTTAAGTAAGTCCCCAAGATCAGAAGACAATGATACGGGACTTCCCTGGTGGCGCAGTGGTTGGGAGTCCGCCTGCCAGTGAGGGGGATAAGGGTTCAAGCCCTGGTCCGGGAAGATCCCACATGCCGCGGGGCAGCTGGGCCCGTGCGCCACAGCTACTGAGCCTGTGCTCTAGAGCCCGCTAGCCACAACTACGGAGTCTGTGTGCCACAACTGCTGAAGCCCGTGTGCCTAGAGCCCGTGCTCTGCAACAAGAGAAGCCACCGCAATGAGAAGCCCGCGCACTGCAATGAAGAGTAGCCCCTGCTCGCTGCAACTAAAGAAAGACTGCGCACAGCAGCAGGGATGCAATGCAGCCAAAAATAATAAATAAGTAAATAAATAAATAAATTTAGAAAAAATATATATTTTTGCAAAAATAAATAAATCAATAAAAAGAAGACTGATGCAGATCTGGGAGACTCCAGAGGCCCTTAAGCCTTCCACAGCTTCCAGCCCTTCAGAGTGAGAGCAATGGGGGAGTCCAAGCCCAGCAGGGCTCACCTTGGGGAGAACGGGGCCTGGCAGAGGACAGCTTCATGGCCACTGTGACTTTCTGGAGAAGAGTGCCTTGTCATAGGCCATCCCACAGTTTGCAGATTCTCTCCCCAGACCACCCTGCAAAGCAGTCTGTGTGCTCTGAAGGCATCATTTTATTTATGGAATGACGAGGTTGTGGATCAAGGGGAAAAGACATAAAGACTAGTTTCACTTAGCATTTATTCAAGAAAAACACATGCCTTTATAAGGAATGGAATGGATGACTTGTCTTCCAACTACAACGACAGGGATTACTTCCTTGTCATCCCAGAGACCCCCGCCTTGCCAAGGCTCAACCTTGGGCCACAACCGAGGAAAACACATGAATCACGGTGAACAGAAAGGCTGGTGGACGACTGTCCAGCCAATGGAGTGAGGATACCGGCACAGAATCCAAGCAGAAAGGAGCTCAAATCGAGGCAGGGGGATGGGGACTCAAGAGCTGGTCTACTCACCACTCAGCCTTCACCTGGTTCTCACCATCCCTTCATTTCATTAGATTTTTTTTTTTTTTGGTAATTTATCAAAGTCTCCTCTGGCCCTCTTGCTTCTCCCTTTCTAAGAAGATAAGCACTTTGAGGGTCTTTGTGCATCGCAGATGTGATGCTGTCCTGTAGCCCCTCCTTCTCTGGCTCTCATCTCACTGCATCCTACCCACAGGCAGGTGCTCCGGCCACAGTGATGTCACTGGGAGACCCCTGAGGTCGCTTTCCTCCAGCTCCTTCATCGTTCCTGGGCATTACTGGGTTCAGGCCTAACCCTCAGGGCCCGGGAGGTGAAGGCAGTGCTGCCACCCATACAGAAGGGGTGCTGAGGCTCAGTGTGGGAGCACAGACCCATCTCCTTCCAGCTTTGTGTCTCATTTGCCTTTAGAGACTGCGCGGAGCCTTGGGTCAGAGCTGCCCCTCAGTCTGCAGGCTGAAGGCGTAGGAAAGGCTTTGGAATACATGTTGCTCCTCAGGTCTGAGAGCCACCTGCTTGCCCTAAAGGACCCCTTCCATCTCCCTTTGGGAGGAGGTGGGGGGGGGTGTGGAAGACGTTTTCCTAGGAGGATGAGTTTTCTAAGGAATGTAGAAGTTATAGAAAGGGCAGAGATGTGAAAAGCAGGACAGACTTTGCCGGGAAGCAGAAAGGGGAGAGATTTTGAGTGGAGATGCAAACCCCAGCTCTCACCAAGAGAAGATTAAGGGCGAAGAGCCGAGAAGGGTAGTGAGGAAGCATTCACATTTTTACCTGCTTCTATCCTTGCCTTCTAGAGCAGCTGATGGTGTTGCCCAAAAGAGAGCATCTTCCTAGGAGTTGTGTTTCTGTACTCCCCACTCCGCCACACCTCGGTCTGCCTGCAGCCTCACCTCTCCAAGGCCCTCGCCCCTGATGTCTGGACAGTCCACCTACTATGTGGACGGGGACCGCATCTCTGACTCCTGCCCACAGTCTGAGCCTCTCCCGGCCCACTCCGCGCCATCAGCCCTGGCGCACGTCTGACCACTTAACATGAGGGTGCTCAGGGCTGTTCCCAGAAGGAGGCTTCTCTCGTGGAACGCCTGGGACTTGAGAGGGCCAGGATTCCAGGAACAGAGCAGCTCCGTTTTCCTCGGTAGCAAGCGTGTACAGCTAGCGTGTGTGATAGCGCGTCACCAACAGAGAAAGGGGCTGCGTGTGGAGATGAGGTTCCGTGGAGAATCAGAGTCACAAATGGCTGAGAAAAGACTGAGGCCCAGTGGGGAACTGCAGGTGGGAGTCAGCACAGGTGGCAGGAAGGGGAGAGGGGCTGACCTTGTCCTCGTGGGTGTCATGGTACCGTTAAGAAATCCGAATGTCCCCAGATCCCCCTGACGGCAGAGATAACTTCGGTCGGGCAGCAGTGGTGTTTGGTTTGGCTCCCTACCCACTTACCTTTGCCTTCTCGCCTCCTTTCCTTTGAAGGTCTAGACAGCTTGTTGGATGCTTGGTGTTGACCCTTCAGTCAAAGCCATTATCAGCATGACTCTGTCATAGCCGTCTCAGTTTGTCCCTCCCATGGCCACCAGGACCTTTTGAGATTCCTGGAGTTGAGTCATCCACTGAGGACCTTAGAAAGACTTCCCTGGGCCGGGGCCAGATGTCATCTGACAGCAAACGTGATATTCAGGTGTCTCAACATAGGTCCTCACGCAGGACCTGCCCTGAGCTGCCTTCCCTCCCGGGGTGATCCCTGATAATCAGTTCATCTCCTTTCCTACCTCCTACTCTGCTCTTCCGGGAAATCAGGAGAGCATCTGCTGACCCTCTTTGCTCAGGAGGGTTAGCCCCGATCTCCTGGGTGTCTGACTGTCAAGACCAAAGTCCTTTGCTGCTTCTCCTGGGAGGCTTAGGGGTTCTTCACACAGATAGAGGAATCCTGGTAGCCTGTCCCATTTCTCAGAGTTTCCAAAACAAGCATACAGATTAATACCCTATAGTGACGTGTAATTTAAAAAGTAAGTAGCAAAAGACTTCTTTATGTGTGACTTGTAGATACCAGGCCAGACTTGTTTTTAAGCAAAAATCATTTCCGTGAGGTCTCCTTAGGCCCTGAGCTATTTTTGAGGTTGAGTGCTGGGATCCTTTTGAGCAACACAAGGCCGAGTCCCTCTGGGCACACTGGACCACCCCCAGAGTTACAAAGTGGATTGCAGAGGCATTCCAAAGAGAGGCTGGGAAAAACCTGACAGGAAGTATTCCCAGAACACTCTACGCCCAAAGTCCCTGTTGGCTAATGATTAGGGCATAACTGTAAACAAAGCAGAAGAGCTTCAAAGAGTAGCATTCTATAGACAGCAAAGAGAAAAATGCCTTCCTGGCTTCTGTCAACTCAGCATCCCTTATGCCAGGGCATTCCAACTTGAACCAAGCCAATGCATGTGTTCTGTTGCCCAGGGCCATGTTTAAACCCCAACTGCAGCCTCCAAAACACCCCTCCCTAGCGTGTTCCATCTCTCTGCCAGATTTCCCTGAGGTTGGAAAGAAGCGAGACGGCAGGGACATGAGAAAAGGGGATGGAAGCCAAGGTGGCTGGGTTCCTGGATCCCCTCTGATGTCCACCCAGGGCAGATTTCTGGTGGTCATAATCTAGTCTCACAGAGCAAGGCATGCGTGGGCTTTGGAATTAGACAATCCTAGAGTTGATACTCAGCTCTACCACTCAGTAGACTTGATACTTTATTGCAGTTGTTTTCTCATCTGTAAAACTGGAATGATAATTCCTGTTTCATGGATAGGCCTTATTCTGAAATTATAAATGTACATAAACAAATATATTTTGGCACCTGACACATAGGAAATAGATACTACTATTATTATTACTACTTCTAGTACTTCTTGCAAGTATTGTAAAATAGCAACTGGTTAGTGAGTGCTTACCATATGCTGGGTATTGGGTTAATAAATACTGTGAATACATACATTTTGTGATCACCACTTCTATCATAAAACTTAAAAAACCCCTGATAATTCTTAATACAGTGGAGTGCTGCTACATATCAATTTAGTTAAATAAGAATATCGCCAGGGAAGGGAGGTTTGAGTACCTTGACATTTCTGTTTGCATTTGCTTACCTGAAATTAACTCATATTTCACAAGCTATCTGTAGTTGAGCCAAGAAACAATATGGTGTTTTGGCAGGTGTTAATCCTATTTCTAAACTTCTGTATGGATATTCAGAATTGAGACAGTCGGCTCTTTGGACTAGGTTAAAAACCTAGGGGTTAAAAGATGAAAAACAAAGCAAAACAGAACAAACCCTACTTTTATGTAAACCTCAAGTGATTGAAACTCAAGTATTAGGTATCAGCTGTTTAAATTATTTTACTATCTGCCGTAATCTTTCTTGACTCTGCTTCTATGGCACCTTCCGTTAACCAAAATTCCTGGGCTCTTTAATAAGCAGAAAGGAAACATTTCCTGTTCTAGACCATATTTGTAAGGAGGCTAAAAGCATTAGCTTTTTTTTTTTTTTTTTTTTTTTTTTTTAACATTAGCTTTTGCTACATCGCGCACCAATGCATTTTGTTGGGGGAATCCGTAGCTTTGATGATTCTCACACAGAACGCCTCGGTCTAATTGAGAAGGGGGAGAGAGCCCAGCTGAACAAGAATTTCTAAATGGGGTGTCTCTAGCCAGCCGGGAGGGGGACGTCTGTGCTCTCTGCCTGCTTTCCTGTAGGGTGTCTGGTAAAGACTACCTGCTCTGTGCTTCACCTGCGATATAAAAATTTGTTTTTCTATCTGGCTAGCAGGTTGAGGTGATCTGCTTTTCTTGGGATACAGACAGAGGATTTAACATGTTTTAGTTTGACATCTAGTCATTGGATGAGGGCTACAAACTGGGGTGGAAAACATGGAGATATTTATTGATCCATTCCTGGTGCCAGATACTATGGTAAGAGGCTTCATGTGTTTTCCCTCTTTTAATTCCCACAATCAATCTGTAAATTGTAAAGTTCTTTTTTTTTAGTTGAATTTTATTTTATTTTTTATTTTATTTTTAAATTTTTGGCTGCATTGGGTCTTCGTTGCGGTGTGCGGGCTTCTCACTGAGGTGGCTTCCATTGTTGCGGAGCCCGGGCACTAGAGCCCGTGGGCTTCAGTAGTTGCAGCACATGGGCTCAGTAGTTGTGGCACACAGGCTCAGTAGTTGTGGCGCACGGGCTTAGTTGCTCCGCGGCATGTGGGATCTTCCCAGACCAAGGATCGAGCCCGTGTCCCCTGCATTCACAGGTGGATTCTTAACCACTGCGCCACCAGGGAAGCCCCTATAAATTAGTTCTTATCTGAACTTTACAGATAAAGAAACAGAGAAGTCAAGGAACTTGCCCAAAGTACGCAGTGGCATAATCAGGATTCAAACCAGGGTTTTTCTAATATTCACTCTGCTATCCCAGATGATTGACATATTAAGAATAACTGGTATATTGGTAGTAATAACATTTACTTTGTTGTCAGATTTCATGGATTTTAGTCCCAGCTTCCCTGTTGTGTGACTGTGGGCAATTCGGTGCCTCTAAGATTCAGTTTCCTCATCTATAAAAAGGGATAACAATAAATAAAAATAATATAATAATACCTCAAAGAGTTGTTGGGAGGATTAAACAAGGAGGTGCACATAAAGCCTAGCATCTGGTAATGGCTCAATACATACTGCCTGTCGCTCTTGCTATTGTTATTTATGTGGGACATGGTTAGTTTGATTGCGAAGGCCACCACAATACCTCTGTTAATTACACAGTGGCTTTTCACAACCCCTTGTTAGAGACTCCATTACCAGAGGTGAGAATAAGAGACAAGGTAGCAGTATTTAATTTAGGATGACAGAAGTAAGGGCCAGCAAGACTTTCAGTATTAACTGAAGGGGATTTAAGTGCGGTAAAATCATGAAATCTATGCCTGGATGTCTTGAGCGACAGGAGAATTGGAGGTGACTTGAGGCTCAGGGAGACACAGGAAGAAGCCCTCCCCTGCCCCGGTCAGGGAGGGGAGAAGATGGGAGGATTCCTAATCTGTCTGCTACTGAAAGAGTTTAGTCACAGGGACTAGTGGCTCTTGTCACCACTCACCCCAAGCAGTGCTCTCTTGTAGCTATTCCTGAGCCGAGCCTTAGGAAACTGTGTCTGTGGGTGGTGGTGGGGGTGTGTGTGTGTGTATGTGTGCGTGTGTGTGTTTGAGGGTACTTGAGGGTCAGAACACCACTGTTGCGTGTTTCCCGTCCATCACCTTGCTCCCCTTTCATTTATTCATTTTACATATTCATTCAATACACATTGAATACATATTAATCAATATTTCGTTGTTTTGTCTATTCAACAAACATTTATTGAATATTTCCTACTGGCCAGGAACTTTGATAAGGGCTGTGCTGAAAACTTGAGTGAATAAAAACTGAATGAACTCACTGACAAATAAATAAGCAAATAAATGTCACTTGAAGGGTCTCATAGAGGCTTTTCAGAGAGTTAGCTCTATACCTGTCAGAAGGCTATATGGAATTCAGTTTATAGCAAACCATGGATTTTGCCCCCGAATTAGAAATAGATAAACATCTTATAAAATACAGATGTTGAAGTGATGGGTTGAAATGCACTCAGGTTACTATGTACTCAATCGGTGTGACTGAAATTGAAATATAGGATACAGGATGGGGCTATAGGTGGGCAGTGATGGCTGCAGGAGAGGAGGTGAAGGTATAGAAAAAGAGGCCGAGTAGAAGACAGACCTCCCACTGGTGCCTTGTAGTGTCTCTGGCCACCTTCAGAAGGGCAGCTGTTGCGGGACATTTTTATCCTGCCTGGCTGCAATATCCTTTTGTGTTGCTGGCACCGATTTTTCTTTCAAAAAAAACAACGTGCAGTTTATTATAAAGTAGCTTCTAAAGGATTTGTTAATCAACCTATCTCTCTATTAATCCATTGCCTGAGGAGGCCCCCAGTCTTGATCACAGCCATTCTCATAGGAGGAAGCTAAAAGGAGCCTTGGATACCCCTCAGGAAATGTAACGCGTATGTGATTTGCACAGATTGGAGAAATTCAAGCTTGTTATTTATCTTACGGAAAAGCAGTACTGAGTCTAATGAGAGATGGAGAGGTAGATCAACCCACTGAATAATTAGCTCTGACAATAAAGTGTAAATAAAGTCTTTCCTCCAGCCTCTTCAGTTCTCAAGAAGACAGCAAGCTGATTTCCTGAGTTCCAGACTCTGGGGAGAGAGGCAGGGTGAAAGGACACGGGCTCTGGAAGTTCCTGGGTGCCAAGCCCAGCATCTCCAACTTGCTGGCAGTGTGTCCTCGAATATACTTTGGTCTTCTCAGTCTCAGTCTTCTCACCTGCAAAATGGGGATGATAATACCTACCTCAGAGGGTTCATTGATGGAAGAACAAAATGAGATCCTATGTACAGCTATATGATCTTGGGCGAGTTATTTAAATACTTTATGCCTCAGTTTATCCATCTGTGAAAAATGGATAATGTGGATAATAGTAGTGTCCAGCTAAGAGAGTTCAGAGAACTAAAATTAGTTAATATATGTAATATAAATAAAGTGCTTAGAACAGTTACTGGCACATATTAAACATTGTATAAATTATTATTATTATCATATAAAGCATTCAATAGTTACTCCATAAATGCTGGTTCTTATTTTATTATTCTCTCATTGATCCCAGGTATGCCATTTTGTTAAAGCACTGCTCTTACCATGCAGCTCTCTAGCTAGATTAGCTAGGATTGTTACTTTAAACTATGGTAACAAAAAGACCTAAATGTATCAGCACAATGAAAAAGAATTGTCAGTAACAGTCCAGGATGCTTCCAGATTGGAGGTGGGGTTCTGCTTCACAAAGTCCCTGAGGGTTCTGGCATCTCTGACACGTAACTTTAAAAGCTCTCCTGGGGTTGCGTCCAAGTCAGCTGGAAGAGGAAAAGTGCAAGGAAGAATATGTATAAAAGCTTTTTATGGGTTAGGTCTTGAGGTGGGACACATTATTTCCACCCACGTTTTGTTGGCTGGTTCTCAGTTGCATGGCCACACCTGGCTGCAGGGGAATCTGGGAAGGTGGTCTACCTGTGCCCAGGGAGATGAGGAGACCATAAAGATGGGAGAAGAGCTGGTAGTCTCTGTCACACCACCTCACACACCACCAGTGAGTTCTGCCTTCATGATCAACTACAGACCCCACTACCTGGCTCCACAACCACTGCTGCCCTTGAACCTCAGGGTACACATAGCCCAACACAAATCCTTTGCTGTTTTTTGGCCCAGTTTTCCTTGCTGCCAAATACAAATGTCATGTTCACAGACTCAGGTTCTTTCCTACCAGACCCTCCATACATTTCCTTCAGATTCAGATGTAGCTGATGCTCGTGGGTCTACTGTGTGCCAGGCACTTTTACAATTACACTTACAACTCTATGCAGCGAGCATTATTATATTCATTTTACAGATGAGGAATCTGAACACAGAGAGGTGAAGTCATAACTTGCCCACTACTCTCCTCTTTCTTCCAATCCTGTAGCATTTAGATTCTTTACCAAATCAGTTAGTACTCAGTCCTCCCTGATTTCATAAGAACATATCTTGCTTCTCCAATAAAAATGGAGTTAAAGCTTCCCGGTCAAACGTGGGGACTCTATATATTTTTCAGATCCCTTGAAGGTTCTTACATAGGGTGGGGAACGTCAGGATTACTTGAACTTAACAAAGCTAATTATTGATGAATTTGCTGACTGATCTTTATAACTTAGGTGTTAGCCTTTATCCAGGCCAAACCCAAGATTGTTCAGACCCTAAGTTACCTACAGACTTCCTTCTTTTCCTTTCCCTTGTTGCATGTTAAGAGAAATACTGTGTCTTAAGGAAGCATCTGTGCACTTTGTCCAAAGCTTCCCCAGCCCCTCTCCCCCCGTCCTCCCATTACATGGTACATTAGTTTTGCTCTTGAAAAATGAACCTTATGCAGAAATTCCCAGCTGTGATTTTTCTTCTCCAGCTTCCCGTGTTTGACGTGAGGTGTATAGGCTGGAAATGCTAGCTCCTTGACCGCTGAAAGGTGCTTGCAGTCTCCCCTTTGTGATCCCTTGAGCTGCTGAAAGATTCCACATCCTCAGAGCCAGAGGCTCAAGAAAGAAAACCAGCTGGGACTCAGATGACCATTAACCCCAAGCGGCCGGTCAAGAGCAAAGAACTGGCTGTGGTGAGTTTGATTGCTTTTGTTGTGCTTCCTTACCTCCAGGGATTGGATTTTTATTATGATTATTTAAAGACATTTATGATAAAATAAACAGTTACAAATATGAACGGGATTGTATTGCACTGGGGTTCTCGTTGGCTCTCTCTCACAGCTGCAAGTGTTGCGTCCTACATGTTATTAATTTAGAGGTAATCAGGTTTGCATCTGCAGCTGTGCAGCATATGTTTTGCTAAAATGGTCATGGCCACAGGCACCAGAACAATTAAGACTGGAAAAGATGCCAGCATTTTTCCCCCTCTTCTGATGAACTGATAATGTTTTTCATTTATTTCTTGGTTTTGTATGGTTTTATCATTAGAAAAGAGCAAAGATTTTTTGAGCACCTACTATATATCTGAGCTAGTTGCTTTTCATAAATATTATCCCATGTAGATATACCATCTTGGTTTTTAAGAGTGATTCTAATTTTATTGGTGGAGAGAGAGGCTAAGGTCTGAAATGTTGCGTGGTAGGAGACAGTAACATGAAGTCAGACAAGCAGGACACATCTAATGCTGTAGTTGGATTGTTACATCCAGGAAAAAGCTGATTAGATGTTGCCAGTTGGAAGTTGCTATTTCTTTTTCCAATTTCAATTGAGTTCTAAATCATTCTTAGTTTACTTTGATAGAAAAGCCCATAGTGCTGTGATCTTATTTCTGACACAAACACAAAAACTGTCCTTACTTTCTGGATAATCTTCTAGAATTGAACAGATTATAGATTTCTTTGAAGTAGATTTTAGCTGAATTATGGTGTAGAGATGATAGATAAACCAGGAACAAGGCTTGCATCTGAGAAGTCCTGAACTGCAGGACGTTCTTTTGGTGTCTAAGCACCCCTGTTTTCTTAATTCAGTCAATGCAACCTGTTCATTCTCTTGCATTAAGTAAGAATATTAAATAAGATTTACCTAGCTAAATTAACCCCTGGATGGAATCGTGCTTATTCAGTAAATATGCAATTTCATTTCGTTTTATTTTTTTTCTATTTTTTATTAGCTATTCATTAGCTTTCTGAACATTAGTAAGCATGCCGAGATGCTAAAAGATGATCAAGCTCAGGGGTCAGCAGACTGTAGCCCTGTGAACAGATCCTGCTGCCACCTGCCCATTCATTGACCTGTTGCCTATGGCTGCTTCTGTGTTATGGTGGCAGAGACAGAACAGTCATCCCATCCCTTAGCACCTGCAGGGATTGGTTCCAGGACCCATTGTGGATACCAAAATCCGTGGATGCTCAAGTGTCATAGTTGGCCTTCCATGTCTTGGGTACCACATCCTCAGATTCGATGGACCGCAGATCATGTAGAAAAAAAAAAAGTGGACCATGCATTTCAAACCCATGTTGTTCAAGAGTCAACTGTATTTGCAGAGTTGACTAGTTCTGACAGACAGGGCAGCATCATAGGCGTGTAACTTGAGCAGTTGTAGAGAGACCCAGGTAGAAGTGTTCGGTTCTTGTTTTGTTTTGTTTTTTCCTGGCATAATTTTAGCATTTATTAAATGTCTGTTGAATGAATGATGATGGAATGAATGAAAGAAATCGTGACAGACCTTGTTACATGTCCTTCTGACCCCAGGTTTTATTGTATTCCACATTTCCCTAAGTTACCAATTGGTTCGTGGTTTAATATTCTGCTGTAGCCGTCTTGAAGCTTTTAATAATTTTTGAACAAGGGACTCTGCATTTTCATTTTTCACTGGCCCCACAAATCATGTAGCTGGTTCAGGCGACAGAGACTGTGTGGCCTGAAAAGGCTTCTTTACAGAAAACCTTTGCTGATCCCTGATTTAGCTGATCTCTCTTCCTTATATTTGTAATTATTTAAATCATTTAATGTGTATAAGAACTACCTGGAGAGCATGTTTAAAATGTAAATAGTTGGGCCCACACTCAGAGATTCTGGTTCGACAGAGGTTTCCATGTGGCCCAGGTATCTGCACTTAAAAAAAGCCTGATATGGGAATTCCCTGGTGGTCCAGTGGTTAGGACTCGTCGCTTTCACTGCCAGAGTTCGGGTTCAGTCACTGGTTGGGGAACTAAGATCCCGCAAGCCGTGTGGCCAAAAAAAAAAAAAAAAAGCCTGATACTGGTTCTGCTGTGGCTGCTCCTTGGGCTACACCTGGAGAAAACCTGGTGGGACTTCATCACCTTGTGTGTGGATTTCTCGTTAGATAAAGGCTTACTAATTCACCTGCCACTAAGCCTTCCCTTTTCCAATCTTCTTTATACTGTGGTCAAGTTAATCTCCCCCAGATGCTGCTTTTGACATCTTACCGTCTTGCTCAGGATCTTTAATAGCTACCTGATCTCTGTAGAATAGCACCCTAACTCACCTGTTTGGCATTCAAAAGCCTCCCACACTGGCTTCCACAAAGTCTCTTTCCAAATGTTTCTCACCCCAGTCCTGTACGGAGGCAGCGAGTGACAGAGTCAAAAGCAAATTCCTGTTTTCACATCTGAGTTTTACCACTTACCAACTGTGTACCCTTCTAGGATCCTCAGAATCTTCACCTTGAAAATTGAGACAATAACTTGATATGATGCACTGAGGACACAACAGCAAATGCAACAGCATTTTTCTAGCATGCTGGCCCTAATTAGAGCAAATGGAACTGCTGGTGGAAACACAGAAAAGGACAACTACTTTGAAAAACTAGTTGACAGTTTCTTATAAATTAGCCTACACTTACCAGTATAATCCAGCATTCCCACTCCTGGATATTTACACAAGAAAAATGATGACATACGTCCACACAATAACCTATATGTGAATGTTTACTAAACAGCTTTATTCAAAATCACCCCAGAACTGGAGACAACCCGAATGTCTATCCAGTGATGAATAGATGAACAAACTGGAGTACATTCATACGATGGAAACTACTTAAAAAAGAATGGACTACCGGTCCATGCAACACCACGGATGAATCTCAGATGTGTTATGCTAACTGACCGAAGGCAGGCTCGAAAGCTATCTTAATGGATTTCTTTAATATAACTCTTGGGGAAAGCAAAACTATAGGGACAGACTGGGATCAGAGAGAAGATTAACTATAAATTTGGCCGTGTAATATTCTATATCTTGATTGTGATGGTGGTTATGCAACTCATGATGGTTCAAATTCATAGAACTGTATACCTAATAGTCAATTTTTGCTGTATGTACATTATAGTTCAGTTGACCTAGCTTTAAAAATACTTTAGCTATTTCATACTTCAAATAGTTGGTCACTTAATTTACAGCGTTGCTATCAGAAACAGCTGGATTAGGTAGGAGCACCTAGTATGTCGGTAGATCTTAGTTTGCCTTGGACGGTCCAAGTTAATGCTTTTTTTCCTGGTGACCCAATTGGTTAAGCATTTGTCCCAGACAATAGAGACCTGGTCTGGATGACAAATTATATAGTCATGTTAGGGTTAGGTGATGTTCTCATGGTACTTTAGACAAACTCTTGATATACCAGGCCATAAAGCAGAGTGTTCGAGGGGATTAGGCCAGTGCTAACCTCTCTTCCAAGGAAAAGTATAAGTTAGAGCACATTCTCAGGGCCCCTCTGGCTTAGTCTGACTGATAAGATATGTGGCACAGACTTTGGAGTCCAGTAGCTTTAGGACTAAATACCAGGACAGCTCCTAAGTAAATGGGGTTGGTATTTAATCTAAATAACCTCACCTGTAGTGTAGGTATTTAAAAACCTGACTTGCAGGCGTGTTATAAAAAAAAAAGTGACTTGGAAAATTGCCTGGTACCGATTCAGTGCTCAGCAGTTGCTATGATCACTGTTGCCACTTGTTGTCATGGTTGTCATCATCCTTCCCTGTGAGTAAAGAGAACTTGTCCATTTATGATGGGCTGCCTCATCACATGAGGGCAAATAGATTATGCCATGGAAATGTACACAGTTTCCGTTCCCTTCAGTCCTATGTGCTTTGGCATTCGCGGACTCTTTTCTTGCTCATGAAGTGGACTTGTTGAAGACTTGTTCCTCACTTAAAATTGGGTTCCTCCCTGCAGAATTACTGGTATTTCCAGTGTCTCTCTCTCCCTGGCTGTCCATTTGCTGGTTGCTTGTTGTTTGGTGATTTCAAGATGGTGAAATCTATTTAAATCATTTCAGGAATGCAGCACACCCAAGGTGTAAGATAGCAAGAAGCATGCTTCACCTGTGCCCTTGCTTGGTCACTCTGAGTATGGTCAGATCACCAGTTAGATATTTGGGTTAGTGAGTCAGGATATTGAAAGAAAGTGTGAAATTCAAGTATGATTCCTTTGAACCTATAGAGAAAGAGATTGTTGATTAATATTTTACTGGGCACCCACAATGTGAGCTGACGTAATCCTCAGGCAATTAAATAGTCAGACAAGTATTTTCTTTGGAGAAATGAATGTCATGTTAAGGTATAGTTAGGGAGTAAAAAGAAATAGAAGATCCAGAACCAGCTTTGAAGGAGTTTACATTGTAGCTCGGAGGACAAAATGAAAACACAGAAATCAAGGGAATAGTAATATGGAATAGGATTAAGTGCTACATGTCATGCAAAGCCCTAAAATAATAGTAATAATAAACGTCAGTTAAAGGAGAGAGACAATATAATTTGGAAGTGGTCAGGGCCTGTATCTAAAAGCTCCCCTTTATATGACTTTAGTGTTTTTTTACTTGTGATTTAAGAAATTAGTTTCTGGGCTTCCCTGGTGGTGCAGTGGTTAAGAATCCTCCTGCCAATGCAGGGGACACGTGTTCGAGCCCTGGTCCGGGAAGATCCCACATGCTGCGGAGCAACTAAGGCCGTGCGCCACAACTACTGAGCCTGTGCTCTGGAGCCTGTGAGCCACAACTACTGAAGCCCACGCGCCTAGAGCCCGCGCTGCGCAGCAAGAGAAGCCACGGCAATGAGAAGCCTGCGCACCGCAACGAAGAGTAGCCCTCACTTACCGCAACTAGAGAAAGCCCCCGCGCAGCAATGAAGACCCAACGCAGCCAAAAATAAATAAATAAAATCAATAAATTTATTAAAAAAAGAAAAGAAGAAATTAGTTTCTGTCACCAGCTGGAATTTCAGTAACATCCTAGTCCTGTCCCAAAGGTGAGCTGGAGCAGTGAGTGTGTCTAGGATTTAAAGCAGAATTCAATTCATTGTTAGCAGATGCAAGATTGAGCAGAGTGGGAGATAGCTGAGGTAGGGAAATATTATAGAACACTTTCCAAATTTTTAAAAGACCTACGTGTGAACTTTTAATAGCACGCTACTATGAAAACTTCTGATTTTTTTTTTTAAATAAATTATGGGAATTCTACTTTGCCATGAGGGAGATGGGAACCAGAGATTAAGAAGAAGAAGCTTCAGAGGGCAAATGAAGCCTTTCCTTTGATAGTTTGTCTCAGATAAAGTTGCTTTCTGCTAAAAAAAAGAAAAGAAAAAAAAAAAACCCAAAGACCAAAGAAAACTGCCTGCAAGGGTGTTTGATACAAGTGTTTGATGCTAACACACCCTGAACCTCTTCCAGACCAAAGTTGTATGTGTAATATGAAAGAGCCAAAGTTCTCAAAAGGCTCAGGATTCGTGGCAAAGTTTTGTTTTTACCATCTCTTGGTAATATTAGAGTGAAATTAAATAGTGATTGAAAACAGTATAGTGTCTTCGAGTGAAGTCCTATACTTTATTTCTTTGTATTTTGCTATAATTTAAAAATATATGCATATGCTGGTGGGAAGGTAAAATGATGCAGCCACGGTGGGAAACAGTATGGCGGTTCCTTAAAAAATTAAACACAGGATTACCATACAAGCCAGCAGTTCTGCTTCTGTGTTTATAGACAAAAGAACTGAAAGTAGGGACTTGATATTTGTACACCCATGTTCATAGCAACATTATTCACAAGAGCAAAAGGTGGAAACAACCCAAATGTCCATCAATGGATAATGAATAAACAAAGTGTGGTATATACATATGATGGAATGTCGGTCAGCCTTAAGAAGGGAGGAAATTCTGATATATGCTACAACGTGGAAGAAACTTGAGGACATTATGCTAAGTGAAAAAAGCCAGACAGAAGGACAAATATTGTATGATTCCACTTATATGAGGTACCTAGAGTAGTCAAATTCATAGAGACAGAAAATAGAATGGGAGGAATGGGGAGTTATTGATTAATGGGTAGTTTCAGTTTAGGAAGATGAAGTTCTGGAGATGGATGGTGGTAATGGTTGTACAACAATGTGATTGTACATAATGCCACTGAACTGTACTCTCAGAAATGGTTACAGTGATAAATTTTATGACATGTATATCTTAGCAGAATAAAAAACCCCAGACATTTCACATAAAAAAATACATGCATATGCAATGAGTTTTTCCCTTGAATAAACAGTTCCTTTCCTTATAACGCATAGTTGAGAATAAAAAGCGTTTTGTCGGACTCTGTCAAGCATTCCTGTGGGAATCCTAGTTAATTAGATTGCAGAGTCAAGCCAGGCAATGGTTACTATGATGGGGGGGATAAAGGAGCCTTGGGAATTTTAGCCTTGCAAACCCAAACCTAGAAGTGGTAAGGTATAAAGTGCAGTACTTTTATCGATATTTGTTTGTGGGTTCACTTGTGCATTGAGGATATTCTGGGTGTATGGAAAACAATGGGTAAAGACATATGGGCAGGAATACGTAGTGGTGTTGGGGGGTGAAGGGAGTTAAGGGGTTGGTGGAAGGGGCAGTAAAAAAACCATCCCGATAAGAGGGAGGATTATATAAAAGCAACTAGTGAGACAAAAGGATGGGTTGTGTGAGGTCAGGCTACGGAGGGAGTTCAGATTTGCTGTATAAGTAATAGGCATTCGTGGCAGATTCTTATTCTGGTTGTTTGGGCACTGCATACATCAAAATAGAAATCCTTTCCAATGGTGAGATTGTATTCTTCAGCAGAGAGGAAAAGATACGCCTTTCAGCCTTCAGAATTCTCCATTCCTTTTTATAAGGGCTCTGCTATGTGCAAAGATTCTTTAAAATGCACAACCTTCATGCATGGCAAAATGAAGCCATTACAAAGAAGGCAAATTATATTTGCACAGAGCACAAGGACTGCACTCCAGTGATCCTAGTAAATGACAAAACTGATAACTGGGTTCTTAAAATCCATTCCTGTGACAAACTCATTGCCATTTCTCCTTATCTGATTTGCTTTTTTTAAAGGCTGAGGTGAAGGTCACGATGCATTGACTTGTGGCATAAATATAAATGTTTCCTTCACTTTTTTCTTCTGACATCATCTACTAGCTGGAGAACATGGAGACTTTTTGTTTGATTTGGAGAAGGCAGAGTATTTACCAATGGCTGAAGAGTGATTAAGAAATAATGTAACTTCAAAGAGTGTAAGGAGAGAGGCCTAGATAAAGATTGCCTGGATCTCTTCTGGATATTATGGGAAGTTGACTTAGGTTAAATTTGAACAAGTCCTGTTGGATAGGTCATTGAAAGTTAAGAATAAGCTTAAGTGTCTTGGGTGTTGTAAAAACATTGTCTACAATGGTAGTCCCTTGCACGGTGTGAGAGGCTGACTTTGCTATCAGGATCTTTTTTATTTTTATTTTTTAAATTTATTTTATTGAAGTATAGTTGATTTACAATGTTGTGTTAATTTCTGCTGTACAGCAAAGTGATTCAGTTATACATATATATACATTCTTTTTCATATTCTTTTCCATTATGGTTTATCACAGGATATTGAATATAGTTCCCTGTGCTATACAGTAGGACCTTGTTGTTTATCCATTCTGTATATAATGGCTTGCACCTGCTAATCCCAAACTCCCAATCCATCCCTCCCCCACCCACCTTCCCTCTTGGCAACCACAAGTCTGTTCTGCTGTCAGGATCTTATAATAAAATTTCGAATCCCAGTATTTGAAAAATGCTTGCTCCTACTTCCTAGGTGTTGGTGAAACAGTTTTCAAATACTGCAGTTAGTAAAGGTAGCGTGAGCCATTTGAGTGCAATCAATAAATATTACTAACAAAGGGAAAGAAGGTCTTAAAACAAGTGTCTACCGGGATAGGCCATATGTTGGTGAAAATTGCTATTAATTTTTAGGGATTTTTGAGAGCCAGGCTCAAGCAGATTTCTTCTTTTTGGCTAATGGAAAGCTAACATGAATTATGATAGTGCAGAAAAGGACCAAACTATAGTTTTCACTTTCAGCAAAGCCACAAAAAATATTTAAAGGGTAGAAAGTGCTCAGCGTGTGTCATTTGTCATGAAGCCTAGATTCTGTTTAGCACAGCTGAAGGTGCTTTGCCTAAAAGTAAAAACCAGAAGAGAAAATCTTCACTTCAATTTTCAGGCTATTGGGTTAATGCAGACCTGTACTCTCCAATATATGGTAGCCACATGGACCCACATGGGTCCATTGAGCAATTGAGCAATTGGCTAGTCTGCACTGAAATGTGCTGTGCATATAAAACACACACTGGAGTCTACATTTTTTTAGTACAAAAAATGTAGACTATCTTGATGATTTTTTTAATATTGATTTCATTGAAATGATAATATTTTGGTTATATTGGATGAATGCTAAATAAATCATTAACATTAATGTCACCTGTTCCTGTTTACTTTTTAATACATTTACTAGGAAATTCAAATTACAGAAGTGGCTTGCATTATATTTCTATTGGATAGCACTGGTGTAGATGGTACTACATTGACTATAAACACTAATATTTTTCACTGATGCATTTCATTCTGCTAGTATAGATGTAATAGGTTGAAACTCAGTTACGACATAGGAATCAGGCTTTTTAACCCCTAAATTTTTGTATTAGAAAATGAACTGTTTTATCTTACAGAGGTTTTAAAAAATAGCCAATGTGGTTATGCTTCAACCAATTTATTTTGCATTTGTTTAATGAATTTTTTTTTCAATGTGCTGTCATAATGATAACTTTCTATTCTTTGGAAGAATTAGATCAGATGATTAAATCCCCTTCGAGCATTTAGGAGGGGGCAGCCAAAGAAAGCTGATTTGAATACAGGAAATAAACAGTAATTAAACTATAAATGTTGATTTTCTTTTGAAGTCCACTGGCGTGTTTGGTGTGAATAAAGAGCACATTGTCAGTTCTTCTTTCTGCCGCCACAGTTATGGCACGTGAGAATCTGAGACTCGTTGAAAGGCTACGTTAAATTGGGGAGTTTCCCAGGGCTGCTGAACTGAAACTTCCTTTGTTTATATTAAAGCCTGGATAATTTTTTTTTTTTCCTCAAACAGTACACATTGATTTTAGATAAAATCTGAGAGGTTTTGTTTTTTTTTTTTTTCCCCTTTCAACTTCCGATCTGGAGAGGAGCTTTGAAAACCTGGAAACATGGTTTCTCACCCCAAACCAAAAAAGGTTTATTTCACTGTGCATTTTCAGGATACTTTAAAACAGTAGTTCTCAACGTTGGCTGTCTTTCATTTCTTTCTTCTTTTTTTTCTTTTTGACCGCACTGCGTGGCTTGTGGGATCTTAATTCCCTGACTAGGGATCGAACCCTGGGCCCCCAGCAGTGGAAGCACGGAGTCCTAACCACTGGACCGCCAGGGAATTCCCTTGGCTGGTTTGTAGGCTCACCTGGAAAGTTTTTTAAAACTCCCGGGGTCCAGGCTACACCCCAGATCAATTATATTAGATACTCTGGGATAGGATCTGGGCATCGGTGAGTAATTGTTAACTTCCCCAAGTGATTCCAATGTTTAGCTGAGGCTGCAAACCACTGCTGCACTAACAGCCTAAGGTACACACCTGTGTTCACCAGCTTTCTCCAGGACTCGAGGAACCTGGCTTACAGTATGTGAATGAGTTAAGTTTCTAAGTGGCTTTTTTCCCTCCAATTGAAAATTAGAGGGGCTATATACTGGCTCACCCTGAAGCACATAGCAGTGCATACTTTTCTCATGCTCTAACATAAACACTGAAGAGACTTTGATGATTATAAAACCGTCACATGTTCCATAATTAATTGAGCTCACCTTATTCAGGGTAGGTGATGCAGGCTGTTTGTCTCTTAAAACCACACACACACATACAAAGGCTGTTATCCACTGCAAATGTATTTTCACAAGTTATTAATCACAATGGTAACAGTTTCAGCCGGATTCTAAAGAAGACATTTTCAGCAGGGTGAGTAAGACAGAGATTGTACTGAGTTATTTTGGGTTGGGTTGGGTATTACTCTCTTTGCAAACGTAATTATTATGATGGAAACCACATTTTTCCATTGTGAAACTATTTGGTTCTCTTGAATTTGGTTCTGTTGCATTTAAGGTCTTCAAAAAGGAGTTCATGTGGTGAAGGTATTTTGTAAACTGTAAAGTGCTAAGCAGGGTAAGCTAATGCATTGTATACATTCTGTGAAGTTTGGCATTTTCCTATTTAAAATCGATATCAAACGAGACATTCCCTGTTGTGCGGAGCCAAGAAAGGTGATTTATTCCAGGGTGGCTCTACTGGGAGTGGGGCGAGCTTCTTTTAGTCATCTCAAAGTGGATGGAGGGTAGTAGATTCTAAAAATCTTTGAATCAGTGGCAATTTGGTGTTGGCCGTTTCATTCTCGACAGCTTAGAGAGGTTTGTTCATTTGTTCATTCATTCATTCATTCATTCATCTAAAAAATATTCATTGACGGTCTACTAGGTGTCAGGTAATGCAGGTGCTAGGGATGCAGCAGTGAACAAAGCAGAACAACAACAAAAAAACCAACCCTTCCTTCATGGGGTTTCTGTTTTAGTTGGGGGAGACCAACAATGCAGAAGTATATTTTAGAGAAAATGAAAGAGAAGAAAGGGGTAGGAAGAACCAGATTGTAATTTTTCATGCGACTAGTGCCAGCCTCCACCAGGTGATATTTGAACAAAAGGTGAGGAAGTGAGTCGCACAAATATCAGAGGAAGGGTATCCAGGCATTGGGGACAAGCAGTACAAAGGGCTTGAGGTGGAGGCACACCTGGGCTTGCAGAGAAAATACAGGAAATATGAATGTCAGATAAATGGTATGTAATTTAGAAATATAAATACGTGCCATGCAGTTTGGGGGGCATACTTATACTAAAAAAATGTCCTTTTATTTCTTAAATCTGGCGACTCAACACTACCTCACATATTTGAAGGAGTAAAAGGAGGCCAGTGTTTGGAGTGGAGAGAGAAAAAGGGAAAGTAGAAATAGACCAAGTAAGAGAGGCTTTTTATGGCTGAGTAGTGTTTCATTGTATACATGTGCCACATCTTCTTTATCCATTCCTCTGTCGATGGACACTTAGGTTGCTGCCATGTCCTGGCATATTACTCAGCCATAAAAAGAAACGAAATTGAGTTATTTGTAGTGAGGTGGATGGCCCTACAGAGTGAAGTAAGTCAGAAAGAGAAAAACAGAGTGAAGTAAGTCAGAAAGAGAAAAACAAATACCGTATGCTAACACATATATATGGAATCTAAAAAAAAAAATGGTTCTGAAGAACCTAGGGGCAAGACAGGAATAAAGACGCAGACGTAGAGAATGGACTTGAGGACACGGGGAGGGGGAAGGGGAAGCTGGGACGAAGTGAGAGAGTGGCATGGACATATATACACTTCCAAATGTAAAATAGATAGCTAGCGGGAAGCAGCCGCATAGCACAGGGAGATCAGCTGGGTGCTTTACGACAACCTAGAGAGGTGGGATAAGGAGGGTGGGAGGGAGACGCAAGAGGGAGGGGATATGGGGATATAAGTATACGTATAGCTGATTCACTTTGTTATACAGCAGGAACTAACACACCATTGTAAAGCAATTATACTCCAATAAAGATGTTAAAAAAAAAAAAGAAAGAGGCTCTGGGGGCCGTAGTGCACAGGGCCTTTTTGGCCACCGGGAGAACTTTACCTTCTACTCCAGCTGAGACTGGGCATCCTTGGAGGGTCTGAGCACAGAGGTGCTGTGATCTTTCTTAAAGTTTAGAAGAACCAGTTGGCCTGCTGTGTTACACGGAGGAGGACAGGGGCAGAAGCACAGAGGCCAGTTTGGAGGCTGTTGCGAAAATCCAGGGGAGAGGTCGTGGAGGTGGTGAGAGGTGGTGAGAGTCTGGGTCTATTCGCATAGGGAACCAGCAGCGCCTGCTGAGGGACTGGAGGTGGGGTGCAAGCCAGAGAGAAGGGACTGCGCTGAATGAAAGGGGGGAACTTAGGGTGGAGCAGGAGTTTTTTTGGAGCGGGGGAGGGGAGGATCATGAGTTCAGCCTGAGATGGCTATTAGTTATCCAAGGGGAAATGTCAGGTCAGCAGTCAGATGCACCTTTTCAAACAGCAAAGTCTGGAATTGTACCCTTTCACCCGAGTGCAAAAGAGAAATGAAAGCAAGGGTGAGGAATGGACGAGGAATGGCTGTTTAGAAGAAATTGATGTTCTTCGTCCTGCTTTGGGGGACTTTCTTTTTTTTAAAATAAATTTATTTATTTATTTATTTAGTTTTGGCTGTGTTGGGCCTTCGTTTCTGTGCGAGGGCTTTCTCTAGTTGCGGCGAGTGGGGGCCACTCTTCATCGCGGTGCGCGGGCCTCTCACTATCGTGGCCTCTCTTGTTGTGGAGCACAGGCTCCAGACGCGCAGGCTCAGTAGTTGTGGCTCACGGGCCCAGTTGCTCTGTGGCACGTGGGATCTTCCCAGACCAGGGCTCGAACCCGTGTCCCCTGCATTGGCAGGCAGACTCTCAACCACTGTGCCACCAGGGAAGCCCTGGGGGACTTTCTTGAGGATTGCGATCATCCTTGGTAGCTGACCACTAGGAGCAGCTGCCAGTGTGTGGCAGTCTCTTGAATCCCAGGCGAAGCCAGGCCATACGAGCCCTCAGACGGCAGATGGACGAGCTGAGCTGGATGTCATGTCTCTCAGGCTTCCAGCTGCCAAGGTCCAGCTGGGTCACTGAATGCTGCCACCACCTCAGTCTCCTGCAGCCCGGCGGGATCAACCCTTCCTGCCACTTTCTCTCAGCACAGAGTAGTTGTGAGAAAAAGATAGGGGAGTTACTCTCCCTACAGATGACCTTAGAAGAAAAAAAAATCTCTCTGGAGGGATTGAACAAATCTTATTATTATGTTCACTGTTGTCACGATTGTTATTCATAACCATAGTCCTCAGCCCGTGGCTATGAGGTGACTGAGGCTCTTCCCATCTACAGCCACATGGCTGGCTCCAGAGGCCCTCTCCTTCCTTCATGGTCTTAAGGAGGCTTCTGATTCTTTCTGTCAGAGCTGAGGCAGCCAGCAGATGTTATCATTTCATCTCTCCCACCCACTAAAACTTGGCTCCTCCTCAAGGCACTTTCGCATTTTCCCACAGTTTCCTTCTTGAATCTTTCTCTCAGCCGCTATGTTTTCTCCTCCCATTCTCTGTAGATTCTGTGAGAACTTGGCAATTTTCTCCTTGGCTCATTTTGTTACTTTCCCCCCCCACCCTTTCCCCTCCCCAATTTCATTACTTATGGCTTGTTATATACTGAGATTTGGCTTGCATTTTTGTTCTGACTCTAATCAACAAGGCTCAGAATGGAGTTTTTTTGTTGTTGTTGTGTTTTGTTTTTTAACCTTCATTATGTCACTTGTGGGTTTCTCAGTTTCATTCAGAAATCAATTGTGCATCCCTAATGATGAAACTTCATTTGGGCAAGTTTTGGTGATTCTCCCCTTGCCAAGTCCGAGATGAGACTGCCAGCTGGGATAAAATATGTAACAATTGCCATTAATATTTTGCTTCAAGATTATCAAACTCCACTCGAAAGCTTCCCGGCTTTCTTTTGGGCAGAAGTTATTTGATCCAGATTTCTGGATGTAGAAGACCTACGTGGTTCAAGTCACCTGCTTTAAGTTGTTTAATGGTTCTGGCTTAACTGGAACTCAGACTCTAGTTCCAAATAGTTCTTGGGCTTCCTTTGTTTGATCCTCTCTTTCTGCCAATTAGCGGGGTTTGAATTCAAAAGCCTTTTTCTTTGATGCCAGTTATTGTTGGTTATCTTAGTAAATTCTCCCTCTAGAGCTCAGTGAAGGGGCGAGTTCTCAGTCTTTAGCCACTGGTGTCCCCTGTCGGGTCTGTTGGAATGTGATATGGGTGAATTTTTCTTGGAAAGAAGTGCCTCAGTAATCACTAAGGCCCCTGTGAACAGATCCTAAAGGGACTTTTCTTACAGCAAAATCTGCTCTGTAGCCAGTATTTTTGTGATGAATCTTCATTGTGTTGCTACACCTTACCTTGCTGCATAGGTCATCCTGTCATTGGCATCTACAGTTTTCAAACTGGTTGACTGGAAAAATAACATAGACTTCTTTCTTCCTCCCTCCCTCCCTCCCTCCCTTCCTTTCTTTCTTTCGTAAGCTGCCACGTATTAAGTTCTTATTCTGTGCCAGGCACTGTGCTAGTCTTTTTCATAGAAGATGCATTTAGTTCTCACAACCCATTTTATAGGTGGAGACTGATTCATACAGAGAGAAATAACTTGCCTAAGTTAGAGGTGTTAAGTGTGGGAAGCCAGGGTTTGAACCAGATCTGTCTGATTCTAAAACCTGTGTTCTTAAGGGCAAAACTTCTGATACAATATGGGGTTTAAACCAAATCAGAAGGGAATCAAGACAATTCCTTTTTTTCTCTTCCAAAGATTTTAGTTTCTCTAGAATATTTCCAACTATTGTGATACTCATTTGAAATCTAAAAGTTGGATTGTCGTGGCAATATTCTTTCTCTGCTCCCAAAGTCAGAACCCTGATTAGCCAAAACAAATCCTAAATCTCTAAGCTGCTAATTAAAAGAAAATACTGTTTTGAACATAGTGAGGTCCTAAATCAGAAAACAACTGTACTATACATCAGCAATAGACTGAATAGCTATTAAATGCCAAGCTATGGGGAACAGGTACTCATTAAAGACAGACTACCTAATTCTTCGTGATTACTACATAGTGATTGTTGTAATCCAAATGCATATGCCAGGTGCACAGCACACTGTTGATAGGTTAGCTCAGGTTAAGCGTGGAGGTAGAAGATGCGAGAGTCATTTGTCTTCTCTTTACTGTTGCTCCCAGCAGAAGGTCGGAACATGAATTCCACATGAGAAGCTGAACTCGATTGGCCCCTTTCAACGTGTGCTTGATGAGGTGTTTCTGATGGGGCTTTTATTGGTCAAGCTTGAAAGATCATCTTTTCAGAAAGGTCAAATTTCCCATTATCAAGGAATAGGGAAATCAGGCTAGAAACTGCTAGGACTTCTGTTGCTAGGTTTCTTTCTTTCTCATTTCTTACACCTAAGAAAGAAACATAAAAAAACCTTACAGATGACAGGTGGGATGTTTACATGGAAATAAGACTTTATTATGTTTCCCCTCTACTGCCTGCTGTAATTATGTACCTGAATGTAAGGAAAAGGTGAGCAAAATTCATGAGGCAACAAATACAATTCACTTTTTTCTTCTTCTACCCCAGCCTCCTAGGACCCATCATGTGATGGTGAAGAGCTCAGATTCTGAAGTTGAACAGCTCTGGGCTTAAACCCTGGCAACTTCCCTTACTGGCTTGATTTTGGGCAAGTGACACAATCGCTCTAATTTGTGGTTTCCCATCTATAAAGTAGGGATGAAAATAGAACCTATTATAATAAGGTTACTCTGAAGATTAAAAGGATTAATGTCTGTAAAGCCTTTAGCATGTGGTGAGTATTGTATAGATGGTAGCTGTTTTAAAAAAATTTATTATTATCACAGAAAAGATACTAGTTTGTTAGTTGTAAATACTGAAGAAATGGGGATAGAAGTTCATAAAGGGAGTGGGAAGATGCTACTGGGACGCCCTGTTACCAATTTTATGTAAATCATTTAACAGTGTGCAAAGGATCATATTCCAAGTCTGTGCTCTGAGAGAGGACTGAATCACTTCCATTTCTACCAATAAATGCTAAGGGCAGTAACAGGGTGCAGACCAAGAAATCCTGACTGTCTACCTAGTAGGGACTAATCTCCGTTCTCTAATTTAATAAAGTGGGATAATGTTGCAGTGGGTGTGAAGAGAGAATATGAAAGTGGCCAGAGTGGGAAGTGGAGGTGGTAGGGAGAGGAAAGGCTCTAAGGTCAACCCCAATCTGTGTTCCTGACCTGTGACTGGAACATCATTTGGTATCCAATGTCCTCTATCAACTTGAGTCCCCAAGCAGAGGTCAGAGCTTTGATTTAAGCTGTGTGACATACGAGTGCCTAATTTCCATTCTCTTAATCAGCCAGGGCAAGGTTTCTTAGCCAAGTTCATCCTGAGGGCAAAAACTTGGGTGATGTTTTTAGAGGGATGGTGTATTCTTTTAATACAGTGAGGTAATAGGAAGCTGTACTACCATTTCTAGACCCATAGGAGGAGAGAAATTGCATTAGAAAGCACCCTGGAGTGTAGGGAAATGCTTTTGAACTCTACAGCTCAGCAGGTAGTCACCTATTCCTTTGATGGGCAAGCAGGGAGGCTGAGAGCAATCTCGCCTCCATGGACAGCCCTTGAATGTACTTGTGTTCAGTAATGTAGGCCATTAGAGACCTTTCTTCTTGTCTCTGGGTGTTTCCTTTCTACTCTGTGCATGTTTTTGGATGAACTCTATTCAGCTTCTAGATTAGCATTTTGAAGGCATCCTGCTTTTCTTTAAAAATGAAATCACCACCTGAAGTATCGGGCTACTGCTGTAGATAATTCTTCAGATTGTGTTAGGACTCCTCTGCCAGTTCTTATAAACTCTCTGCCTTTCCGAATGCATTCATTGGGCTCCCATCTTCTTTAATACAAAGGATTCTGTCAAATTCATTCCAACTTTCATACTTGTGTGAGTTTGGTGTACATCTAAGCAAGCCAAACAAATTCTCCAAATGCCAAACTTAATATGGAGATTCCGGGACTTCCCTGGTGGCGCAGTGGTTAAGAATCTGCCTGCCAATGCAGGGGACACGGGCCCTGGTTCGAGCCCTGGTTTGGGAAGATCCCTCATGCCATGGAGCAACTAAGCCTGTGCACCACAGCTACTGAGGCTGCGCTCTAGACCCTGGGGGCCACAACTACTGAGCCTGCGCTCTAGACCCTGGGGGCCACAACTACTGAGCCTGCGCTCTAGACCCTGGGGGCCACAACTACTGAGCCCGCGTGCCTAGAGCCCGTGCTCTGCAACAAGAGAAGCCACCGCAATGAGAAGCCTGCGCACCGTGAAGAGTAGCCTCCGCTCGCCGCAGCTAGAGAAAGCCCGTGCGCAGCAACGAAGACCCAACACAGCTAAAAATAAATAAATAAATAAATAAATAAATTTATTTAAAAAAAAAAAAAAAGATGGAGATTCCAAGGGGCATCGAGGTCATTGCTCTCCTCCATTCTGTCCCTTCCACCCCCATCCTAGCTACAAATGGAAGGCGTTCTAATAACTGCTGAAAACAGGCCAGTGGACCCTGCCGAATTGTCCTCAATGCCAGTTCAACTGCTAGGTTTTTTTTGTATCAGAAAATCAGTCCTTATCCTGTATTCTCAACCTCTGAGCTGCATTATCCAGACCTGGTTGTCTTGTTCTCCTCTGCCAATAGATTTGCATAATTTTTGTGTGCCTTGTTTGATTTCCCTGTCTCCAGCTCTGTTGAGACTGTCTGTGGGTGGTTTCCCTGTACCGGGATGACAAGGGCAAAGGTCAGAAGCTTTCATGATTCATTTCCTTTTTGCTGCACGCAGTGGATGGGTTGCGGGGTGAGTCACTCAGATGCCAAACGCAGGAGGGATTTTCTTCACATAGAGGCCCCCAGGCTCCGCTATGCCCTAAACTACAAGAACTGAGTTCTTAATATCTTCTTAAAATTTTTGTATTTATTCCGATGATTTCATAACCCCATTTGTATCCCCTATCTTTGTGTCTGATGACTCTGATTTGTGAACACTGCCTACCCCGTGGAGAACTTTCTGGTATCTTGTGGAGCCCCCACTGAATTCTGACTCTAGAATAATTAGACTCTTAAAAATATACCCCAAACATACTCCAGTATTTAAAAAATCTCTGGTATGTCATCTGTACTGGAGCATGAACAGCAGTCTCCCCATGGCTCCTCAAAAATCCACCCTCCTCTTTTTCTCCCAGAATAACAATTTATGGAGGGAATATAGACATCAACAGGGAAAGATGTTGAAATACCTAGAGCTAAGCTCTGCAGTAAAGTGTTTTTCCCTCAATGAAGGGAGCATTATTATTTTCTTTCTTTTTTTAACCTCTTAAAAATTATGAAATAGAATATACAAACAGAAAACATAAATGTATAGTATAATGAATAATTACAAAGCAAACACCCCTCAGTCAAAAAAGGAAACATAACCAGCCCAGAAGCCCCTCCTTTGCTTACCTTCCAGACCACACCCCCTCCTTCCTTTCTAGAAGTAACCACTATCCAGACTTTTGTGATAATCACTTCCTGGCTTTTCTGACCATCTATGTTTGCGAGGTTATTATTTTCTAAAGCAATATCACTTCTATCTTCTGCCGGTGGCACTATGTCATGCATTTGTATTAAGTAATGACCGCAGGATGACATTGGGCTGGAGTTGTGTATATGCAATGTTCTTTTCCTCACCCCCAAACCCCAAAGAACTCCTTATCTGTGTTTTCTGTGTCATGAACTAACAACATTCCTGGTAAGACACATGTTTAAAATAATGACAGTGAAGAGGTAAAATAAGCATGAAACTTTCCGTGGCCGTTCTCCCACATTCTGGGTTTTCTGAACTGCAAGTAGAGTTAAATAATTTTGTGATGGGAAATAGGAACCCTTCTCTCCTTCCCATAACATCCTCCCTCTTTAATTTCCCTGGGAAGTAGCCCAGAAAGTTCTAAAATATGCAGAACTTGGGCATGAAAAGTACCGATTTACTTGGACCTGGACTAGCCCCTGCCCTTTGCTTCCTGCTATGAGAACATTCGTGCCATTTCAAATATTTCATCACACCCTTCATTGCAACTCACCCCAAGGATTCTTTCACCTTCTTTGGTCTGACACATTCTTTGTTGAGCTAGAAAAAAAGATAAGTGGCAATGGGACTTAAAACCTCATTCTTAACATTTTTGTTACCTTGTCTTCCTCCACTTCCTTGATTGGCTCAGGCAGGTTTGAGGACCAGGGGAAAGAAAACTAACCTATATTGTATCCCTAATTTGTGCTATGCACTGTTTTTTTGGGTTTTTTTTTTAACATCTTTATTGGAGTATAATTGCTTTACAACGTTGTGTTAGTTTCTGCTGTTTAACAAAGTGAATCAGCTATACATATACATATCCCCCATATCCCCTCCCTCTTGCGTCTCCCTCCCACCCTCCTTATCCCAACCCTCTAGGTGGTCACAAAGCACCGAGCTGATCTCCCTATGCTGCGTCCCACTAGCTATCTGTTTTACATCTGGTAGTGTATATGTGTCCATGCCACTCTCTCACTTCGTCCCAGCTTCCCCTTCCCCCTCCCCGTGTCCTCAAGTCCACTCTCTACGTCTGCGTCTTTATGCCTGTCCTGCTCCTAGGTTCATCAGAACAATTTTTTTTTTTTTTTTTTTTTACGATTCCATATATATGTGTTAGCATACGGTATTTGTTGTTCTCTTTCTGACTTACTTCACTCTGTATGGCAGACTCTAGGTCCATCCACCTCACTAAAAATAACTCAGTTTTGTTTCTTTTTATGGCTGAGTAATATTCCATTGTATATATGTGCCACACCTTTAAGCATTCATCTGTCAATGGACACTTAGGTTGCTTCCATGTCCTGGCTATTGTAAATAGTTCTGCAATGAACATTGTGGTACATGACTCTTTTTGAATTATGGTTTTCTCAGGGTATATGCCCAGTAGTGGGATTGCTGGGTCATATGGTAGTTCTATTTTTAGTTTTTTAAAGAACCTCCATACTGTTCTCCATAATGGCTATATCAATTTACATTCCCACCAACAGTGCAAGAGGATTCCCTTTTCTCCACACCCTCTCCAGCATTTATTGTTTGTAGATTTTTTGATGATGGCCATTCTGACTGGTGTGAGGTGATACTTCATAGTAGTTTTGATTTGCATTTCTCTAATGATTAGTGATGTTGAGCATTCTTTCATGTGTTTGTTGGCAATCTGTATATCTTCTTTGGAGAAATGTCTATTTAGATCTTCTGCCCATTTTTGGATTGGGTTGTTTGTTTTTCTGATATTGAGCTGCATGAGCTGTTTGTATATTTTGGAGATTAATCCTTTGTCAGTTGCTTCATTTGCAAATATGTTCTCCCATTCTGAGGGTTGTCTTTTCGTCTTGTTTATGGTTTCCTTTGCCATGCAAAAGCTTTTAAGTTTCATTAGGTCCCATTTGTTTATTTTTGTTTTTATTTCCATTTCTCTAGGAGGTGGGTCAAAAAGGATCTTGCTGTGATTTATGTCAGAGTGTTCTTCCTATGTTTTCCTCTAAGAGTTTTATAGTGTCTGGCCTTACATTTAGGTCTTTAATCCATTTTGAGTTTATTTTTGTGTATGGTGTCAGGGAGTGTTCTAATTTCATTCTTTTACATGTAGCTGTCCAGTTTTCCTAGCACCACTTATTGAAGAGGCTGTCTTTTCTCCATTGTATATTCTTGCCTCCTTTATCAAAGATAAGGTGACCATATGTGCGTTGGTTTATCTCTGGGCTTTCTATCCTGTTCCATTGATCTGTATATCTGTTTTTGTGCCAGTACCATACTGTCTTGATTACTGTAGCTTTGTAGTATAGTCTGAAGTCCGGGAGCCTGATTCCTCCAGCTCCGTTTTTCTTTCTCAGGATTGCTTTGTCTGTTTGGGGTCTTTTGTGTTTCCATACAAATTGTGAAATTATTTGTTCTAGTTCTGTGAAAAATGCCATTGGTAGTTTGATAGGGTTGCACTGAATCTGTAGATTGCTTTGGGTAGTATAGTCATTTTCACAATGTTGATTCTTCCAATCCAAGAACATGATACGTCTTTCCATCTGTTGGTATCATCTTTAATTTCTTTCATCAGTGTCTTATAGTTTTCTGCATACAGGTCTTTTGTCTCCTTAGGTAGGTTTATTCCAAGGTATTTTATTCTTTTCGTTGCCATGGTAAGTGGGAGTGTTTCCTTAATTTCTCTTTCAGATTTTTCATCATTAGTATATAGGAATGCAAGAGATTTCTGTGCATTAATTTTGTATCCTGCTACTTTACCAAATTCATTGATTAGCTCTAGTAGTTTTCTGGTAGCATCTTTAGGATTCTCTATGCATAGTATCATGTCATCTGAAAACAGTGACAGCTTTACTTCTTTTCCAATTTGGATTCCTTTTATTTCTTTTTCTTCTCTGATTGCTGTGGCTAAAACTTCCAAAACCATGTTGAATAATAATGGTGAGAGTGGACAACCTTGCCTTGTTCCTAATCTCAGTGGAAATGGTTTCAGTTTTTCACCATTGAGAACGATGTTGGCTGTGGGTTTGTCACATATGGGCTTTATTATGTTGAGGTAAGTTCCCTCTATGCCTACTTTCTGGAGAGTTTTTTTATCATAAATGGGTGTTGAGTTTTGTCGAAAGCTTTTTCTGCATCTGTTGAGATTATCATATGGTTTTTATCCTTCAGTTTGTTAATATGGTGTATCACATTGATTGATTTGCGTATATTGAAGAATACTTGCATTCCTGGGATAAACCCCACTTGATCATGGTGTATGATCCTTTTAATGTGTTGTTGGATTCTGTTTGCTAGTATTTTGTTGAGGATTTTTGCATCTATGTTCATCAGTGATATTGGCCTGTAGTTTTCTTTCTTTGTGACATCTTTGTCTAGTTTTGGTATCAGGGTGATGGTGGCCTCGTAGAATGAGTTTGAGAGTGTTCCTCCCTCTGCTATATTTTTGAAGAGTTTGAGAAGGATAGGTGTTAGGTCTTCTCTAAATGTTTGATAGAATTCGCCTGTGAAGCCATCTGGTCCTGGGTTTTAGTTTGTTGGAAGATTTTTAATCATAGTTTCAATTTCAGTGCTTGTGATTGGTCTGTTTATATTTTCTATTCCTTTCTGGTTCAGTCTTGGAAGGTTTTGCTTTTCTAAGAATTTGTCCATTTCTTCCAGGTTGTCCATTTTATTGGCATGTAGTTGCTTGTAGTAATCCATCATGATTCTTTCTATTTCTGCAGGGTCAGTTGTTACTTCTCCTTTTTCATTACTAATTCTATTGACTTGAGTCTTCTCCCTTTTTCTCTTGATGAGTCTGGCTAGTGGTTTATCAATTTTGTTTATCTTCTCAAAGAACCAGCTTTTAGTTTTATTGATCTTTGCTCTTGTTTTCTTCATTTCTTTTTCATTTATTTCTGATCTGATCTTTATGATTTCTTTCCTTCTGATAACTTTGGGTTTTCTTTGTTCTTCTTTCTCTAATTGCTTTAGGTGTAAGGTTAGGTTGTTTATTTGAGATGTTTCTTGTTTCTTGAGGTAGGATTGTATTGCTATAAACTTCCCTCTTAGAACTGCTTTCACTGCATCCCATAGGTTTTGGGTCGTTGTGTTTTCCTTTTCATTTGTTTCTAGGTATTTTTTCATTTTCTCTTTGATTTCTTCAATGATCTCTTGGTTATTTAGTAGTGTATTGTTTAGCCTCTGTGTGTTTGTATTTTTTACAGTATTTTTCCTGTAACTGATATCTAGTCTCATAGCATTGTAGTGGGAGAAGATACTTGATACAATTTCAATTTTCTTAAATTTACCAAGGCTTGATTTGTGACCCAAGATATGATCTATCCTGGAGAATGTTCCATGAGCACTTGAGAAGAAAGTGTATTCTATTGTTTTTGGGTGGAATGTCCTATAAATATCAATTAAGTCCCTCTTCTTTAATGTGTCATTTAAAGCTTGTATTTATTTATTTTCATTTTGGATGATCTGTCCATTAGTGAAAGTGGGGTGTTAAAGTCCCCTACTATGATTGTGTAACTGTCGATTTCCCCTTTTATGGCTGTTAGCATTTGCCTTATGTATTGAGGTGCTCCTATGTTGGGTGCATAAATATTTACAATTGTTATATCTTCTTGGATTGATCCCTTGATCATTATGTAGTGTCCTTCTTTGTCTCTCATAGTAGTCTTTGTTTTAAA
Organism: Eubalaena glacialis; assembly: GCF_028564815.1. Lineage (NCBI taxonomy): Eukaryota > Metazoa > Chordata > Mammalia > Artiodactyla > Balaenidae > Eubalaena > Eubalaena glacialis. The sequence continues at coordinate 43,465,046 of NC_083726.1, forward strand.
GTCTATTTTGTCTGATACGAGAATTGCTACTCCAGCTTTCTTTTGATTTCCATTTGCATGGAATATCCTTTTCCATCCCCTCACTTTCAGTCTGTATGTGTCTCTAGGTCTGAAGTGGGTCTCTTGTAGACAGCATTTATGCGGGTCTTGTTTTTGTATCCATTCAGCCAGTCTATGTCTTTTGGTTGGAGCATTTAATCCATTTACATTTAAGGTAATTATCAATGTGTATGTTCGTATTACCATTTTCTTAATTGTTTTGGGTTTGTTTTTGTAGGTCTTTTCCTTCTCTTGTGTTTCCTGCCTAGAGAAGTTCCTTTAGCATTTGTTGTAAAGCTGGTTTGGCGGTGCTGAATTCTCTTAACTTTTGCCTGTCTGTAAAATTTCTAATTTCTCCATCGAATCTGAATGAGATCCTTGCTGGGTAGAGTAATCTTGGTTGTAGGTTTTTCCCTTTCATCACTTTAAATATGTCCTGCCACTCCCTTCTGGCTTTCAGAGTTTTTGCTGAAAGTTCAGCTGTTAACCTTATGGGGATTCCCTTGTGTGTTATTTGTTGCTTTTCCCTTGCTGCTTTTAGTATTTTTTCTTTGTACTTAAGTTTTGACAGTTCGATTAATATGTGTCTTGGTGTGTTTCTCCTTGCATGTATCCTGTATGGGACTCTCTGCGCTTTCTGGACTTGATTGACTATTTCCTTTCTCATGTGAGGGAAGTTTTCAACTATAATCTCTTCAAATATTTTCTGAGACCCTTTCTTTTTCTCTTCTTCTTCTGGGACCCCTGTAATTAGAATGTTGGTGAGTTTAATGTTGTCCCAGAGGTCTGTAAGACTGTCCTCAATTCTTTTCATTCTTTTTTCTTTATTCTGCTCTGCGGTAGTTATTTCCACTATTTTATCTTCCAGGTCACTTATCCATTTTTCTACCTCAGTTATTCTGCTATTGATCCCTTCTAGAGAATTTTTAATTTCATTTATTGTGTTGTTCATCATTGTTTGTTTGCTCTTTAATTCTTCTAGGTCCTTGTTAAACATTTCTTGTATTTTCTCCATTCTATTTCCAAGATTTTGGATCATCTTTACTATCATTACTCAGAATTCTTTTTCAGGCAGAGTACCTATTTCCTCTTCATTTGTTTTGTCTGCTGGGTTTCTACCTTGCTCCTTCATCTGCTGTGTGTTTCTCTGTCTTCTCATTTTGCTTAACTTACTGTGTTTGGGGTCTCCTTATCGCAGGCTGCAGGTTCGTAGTTCCCGTTGTTTTTGGTGTCTGCCCCCAGTGGGTAAGGTTCGTTCCGTGGGCTGTGTAGGCTTCCTGGTGGAGGGGACTGGTGCCTGTGTTCTGGTGGGTAGGGCTGGGTCTTGTCTTTCTGGTGGACAGGGCTGCCTCCGGTGGTGTGTTTTGGTGTGTCTGTGAACTTAGTATGATTTTAGTCAACCTTTCTGCTAATGGGTGGGGTTGTGTTCCTGTCTTGCTCGTTGTTTGGCATGGGGCATCCAGCACTTGAGCTTGCTGCCCATTGGGTGGAGCTGGGTCTTTGCAGTGAGACGGAGATCTCTGGGAGAGCTCTCGCCGATTGATATTACATGGGGCCAGGAGGTCTCTGGTGGTCCAATATCCTGAACTTGCCTCTCCCACCTCAGAGGCTCAGGCCTGACACCAGGCCAGAGCACCAAGACCCTGTCAGGCACACGGCAGGTGAGTGGTTTTTTACCAAGGATATTAAAGCAGAGGAACCAACAGCCAGATGAAGAGATCCATAGGGTGAGGTTGAGAACAAAGAAACTTCAGTCCTCTTGGAGTTTGGAGCCCAGCACGGTGGCACATGGAGGCATTCTGTTCCACCAACATGGAAGTTCTCTGAAATCCCTCCTTTTGGATTTTAATGGTGGCTTCACTACACAGGCATGGTTGATTAAATCCATAGGCATTGATGATTAATTCAACCTCCAGAACCTTTCACCTCCTCCTGGGTAATCAGGGGCTGTGCTATGCACTTTTGAGTCCATTATCTTATTAAATACTAACAACGCTATGGGATAATTATTTATTGTCTCCATTTTGTGATGGAGACCACTGAGTTGCAGAGATTAAGTAACTATTCAGGATCACATAGTTAGAACCAGGCACAACCAGGAATTCAAAGATCTGACTCCAAACCCAGGTTCTATCTTCTTCATCACGCTGCCTCTCACTTCATTTGCCTGATGACCTTTGAGTGTCCTTAGCAATCACTTCTTTTGTTTTTTTTTTTTTTAACACACCAACTTTTTTAACTTTGGGATTATTTATTTATTTATTTATTTTTGGCTGTGTTGGGTCTTCGTTTCTGTGCGAGGGCTTCCTCTAGTTGCGGCAAGTGGGGGCCACTCTTCATCGCGGTGCGCGGGCCTCTCATTATCGCGGCCTCTCTTGTTGCGGAGCACAGACTCCAGACGCGCAGGCTCAGTACTTGTGGCTCACGGGCCTAGTTGCTCTGCGGCATGTGGGATCTTCCCAGATCAGGGCTCGAACCCATGTCCCCTGCATTAGCAGGCAGATTCTCAACCACTGCGCCACCAGGGAAGCCCGGCAATCACTTTTTAAAGTGCTTCCATTTCTATTAGAATGAAAAGTTCTTGGGTTTATTAGTAGTAATGGGTTCAAGGTCCCAAACAGTTTTCTTCTCAAGAGCACTGGCTTAGGTTTGGGAACCTACAGGATAATGGGCTTCAGGTTATGGTAGCGCCATTAGGGCTGGAGGAAGGATGGTCAGTCTTTGAAGCTCTCTTTTGATTCAAGGCCACTTTCTTTGCTTCCTGCCATCACAGGTCTGGCTATCTCTGTGACCTGGTGCTTGTAGCCTGTAGATGGCTTTATAAGCTTAATGTGAGAAAAGCCAATCAGAAGACATCAAAGACATGGACTGGGATTGCCCTGGAAACATGCGCTGTGCTATAATGCTACTCACAATTTGGTGTAATGCCTCTCCATCTTGGATCTTATCCAAGATGTGGTCACTGAAGCCCCACAAGGATGCTGTGTCTTAGCTATGAGGCAGTTCCCCAGTGTGGTCCCTGTAGCCAGTGTTTCCCCACAAGAGTCAAGCAGGTTAAATACTTGGTTGAAACAGTTTGGTCAGTTGAGGAGCAGGTGTTGGGAAAATAAACAAGGCAGGGATTTAATTTTGTAGTCATGTCTGGAGGTGGTATTAACGGAGCATGTTAAAGTTATTTTCAGAGGTGCTTATGAATTGTCCAAATCCATGTCCTTAACTTTGGGAGGGAGAAGCATCTGAATCACACTGAATATGGAACCTGAACAGGGCTCCGAGCCTGTCACAGGGGCAGGACCTTGGGCCTGTGGCTTTCATTTACCAGATGAGTTTTGGAGCCCAGTGTTAAAGGGCCTTTTTTTCAGAGAAGGAAGTTGGAGAGAAAGCAGTGGTGGCAGCTCCCACGTCAGCACATCTCTGGGACCTTTTAACCTGTGTGAGATGAGGAACAATTTTTCTTCTTCTCCCTGACCCAGACTCTACTCTCCAACTCCTCTGAAGTGGTACACTGTTGTTATCCTCTTAAGAAATGCTTTCCCCCTTTTCTAATATGTATGTTGAATGATTTGTTCATTCTTGATTTGCTCATTTCATCAATACACAGTTTTTGAGCTTACACGATGTGCCAGGCACTGTCTTAGACCCTGGTGATACACAAATGAACAAGACAGATGAACAGCACCATTTATTTCCTTTTTAAAAGTTTTCATTTTTTTCAATGAACTTTCAGCACACAACGATATAATTTTAAGTGCTATGAAAAAAAAGCTACTTATGTCTGTCATCATAGGAATGAAAGAAAACCATGCCATATGTAGCACTCAGACCAGTGTTACACATCAGGGAAATGATGAGGATTTTACTAAGAGATGAAGTCTGAGCCTGCCAAGGAAATAGCCACATGTGTCATTTTCCTCGCTCTCCTCCTTGCTCTTTTTATACTGGCAGCAAAGTCTTGGATTTTGATTTTGTGATTTTTGAATTTGTAAAGTCATAGGAGTACTGTTGATTTGCTTCCTGACTTTGTGCGAGTTACCAAATCTTTCCATACATCTGAGATAGTTTAGTATCACATGTTAGAATTGAATAGGACCTCCGGTGTTTATCCATGAAGAATTGAGTTCCAGATGGGCAAGTGATTCGCCCAACATCACCGGCTGGTTAGTAGCAGCTGGTCTTGCTCTTCTGACTCCAGAGTGGAATTCCTGCTTGATTTGTCTTCTTCACATCTGCTCCACAACTGACCATACTTCACTGTGCCACTGGCTCTTCTCTGTATCTGACACATGTATTTATGTAATGGCTATAGTGATGATACAGCTAATATATATTGAGAGTCTATTGTATGCTAAGAAATGAGCTGAGGGGTTTAGATGTATGATGTTTTAAATCCTCACAATGTTGTAAGAGCAGCATTATTATCATTTTCATTTTGCAGATGAGAATACAGATTAGAGAGGCCAAGTCAATGGTTCCCTTACCAGCCTTAAAAAAACTAGAATATCTTGAACAACAAAAGAAATAATAACAGCATTCGATTAAAACTCAGAATAAGATTAATATCCATTTACTGCTATCAGTAAATAATTGAGTAAATAAATAAATGGAGGAGAAGGAACAATTCTCCTTACAGAAGGATTCCAATTAATAAATGGAGAAGGGCTGAAGGAAATAGAAAATCACCACTAGAACACCACAGTAATGACTGTTGCAAGTATCAGTGCATGAAAGTTTGAGGATAAACATAACGTTTGCAGCATCTCACAGTATCTCCCTCAGGTATTTATTAAGTAAAAAAGGAAAAATAGTAACTTTACTATTAATAGTATTAATAGTAACCCAGCAGACACCACCCCAACTAAGTGATCAAGGTTACCATTGTCAGAAATAAGATATAACAATGTTTTATACCTCTGATATGATGCACTGAGAGGGAACTTTGCTTTTGTGGAATTCTTGCTCAACCTTGGTCTCATCTTGTATAACATCTTGTATAACATCAGTCTCACCATGAGAAAACATCTGACAAACACAAATTAAGCAACATTCTACCAGTTATCTACCACTGCTCTTCGAAAGTGTCAAGGTCATGAAAACCAAGGAAAGTCTGAGTATCTGTCACGGTTTGGAGGAGCCTAAGGGGGCATGAGAACTCAATGCAATGTGGAATCCTAGAAAAGGAAGATGATGTTAGTGAAAAAACTGGTGGAAACCAAATAAGTATCACTCCAAGTAAGTATAGCATTGTATCAATGTTAATTTCTTAATTTTGATAATTGTATTATGGTTACACAAGATATTAACATTAGGCGAAGCTGGGTAAAGGATATATGGAAACTCTCTGTACCATTTTTGCAACTTTTTGGTTAAGTCTAAAATTATTTCAAAACTGGAAGTTAGAAGGTAGATTATAGGATAGCTTGCTAGATCCCATCTCAGACTTACTAAATTGGAATTTTTCAGGTTGGTCTGACACAGAAATCTGTACTGGGGAATCCCTGTGTACAAAGCTACACATAAAGGAAGTGGTAGGGCCAGGATTTGAACCCAGGTCTGCCTGATTTCAAAACTCCTGCTCTTCAGTAGACCTGGTTGCCTAGTAGAGACTTGCACTTAATGGAGATTCAGGTTGACAGTATCAATAATATTTGAGATAAAAATGCTCAGTGCAAAGTATTCTATTTTTATATCCTGTTCTTTTAAATATAGAGCCATATATGGATTTAATGAACTGAATAGAACTAAAGACTAAATCATTCTTCCTGACCTTCATTCCCAAATCATTTCCATTTGTTTTAAATAGGGAGCAGATTTATCCCAACCAAATGCTGTATATGCAAGTTATAATGCCAAAGTTTGCTCCATTGTTGGTAGAGAGGAGCTCAAAACTGTGATTGTAAATGTCACTGTTGTAAAATATAGTCAAATCATAAGAATTTACTGAGATATATACATTTTGGACTACATAAAAAGAGCTCAATGAAAATTTAAATGTAATTACCCAAGTGTGGTAAAACGTCAAGGCCTGTTTCAGTATGTCTTCTCTCGTATTGGGCACCGCTCATCTCTCAGATTGCTTCAGGGTCTGGCAAGTTCCCAGCAGGCTGGAATTACCCATACTGGGGTGGGAGGGGGGTTGGTTGCCAAAGAGATTTGGTAAGAAGTTGTCAAAAGGAAGGGCCCATGCAGCTTGCGGGATCCTGGTTCCCCAACCAGGGAACTAACCCGGGCCCTTGGCAGTGAAAGTGCAGAGTCCTAACCACTGGACTCCCAGGGAATTCCCACTCCTCACTAACTTTTGTACCAGGCATCATATTAGTCCCTAAAGATATAAAGATGAATATAGCACAATCCCTGCCTTCCAGGAACTCCTGGCTTAGTTTGGGTGAGGAACCTATGATGCATGGTTCAGACTGGGGATTGGACAAATAAAGGCAAAAGGCAGGAAAATGTTGCTATTAGAGAAAAAGATGGCTGTCACCATTTTCGCATGCTAGGGCATTGATATAATTTACCCCCATGTGACGGCTCCTTTCTTAGAAATTGGACTTGAACCCCTCCTTTGTGAATAGTGGTCCTCCTCCCCTCCATGGGTGGGGTTGTGGTCTGGAATGAGAGAATGAAATTTACAGAGAGCTTTTTGCTCTGCATAATAAAGTGGCAGGACTTGAGGACTGTTACCTAGTACCTCAAAGGCAACTGGAAACAAACAGGCTTGTGGAAGCTGGGTGCAACCTGTGCCCCAGATTTCCCCAGATATGTCAGAGGAAGGAGGACCTTGGAAGGGGTGGGGTGTGTGGACCCTTTGGTGCATTTAGAAGTGGAGAAGTGGAGTAATAACAACGTAATGTGGTAGAGTCACGTGCTGGTTGTAGTGGGACCTCAGGGGAGAGGATCTGCCTCTTTGCTGGGCGAGGGTAGGGGCTGGAGGCGTGAAAACTTCACGGAGTACACGATGTGTGAGGCTAACCCTAAAATATGAGTAGGAGTTCATCAGATGTCTGAGAAGAAAAGAGCTTTCCAGAAAGAGGGCTCATACATCAGTGAGTTACAGCCCCACTCCCAGTACCTTTTGAGTTTTTTTCTTTGCGTGAGCTATTGTATCTGTCTAGGGCTCCTGCCAAAATACAAGTACGTTCCCTGGGAAGGTATTATGATCTTGTAACAGAAGTTTCAGAGGAATGTATTAAGTGAGTTTTGTTAAAGGAAGAGAAAAAAACCAGGGCATTCAGCTCTGGGAGGTCAAGTCCCATCCTTACTTTACCCCCGTTTGGTGAAATGGGGGTCCTGGGTATCCCGGAGGAAACTGAAAAACAGTGGTGCTAGTGAGGGAGAGTGTGTGTGTTGAGGGGCCAGGGCTCAAAATAGACTGTGAAGATAAACATTACCTCCTGAGCCACCCTGGCTTTGACAAAATGGCTTTGCCCTAGTTTAGGTGGGAGATGACTAATAATTTGACCATTTCAAACCATTACTGTGTTTGCAATGAACAACATGCAGAACAAAAAATGTGATAGTAATAATGAAATGGCTAGTAGTCATTGAGAACTCATTGTGTTCTTAGGGTTTTTTTTGTTTTTTTTTTGTTTTTAATATTTTAATGAGATTCTTGTCTGCTTACATTCTTTTTATGTATGTATGTATGTATGTATGGCTGTGTTGGGTCTTCGTTTCTGTGCGAGGGCTTTCTCTAGTTGTGGCGAGCGGGGGCCACTCTTCATCGCGGTGCGCGGACCTCTCACTATCGCAGCCTCTCGTTGCGGAGCACAAGCTCCAGACGCGCAGGCTCAGTAGTTGTGGCTCACGGGCCTAGTTGCTCCGCGGCATGTGGGATCTTCCCAGACCAGGGCTCGAACCCGCGTCCCCTGCATTGGCAGGCAGATTCTCAACCACTGCGCCACCAGGGAAACCCTCATTGTGTTCTTTATATGCAGTTTCTCATTTCAACCTTCTTGCCATCTGGTGAAATAGATACTATCACTAGCATCTTCATTTTGCAGAGGATGGAACAGAAAAGTGAACTGACTTGGCAGTGGTCACAGAGCCAATAGCAACGGATCCTGGATCCCAGTCTAGGCTCTTAACTGCTAGCCGTGCTGCCTTTCTGCTGCTGGAAGATTCAAGCCAAGATTTGGGCATAATCCTAGAGATTGCATGAGCACTAAATGTCTTCTGTGAGTTTCCTTTCCTGGCGTTTTGGGTGAGACAGTTCTTTACTGTGCTGGGTTGTCCTGTGCAGTAGCACCTACAGATCCTGCTCACCAACTACTCCCTAGGCACTGTGACCGTCTCCCATGCTTGTCCACATCCATTGCCCCGTGCTCCACTGGCTAAGAACAAGGGTAGGCTCACAAGGCAGAACCTGAGCCAATCAAACCTGGAAATCTGACCATGGCCAATAGCTTGGGATAAGAGCTGGTGACTCTGGGCAAGTTCTTAAGTTCCCCAAGCTTCAGTTTTTTTCATCGGGATAATGAGATTGGTTCTCCAGTTCCCATAGGATTATGGTAAGGAGCCAACAGTGCTTCAAAATAAAGTAGAATTTTGTGCAGAGCGTAAAGACTAGTCAGAAACAGTTGCTGCCCACAAGGAACTCAGAGCTTAGCAAGGTGGGGGAGACCCTCAGCTGACCCTCATACATGACGAAGTGATGGAGAGCTTTGCACTACTCAGTGTGATCTATGGCCAAGAACACAGGCATCACTGGGGTGTTAAAAATATAGACTCCTAGGCCTCGTTCCAGCCCTACTGAATCAGAATGTGTCTCATAATAGGATCCCCAGGTCGTTTGGATGCACATACATTTTGAAGAGCTCTGGTTGTAGGACACACAAGAGGGAACAACTAAGTCTGATTGTTGCAGCAATCAGGGACGTCTTCCAGGGAAGGGAACACAAGACTTTGAAAAAACAGATAGGCTTTTAATAGGCAGAGAGGAGAGAGAGGGAGTCCGCTAGGTAGGAGCATAGAATTTCTCTCCTTAGAATTGTTTCTTAATTTGAGACCTTGCAGCTCCACAAAAGATGAACATGTATGTGTAATCAGGAAACAAGAGGGTTTGAGGTTCCAGATTTGTGTCTGACGATAGTATTAATTCAGTTCAACAAATGTTATTGGACACCAATTACTGATTGTCATTCAATATGTGTGTTTCAGGAATGGGCATGAAGGGTGAACAAAACAGGTGTGTCCTTTCCCTGAGTTCTGAACCCAGAAGGGCTCAGGTTAGAATTCTGGGAAAACCATATACCAGCTGTCCAAATGTGGGAAGTTTTTAAGCCTCTTCATTCTTCAGTTTCCACATCTGTAAATTGGATCATAGTGGTACCCACTTCATTGGGTTTGTGTGAAACTTTTATGTGTAATACATTTAGAGCACTGAGAATAGGAACAGGAGCGTAGAGAAGTTTATTGGGCACTTTCTATAATTAGTGGTTAGTGTGGGCAGAGTAACTGGAAATGTTGGAATAGGTTAAACATTTCTGAAGACATTTCAAGATTCCCTGGATGGCCAAATTGCTTGTGTTGCCTGCCACCTGACTGCAGAGAACATTAAATAAGAGGGTAGATAATATTCACCGTGGTACCTACCTAGTTATGAGCCCGTCCAAAGACGTTCCTCTTGAGCAGTTTTATCCTGGCTCATGCCTTGCTAATTGTGTGACCAAGGACCGGTCACTTAACTCCCCAGGCCTCAGTTTCCTCGTACGTATAACAGTGATAATCATCGTACCTGCACATAGGGCTGTTACCAGGATTAAATGAATTACTCTAAGTGCTTAGAACAGCGCCTGATCCGTATTAAGCAATCTGTAAATCTTATCTATCATCTTCATCCCCATGGTTCTTCTTTTTATCATTTCCCTTCGTTAAAGAGCTATCTGAAAATTAGGCCCCATCTAGGGCTCCCTCACATGTCAAGTCAAGGCTGGTTCTGACAATACAGTGTCTTTTATACTCAAATCCTTGGCTGTTCCACTCCTCTGGCTTGATAGGAACTTGGCTTGGTTGGTTATTTGGCCGCAGAGTGTACTGTTGGTCCATTTCTGCCATCTGAGCAAAAAGGAAAATGGTGTATACATCCTCAGAATAGTCTATCTGTTAAGAATTCCATTGTCATCACCACCCCCCAAACTCTGTCACACACAGTCTTTCTCTACTTTGTGAATTTGGACATACTTTTTAAAGTTCTTAATATCCTTAGCATTGCCAATTTCTTTCAAGGGAACAGATAGACTAAGCACATCTACAGAGATGTATACCTACCCTTTAAAATACGGCAGCTGCTCTGAAATTGCCAATCAGGGGCTTCCCTGGTAGCGCAGTGGTTAAGAATCTGCCTGCCAATGTAGGGGACACGGGTTCAAGCCCCGGTCCGGGAAGATCCCACATGCCACGGAGCGGCTAAGCCCGTGCTCTGCAACAAGAGAAGCCGCCGCAATGAGAAGCTCACGCACCGCAACAAAGAGTAGCCCCCGCTCGCCACAACTAGAGAAAGCCCGCGCAGAGCAACGAAGACCCAAGTCAGCCCAAAAAAAAAAAAAAAAAAAAAATTGCCAATCAGCCCAGTCTCATATTTTCTATCCTGCTAGATTGGGTATTTCATTGTTTTGCTTTTTCTGTTCCCCTTTCGTTAGTACACAATGTACTATTTCACTATGAGGAGAAAACAGAGCACCTGTTGTAAATCTTTGAGGATTTTGTTCTGTGTTTTCTTGTAAAGCCAAACCAGAAACCCCCCACTGGCAAAACCAGCTGTGTCTCATATTTAAACACAAACTATAAAGTGTCAAGGGAAAGAAAAAGTGACTTAGCCAATGAAAACAGTACACGGGGGGCCAGAATCTGTTGTCAAGATTTATGAGCTGAAAGCAAGTTACACTTTAATGAATGTTAAATGAAACCCATCTTATTCGTGGAAGACAGGCTATATTTTCTTATGGACATTTATGTGGAATGCCTCTTTTCTGAAACTTGAGTTGTCTCCTCAAAATGATATGCACGTCAGCACATTATAATAAATCTTCTGAAAACTAGAAAATATATGATGGTTTGGTACTATGGAAATTATATTTTTTTCCTCTAAAATATGTCAGATTTTTATGTACAGAGAAATGTTATGAGGGAAGAGTATGGAAAGAAAGCAGGGTCTTGTATTTCATCTTACTTTACGCTTGGTTTGAGGCACTTGTGATTTTGAAAACGAGGCCCAGATTTGGTACTGGGAGTCAGACATGGGCAAAGTTGGTTCCCGGCGTCTCCAGTACTTTTCCCCTATGCTCCAAATTCTCCTTCAGTCCTGGCTGCCACAAGGAAATCCGCCCCCTCTTCCATACCACTCCCACCCCCTAATGTCACCAGAAAAAGATGGACTCTTAGTGTGAATGTGGCCTTTTAGAAGAGTATTTGCATTTAAAATGTCTTACTGAGTGTGGAAGGAAAGGCTGGTGCAATTGGGGGCATTTGGGGCATGTAAGGAATTAATAGTATTTTGTGGGGAGTCTCCCATCCAAGGCCACCTGTTGTATCATATTCTCTGTACTCCGAGCGATGGGCAGCACAGAGGCCCTGGAGAAGGAGATTGTAGAGTTAGCTTCTCAGTGTTTCTAAAACACAGGAAATGCTGACTTAGAGCCTACCTGTCTGGACTGGCTATGTATGCAAGAGACAGAAATAGAAACAATCCCCGAAGTGCGGCCGAGCCAGCCTGACAAGGAAGTGGACTGAAGCATCTGTTAGAAATGCCTTCCTCAGGCAGGATGTAACCCAGTGCTGGAAGAGGAGGTGTGGCGGACTGTGCGTGGCAGGCACTTACGGGCTTCTCTGTGAGAGCTGGAGTCCCATTGAGCAGGACTGGAGTTGAGAGGTCTCAGCCTTCTAGGGTGGCACTTCCACAATACAGTCTGCATTTTCCAGAACTATGTGGAAGTTCTTCCTTTTGGTTGTGCAGGGTGATGATTTGGTGTATCAGGCTGTAGTCTCCAGGTAAGGCAGGTTACAAGTCCTTTTCCAGGTTAGGGCATATATACCATATGTTGTCGGGACAACTGTTTGGTCTCTAATTTGGGAGCCGTATATTTAATGGTTAAAAAACAGGATTTGGTGTCAGACTGAAGACAAAAGTCCCTCTAGGGCAGGAATGGCACCCAACCTGTTTGTCGATGTACCAATACCTGACTCTGTTCCTGGCACAGAGTATATGCTCAGTAACTCTCTGTTGAATGTTGAGGGAATGAATAGATGGATGTGTGAATGAATGAACCAACCTGTTTGAAATCCCAGAGCTGCTCTGTTGTAGCTCTGTGGCTCTGGGCAGGCTACCCAAGCGCTCTGGGTCTCAGTGTTCTTATTTGCAAAATTGGAAAAAACAATACTTACTTTATAGCTGGAAGAAATAAAACGATCTAATGTCCCTGTAGCCCTTAGCACAGTGCTTTAACAGAGATAACGTTATCATTATAGTGGTAGCAGCGGTATTAACAGTAAGGGCTCCCCTGCTCACAGGGTAGGGTTGTGTTTCAGGGAGGGGCTAAAATATGGGGTACAGATCCTCGCAGCAGCCACTGAGAGGCTCGACAGAGGAGAATCATGCTGGAATGGGGAGTCCTCACAGAGGGTGTTTTAAGAGGCTTAGAGACCTTACATGCTTTGGCCTTGGCAAAGAAGGTGGAAATGGCTGGGGTGGGGTCTTAGAAAAACCGAGTCAGTTTGAGTAGGAGTTTGGCCTTTGGGAAGTCACAGATGCGTCTGGCCTCAAAGCTCAGGCCGTTTCTAGCACCCCGTGCCACGTATGCCTACTTATACGAAGAAGGGGGGCTAGATCCAAGGTGACGACCTAGCATGTGCACGTGTGTTAAAGGTCTGGAAGGCATTGCCTGGTTGGCAATAGAGACAAAGAAAGTCATGGGAGGAGGCAGTAGGAGAAAGGGAAGGGTGTGTGTTTATTAGGTTCCTGCTCTTTTTCCCTTCTGGCTGGTGCCAGCCTCACCCATGGCCTTACCTATGGGAAGCATGGCTGACGTTGTTGACACACTGGGTTTTCTCATTCTGATGTGTACTCATTCTTTGGGTGAAAAACGTTGATGTTTGCTGTCATGTGATCTTATCCTATGTTTGGAGCCAGTTTTCACGGCTTTTATGATTGACAAAGCACTTGCTAAAAGGGAATATATAAAATGCATGAAGGAAGAACCCACAGAGAAAGTGGCTGCCACCAATGTATCTTTTTAGCCATGGTAAACCAGGCATTGGGCTGGGTATTTTACGTACATCAGGTCTAATTTTTACAACGCCTCTCTCCATTGTATAGATGGGAAAACTGAGGCTTACATAGGTTAAGTACCTTGGTTAATCCACCGTGAAGTCAGGATTCAAACTCGGGTCTTCGCGAATTCCAGACCAGTGCTCTTTCCAGTCCTGTGTCATGCATGTGAGGGTTCAAAGCCCAGCAAGGGCCCCCCCCCCGCCCTTGCCTTTGTCTTCTTCCCTCTACAGTGACTTGGACAGCTAGCTCAGTGATGGGAATGGATATCGATGGAAAACAATCACTTGCTGTTCCGGGGACGATGGCTGTATCTCAACTCATTAAGAGCAGTGAACGTGGACTTCCCTGGTGGTCCAGTGGTTGAGACTCCGCGCTTCCGCTGCAGGGGGCACAGGTTCGATCCCTGGTCGGAGGGGGTGGCGTGGGGGGCGGAACTAACATCTCACATCGCGTGGCGCGGCCGGAAAAAAAAAAAAAAAAAACAGTGACTATGGAGTCCTCAGTATATGCCAGTCATTCTGCTAAGAGCATCGCATTCATGGTCTCCTTTAATCCTCACTGCAAGCCCGTGCGCTAAGCACTCTGTGTGCGGTGAGCTGGGATTAGCACAGCGCCTTCCCAACGCCTTGCCTCACCAGGGTGGGGTCCACTGCACTGGCTTCCCGGCTGGATGTAGTAAGAAAATTACACTGGGGACTCTGGTTACTTACTAGGTTCGCAGCATTCTCTGCCAGACCACGAACAGCTGGTGTAGGCCCACTCCTTCCCCAGAAACGAGTGAGTGAGGAGTGCAGAGACAGTTCATTGCCAGTCAACGAGACCCGTAAGCTGGGTGGGACAGCAGTTTTTGCGGGGCCATGTCCCACCTTACCACCTCCATCCCTGCCATAGTAGTGAGAAAATTAGCTCATGTTTGTTGATACGTTGCTAAGTGCTGGGCACCGTCCTAGTCATTGGACGTGCGTTTGCTCATTGAATCTTCGCAACTACTCTCTGGGGGTGGAACTCAGACAGAAAAGTCAGGGCCATTTGCCCAAGGTCTCACAGGAAGCAAAGGGAAGGGCTCTGATTCAGACCCAAGGATGTTTGTTTTTAGAGACCAGATGCCTGAAAAGGTCTACAGCTGATAATCTCCACCAGACTGTAACTTCTTTGAGGACCGTTGTGTTTTCATCCCCTTCACGACACTCGTCCGTACATAGTAGGGACTCTGTAATTCTTGTTACTCAGTGGGACCGCGGAAAGGTGGTTGCTTCAGGTGACTGGCAATGCCGTGGAGCATAATGTATGTGCTAAGTGCTTCGTAACCGACTTGGGTTGAGGCCAGGCTTATTTTCCTGTTCTAGATCTGACCTCCATATGCTGCCTTTGGCCAGCTGGCTTCAGTGATTCGGGTTGTTTCCCACTTAGCTTTCCCAGCCGAGTTTACTGCCTGGCATTCTGCTCACCTTTCACTTTTAACTAAGCCTTCCTGCTCAGCCCTCTCCCCTGTGTGAATCAGGTTGGATTTCCACAAAGGGCATTTTCCAGGCGAAATTCCATACTTGCTGCTTTCTGAGCTGTGAAGATCTGACCTGGGCGGAGGAGGCATTATGTTTTCAGAGAAGGTCGGGGCTCGAAGCTGTTCCTTCATCTCAGGGCCCCCGCTCTCTCCCTTTGGTGCAGTTATCAGTTGGATGCACTTCATTAGAGAGACCCTGGGCTGGTTCTTTGGAGCTTCCTGCCGGCCAGCTGCTGCGGTGGGGTTGGCAGGTACCAGGTGTGGCCGGCAAACATACCTGCCACAGAGGCCAGTGCCCTTTGAAGTGCCGCAAGAATGTCACACTTCAAAGAAACCTCCCTGCAGCTGTCACCTGGCTATCTAGTGGAGGTCAGAGAGTTAATATGCAACCACAAAACCCAGTCCTTCCACCTCTGACCTACACCTGGGAAGCTGAAGCCCATTTTCCTCTGGCGCAGAGGATCTGAAAGCATTGTGCCTAACTTATCTCAGCATTGTTCCTGATTTATCTCGGCAAGAGCTCGGTGCCCTGGATCTTTAGATAAAGATCCATTGTACACACCCATCCAGCAATAAAATAAGTAAATGAGCTGCATTTTTCTTTTCTGAATAGGAATTATTTAGTAATGAAGTATTTACAATTACTATTAGCAGGAGTTTAATTATGGGACTAATTTGTGGAAAAAATTAGTGAGGCCTTGTTCAAAGTGGCACCTTTTATCTGAGGATCACAATGCATTGTATGCAAGTTAATGAACTCTCCTGTGCTCAGTATACATTCAATTACTGTTTCAAAATTTCCTTGGGCATCCAGCGCTCTGGGGCTGGGTGGGAAGCCAAAGTTTATAAATTTCAGCAAGATGAATGTAGATTAGATCTAAAAATGGACTTCCTGGTTGTGATGTTATTAAATGATGGTCTGAATTACTGTGTCAGTTTTTAAAGACTTGCATGATGGGGTCTTCCTGCCACTCTGATGGAGCACTTTTCACCACCAAACCAAACCATCATCCTCCTGAGTAGAACAAGCTGAGTCTTGGACTTAAACACAAATAGTAAAGTATTAAAGGAAAGAAAAAGAGAGTTGGAGTGTGTGACCTAGGAAAACCCAAATTCTGGGCAACTCTTCTTTAAGACTCTGGACTCTGGGAAACCAGCACAGCAGGAGGGTGTTGATGCCTCAATAACATCATAAGGAACAAATTTTTCACGTGGTAGACTTTGATGCTGTTTCTGTTCACAAGTTGAGACTTCAGCTCCCTTTTCCCCCCACTCTCAGCCACACATTCCAATAAAGGTTATAGGCTCCATGTTGTTAAAAAATAGGAGACAAATATGTGCACACATGTGTTTGGGATGGAGTTTCATTTCGGATTTCTGTCTAGTCCTGACCCATCAACCAGCCAGCCCCGTTGTCCTAATATTCCTTCCGCAGTTGGTTTATATGGGCTTCACATTTCTTCCACCTACTCCTCCTTGGGCAGGAAGAAACAAGATTTTGCAACACAGTAGGTTCTTTGCAAACTGTCCTCGATGACTCGGATGATGGAAACTTAACTTTTATTCTCTTCTCCCTGATATTTTTCCCCTCCCAATGTTTTATAGTTTATTAGAACCACCAAAATTTCTGAAGCTTTGGTGCTAAACTTTGCGATTAGTTTTCTTCCACCCTTAAGAGTCAGGGTCCCTGGACTCATATCCAGCTGCAGCGGAGTGAGTGGAAAGCCGGAGGAGTTAAGACAAGGGTTTCTAGAATTGGGCTGCTTAGTTCAAAATCTGGTTCTGCCACGTACTAGCCACGGGAGTTTGCGCAGGTTTCTTAATCTCTTTGCCGCAGTTTTCTCATCTATCACATGGGGACAGTAATAACCCTTACCTTATCAAGAAGTGTGAGGGTTTACATGTAAAACCCTTGATAAGCACAAAAGAATGTTCTGACGATAATAATTGTTACTGCTAATTAATTGGACTCCAGAAAAATAAGGATGAGTCTTCTAGGGGAAGAGTTCGGCTTACATCTCTTCCTAGGTCCAGAACATCTTCAGTTATTATAGTGTTTCTCCAATTGTGGGTTGGATCTTATTAATGGTTTATGAAATCAGTTTAACTGGGTCTCAACTAGGCTAAGAGAAAAGAAAATGGCAGTATATATGGCAGGTATTAAGGGCAGTACTGTTTTATAAAACTTTTGTTTCTATTAGTGGTGTATACGTATATGTTATATATTGTGTATGTTTGCTTACATACTTAGATGTGCCTATTGACATATATACTCAGAGAAGTTATTCTGAATCACAAAGTAAAATATATGAATTCAACTGCAGTCAAAAAAAAAAAAAAAGAAGAAAAACATGAGACTAAAAATACAAATTGAAAAGAATTGCTTGTTGCAACCCTGTGACTCCT
Organism: Eubalaena glacialis; assembly: GCF_028564815.1. Taxonomy (NCBI): domain Eukaryota; kingdom Metazoa; phylum Chordata; class Mammalia; order Artiodactyla; family Balaenidae; genus Eubalaena; species Eubalaena glacialis. The sequence continues at coordinate 43,482,253 of NC_083726.1, forward strand.
CTACAGCATGGATTATATACTGAGCTCTTTCAAAATATATGGTTTTAGAATATGATTAGGAAAGTCATAAATGCAGCCAACAAAGGAAGAAAGAAATCGTTTAAATGACTTACAGGGCAAAGAGGACAAAAATGATTAGGCATCTATAAAATGTAAATCATGAAAGCTCATTCTTTGCAAAGTAGATACATGCAAAGGGTTAATATCCTTACTGTATAAAGGACACTCACAAGGCATGTGAATAGTTAATTCATAAAACAAGTGAATAGCAAACATGCATATAAAAATATCTTCATGTTCATTTATTACTAATGAGGAAAACAAAGGAAAACAGTGAAATTATTTTTTTCACATATCAAATTAACAATTTTGTTTTATGGTAATACCCAGTGTAGAGAAAGTTATAGGCAATTAAATACCTCCACACAAGACTAGTGAGAATAAAGATTGGTACAACTCTCTGAGGGAGCTGTCTGGTAATTTGGTTGCAAAAGTCATAAAAATATTTATACCCTTTGAATTGATAATTCTACCTGAAAGAATTTATCGTAGGCTATAATAAAGCAAGTGAATGAACATTTAGCAGTCAAATATTCATTACAGGAATATTAAGGTAAAAAAAATGGAAGATAAAAATTATTTTTCAAAAAAAGACAATTGATAAAATAAACTTTGGTTTACTGATACCATGGAATAGGAGATAGTCAATGATGCTGTGGCTGGCTCCTGGGATAATTCCCCTAGGAATTTCCTGTGTGAGCCTGGTGCCCACAAGCAAATCCCACCTTGAGAGGAGGCTTTCTTTCTTTGGGCACCAGACTTCTCTTAAATTCTTTAGTGATTTAGACCTTAAGTGTGCAACTTTGCCAAAGTACAACAGATTGAACTTAGGCGTAAGTGCTAAGCTGAATAATAAGGATGTGACTGGCTTTTAGTAACATATAATGTGGAAGAAATGACAGGTTACTTATACCTGGGCCAAGTAGCCCACGCCTGCCCTGCTGTTCTCCCTAAGAGCCCTGACCACACCCAGGTAAGCTTTGGCCTCCCTCCCAGGTAAAACCTGAGGCAAGGGTCAAGCATTCCAGACTGTGTGTTGTTAAACCCACTGATGGAACTGCTGTCCTTCCACTGCCTGGGCCAGGTGGACCCAGTGCTATGAACCAGGGCCTGCAGGTGCTTGCAGCCATCAGGATGTTGCCCACCTGCTTCCCTGCAGTCAACTGGGAACTGTGGGAGTGGTAGCAGTTGCTCTCTCCTGGTCAGAAACCCAGGGGTGGGGATGGCTTGGGGCTCCATTTACTCTTCCCTTTACTCTTCCTCATATCTATTGAGTCTAGCTCACTGGGTAGGATTTTTAAAAAAATGCTTTTACTCCTGCTTTTGAAATGAGGAGATTAGCATTTAGTCAGACTGTAACATATGGAAATATGGCTAACAACGTGACAAGTGAAAAAAGCAGCCATGATACAATATTATGTACATTTTAGTATTATTTTGGGGAAAATAGTATGTATGTACTTACGGATTCATGCACATTGAAAATAGATTGAAAAGAAGAATATATATCCCACAAAGTTAACAGTATTTTTTTTTTCTGATTGGGAGAATTCAAATGATTTCTCCTTTCAGTTTATCTCCAGTTTATAATTTTTCTTGAATATGCATATATTACTTTAATAAGGAAGACAAAGTTGCTCTTGTCCTGTTCACTGCTGCCCAGGTCCTAGAATGATGTCTAGTGTTTAGTAGCCTTTCAACAAATATCTGTTGGATGAATGAATGAATGTTGAAGGTCATTGCTTCCATTGGGAAGAGATAGCAGTAAAGAAGGCTTTTAATTCACTGTTCCCATCAGATTCTTCCAATATCTTTGGCTTGTTAGGTCACAGGTTAGAGTTTTGTTAGCATATGTTAAAAAACATAATTCATGTCTTTTTCAAAATCACCTATGGCTTTGGACTCCCTGTTGTGTGCTCTCTTCCCTCCAGTACAGGTGGTTTCTGTCTGCTCACACAAGAGGGCTCATTACACCCCAGCTAACCCAGTCAGCCTTCCCCTGGGGGTCAAGGGCCATGCATGTGACCAAGAACTTGGTCCTTGTTCAACCCGAGTCTGGACAAAAGAGAGAGAAAAAACAGTTTATCCTTGGACCATAGCTATCTATGTATTCAGTGCCCTTAGACACTGGGGTGGTGCGTGGTGGCAGGGAGGTGGGACTCACCATTCGTCCTCCAAGAATGCTGAATAGCCCTTCATACATTCAGTTCACTTTGGGGTGAATTTCTGTCCTTACTAATGAGCCTCCCACTTGACTGTGGGAGTCAAGTGCAAAGGAAGAATTAAATCTGGTTTTATTCAAGTTACATAGTTAATTCTGGTACTGTCATTGGTTTCCAAATTTTAAGCATAGCCTGTGTTTGTCAGTGGAATTAAAAGTGAGGGTAGGGGTTGATGACATAGTGGCTGTAAGATTCTTGTTCCCTGTCCTTCTTCATGGGGTTGTTCTGAAGAATGAATTAGCTGAAGTACCAGGTGCAAGGTTGGGAATGTGTTTAGTGATGTGCAAATGGAAGTCCCCTGTCCTCTGTCCCTTCACAGCCCCCCCCCCTCCACTGGGGGCTTTCCTTTGGAGGCTGGGTAGCTCATTATTTCAGGCTGGTGTGGGAATTTAGCTCTGGAGATTGGTTGATCAAAACCTGGATTGTTGTGACCAAAAGGAGCACAGCTCTATACCTCATTAACTATCTTTGTGGCATTTTGTCTTTCTCTCCCCTTCGGGCTACCCTCTCTGTTCACACCCCTCTCCGAGACTGCTGCTGATGAATCTGAAGTTTTCACAGTACCATGCGATTTGTGGGAACTGAATAAATTTCTTCAAGATCTAACATAAAAATAAGTCCTGGCCCCAAGCCCAAAAGAAGTCACTGGGAACCCAATCTGAACTGGGCAGCAAGCCCAGACTCAGGCTAATGAGACATTTACATTCTAGGCCTTTCCTTTCAGTTTGGTCCTCGTGTGTGAGGAAACCCAGAGCGTACTGCAGGCAGAGGCCAGCGCTTCCAGCTTGTGCTGTGGCTTCCTGAGGTAGAGCAGGAGCAGTAGTAAAACACCCCAAAGCCCAGCACATTCAGTAAAGGACAGATCCTCAGCCCCAAGCAATTACTTATGTACCTGTTTTTGTTTTATTTTTAATTACGTGGGTTTTTTTTTTTTTTTTAAATGTGTGTGTATGTGTGTGTTTCTGGGAAAGGGATGTCACAGTTTTTTGTTTTTTTTTTAATTTTTATTTTATACTGGACTGTAGTTGATTTACAATGTTGTATTTCAGGTGTACAGCAAAGTGGTTCAGTTATACATATACATACATTTATTCTTTTTCAAATTCTTTTCCCATTTACGTTATTACAGAATATTGAACAGAGTTCCCTGTGCTATACAGTAGGTCCTTGTTGGTTATCTCTTTTATATATAGTAGTATGTGCATGTCAATCCCAGACTCCCAATTTATCCTTCCGCCCCCACCTTTCCCCTTTGGTCACCATAAGTTTGTTTTCTAAGTTTGTGAGTCTGTTTCCGTTTTGTGAATAAGTTCAATTGTATCTTCTTTTTTTTTTTTTTTTTTGGTTTCTGCCTATGCGTGATATCATCATGTGTTTTTCATTTAAATCCTCTTCTGAGTCTTTGCATCTTTTACCTACGTTCAATCTATTTACTACTGAAGTCTAATCTTTTACTCTGAGAGGAGGTGGAAATAGGCAAAGGAAATGTAATCTCATTTCTTTCAGTATTTGTGGGAATACTTGGCCCTTGGTTCAATATCTGTTGGAGTTTTAGGGGAACATTTTAATCTATCAGGTTCAGGAAAGTTTAAAAGGGACCCCCAAAAGAATTTGGAGCTGGAAAATAGGATAGGAGGACATTAAAGGCATGGTGATCATTTTGTTTGGAGAATAGTATTGGCTTTCTAATCAAAGGAGAATGGCTACTAACAGAGGTAGTTGGCTGACCATTAATGCATAGAAAGAACAAGAGGGTGAGGACTCGTGTTCACTTAAAAGAAGCATTTTTCTCTTAGGTGAAAGTTGTTGGATGTTAGTGTGGCAGAATGTGGTATTTCTTCTAAAATAGGAAAGCAGTTTGTGTAATTTGTGCCAGTGTGCAGAGGGGAGAACCAGATGGCTTTGCCAGGAAACTTTCAGGTCTTTACTAGAATACGGAGAGAAAAAAGGGAGGCAAACACAGTGACTCACGAGATGGAGAATCATTGTTTCAAACAAGAGCTGAAGAAACGAAGTTAAATTTCATTTCCAGAAATTTTGTGTTTCCAGATTTGGGAATTAATTTTCAATAATGGCTCTTAATGATGTAGTACTAGAATCTCATTTTTATTTTTTCAAGCACAACTTCGGACGTGGCAAGAAAAATAATCGCAAACTTGGAAATAAGGGAAAAATAGGACAGCGTGTCCCATCAATGTTACACTGGGGAAATGTTTAAAAGGCCACCAAGGATTATATAATTAACCAAGGAAAAGTACCTTTTGTTTAACACACAATTTACTACCAACAAGGCCTAGACTCCATGGGGTTATATGTTGATTTGTAGATTTATGTCTGGTAGAAAGATATCTCCAAAGATTATCCAGTAGGACATTAACCAGTTTTGTATTTAACGTAGCAATTTTGTTCAGACATTCTCTTTTACAAATTTCTACAAACACACAGGTTCTCAAAAGCCCTGGGAACCAGCTTTGCCATTCCACTGGCTCCCCCATCAATGAGTTGAATATGAGTTAACACGTGTTCATTCTATGTTTGTATGAATCATGTTTTAACTATTTAAAAGTTGCTCTTTGACAGTGGAATTTGATCTCTTATTGTTGACTAAGTAAGGTTTCTCATAGTAACTTCTCTACTGCTCTTTGATTAATGCTGAATGGAGTCATGATTTTACCAACATTTATTTTGGTGGAGGCGTCATGTGTAATCCCACCTGTATTCTTCAAAAGCATTTGTAAACCACCAACAAAACTATTTCCTAATGTCAATCAGTGTGCAAAGCCTGTCCTCGTTCTTAAAGGAAGTCAGAACGAATGAGACTTCATCACAGCAAACTAAGAATTTTATCTAAATGGAAGAAAAATCAGTGTTTAATGTAGTTCAATACTGATTGTCAATAAGCAGACCTTGTACATATACGATTTTTGCTGGCTTTTGTGTTAAAGGTTTTATCTACCCGTATAAACGGTTTGCGGAAGAAAGACTGAATTGGTTTGAGAGGAAAATCAGCTCTTTAAAAAAGAAAATAACCTAAACCATAAACAGTTGAATGCAGTCAGAATTGGTTGTTCATTGCCTGAATGAATTTGACCTCTCATCCTTGAATAATGAGCCACTTGAATTTAACTACTTTTTGGTGTGATATACAGTTGCACCTTTGAAATTTAGGGGATGCAGAATGATCTCAAATAATTTTAATTGCTTATAAAGAAAAACAGGTATGAGAAACTGTGCCACTTTAAATGCAGCAGAGACACAGATCTGGGACTGTAGCAATTGTATCTGTCTCTTCCGTTCAGACAGGTAAGATCTCTTTATAGAAATAAGTACCTGATACCCAGAAAGGAAATACATTTGTGCTTGTTATATGAACCTGTCTGGAAGCTAGAAATAAAACTCATGACAAATGAGCTTCAAATGTTTATCTTAATGTTTCAATATTTAAAATCAGAACAATTTTTATAAACATAGAAATATCTATTTCTTTAGAATACTCATTCTGAAGTTAAGTCCTTCAGTTCTTGCTTAGAGGTTCACATAAATGGACTGCCAGGAAGTTTTTTCTTATTGAGGGCAGTGGGTAATGATAGAAAGTAATAAGTGGGTTGAGTTTGGCTTAGAAAGTGGTATTCACCACTTTTGCTTCCCAATCTATTTTGTGTGTGGCGTGGCCTTTGTTTAAAGTTGGGGTAAGAAACAAAAAGTTGGGGTAAGCATTATGCCCCTCATTGTACTAGTTCCTTTAGCAACTTGTTTCCAATGGAGTATCAACCAGTATTTGAAAGAAGAGAGAATGTACATATTAAAAATCTAAGAGCAAGAGGGACATTCTATATGTACTCCTATGAATGACAAATTAGAGTTGGTTAAAAAAGTAAAAAGATAGAATTGAGATATATAATTTTTTTTAACATGATTTTACTAACCAATATGGCAGTTATTGGTATTTTTAAGGCTGACATCCCTGGTATTGTAAGTTTTCAGGCATCTAATTTAAAATGGACAATTTAAAATGGACAAACAGATTTACAAAACTGTTTTAAACTGTTGTCAAAAGCTCCCTAAAGATAAAGATGTTTATTATTTGTAACAATTTAAATGGACAAACAGATTTACAAAACTGTTTTAAACTGTTGTCAAAAGCTCCCTAAAGATAAAGATGTTTATTATTTGTTTCCTTTTTGACTAGTAAGGAACTGTAAATAAGTATAATGAAAAACCTTTGATCTTAATGAAATATCTTAAATTTATCTTAAGATAAATCTTAAAATTAAAAAAAATTGGGGTTTGAAATTGTCGAAACCAGTTTCTAGAATCATTCCTACCACCACCCGCCCCCAGGGTTTTGGTGTTCTCTTGGTCTTCAGAATAGGGGCTACATAAAACCCATTGATAATGGTTTCTCTACCTGTCTTTAGGGCTGCTTATGGCTACAAGAAAGTTCTACTAGTTCTGCAGGGGTTATCTAATGTTAGCCGAGAGGCTTGGTTATCTTAAACAAGCAATGTTTACACAGTTCTTTACTGAGGCTTCTCATCCAGCTTTGATCTATTTGGGAAAAATAGAAATGATGATCTGAGAACTATTGACTCCTAGGACTCAAGAAAGTTGGTCAGGTTTTGTTTTTGTTTTTGACAACTACTATACGGAAAAAAAAAAAAAAATTAACGGCAATATATATTCCTAGCTGAATATACAGAAAATAATAAAGACCCATAAGGGCTCAAAGTTAATCCACAAAGCTAGATTCTACCATCAGCCAAAGATGCCCCTGTTTCTCTTTTGTTCAGCAACTTTGAGGAGGAGGGTTTCTGTTACTTGCAGCCAAAACCAAACTGATAAGTATTCTTAAAACCTTTCCCCCAGATTCATTTTTCTAATTAATAAAATGACACTAAATTCTAAATAGAAAAATAATGATATGGATAAATTATAGTTCTCATCCCTTTAGATGTTTCAGTATTTTGTTCATATCATATCATATGGCCTGTAACTGGTACCTTTAAAAAAAATCAGCTGGCTCCATTTTCCTGTGGGTAGGCAGATAAATCTTCAACTTAGAACACTTTTTACTAAAGGAAAGAAAAATTTGTTTACAACATTTTCTTGAAGTCATTCTTTGTGTAGTACACAAATTATTTAAAGATGACTTTCCCACAGTAGAACTAGCCAGCTTAATTCCTCAGGTAAAGACTTAGGAATGGCTTATGATTGTTTTGAGTTTTCCTCAGAAAAGGCACCTTTAGCAAGCTCAGTGTCAGAAACTTGATGAACGTAATCACGGTCATCCTGAAGTAACAGTCCCAAATGACCAGAAATTGCTCTTTTCTATGAAAGAATATAAGGGCTCCCAACAGAAGTAACATAGCTCAAAGCATCTGGGGAGGAGTCTGGACATTTCAGAAGTTTTCAGCCTTAGGATTTAACAGATGGAACAGCGGATAGTTTGTGTTGCTTGGTATACCTGGTAGAAAGGTTTGCAGCTCAGCTCTGGCCCACACAGAACTGGCCAGAGGTAGAAAGAACTGTGAGGCAAAGTTTGTTTCCATCTTCGCCCTGATTGACTAGCATTGCAGATAAACTCATGGACCCTGGAGTCAGACTGTCTGAGTTCAAATCCTGACTCTACACTTGCTAGCTGTACGACCTTGGACACGTTGCTTAAACGTTTTTTGCCTCAGTTAACCTACCTGCAAACTAGAGATATCAGTAGAATTTACTATTGTGTGAATTAATCGACTTAATGTGCATAAAGAACTTAGAAAAAGTGGCTGGTGCTGAGTATGCATGTAATAAATGTTAGCTGTTATTATTTTCATAATTGTTCCTATGTATGTACTTTTACATTCATTTTGTGTGTGTAATAATCACCTATCTAGTCCTAACAGTACATTCAGAAACATTAAATAAGTCAGGAAGAATTTTAAGGATGGAGAAACCTTCCCAATACTCTGAAATCTAATTACTCAAGTGCTGTCGACTTCAGGCTCACAAATTACCTGATAAGCAAAGTGAGGGAAAATTCCTGTTTAGAGAGCAAAGGCTAGGGTTTTTCTCATAAAGCACAAGGAGGATTAATTGATGAAACACTGAAAGAGGAAAACACCTTGTTCTTTTTTTTTTTTAAACTGTTCTTAAATTTATTTATTTATTTATTTATTTATTTTTGGCTGTGTTGGGTCTTCGTTTCTGTGCGAGGGCTTTCCCTAGTTGTGGTGAGCGGGGGCCACTCTTCATCGCGGTGCGCGGGCCTCTCACTGTCGCGGCCTCTCTTGTTGCGGAGCACAGGCTCCAGACGCGCAGGCTCAGTAGTTGTGGCTCACGGGCCCAGTTGCTCCGCGGCATGTGGGATCTTCCCAGACCAGGGCTCGAACCCGTGTCCCCTGCATTGGCAGGCAGATTCTCAACCACTGCGCCATCAGGGAAGCCCAACACCTTGCTCTTAATTGACATGGGTTTTGTTTCTTTTATGGGGTGGATCTAAGGCATTCCAAGTTCTCTGTGTACCCAGGCAAAGCTTCCTCTTTCTCCTGCATATTCCCTTCCCTGAAATCCTTTCTTTATTCCTACTCATCCTTTAGGTTTCAGCTTGGATATTACGTCCCCTGAGAAGACCCCCTTCCCTCTTGAGCTCCTGTAGGAACCTGTTCTCCCATCCCGCAATTATAGCACTTAGCATATGCTGCATTGGAACCAATAGTTAACTTGTCAGCCTCTCCCATTGGACCACAGATCCCTGAGAACAGAAAAATTATCTATTTTGCTTATTATTGTAACCTTGGCACCCAGCACAGTGCTTATTAGCACATGGTAGATGCTCAATAGAATTTTGTTGTATTATGTAGGGCATCCCAAGACCTCTAAACGTCGGTGCTGGTGGCTCTTATTAGCTTTGCATGTTAGTAAATGTGGACGCTGGCGGAACTGGGTGAATCTAAGGCTTTTCTAGACACATTTTCACATGCAGGGTATATAGGAAGGATGGATTAGGGTTCTGGAATTCCCGAGGCAATGGGAATGTGCTTCAGTTTCTACTTAACTTTGCTTCCTTCCTCCCTGCTTCAATCTTCAAATTGAATCTTTAATCCTAAAAAAAAAAAAAAAAAAGTCTTTTCTGATAAATATACTGCAGGGATGGGACAAGATCTACAGTAGGCATTAAGATGGGAAAGAGGCCAGTCACTTTCCTGTTTACTTTTTGTGCCATCACAGAATACAACTATATTTGTTTTTCAGTTGAAAGGTCAAGGCGGAGCCTTTATCTGTGAATGAACAGGTGGCTGTTTCCTTTTCCTTTTTTCTGGCATTAGGCTACTCTGAGACTTCCCCCAAAGGTTTATGAGCATCTTTGCTCTAGTGGATAACGTGGGGTTAAACTTCCTTTTGGAGGAGATAAACCTTTCCTGAGTCAGTCAAAGGCTTCTTGTTATTCAGATTCCTTTGTAAGTGGCAGGTTAACTGGCTGTGGCCTCTTCTATCATCTCATCTGCCTGTTTATCTTACTTGTTCATTTCTCTCTGCCAATGAGGATAGGAACTGGTCAGGCTGTGTGTACAGTATATGCAAAATGATGTTGTTGTTTTGTCCAAGGAGGAGCCCTTTACCTTTTTGCTACTTGAATGAGAAGAAAAGGTCTATTAAGATTGTGTGGATCCGTGACTTGACATATCAATGCAAGCCTGAATAAGAAAAAGAATTTCTCCCTCCTAAGCCATGGCATATCAGTTGTACAGAAATACCACTTTGGGAAACAGTCTTCAGGAGAGCCTCGATGAGCTTATACAGTCTCAACAGATTACCCCCCAACTTGCCCTTCAAGTTCTACTTCAGTTTCATAAGGCTGTAAATTCAGCATGGGCACAGAGGGTCAGGAACAGAGTCAATTTCAGGGGCTCTTTAAATACGTACAGATTCTGTGATAATGTGTGGACTTTTGTATTGAATGATGTTGAATTCGGAGAGGTGACAGAACTTATTAAAGTGGATAAAGTGAAAATTGTAGCCTGTGATGGTAAAAATACTGGCTCCAATACTACAGAATGAATAGGGAAAAAAAAGGCTTTTTAATGCCATCCTGTTATTGTTCATCGCTTTTTGAAGAGAAGCATAGAAGAGAGTTTTTAAAAATTTATTCTAGCATTGCAGAAGTGACTGCACTGTGCCGTACTATCAGAGAATTCCAGTAGAAAGAAGCTTATAACTCTGTACCTTCTTACATTACCTTTATTATACAGCATGAAGAAACAGAACTTCTTTTTACGACAAATCAAACATTGTGGCCTTCCTAAGACCATTCTTTAATAAATTCATTTTAAAACTCAAAAAAAAAAAAAAAAGAAAGTTTGTGCTAGGTAATGATTATATGCCTCTATCTCTTTTAATTTCTGCTTTAAAAAGGAAGTGACTCATACGGTAGATAAACTGGACTTGAAAGAATATCTGGCTTATGCAAAGCTCTTATTTACATACTAGTCTCTTTCATTCACAGGGAAATAGGGACTCAAGGACTTTAGGAGTTCCTCCCTTTTCTGTTTTCTGATAGGCAGTGGCCTAAATGATCTCTGGAAGTTTGTTGTTGTTGTCGGTTTTCCCTTTTTTTTTCCTGCCCTTAACGTGTCCCTGACGCAACCTTTCCTTTTTCTGTTGAAAATATGAATTACATGAATGTGAGAGCAGAGACCAGAGAGATACTATAAAAATTTCACCTATCTTACATTCCTAACTCCTCAAAATCTCAGATCCTTCATCACTAGTAGCTCAAGTCTGTCTACATGGGGCTTCACGTACTCCCTTCCTGCCTTTCCAGTGTTTAGTAAAGCAGTTTAGAGTACGGGTTAGAAGCATGTGCTTTAGAGTCAGCTAGACCTGGACTGGTTTCATATTAGCTGGTAGTCTTGGAAAAGTCGTTTAACCTCTTACCCTGTTTCCTCACCTGTAAATGGAAATCCTAGTAATACCTGCATCACAGGACTACTATGATGGTGACATGAGAATTTATGTAAAGCACATGACTTAGTGTGTGGCCAGTGGTAAACTCACTCAGTATTTGAGATTATCATTAATAAGAATTTTATTTGTAAGCTGACTTAGTCTTTAATTCTTTTTTCACTTTCTTTTTTTAAGTCTTTTCTAAATCATGTCTTCAATTAAATTAATTAATTAATTAATTAATTTTTAGTTTTGGCCGTGTTGGGTCTTTGTTGCTGCGCGCGGGCTTTCTGTAGTTGCGGCGAGCGGGGGCTACTCTTCGTTGCGGTGCGAGGGCTTCTCATTGCGGTGGCTTCTCTTGTTGCGGAGCACAGGCTCTAGGTGTGCGGGCTTCAGTAGTTGTGGCACGCGGGCTCAGTAGTTGTGGCTCGCGGGCTCTAGAGCACAGGCTCAGTAGTTGTGGCACACGGGCTTAGTTGCTCTGTGGCATGTGGGATCTTCCCAGACCAGGGCTCAAACCCGTGTCCCCTGCATTGGCAGGCGGATTCTCAACTACTGCACCACCAGGGAAGTCTTCAATTTAAACCACTATTTTATTTCTCAGTCTTTGTTGAATAAATGAATCAACAGTGACTGAATGATAGTGGTTTATGTTCCCAATTATAAGAGCCAACTATATTCTCAAAAATTCTAATTTGTTCCTGAGATTCCTAGGCGGGCAGATTAATTGCAGGGTGAGGAGTTTATTCTACTCAGTTACAGAGTTACAGGGGTTCCTAGAGGCCTGATTCCTTGCCCTGCTCACTGGCTTATGAACCGGAGATGACCTCAGGCTGGTGTGATCCAGATCAACTCCCATTTGAGCCAGGTCCCAGCCAGACAGCAACAGGGCAGGGCACTAGGCAAACAATCCTCTCTTGTTTTCCCCTCCCTTAAGATATCCTTTCATACACTCATAGATAGTTATTAACTCGACCACAGCTCATATATTAGTTCAGGTGTAAATGACTATAAAAGGAGTGAACTCATTTGAGTTTTTCTCGTAGGTTCCACTTTTAACTCTTTAATATTTCTTTTGCTCTGTGAATCCTGCTTTGGTGCATATTCATTGGTCTGTTTTCTCCATGCCGTTCTCCCACTCCCAACTAACCAGCTAACCAGTGGTGAGTAGAAACTTGAAGGCTTTAAGTTAAAGAGTTAGTGACATGGGACTTCCCTGGTGGTGCAGTGGTTAAGAATCTGCCTGCCAATGCAGGGGACATGGGTTCAATCCCTGGCCCGGGAAGATCCCACATGCTGCAGAGCAAGTAAGCCTGTGCGTCACAACTATTGAGCCTGCGCTCTAGAGCCCGCGCTCTAAGCCTGCGCGCCACAACTACTGAAGCCCGTGCACCTAGAGCCTGTGCTCCGCAACAGGGAAACCACCGCAATGAGAAGCCCATGCACCACAACGAAGAGTAGCCCCAGCTCGCCGCAACTTGAGAAAGCCCGTGCGCAGCAAAGAAGACCCAACGCAGCCAAAAATAAATAATAAATAAATTTATAAAAAAAAAAAAAAGAGTTAGTGACATAGTCCTTCCATTCATATACTCAACAACTATTTGGAGCATCTTCTCTGGTCCAGGCACTGTCTTCAATGTTGGGTGTATATTAATTTTTTAAAAAAGAGAGACATAGACCTTATCGTTACAGAACTTATAACTGAGCCTCATCTTTATGGGAGATTTTAGTGTTCTTTTAGGACCCATCCAACACCCAACCTCACACTTTTGTAACTGTCTTAATTCTATTTGCTTTCACCTCCATCCCACTTCAGCCCTCCTTTTACATAGGCACTTCATAGGCGTTTACAATTACACTTGACCTTGTCATCACCCAGAGCTGAAATCTTAAACTCCATAGACTGGCTTGCTAACCACAGGCTCATAATTCTTCCAACTTTCTCACCTCCATTTTCCAGCCATGCATTTCCTTCAAGACTTCCGGTTCCTTTTTGTCCCTATCGTTGTCAGTCACTTCCATATTTTCACTTCCTTCCTATCCAGCCTAGACAGGATGATGGCTTAATGCTTCACTTTTTCTCTAGTCAATACCATCGTATCCCTTCTGCTGTCATATCCTTCAAGATCCTTACCCTGTACCAATGCAGCTTCTTCACTTTCACATCAAGCCTTCTGAAGGCTGCTAGGAAAAAAAGTCACTCAGCTTTGTTGCAACAAATTGATTGTGTTCAACTTTAGGCAGACTTACAATGCTGCATATTAATCTTTCTATGTGTCTTGGGTTATCACTTTCATTCCTCACAATTGCCTTATTTTTTTCTTCTGGCTTTTAAAAATATGTATTTTGGGTTTAAACACATTTTTATTATGGAAAATTGCAAACATTCGTAGAAGCATAGAGAATAGTGTCCTAAACCTCCATATATCTATTACTCAGCTCGTGACCAGTCTTGTTCCATTATGGCCTCTATCCCACCACCAAATTATTTTAAATCAAATCTTTGACATCATATTATTTCGTCTGTGAATACAGTATGTACTCTAAAAGATAAGGACACTTTAAAAAACTAAGCACAATAGCATTATCTCAGTAAAAAGTTAATAGTCATTTTCTAATACCACTAGACATACATACAGGCAGTTTTCACATTTCCTTGTTGCCTTTTGACTTTTTAAAAAAAGTTTGTTTGAATCAGGATCCAAATAAGGTCAATATTTTGTGATTGGTTGACATGTCTGATAAGTCTCTTTTAAGGTAAAGTTTCTTCCTCCTTTTCTCTTTTTCTCTTTTTCTCTTTTTCTCTTTATATACATATACGTATAGTTTTTGTTTGTTTTGAAGAAACCAGGTCCTGTGATTGCTTTTGAAACCATTGCTGTATTACTGTGACCAACTCTCTCATTCCTGACAGCTGATCGGGATTTACAGAAAGTCTCTTAACTAGTACCCTTAACTACCTATATAATCCTGTTAGTACTTGCATCCATCCTTCCCTCCTCTGCTGGTCCTGAGAAAAGTGTCCCTTCTCCCTCCTATCTAAGGCTAATTCTTCCATCAGCGCCCTTGGTCCCTCTCCACCAGCTTCTTAGGGAACACCCTCCATTTTTTATCCTCCCTCTCCAGTATCTTTAGCCTCTGCCTGACTCTTTCGCTCTCAGGACATAAACAGTGAAGGGCTCTCTCAACTATACAAACAAACCAACCAAATAACACACACACACACACACACACACACACACACGTGCGCGTGCGTGCGTGATTACCCTCAGTCTTGTGTCTCATTTGGATTTTGGTCCCATCTCTCACATTCCTTTTAAAACCAAGCTTCTAAAAAATCTCTTCATTCATTTTTTCCACACTTTCAACTTCCATTTACTCCCTCACCCACTGCCTGACTTCAGTTTCTATCACTCCTCAGAAATAGTGTTTTCCTTTCCAAGGGCACTAAAACCTCCTGACTAAATGCAATGGCTATGGTCTGAGTCTTTATTTCATTTGATATCTCTGCAGCATTTTACAGTGTTGGCCACGCCATGCTTCTTGAAACATCCTTCAGCTTCCATGAATTGGTTTCTCTTGGTTTTCCTCCTACTTCTCTGATGGCAACTTCTCAGTTCCTCCAAAAGGTCTTCCTTCTTTATCTGCCCTTGAATTTAATAAGCCTTTCGTGAGTTCTATGTACTTTCCCCAGATGATCTCATATATTCCTATGAATTCAACCATCACCTTACAAGGACTCCCAAATAGATATCTCTGGCTCTGAAATCTCTCTCCTGAGATCTGGGTCTATGTAGCCAATTCCTATTGGACAGACACTTTGACATCCCTTAGACAATTCAGACTCAGTTAGCTTAATTCATCCATTATCTTCCCACTTAAACTTCCTCTACTTTCTGCCTTGTCTGTCTTTGTGAATGTCACGACCTGGTTACTCAAGCCAGAAATTTCATAATTATCCCTGATGTCTTCCTCTCCCTCCCTGTTCTCTTTTCTCCCATTTCTAATAGATCACCAGCTGATATTTATCTTAATATTAATTGCCCACTTTTCACATTCTTTTCTTTGAAGCTCCTTTCATTTTACATAGATGACTGCCATAGCCATGGGTCATTCTGCCTCCTGCCTAGGACCCTCCAATTCACTTCCCACACTGCTAGCTGATCATATGAAATCCTTCAACGGCTTTCCATTCCTCCAGGAAAAGAAAGAAGCTTGGTAACACAGTGTATAAAGCCCTGTATGACTTGATTAGGTCTTCACCTCTTCAGCCGCCTTGTCTGTCATTCCCCATCTGATAATCTACATTCCAACTTCTTGCATTTCCAAAGAGGGCCTATCTTCTCACCTCTAGGCCTGTGCCCATGCTGCCCCCTCTGATTTGACCACCCCTCCTGCTCTTTTTTTTAACTCAACCTTTGCACTTCAGCTCAGGGGTCATCTCTTCTAGGAAGTCTTCTCTGCCCTGTAGTCCAGGTTAGGGGCTCTTCTTATCTATCTGCCTTGAGAAATCCCCCCATGATAGGCTCACATCTCTACCCTGTCCTCCTTCACCTACTGATCTGGCTGGTGCTCACACACGTAGCTACCTAAGTCATGGACCAGCCCAGCTGGGAAGGACCTCCTCCTCATTTTGCGGGTAAAGATTTGTCTGTTTGCAGCTTGCTGTCTTTAAGGAGGGAAGCTTTTAGCAATTCAAAAACTGTTTACCAAGGACCTGCCATGGGCAGGGCTCTGTGTTAGACATCTTCAGGGTATAAAGAAACCCTTCCCTCAGGTTGCTCAGTGGGGGAGAGGAGATAAAATATCCACTTAAATAAACAGAATGCAATCAATAAAGAGGTACAGCTACAATGCTGTGAGACTTCAGAGGAAGGTTTGATAAAGGGCCCTGAGGTCACCAAGGGGGTCAAGGAAAGCCCTGTGGGGGGCTGGTGTTTGAGCTGAGCCTTGAAAATGGATGGATCAAGAACAAGTATGGAGGGAAGAGCATTTGGGGCAGAGAAGTCTGTGAAGGGAGAGGCAGAGACTAACTTGAATTTTAAACTATGGGGATAGTTTGCTAAGTATCTGTCTGGGAATTAGCAGGTCCTTTCATGCTCCCTTTAAAAAGAAAAATTACAGAAACTAGGTAGCACCCAATCATGGATCTTCTGCAATTTGAAAAATATTTATATAAGCATACATATATTATCCTGTATCATCATGCAACTTTGCCTGTCTGCTTTTTCCAAAAGCTCGAAAGGCAAAAATATTTTGTAACATTCATTTATGTATTCAGGAAACAGTTACTGATCTTCGCTAAATGCTGGGCTTAATGGCATCTGCAAAGGTAAGTAAGACAAAATCACTGCTTCCAAGAGATCACAGTGTTGTGGGTGTGGTAAGAGATAGAAAGGTTATCAGAGGTTAGAAAACAATAAGGTAGTGGATATTGTGACACAGGTCTGAATAGGTTGCTATAGGAACTAAGCCCCTAACTCTGGCTTGGGGGTAGGAAAAACCATCAAAGAAGAAATGAAATCTGTGAAGTAGGCAGGGGTGGAAAAGTGTCCCAGAGAGAGCTACAATATGTGAGCAGGGAATGCGAGGTGAGAAAAGGGGACCAGGGTGGGTGGCTTTTTGTACTTTTGCGGATTTGCAAAAGGGTTTCAGCAGTCTTTCTTCCCTGATCTGTATTGTTTATAAAAGAAGAGGAGAAATAGATGAAGTAGGTGGAGAAATACCACAAGGCAGAGGAGAAAGGCAAGGACCTGGTTCCACAGCTCTGACTCTGCAATTCATATGCTGGGCAGTTGAGGAAAGTTACTTAATATCTCTGGGCATCTGTCAGTTTGGGCTCTGGCCTAGTGATCTTTAAAACCTTTTCCAGCTTGAATGATATGGGGCCCTGTTTTCCATGACTTTCCCTCTGATGATAAAGCTGGACATATGTATGCTGATGGGTCAAGATCTTTGGCTCATTATTTGCTGAGAAACAGCAAAACCTGTTTTCAGATTTTTTTTTTTTCCCCATGATGAACAGTGTAAAGTTTTTATCCACCGTCAACTGTTTTCCTTGGAGCGAGGGAGGGAAGCATCAATTCTTTTAAAACATTCTGACACCTTTCCTTGCTACAATATCAGTACTGCCCTGAACTACATGATATGGTGATAAGAACTGAAATTACTCATTGACATTATCATGGGGCTATTTTGAAAACATTATCTCATGTTCATTTCCTAGAATATCATCAAGTCTCTGCAATGTCAGTTCCTTAAAAGAGCATGTTGTTTTTGTTCCAACTGCAGCCAAACTGTGTTCGTGAATTGTGTCTTCAGTACTGCTAACTTCCTTCTCTGATACTGTGACCAAAAGTATAGCTTTGAGCAAACTATGCCGTAGCGGAATCTGATAGAATTTGCTAAATTTGAAGCTAGCTGTTTTCAGTAATTTATCTTTACTCTTTATGTAGGTTATCTACATTGTAGATTACTTATGGCATATTTCAAATCCTGGACTGAACTTCTACCATCATTACCTGTGGTGTTGTCATCTCTCTCCTCATCCCCATCCTCCAGCAAGTCACCATGTGCTCAGGCAAAGATAACTAATTAATCCTAATGTTAGGCCAAGCATCCTTTCACAGCTGAATTCAGCATGAATTGATAGTTTATATATTCCCAAAGATAGAAAAAGCTATCATTATCTGAGAATTTAGTTTGACTTGTTTCCATTAATGTGGAAGGTTGTTGTCTAATAATCAGACACTTCTCTTGTCTGACTTTAAATCCTTATTCATGAGACCAGATGAAGTGAGCATTCATTAGTTTTTATATGGAAGGATGCTTTTAAAAACTTCTAACAAGCTCCAATTTTCTTTGCCTTTTATCAGTCGATTCATGCATTCACTTATCCAAAACAATTAATTCATTTTTTATATTGCTCTCTAAACTACTTATATACAAAGCTAATTTTAGGCAGCATCCTTAAATAAGGTTAAAGCAATATTAGTTAAGGGGGAAGACAGTCAGCAGTGTTTTATGATAGCCAAAGGCAGAGGAGCACACGGTAAGATAATTTGGAGATTCTGGGAAGCCCAGGGGCTTGATGGCTTAGATTTCAGTCCTTAGAACTTGTTTCAGTAACAGTCCTGCCTCTACTACATGAGTCATAAACATTAGAATAGGCCATACCTTCAGCCAGATGCCATGGAAAATAGTTTGTTAAAACGCAAAAACTGGATGGCTGTGTCTCATACATCAGCATGACTCTCAAGACTGAGTCTTTTAGGCCTGCTAATTACTTTTTGAGTGAATTAATGTATAGTAAACACGGGTAAGGATGTTGCCAGAGCATTATTAGCCTATGAGCAGAATTCCTTGCAAGGCAGATGGAGACTGAGACCAGCTACCTAATAAATTTACATAAAGGATCACATGAGGCCGCTACACAGAGAATTTAGCAATAAACAGTTCTGTCAACTCTTGACCTTTTCAGCTGTAGCCTTTCTTCCTGTATTTCTATGGAATAACACCTAATATATAGTGATCAAGATTATGCTTATTTAATATAATACATTTTTTTCTTTTAAAAGTATCTTTGTATATCAAACAGTGCTTTTTAAAATTTATGCAAGGACAGTGCCTTGGAAACTACATTTCTCTGTTATTTTTCAGATCATTCTTCTGGATACAGAAATAATGTAATGAAGGTGGGATAAATGCAAAGATTTTTATTGAACACTGCCTTATTTTAGATACTTTTTAATATTTAATACCTCATGTCTGCTAATTTAGGAGGAAAAAGTATTCTTTTGAAATCTTCTTTTGCATAGGTTATTTTACTTGCTATTTTCTGGGTCTGGAGGGTACAAAATGACTGATAAAATAGGTAAATGGTAATGAATCTAGTTTCACAAGAACTTGACAGCCTCATGGCCTTTAGCCAGCCCCTCAGAACACCTACTCTTCTCTTGAACAATGACAGCAGGGCTGGGAGATGAGTGGCACATTTACTCAGTGTTTCAACACTATGGGAAGGACCGTGGTGGAAAGTCAGCTAGAAGCTGACAATGCTAGTTACAGAAAAGAGAACTTTGAAAAGGAGTGAGAATGAACAGATAAAAACAGTTGACTCTAGGTAGGAGGTTGGTGGATGATGAACTAAAAAGTGTAGCCACTCTGAGATTGAGGTTCAGGATAAGCAAAGAACAGGGTGTATTCTGTGACCAAGGGCCAGGCTGTTTACATAGTGAGTGAAGCCATCCCATTTACTGTGTGTGCATTCACGGAGCCTCGTGGTGTGTGTTAGGGGTGTGTGTGTGTGTGTGTGTGTGTGTGTTGGGGGCTGGAGACTGAGGCAGACTGGAGAGAGGACAGTCTCCATCTAATCAAGTCAGCTGCCCTGTCCTTAGCTCTAGCCGATTGTTGCATGTCAACCTCATGTGTTACCAGTTTTCAAAAGAAATGGGAAATCTGATATCTTAGAGGGAATAATCAAATGTAGCATTAAAAACAATTATGTGAGCCAACTGACCGTATCTATGGGCTGATAGGACCCTCTGGTCACCAGCTGGCCATCTTTATTCTAAGCTGATTTCCGAATTACATCCTACCTGTTGAGACCTGTGCTACTTGTTAACTGGGTAGCCTCAATACCTGCATCTGAATAATGACTCCAAGAAGATTTAGCCCATTGGGTTGTTTAACTCAAAGAGTTCATGATATCCTTTAGTGGGAGGTATGTTACCTCTGAGCTCTGAGAGTCCCTACACTATTGTCCTACACTATTAGTAGTCCCTACTCATGGGAACATCTTGGGGTCATGTCCTACATTAGGATAATCAAAGGTCTAAAAGAATCCTTAGAAAATGGTCTCCAACTTCCTGGTCAAAGGAAGATCTTACAGAGGCTTTATGAGCTAGAATGACTCTGTCTGTGTGTGTGTGTGTGTGTGTTGGGGAGCAGTTGGGAGGGACAGGAGTTGGGGGGAAGAATCCCGGAGAGTAACCATGGACCCCAAGAGCAGTCGTCACTGTTAACAGTTGCTCCAGTGACTAAAAGGAGTTTCCTCCCCTGATTGTGGGCCTCCAAGGTTTACCAGCTGATTACCAGATTTTCAGAAGCAGCTTGAGTTTTCTTTCCTCTCTGGTCCCTTAAGGATTGAGGGGTTGGGTTAGAAAGAGAGAAACGGATTAGTTAAACATCCTAAAGATTAAATGGTGGTTTTATATTTTGATTATCAGTGTTATATGTGAATTTCGTCTGTTGAAAAAATAAGTACAATGGTGTGTTAGTGTAGGTTCATCGATTGTGACTAATGTACTCTGTGGAGGGGGAATGTTGATAATGGGGTAGGCTGTGCGTGTGTGTGGGTGAGGCTATACAGGAAAACAGGAAAAGCTGTGTATTCTCTGTTCAGATTTACTGTGAACCTAAAACTGCTCAAAAAACCAAAGCCTATTAAAAAAAATAAGCACACCTTCTTCTAGTTCCTTTTCAACTCTTAGTACTCTATAAATTCATACATATTTATGGTGAAAAATGTTGGGACCCTTGTTCTGGAAGGAGTGTGCTAACATATTCCTTTTCTCTTTTTTCTTTACTCTTCCCTTTACCTCCCACCTGTTTATAGAGCCGCTGGCTTTGAAATCTTTTACCCTCTCTCTGAGCTTCACTCATGCTCAAGGGAAGTGTCTGGTACATAGCAGATGTTCAGTACATTTTATTGACTGTCTGAGTAAAGGAAGGAATGAATGATCCTGGCTTGGAAGTCGCGAGCCTTGGTGTGACGTTAGCCTCCGTTCCAAACTCAAGGAGCATTTGTTTTGTGTTAGAACTCTGGCAGTTTGGGGATTTTTTTTTTAACCTACACTTATTTATTAGGAGTTAAAATGATTCCTATTTTCAGAACAGGATGTTATAAATGGAAAATGATTTTAGACATCATCTAATCAAGTACTGGCATTTTTTAGAGGACAGTTCATATGTCTCTGCTCCTGTGTGTTTGAGGAAACAGAGGCCAAGAGAGATTTCCTCATGTGTCACTAGGCTGGTAGAGGACAAGGTCGTTAATTTGAAGCCCAGTTCTTCTGACTCTTAGTAGCACGTCTGTGACATGGCTATTCTCAGAGAAAACCTAACCTAGGCGGGTGCTCTGGCTGGTGACAAACGCCACACTGGTGGTGCCCTTCTTCTATGGGAATGTGGATGTAACTTGTAGCTTTTCCTCGTCATCAAGCTAATTTCCACCACAGAGAATGTTTTTACTTCTAGGGAGGGCTATGTGGCTTCATTTTGCCCCAGAGCCGAAGTTTTTAATGGGCTTCTAATGTATATATGTGCATATATGTATATATATTTTATATATATTTCCCATCTTGCTGACATCAAGGAATTCTGAATGTGATCTTGTATAAATTCAGATTCCTGCTGAGAGAAGAAAATTCTATAAACTGCGCCCTGCTGATAACCTGTCCAACATTATGTTTTATCTGCCCGATCAAAACGGGTGTGAGTGCAAACACTTATCTTAGACTCATCTCAAGTTAAGCACTTTTCCCATCATTGGCTTGGAAACCTCACCTGCTGGTGGTGAGCGTATGCTCACATGTAAGCTGGCAACAGAAACAGAGCAGGCATTCTGTTGAAGTGTGATCTTCAAGAGCATCAGGATGTCATTAAGAGAAGACTGGAAGCCCTTTGTAATTAAATGGAGAGAGATTGAGTTCACTTTATGTTTAATTCTCTGGAAAATATTTGTAGTCTTTGCTTGCCATCCTCACTAAATTATTGTTTTCCTGGCTGCCTACTGGCCCTCCCCACCCCTTCCCCAAGCATCATAGAGTGGTTTTGGGAAAGACTAATGTTAGCTGTGGGTGCTTTTGGACATTTGGATTGACTGAAAGAAGAGGCAGAAACTGAGCCAATGGGGTGGATGATCCATAAAATGATTTAAGAAGTAGGAGATCCTTTGGGCCTATTTTAGACAAAATGGTAATAGCTGAGTAGGCCTCACACCTTTTACTGATCACTCTTTATCACTTCTAGAAAGGCGCTGAGGATGCATTTTACACTTTAGTATAAATTACATTAGTTTCACTCTATTCTTTGCATTTTAAAAAAGAACTAGCTAAGACTCCAAGTATTTTTGGTCCCATGTGGCCATGAAGGTTCCACAGTAAAGATACAAGGAAAAATTTTCTGGGTTTAATTGAATTGAGATCTGATTAGATCTTAGCTTTAGTATTTCCCTCCCTCCCTCTCTGCCTTCGTTTGTTCATTTGTTCCTTCCCTCCCTCCTTCCTTTTCTCCTCTTCCTCCTTCTTCTTTATCCTTTTCCTCTCTGTTCCCTCCCTCCCTTCTTTCCTATCAAGAGACGAAATGGAAAGAGAAAGGTGAGGCTGAGAAATGTGCTTTATAAACTATTCCTGCCAGAATAGAAAATAAATTACAATTAATCAATAGTAAAATTTAGACTCTTGAATATAAATAATTTCCCTTCTCTGCTTTTTGTCAGATGAGTAACTAGGGCTTGGCCAGAGAAATTTCATGGTGCTTCAGGCTGGACCTCCATTCTAGGGGTCCCTCCTCCCTCCCCGTGAACGGCAAGGGGAGGAGAGCCCAGGCCTCCGTGCTGCGCCCTGTGTGAGGGCCTGGCACTCCAAGCATCCCTCTCCTGGAAGCAGAGGGGCAGCCTCGGCCTAGGCTGTTCCTTTGGTCCCCGGCTGTGTGTAGAGGGTCTGAGGTGGTGAATACACAAGCAGCAAAAAGTCCTGTTACTTCCCTCTCTTTCCTCCCCCACTACGAACCTCCCATAGCGCCTGGTCCATGGCGGGGAACTCAGAATCTGTTGGTTGAACGAAGCATTATGAGGCGACTTTTGGAGCTATTTTCTCAATCTCCTTAAAAGTTTTCAACTGGTACTTTCTGGTTTGTACTCTGTTTTTTTTTTTTTTTTTTTTTTTTTGGCCATGCTGCACGGCTTGCGGGATCTTAGTTCCCCAACCAGGGATCGAACTCAGGCTCCGGCAGTGAAAGCGCCGAGTCCTAATCACTGGGCCACCAGGGAATTCCCTGTACTATTTTGTTTTAATCCTCCCCACCCCTTACCACTTCTCTTATCCTAAAAACATAACAGTGTATTTCAGATAATATGTGGATATTTATGCTTTTAGCGAGAGGGCATTAGGTATTAGAGAAATAGAAAGGAGAGTTTTAGTAGTTTTTCCCTGGATATAATTTAAAGCAACGTTAAAAAAAATTGCTAGTCTCGGGACTTCCCTGGTGGTCCAGTGGGTGGGACTCCGAGCTCCCAATGCAGGGGGCCTGGGTTCCATCCCTGGTCGGGGAACTAAGATCCCACATACCTCAATTAAGCCTGCGTGCCACAACTAGAGACGCCTGCGTGTCGCAACTAGAGAAGCCTGCGCACCGCAAATAGAGAAGCCCATGTGCTGCAACTAGAGATCCTGTGTGCCGCAACAAAGACCCAGCACAGCCAAAAAAAAACAAAATTTGCTACTCTCAACCCTTTAGTGGGTCATCAATTCAGCATAGTGAGTTTCAACTTGCAGCAGCATTTTCTGAAAAAGAAGAAATTGATAGGAAAGGGCCAGGGTGAGCTCTGTTTGGTGAAACTTCTGTTTTAGTCACACACCCATGTAAGGGTGTGTACTAGGCTGTGATGTAAGTGCGTTTCTTAGAGTGGGTCCCTAGAGTTTGAAGCTATTGATCTAAGGCATTCATGCTTTCTTGGCTCAATTTAAAGTAATAAATGCTGTCTTTATAAGATCTTAAATCCCTCAGTTAACCACTGAGCTTACATTTCCAGTGAAGACTTCACTTGACCAGAAGTAAAACCTTAACAGATAGCAAGGTAGTTTAAATATCTATTTGTACCAACTGTGTTAACGCTGAGCTGGTGGCTTATACAATCAGCTCTCCACTGCTCCAAATTACCTGTTAGCTGATCACATTTTGTAAAGAGGTCATCCACTTATTTAAAAAATCCTATGGTATTGTATTGGGAAGACGTGAGAACAAACTAAAACTGTTGTCAATGGAGACGGAAGGGTTTTTGTTTTTTTGTTTGTTTTATTTACCCAATAGAGCCCTGGAACAAACACGGTTTTATCTGGATCAGGACATTCAATTGTGTTGGATACACGTGGTCAGAGGCAGAATAGAATTTAAACGTACAAGAGCAAAGCTCTCGGTGACATCCTCTGTTCCTTTCGCAGTCACTTGGCTGACCTGTTTTGCAGTCACGATGGGTGACCCCCTGACGTGCTTATCTGTTTGGCCAGTTATCTGAATGGGGTCTCTCCAGAGCCCCTAGGACTCTGGAGTGGGATTGTGTCATAGGACATGCACGCTGGGCTGGTGTTCACAGCTAGAGGGGAGGGCGGCACAGGTGTGCCTGGCTGGGCTGGGAAGCCCATCTCAGCTTGCTGCTCAGGACACCAAGCCAGCGCTTGGAAAGGCTGTAATGCCCCACACATGGCCGCCCCCTTTTGGATGTGCGGTACTCAGACCCAAGCTGCTATTCATTCAGTCTGACAAGGATGGAGGTTTTCACGCAATTTGCCCTGTATTGTACATGGGAAGGCACAAAGAAGCTAATTGATTTATAGACTTCTTTTAGGGAAGACAAAGCATACAAAACAAAACAAAACAAAACCCTAACAAAACTTAAGCTCTATTTTTCCATCTGAACCTGGTTTTGTCTTTCCTAGAAATAGTGCTTCTTGGATGGATTCACAGCTTTGGAAATTCCTCCTGTTGTTGAAGGGCTCTTCTTGAGACAGGTCAGTGGGTAAAGCTCACTGAAGCTGTTTTTATTTTTATTCTGTCCAAGAACTAGCCCACTTTCCCCCTCTCAGGCAATATAATGGTTCCCCAGACTCAGGGGTTGGCAGATGGCTCATGGTAATATATTGATGTTCCATTTAGAAATCTACCTTTAAAATTTGTCCTTGTTCTCCCTGCTCCCTTCTGTTATTTGAGAGGTCAGGGAGGGACAAAGACGTGCAGGAGGAAGGCTGTGACTTGCTGGTGATCTCCCCCACCGCCAACAAGCGACAGGGCATCCCAGTGCGCTGAGTCTGGACCCCTTGAATATGCTGTCTGCCAGTTGAACTCCTTTTTTATGTGCAGATCTAAAAGGAAAAAAAATAAACTGACATCTCATTATGGGAGGCATTCACTTCAAGTGTGGACATCAGAGACAAGGCTTTGACAGGAAAATGCCTCCTGTCCACTCTCCCCAGCCTTTATTCCAGGACCTTTGAACTCTCATTGTTACTGATGGTGGTTAGTGAGAAAATGGGAGAAGAGGAGGCACATTAAATGCTATGGATGGGCCCATAGGACTTTTCATTCAGTGGAAGAAACTGGACACTCATGAGTGAGTAGGGGATGGGTCACTTACGTCTTGATTGTTAAGTTGCTGGACCATCTAGGCCTCTTGTTCTCCTATCACCCTGTTATTTGGTCATTAACCCAGCTGCCCAGGGATTGAATGCTGGAAGGATGAGGAGATAAAACTAAAACGAGTTTTGGGTGAAGGTGGGCAAAATGTACAAACTTCCAGTCATAAGATAGATAAATCCTGCGGATGTAATGTATGGTGTGGTGACTATTAAAAAAAAAAAAAAGAAAGAAAAAAAAGAAACTAAAAATCCACAAGTGAGCATTTCCATTAGAGAGTAGACACATCTGATTCTACTTAATAAAAGAGAGTTTAGCTCATCTTTGTCCGTCACATGGTAAAGGAGGGCATCTCCTTAGTCTGCTCTCTCCTTTCCAGCTACCGCATCCTAGTCATCTGATTTCGCAGGGTGTTTGACTAGTCAAGCAGTTCCTGACCCCAGGCTAATTAAGAGTTAATTGTATGTCTGCTCATTACATGGCTTACTTCCTAGTCTCAAAGTAAGAGCAGTTGCTCACACTCCAAACTTGGGCCAGGAAGTAGCATCGGATGCTATAATTCAAGGTGTGAGGAAGGCTTTCCCCCATGATCTTTCCCACCACCCAATCACAGCACCTGAAATTAGAGAGTTATTCATTTGTGCTAAAACTTACCTTTATTTTTCCCAAGGAGAGGTAATACCATATCTATTTTTAAAAGTTTTTCACTTTTCTACGTTTTTGAAATTGGTATGCTTTAAAAGTGATGAATATATTATAGCGTTTTTTCCCAGCCAAGTTTTATTAAATTTATAATTCATTTTCAGTAGATGGGAGCTTAGAATGTTATAAATATGGTATATTAAACAGTTATTAGTTAATCATATGTAAGTATGAATTATTTCAGAATTTTTGTTTCTGGAAAGTTACCCGAGAAAAGTGCTTTGTGGAATTAGGAATGCTGATATATATTAATATTAAATTAATATTAAAATTAAATTAATATCTATTGAGCACCTTGCAATGTTCCAGGCTCCACTTTTATTAAAATGATCTCACTTGATCTTTCAAAGAATCCTATAAGGCAGTGATTACCCTGTATTATTACTCTTATTATTATAGAATTTTGGCTCAAATAATTTAAATAAATTTCATTTATTTGTGTAACAAATATTTATTGAGCATCTACTAGGTACCAGGAATCCTTTTAAGTACTAAGGAGTCAGAGATGAATAAGGCAGGTACCATCTCTGATCTCAGGAAGCCGACTGTGATAAACAAGCAAACCAATACATGAGATAATTTCAAATACTAAGTGCTGTGAGGAAAATAAAACATAGTGCCTCTGGGAATCACTGATTGTGGGGATAGTGGAGGGAGCAGCAGGTGGAAAGCAATGAGGGTTTGCTTAAGGCTTTGTGACTTTTCAAGGTCACCCAACTAGTGAGAGGCTCTGAGTTTTAATCCATTTCTGGGATAGCAAGCAGCAGTGACACGCATGAAAAGTTTCACTTCTTTAAGGTGGCTCTGTGAGAGTTATTGGAGCATGTTGAAACAATTTTTGCAGAACTGGAATGGTGCCAGGACACCTGGCCTGTGAGGACACCCCCCTCTCGGAACATTAGTGACTTCAGAGGAAGTATTTGTTTTCATCATTTCTGGAGGTGGGATTGTTCTTTGATGTTTTCTCATTCTGTTTGCCTGACAACCACACCAGAATCAGACTTTTTCAAGGCCTCTCTCGCCTAATGAACTAGAGGCTTTGGAAAAATCTACCAAATAATAGAAATATTTCTCTTTCAGCTTAACTGCTGACCCAGACTAGTCAGAGAAACAGCCTTTCAAAGGATAAATCTATGAAATTCCATTTCTGGGGGCAAGTGCCTTGATTTGCATTGAGCATTGTTGTAAATGTCAGCTGTCCAGCTCCCACTGTCAGCTTGAATGGCCATCAGTGTTTATCCTCCCAAGAATATTGCACCGACTTATTCAGTGCATGGTTAGAGGCTGTGAGGCTGTACTGTTTCTTGTTAATGACAATCATGCCCCTCTTATCTGTCCTCCTTCCTTTTTCTCCTGTGAGCCACTTCCAAATTTTCCAAACTTATGATGAAATGCTGACTTCACTTAGCTGGGCTGTTAGTTTTCCTGGGCTGCTCTGCTGAGCCAGCGTTCCCATGACCGATCTTGTGAAAGCCTGGGAGGGGAGCAAAATGTGAGCCAGTTGAAGAGACTGAACAAAGGGACAAACTGGGGCAGTTTTCTTCCCTTGCACCTGGAAGTAGATGGGAAGAACCCAGGGCACAAAATCATTCCAAATCAAAAATACTGGAATGTAATGTGCTGTCCTGTTTACCACTGTATCCCCAAGACCTAGAACATAGTGGGTGTTGAAGAAATACTTAGTGAATGATGATCGTGGCAAGTTGTCTCTACGAGCTTAACCATACCCTGCATGGTCTCCTCGGTCCCTTTCTCTGACCGCTGCTGGGCTTTTGCCAGTTGTTTGCTCTTGAGGAAGGGATTGAGACTTAGAAAGAGGGGGGAAGGCTAGTCCTACGGCCGGGCTTGATTGGCTGCAGCGATCATGGCTCTTTTTCCAGCCGCAGAGCACTTTGTGTGTGATAAATGATACAGAAACATACGCCTGGTAGCCAACTGGCCCCTCACCAGTTCTTTGTAAATAGCAGCCAGAGGCGGCTCTGGTCTTGTGCCAGGCTAGAGACAGCCAGAGGAAATCTCATAGGTTCCTATCCCTCACATGGGGCTCATCATACCTCTGCAGCTGTTGTCTCAGCTCCAGATACTGGTTGATGAAATCTTTGTACTTTTCCTTCAGAGAATCTAGGAAGGAAATGTCATTTTCCCACTTCTCTCTGCCCGTCTCTGTTTGCTTTGGCAGAGAATCGCTTGGTGGTCCTCTCTTCTCTGCTCTCATCTCTTTGATTCAAAATGATCTCTCCTGCTGGTTACTTCTTGTTCCTGGAGATATAAAATACAAGCGTGGCTTTGATAGAAATGAAGAGGATGTGTTAGGTCGCTTGAGGGATCTAGATGAACAATTCTGTGTCTTAAAATTTATTTCACCTGTCCTTCCAAGTGGCATCTTACACTGAGACAGTCTAGGAAAGAGAATTTATATAAATGAAATGTTTAGTCCAATGACTGAGGGGCTGTGTTGCTATGTTTTGTGGCTTTTGGGACTGAGACATTTTCATCCTTTAATACGTGAGAATTTGGGAGGTGTCTTTCTTATTATGTATGTCACACATTAATTAATTGGCTTTTTTTTTTTTTTTTTGGTGGTGGTTAAAATAATGGTGTCACTCACAGTAAATGAAATCTTAGATTTGATCAAATAAGGCAGTTAATTCTGGCCAGAAACGTCTCAATTTTTTCTAAGACTTTATTTTTTAAAAGCAGTTTTAGGATTACAACAAATTTGAGAGGGAGGTACAGAGATTTCCCATATACTCTTTTCCTCCACACATGCATAGCCTCTCTCATTATCAACATCACTCACTGAAATGGTACCTTTTTTTTCCAAGGATGAACCTACACTGACACATCATAATCACTCCAAGTCCATAGTTTACCTTAGGGTTCACTCTTGATTTTGTACATTCTATGGGTTTGAACAAATGTATAATGACATATATTCAGCAATATAATATCATGTAGAGTATTTTAACTACCTTATTCATCATCTCCTGCCCCCCTGGGGCAACGACTGATCTTTTTATTGTCTCCATAGTTTTGCTTTTTCCAGAATGTCATGTAGTTGGAATCGTGCCGTATGTAGCCTTTTTTCAGATTGGCTTCTTTTACTTAGTAATAGGCATTTTAGTCTCCTTCATGTCTTTTCATAGCTTGATAGCTCATTTCTTTTTAGCACTGAATAAAATTCTATTGTCTGAACATACCACAGTTTCTTTATTCATTCACCTACTGAAGGACATCTGGTTGCCTGCAGATCTGCTTTACCAATTATGAATAAAGCTGCTATAAACATCCATGTACAGGTTTTTGTGTGGACATAAATTTTCAACTCCTTTGGGTAAATACCTAGGAGCATGATTGCTTTATCATCTGGTAAGAGCATGTTTACTTTTGTAAGAAACCGCCAGACTGTCTTCCAAAGTGGCTGCACCCTTTTGCTTGCCCACCAGCAATGAGTGAGAGTTTCTGTTGTTCCACATCCTCGCCAGCATTTGGTATCATGAGTGGTCTGGATTTTGGCCATTCTAAAGCTGGGTAGTGGTACCTCATTGTTGTTTTAATTTGCTTTTCCCTGACAAGTGATATGGAGCATCTTTCTATATGCTTACTTGCCATCTGTATACTTCTTTGACGTCTGTTAAGGTCTTTGGCCCATATATATATATTTTTTTTTTTTCCCTGTAATTGATTTCTAATCTCATAGCATTGTGGTCAGAAAAGATGCTTGATATGATTTCAATTTTCTTAAATTTACTGAGGCTTGATTTGTGACCCAAGATGTGATCTATCCTGGAGAATGTTCCGTGTGCACTTGAGAAGAAAGTGTAATCTGCTGTTTTTGGATGGAATGTCCTATAAATATCAATTAAATCTATCTGGTCTATTGTGTCATTTAAAGCTTGTGTTTCCTTATTAATTTTCTGTTTGGATGATCTGTCCATTGGTGTAAGTGAGGTGTTAAAGTCCACCACTATTATTGTGTTACTGTCGATTTCCTCTTTTATAGCTGTTAGCAGTTACCTTATTCAGATGCTCCTATGTTGGGTGCATTATATTTATAATTGTTATATCTTCTTCTTGGATTGATCCCTTGATCATTATGTGTGTCCTTCCTTGGTTCTTGTAACATTCTTTATTTTAAAGTGTATTTTATCTGATATGAGTATTGCTACTCCAGCTTTCTTTTGATTTCCATTTGCATGGAATGTCTTTTTCCATCCCCTCACTTTCAGTCTGTATGTGTCCCTAGGTCAGAAGTGGGTCTCTTGTAGACAGCATATATATGAGTCTTGTTTTTGTATCCATTCAGCAAGCCTGTGTCTTTTGGTTGGAGCATTTAATCCATTCACGTTTAAGGTAATTATCGATATGTATGTTCCTATTACCATTTTCTTAATTGTTTTGGGTTTGTTTTTGTAGGTCCTTTTCTTCTCTTGTGTTTCCCACTTAGAGAAATTCCTTTAGCATTTGTTGTAAAGCTGGTTTGGTGGTGCTGAATTCTCTTAACTTTTGCTTGTCTGTAAAGGTTTTCACTTCTCCGTCGAATCTGAATGAGATTCTTGCTGGGTAGAGTAATCTTGGTTGTAGGTTCTTTCCTTTCATCTCTTTAAGTATATCATGCCACTCCCTTCTGGCTTGTAGAGTTTCTGCTGAGAAATCAGCTGTTAACCTTATGGGAGTTCCCTTGTATGTTATTTTTCGTTTTTCCCTTGCTGCTTTCAATAATTTTTCTTTGTTTTTAATTTTTGCCAATTTGATTACTATGTGTCTTGGCGTGTTTCTCCTTGGGTTTATCCTGTATGGGACTCTCTGCGCTTCCTGGACTTGGGTGGCTATTTCCTTTCCCATGTTAGGGAAGTTTTTGACTATAATCTCTTCAAATATTTTCTCAGGTCCTTTCTCTCTCTCTTCTCCTTCTGGGACCCCTATAATGCGAATGTTGTTGCATTTAATGTTGTCCCAGAGGTCTCTTAGACTGTCTTCATTACTTTTCATTCTTTTTTCTTTATTTTGTTCCACAGCAGTGAATTCCACCATTCTGTCTTGCAGGTCACTTATCCGTTCTTCTGCTTCAGTTATTCTGCTATTGATTCCTTCTAGTGTAGTTTTCATTTCAGTTATTGTACTGTTCATCTCTGTTTGTTTGTTCTTTTATTCTTCTAGGTCTTTGTTAAACATTTCTTGCATCTTCTCGATCTTTGCCTCCATTCTTTTTCCAAGATCCTGGATCATCTTCACTATCATTATTCTGAATTCTTTTTCTGCAAGGTTGCCTATCTCCACTTCATTTAGTTGTTTTTCTGGGGTTTTATCTTGTTCCTTCATCTGGTACATAGCCCTCTGCCTTTTCATCTTGTCTATCTTTCTGTGAATGTGGTTTTTGTTCCACAGGCTGCAGGATTGTAGTTCTTCTTGCTTCTGCTGTCTGCCCTTTTGGCCCATATTCTAAGCATGTTGTTTGTTTTCTTATTGAGTTTTAAGAGATCTTTGTGTATTTTGAATAATACTCCTTTATTAGATGTCTCTTTTGCAAACATTTTCTCCCATTCTGTGGCTTGTATTCTTCTTCTTCTTTTTTTTTGGCCGCGAGTGGCATGCACGGTCTTAGTTCCCTGACCAGGGATTGAACCCGTGCCCCCTGCAGTGGAAGCACAGAGTCTTAACCACTGGACCGCCAGGGAAGTCCCTGTGGCTTGTCTTCTAGTTCTCTTGATAATGTCTTTCACAGAGCAGGGTTTTTTTAATTTTAATGAAGTCCAGCTGATCAGTGATTTTTCTCATGGTTTGTGTCTTCAGTGTTGTATCTAAAAAGACACCACCATACCCAGTGTCATTTAGGTTTTCTCCTGTGCTACCTTCTAAAAGTTTTATACCTTTGCATTTTACATTTAGGAACATGATCCGTTTTTGAGTTAACTTCTGTGAAGGGTGTAAGATCTGTGTCTACATTAGTGTTTTGGGTTTTTTTTTACATATTTTGTATCCAGTTGTTTCAGCACCATTTGTTGAAGAGACTATCTCTGCTTTATTGTATTGCCTTCCCTCCTTTGTCAAAGATCAGTTGACTATATTTATGGATCAGCTTGTTTTTCCAGTCAGTTTTTTTAACCATTCAGACTAATCTATGAGCAAAATATTCTATCATCAACCTATTTAAAAATGTGTCCATAATCATAATTATTATTTTAAATATTTGTAGATAGATTTATATAGAGGAGGCAAGGAACCAGGAGTGAGACAGGCTGGGTTCTAGTCTTGCTTTTGCTTTAACTTTGTGTAAATCCTTGTATAAGTCATTACCTTTTAGCCTCTCCTTTCTCGTCTATAAAATAATGGATTTGCAATGATGGCGAAGACTTTGACTTCATAGCTTCCTCTCCTCCCCATGAGTCATTACTCAGAGTTAAAGGCATGGGGAGCGCAGCATGTCTGGCTCACATTTCCTCAGAGTGAAGGTGTGTCATAGTGACTTGTGAGAACCTGTCATGCTAGACCAAATTAGTTTTCTCTGTAAGGTAATGATCCCGTAATGTGAGTGTATAAGAAGAGTAGTTATTGAGTGTCAACAGAGTGCTGGACACTCTGCCATCTGCTTGTTATGGGTTGAATTGTGTCTTCCCCCAAATGTTGAAGTTCTAACCCTCAGTATTGATCGATGTAACCTTATGTGGAAACAGGATCTTTGCAGATGATCAAGTTAAGATGAGGTCATTGGAGTAAGCCCTAATCCAGTGGAAATATGGACACAGAGACCAACACACACACAGGGAGAAGGCCACTGAAGGTGAAGGTAGAGACTGGGGTGATGCAGGTACAAGCCAAGGAACCCCAGCGATGGACAGAAAACCACTAGAAGCTGGGAGAGAGGCCTGTCACAGATTCTCCCTCACAGCCCCCGGAGCTGCCAACACCTTGGACTTCTAGGATCTAGAACTGTGAAACAATACGTTCCAGTTGTTAAAACCCGGTTTGTCGTACTCTGTTATAGTAGCCTAGGAAACAAATATCAATACATCACTATAGACACGAGTCATTCAATCCTCATAATGACCCCGTTCTTTATTCTCAAGGTGCTAGTGCTGATGCAGAGAACAAAGTGAAAAAGTCCTGCTCTTGTGGGGTTTACATTCTAGTGAGAGAGGCCAGTTGCAAAACAAACAAATATATCAGATATCAGGTATGAGACATGTAACAGAAGGAAGTTGGGCATGAAAAGGGAGACAGAGAGTGAGTGTGCAGGAGGGCCGCAGAGGTTTACGGTTTTATAATCTGCACATATTGTGTAGAAAGAGTCCTGAGACTACCCAACAACCAACAGGAAGGCAAACTCCTGGCATACTGTGCAAGCAAGTGCCTTTTATTAGTTTAAGGTGTGGTGAAGCTTAGACACATGGAGGTGCTTGCTCAAGGTCATACAGACAGCAAGTGGGGGAGTTGAGATTTGAACCCAGAAACGCTAACTGCAAGAGCTCACCCTCTCAATTACTAAAGGGCCTTTTGGTCACTCTTATCTCTTGATTTCAGTGTGATTTTATGTTCTCTTCAGCCAGATTCTATTTCCAGAGATACTACAATTAGGCAGGTAGAGTATTTACGTGACAATCCTCCCAGAAGCAGTTTCCAATGATCTGGCATCAATGTGAAGGGCATATGTCAAGTGATCTTACTACCCTTAGAGTCATTGATATCTTTTTAAAAAAACATCCACAACAGATTGTTTTCTTTTTTAAAAGATTTATTTTATTGAAGTATAGTTAATTTACAATGTTGTATTAATTTCTACTGTACAGCAAAGTGATTCAGTTATACAGATATGTAACATTCTTCTGCATATTCTTTTCCACTATTGTTTGTCACAGGATATTGAATATAGTTCCCTGTGCTATACAGTAGGACTTGTTGTTTATCCATTCTATGTATAATAGTTTGCATCTACTTATGCCTAACTCCCAATCGTTGATGTCCTGATGATGGACATTGAGGATGTGCTTATTTAGCCGCTAGGTGATGCTACATCAAATAGACCAATGCAATATTATTCAATAGGAGCACAATCCTAGACAAACAGGATAAAAGACAGTTATACAAGGGTGAGAATAGACACTTAGGAAACCAAAACTATAAAAATCATTACCAGATTGACTAGCTACAGTCATTATTTTAAAAGACCTGTGGGTCAGAGCTGATCATTATGTGAGTCAGCAACATCACGGTCTTGTGGGAATAGAGCTGAGACGAACTGAGATGAATTCTTCCTCTGTGTTCTGAGTACCTCAGACACTTACTAGTGTGTTACAAATAATATTGACCCCCAAACCTTAAAAAGAAGATTCAAACATTAGTATTTTAGTTTAACCAATAAAATTAGAAAAGTTAAAAAATAAGACTCAGTGTTAACAATTGTTTGAAAAAAAGGCTCATTTCAGGAATTCCCTGGTGGTCCAGTGGTTAGGACTCCACAGTCTCACTGCCAAGGGCCCCGGTTCAATCCCAGGCTG
Source organism: Eubalaena glacialis (assembly GCF_028564815.1). Taxonomy (NCBI): domain Eukaryota; kingdom Metazoa; phylum Chordata; class Mammalia; order Artiodactyla; family Balaenidae; genus Eubalaena; species Eubalaena glacialis. The sequence goes on from NC_083726.1 coordinate 43,517,072, forward strand.
GGGAACTAAGATCCCAGCCTGGATCCCAGCTGTGTGGTGCGGCCAGAAAAAAAAAAAAAAAAAGGCTCATTTCACACACTCCTGATGGGATTCTGAAAGATACCACTTCTCTACAGGGAATTTGGCAACATGTATTAAAAGCCTTCAACTGTGAATATTATTGGAGCAATTCTAATTTCAGAATTTTTTCCCCTAAAAAATTATTGAAGCTGAATGAAAAGATTTAGTTATAAATGTTTTTTACAGTATAATTTATAATAGCAAGATTGGTTAATATGGTGGAATATTATATGGCCACTAAAAATGCTGTTGCTAAATGAGAATTTTTAACTGTTTTTAGGTCGTACACCCTTTTGGGAATATGATGAAAGCCGCCAACTACCTTCTTGGGAAGAAAACACATATGTACCTACATAAAAATTTGTACATAATTTCACAGAATTCATTGACTGTATGAAGCCCATGCACAGACTTGGGTTGAATACTACAACTCTATAGTAAAGAGCAATAATTAGTGACATGGGAAAATAGTCAGAAAAGCACACATGTACGTTGGCACATGAGACTGGAAAGATACATATCAAAATAGTTAGCTCTGAGAAATGAGATGTTAGATTTTTAAAAATTTCTTCTTTGGGCTTTTCAGTATTTCTCAAATTTTCCACCAGGAAAATGTATTATATCAATATGATTTTTAAAAATTATTTTAATATGGAGTAAAAAATACACAGGAGCCTTAGAGAAGTCTCCAAGAAATATAGCAAAAGTGAAAAATGATGAAAAGTGCAAAGGAATAATGTTGCCTACGGTAATAGGCACTCCTGTGAGGAGGGCACAAAATGGTTCTCTGTCCTCATGGAACATTCAAGGGAAATGGATTTAATTTAAACTAAAGGTTATGCTTGGGCAGAAAATAGAATTTCTTTTCTGTTGTGTGTAAAATACTTAGATGGGGCACCCAAGGACAAGGTGGAACCTCTGTCCATGGAAATGCAAAAGGTGTAGCAAAAAATTATCAGTCTTGTTGGTTTAAGCATCCATTTCCCTGAAGGCATAAAATGGAATCAGGTGATTTATCTAGAGCCCTCTGTTCAATTTGTTTATATTTTTGAAGCAGGGTGTGCTGGTACACAAGAGGAAGAAGCGCTGTTGGTACTCAGCGATCCACTCTATCCCCACCTACCTCATTGATGCCCCTTCTCTCACAGCCATTAAGATGGTGGGGATGGGTGATGAGTGCTGCTTCTCCAATAAGGTGATTTCGGATCTCCTATTAATAAATATTGGCTCCAGGGAAATTGGTGATCTAATTGCAACAAAGCTGAAATTCATTTTTGTGCCTTGGTCTGATGTACATCATTAAGTGAAGTATACAGCAGGGAAAGTCTGGTCAAGTAAAATTATTCTCCATGATCATGATTATTAATATTCATGACTTCTTTGGAGGAAAGCATTCTATGTATCAGGCAGATTGAATCCTCTGGAGACCTGCTGAATCTGTAGTGGAATTTCTCTAATTCACTCTGTAGGCTTGGCAATCCTTTGACCTTGTTATTTCTTGTTACTTATCATACTTACCATTCTTTTTATGACCTTGAAGTATTGCTGCTAAAGGAATATTCCTTAGGACAATTCAGTTTCTATGACAGAATGCATGATTGAATATCAATGTAGTACACACACACATACATACACATATGTATGCACAAACATATGTACTACATGTAGAGATGTAGAACTATACAATGTAGTGTCATGGTTAAGAGCATGGGCTCTGTGGACAGACTTTCTGAGTTCAGCTCCTGGTACCGCCACAGCTTTGTGAACTTGGGCAATTTATTTAACCTTGATAAAATTTAGTTTATCAGAGTGGGGATAATAATGGTTACCTTCCTGATAGGATAGTGATGAAGATTAAGTGCATTAATACAAGTACAGTGATTATAATATTGCCTGTACTATAATGTATGTTTGCTGGTAGTATCAACACTTTCTGAGTATCAGAAGGTTTGAGAGAGACTCTGATTTATTGTCCCTCCCACCCCCAGATCACGAAAGTCTTGCTTGTTCCTAAGGCCACAAGAACCAGAATCTGCTTTGTCCATTATACCCTTTCTGACACTAGCTGCTCTAGGGCAGATATGCCCAATTGCCCCTATTGGTGCAGTTATTATGTGGACAGGACTACCCAGAGGAGGTTCATGAAGTAGATAGAGCTCTCCAAGCTTTGCGCACCCATGGGAGTGGAGTCCTGCTAGTTATCCCTAAGTTAACCTACTAGCCAAAGCTGCCTGTGGAAGAGGATCCAATCTTAGTCCCTTGTATTTTTACTGCTCTTCAAGCTTGAGTACCATAGACTGTCTTGGGAGTATTGAGTGTCTTTTCTGGCCCATGACTTCATAGTCTAGTTGATTATCTCTTTACAAATTCTCTACCTTCCAACAGGAGACCTGAATAACTCAGAATCATGGATGGGTATGTCTCCTTTAATACAGAAGTAAAATTTCTAAAGTTGTATGTAAATAAAATTTTTGTAACTCAAATATACTTACCTTGTTGAAACAGTTTGTTCTTTTTTTTTTTTTGGTAAAGATTCTGCCATAGTCTCAGATAATGCATCAAATGAACACAGGTAATAACATTCTTTATTGTACAAGGCACCGTATGAAATATTGGGAGGAAGTTTTCAAAGAAGTAGAAATTATATTTGTCTCCACAGAATCTGTGTTTTAATGGAGAGTCACAGAAAAACACGAATTAGGGTTTGTTCTTTTTTTCACTGTATGTGATCCTGTTTTGATTGCTCTGTAGTTGTGGGGAGTAGAAATAGTGCCTACTGAAATCCACAGTTAGAACTTCACAGAGGCAACTCTGAAATATCTTTACCATTTTGATTTCCTAAACGTTGCGTATCCTGGATTTACTAGGACAGCGTCTACTTCTTGTTATTTCATTCAATTCAGTTAAAATGATTTATTAAATCCACAAATAGTGCAACTTAATTATTTAGGTTTCTAAAACTTTTAGTGCAAGTCAAACAATAACAACAACAACAAACCCTAGATGGACTTCAAGTTCTAATATTGGTTCTGAATATACAGTCTTTCTGGACTCAGAGCCCTTTGGTTTCATTGGCTTCTCAAAAGTGTTGCTTAGGAAAAGAGGCCAGCATAGCAGGGGAGTCGGACAGTCTCCTGTGAGGTGAGGACAAAGCTTTACTATTCCTGCAGGGCACCTCGCCTTTGGCACAGTTCATCCTGGTGCATTGTGACCTCTGTACCATGATTGTTGACCTGGCGGCTTTTCCATCTGTCAGAGAGGACCGGGAACAAAGTCTGAGTGATGCTGCCATTGTTTATCCCTGGCTCCTGCTTCCTCTCTTCTCTGCTTCCCACAGCCGCTGCATTGTTCTCTGCCATTTAGCTTCCTCACCTGGGACACTTTGAACACTGGATGGTCCAGGGGTAGAGCGAGTCGTTATTGAGTGTCTAGACAGCCTCTGCTCTTTTTTCTTTTAAAGGAGATTAGAAAGGACATTGCTGGGCGTTGTGTCACAATGTAGGTCTGGCCCAGTTGTCTAAACTGAGAAGCAGAGAGTTCATTGTTCATCTTCTTTGTGTCTCTGGGCTGACAGTTCTTTAGCTGATTTTGTCCTTGAGTTAGAAAAGTAAATGTTACCCATGAAGCTCAAAGGAGTTTTCCTGCTTAGGATTTAATAGTGCAAATAATAACTTTAATACCGTACAGAAAGGACTCTGATGGTTGAAAGAAAACCTTTAGGGCCAACCTAATCGCTGAAGTTAGAAGAAGAGAGGAGATAGGGCAGGTCAAGTGTTTTTAATCTCTCCAGATCAGAGTTCTAGTTTTGCAAACTCTCTTATGGTTCATAAACTGCTTTATAAACATTTTAGAAAACTTAGCACAAAACATTCTCTAATAGGCTTCGGAGTCATCTCGAAATAATTTCCCTTAATTAGATACAATGGATTGTCTGGTGGACTGTACGACTCTGTTTGGCCTGGCAGAGGTAATTAGCCATGAACAATTGTACTTGGCCGTTTTTTATTACGCAAGTGTGAGAATTATGCTTTTATTTTTTACAGCTGCCATTTGATGAAACTAAAGACTTTATTCAAGTGAATATCAGATTGTTGTTTTTGTTTTTGTTTCTTTCAAAATGCCTATTTAAAATCAGAACACCTTCATTTGAGGTCTGCCCACCTGCCACCCCACCCCAGCCCTCACTGGCCATAAGATCCTGACAAATCCCTCACACTGTGTGTTTTCTGAGCTATAAAGAGGGGTTAGTGATACTCACAGGATTAACTGAAATTGCATCACGATTGCTTTTAATAAATAATGCCATGTCGTGTTGTCTATAAGAAATAATAACGAGGCTTGCTGGACCCTTGAATAAGCAATGTTTTTCAAAGAGTGCGTTGCAACCCATTACTGGGTCCTGAAATCGATTTACTGGGTTGAGATGAATAGTTTAAAAAAAGGGAAATAGAATGGGATAGAAACCATGAGTATGCTCACAGGTAGTAAGGTAATAAGTGTTGTTTCACTGAAGTTTGTGAAGTATGTATACGGTTGTGCTGTTTATTATATTTTTTACCGTGGATCAAGGACACCAGTGTTTAAGAGCCGCTGGGGAAGATGTGCCTTATACAATGGAAGCAACATCAATTTCTGAGCAATTTTATCCACGAGAAAAGTTTCTTGGGACTTCCCTGGTGACACAGTGGTTAAGAAGCCTCCTGCCAATGCAGGGGACACGAGTTCGAGCCCTGGTCCGGGAAGATCCCACATGCCGCGGAGCAACTAAGCCCATGCGCCACAACTACTGAGCCTGCGCTTTAGAGCCCGCGAGCCACAATTACTGAGCGCATGTGCCACAACTACTGAAGCCTGCGCGCCTAGGGCCCGTGCTCCGCAACAAGAGAAGCCACCGCAATGAGAAACCCGCGCACCGCAACGAAGAGTAGCCCCCGCTGGCTGCAACTAGAGAAAGCCTGTGAGCAGCAATGAAGACCCAATGCAGCCAAAAATAAATAAATAAATAAATTTATTAAAAAAAAAAAAAGTTTTTTATAACTTTTCTAGCTGCCTTCCTCTGAGTTTGTATTGAAGACAAAATAGTTTTTTGAAGTCTTAATCCCATATAATCTTAATCAGATTTATTCAATAACAATTTTGAAAGCACAGTATGTTCTGTCTTTAGCAGACACTGTTGCCCATCTAATTGCCAAACCTCTACATCTCTTTTCCCTTGTTGCTACCTCTGGAGCTCTCCCATAAAACTCAGGGAAGACTGGCCCTATCTTCAGTTCCAGGGATAAAAGCCCAACAGGTCTAAGCCAACCATAATGGTTTCATTTCCCTTGATGGTGATTGGTTTAGGAATGGATATGATATAATAATTCCGGCTGGCAAGATATGAAGGCCGTTTCTGAGAATGATTTCCTTGCTGATAAAAACAAGTCACAAGAAAAGGTTTCCCCTTCTCCTTCTTCCACTAGATGTGTCATGTAATAATGCCTGGGTCTGTGATAGGCAACTTTTCACTCTAGAGGAAACAGCTGAGGACATCTCAGGGGATGGCAGAGCTGAAAGAAGGAATTAACTTGGGTCTTTGACAATGATGTTGAGTCCTAAACTTTACCTGTCATGGGAATTCCCTGGCGGTCCAGTGGTTTAGGACTCTGTGCTTCCACTGCAGGGGGCCTGGGTTCGATCCCTGGTCGGGGAACTAAGATCCCACAAGCCAAAAAAAAAAATTTACCCATCCTGAAGCTGTTCTACCTCTACCTCTGGCTTCTTTCTGAGTTAATACATATTCTTTGTGGTTTAAGACATTTTGTGACAGGGTTTTCTGTTGTTTGCCACTGGAAATATAATAGCTAGTATACCCAGAATAACATCTTGATTATGTTCCTAAGAAATGTAACTAAACCCTGTCACTGCATATCCTTAGACTATATTGAGCTTTACCACATGACTGTTTAAGACCTGAGAGCCAGGTGTGAGTCAGAAAGTTCATATCATCTGCTTCTAAATCATTATATCTCATACCGTTTGGAGTCATCTCCCTACAGAGGTTGTTGGTATAGATGTGTGAGATTCTTAATGCCTCATGTAGGTTTTGTGCTTTTTGAAGCAATTTTACATCTATTTTTATTGAGCATTTATTAATTAAAAATTATATATTGGGCACCTACGAATGCCACGTATTAGGTATTGGAGATACAGTGATGAGTATGATCAACATAGTTCATCTTCACTGTGTGCCTCAAATCAAGTTATTCTCATTAACTTTGTAAAGTATGGCAGCTATTATGAAATTTATTAATTTGTGCATTTATTCATTAATTCATGTCTTGATGAGATTCTGGTACGTACAAGGCACTGTGCCAGAGAATGCAGTGGTAAGCAAAACAGACACGACTCTACTTGGAGCTTAAAACCGAGCTCTTCGTGATCATCTTACAAGGTAGTTAATATTATTAATTCATTCACTCAACAAATATTTATAAGACACTTTCTGTGTGCGAAGTACAGATGAGAAAACTGAAGCCAGAGAGGTGAAATGACTTAATCAACATAATACTAATTAGTGAGAAGGTACCGTCTAGAACAGAGAAATCTTCTGTGATTCAAGTGACCTCCTCAGCTTGATCACATTGCCTTTTAAACAATGCAAAGGACAATGAGAATTACTTCCTAAGCACACCTTGTCAAGTTTGTGAAAGAATCAGCATCAACACTGTCCTCTCAAACAAAGCACAGAAAGTCAAGCTAGAAAATTCCTCTGAACTTTAAATGTGACATTTACTTTTGTATCCCAGGGTGCAAAATGATCCCAAATATTTTTAGCTCAAAAGACTGGGGCTCCATCAAAATGTAAGGTTTGCAAATGAATAAATAGGATGATTAGGGTGCTTAGAGAAAAGCAAAAATTCTAGAATTTATGGAGAAACGAACACAGATCAGTGCCTATGCAGCTGTTCACTTCAAGTAGATCTATGTCTATATGGTATTTCCCCAAAGAGTCCATGTATCCCATCTGGCTGTGTTGTTGGAGTTCCTGTGATTGTCTTGTTTGTACCTTTTTTTCTCCTCAAACCTCTCTTCAGATTCCTCACTTTTTCTAATGTCATTCTTGACCTGGCTCTATTCAACATCATTGACTCAGATTCTGATTCAGAAGGACAAGGAAGGATGCTTTAAGGCCATCAAATATAGAACTTTTAATGCTTAAGCGGTTTTAAGTTTCTAAGTACAGTAGTCCCCCCTTATCTGTGGTTCTGCTTTCTGCCATTTCAGTTACCGTGCTCAATCATGGTCTGAAAATATTAAATGGAAAATCCCAGAAATAAGCAAATCATAAGTTTTAAATTGCAGCGCCGTTCTGAGTAGTGTGACGGAATCTCGCACCGTTGTGCTTTGTTCCGCCCAGGATCCCCAACCATTGACATCATCTGCTCCTGACGTGCAGCCATCAGTGATCCAGGAACACCCAAAGCAGATAATCCTTCTGACATATTGCCCAAAGGTCAATAATAGCCTAAAGATATGTCAGAGTGCCTTTGTCATTCATCTCATTTCATCTCCGAACGTAGGCATTTTATCATCTCACATCATCACAAGAAGAAGAAGAAAGAGTAAAGTAAAAAAAGCTAGTTTGAGAGAGGGAGTCCATATTCACATAATTTTTATTAAGTATATTGTTCTATTTTATTATTATTGTTGTTAATTTCTTACTGTGCCTAATTTATAAATTAAACTCTATCATAGGTATGTATTTATAGGAAAAAACATAGTATAAATAGGGTTTGTTACCATCATGATTTCAGAATCCCCTGGGGGTCTTGGAACATATCACCCATGGATAAGGGGGAACTACTATATCATAAATTCTCATAATTTGGAAACAGAGTTGGAAAATAACCACTTTCTGAAATGGTAACAAGCATTAAGACAATATGACATTAGTCACCTAGTGGAAATATTCCTAGGAAGTAGCATACCTTAAGAGAAGAAGGACAGTGATGAAAGAAGAAAGCAAAAAATGTTGAATAAATCAAAGAAAGAAAGAAGCCAGGGGACGGAGGTAGAGGATCAGTGAGAATATGGAATGAGAGGGTCACCTTTGTACCCTGAGATGAGTTGGTCCCAGGAAGTAAAGGTGGTCCCACGAGGTCTGGCCTTTCTGATTTGCATGTGGATTCCAGGTGGCTCTGCGAGTGAGCGAGCCCTTGGGAGAGAGCTGACAGGGAGGCTTCCTGTCAGATGACTGGTTCTATTGGAGTCATCTCTCGCTGCTCAGAACACATGTACTATTTTGTCCCTCCATTCTGCCTGGCATGTAGTTAGTTATAAGTTGAATGAATGGACTGCCTGGAATCTTTTAGACTGTACTCTAAAAGGATTGGTTCATTCTAGTTCTATTCACATATTTATAGCTCTAAAGGTAATTCCTGGACATGGCAGAGAGTCAATGAATGTTCTTGAATGTTCAGTCAATGAAATGGGACATGCGTGTGGGTGTGACTAAAACTCAACTACAGAGGTGAAAAGTTGAAATGCATCATTCTGTTTTTTATTGCATTTAACTTCCTAGTAGTTGTTGCTTCTGTTGTTGTGGTTATTACCTTTCAAGTTAGCAAATCATCAAATAGTGCAATATTGGAAAACTAGTTTTCTAATGGGGGCAGAGAAGGGTGAAAGCAACAAGATAGTGACAAAATAATCATCAGTGGAAACTCACTCTGGTCCATGTGACCTGCTTGGGCAGGAGCATATGTGGGCAGACCAGGCAGCATGAACGATTTTTATTATTTTTATTTTTGCTTGAATTAATTTATTGTTCTTTTCATAAAACAGTTATCATAGATTTCTTGGTTGTGTCCCTGGTCAAATATAAGCCAGAGTATACATATACATTTCAGTTTGTACCCAGTTAGAAATATGCCCATTTTCATAGAATATGAAATCAATGTCAAGGTCATACATAATTTTCTGATCAAAAACAGTGGCACCAGTGTATTATTGCATAGCTGAGTTCTCAACTAATTGTGTCGAAACAAAGAGCTTGGACTCTCGAACCAGAATGCCTGAGCTTGAATCTCAGCTCTGTCTCTTACTAGCTCCATGATAAATCGCTTAGCCTCTCTGTGCCTTAGTTTCCTAATATATAAATTGGAAATGATGATAGCTCTGCCTCATAGTGTCATTGTGAGGATTTAATGAATTAATATGTGTTAAGTTGTTAGAACGGTGTCTGACACATAATAACTGTTGGATATTATTATTAACAATCAAACATTACTAATATTAACATCAAGATTTGATAAAATATTAATACTATTATATTAAAAATTTAGAATCACTACATACTGTAGCATTAGCAAATGTTGATCAAGAAAGTATACAATGATAAATGCTTTTACAAATTAAGTCATGCTTTTAAATAAACTTACATTTTATTAATAGTATTTATATCTACATTTGAAACAGCAATACTGAAAATTTATGAATATACGTGGATATATCTGTGTATACATATGCATATATATGTATTTACATATATTGCATTGTTCATTCAGTCTTCACATGAAGCATGGTGAGTATATGAATTTGTAACCCTTGAGGTGTCCATGGAATGTGCAGCCCTCAGTTTGGGAACCACTAGCTTTTTAAACTTAAATGCTTACTCTATACATAAGTCATACAAATTAGTACAGATCCTTTCTGAAAGAAATTTCATTGAATCTGAAAGAAATCAGGCTGCAGTTTGTTAAGAATCGAATACACTTAAATATAGTTAAGAAACAACCAATAGAACTGGTATACTATCTCCCTTAGGCTAGTGGGGTTCACTCCATGTTACCAGGGGTCTCTTGGATCTGACAGAAGTGAAGGGAGAACCAGGGGCAATTTTGTGAATGGAGGTAGTGTAGAGAGTAGAGTGGTTAAAAGCCCATGGCAACCCTTTGAGGAAGATGGTAATATTGTCCTCCTTTACAGATAAGAAAACAGACTCAGAGGGTTCACCAACTTGCTCAAAGTCTTTCAGTAGAGCTGAGATTCATATCTAAGACCAGCTGATGCCAGAGCACCATACTTTTAGGCTATAGTTCTTCCAATAATGTCTCTTATTTTAAGATAGCCTCAGGGTTGTGCAAGTTTTTTTGTTATATTTTTATTTTGCTCTATCCCCAGAACACACCAAATCAATGTAATGCAGATGGAGACAACAGAAGAATAAATATAGCTATTCATTATAGCAGCCAGCAGCAAGGAAGGGTCTGGGATCTTCCATGAAATTCCTTACAAGCCAACCTAAAATCTAGGTTATTTGAATCAGTTACTTGGGCATCACTGGTCATTAAAGATTAGGCCTGCTTCAGTGCCTACAGGCGGGGGATAAAACAGACAAGGTGAACCTAAGTCTCCATTGCAAAGGTGGTGGTGGTGGAGCTGATGAAGTGGTAAGAAAGAGGCCATTCTAAGTGATAGGTTATCTTTCAAAGGAGGGAATAGTAGTGGATAAGGAAAGACCCTATCAAGATCAAGGAATACATGTCTAAAGGGGAAGAGAAGCAGGCTCCAAGAACACAGGAAAGCAAGGAGACTGAGGCTGAGAGCTGGTATCCATTAATTCCCTGGGGAGGCCTGTGATGTAGGGGAGTATGTGGAGGAAGGGTGGCCCTTAATAATGTGTCTATTCTTTTTTTTTAATCTTTTTTTTAAAAATTGAAGTGTGGTTGATTTACAATGTTATGTTAGTTTCAGGTGTAGAGCAAAGTGATTCAGTTATACATACATATATATCTATTTTTTTTTTTCAGATTCTTTTCTCTTATAGGTTATTACAAAATACTGAGTATAGTTCAGTAAGCGTCTATTCTTTAGCTGCTCTATGCTCTAGGACGGCATTTGGATGTCTGGTCTTGTCTTAGGCCAGTACTCTCTAAATTTACCTCTTATAATTGGCATGTGGCCTGTGGTTTCCTCTCTCTTCTACTATTCCTCCCTCTCCCCAGCCTGTTTCAGGGTTTTCTTCCTTTGAGGATTCCAGAGGACACTCTCCTATTGCCTTATTTTATCAAATGTTATCCCTGTGAGTGAGGTTTGTTAAGCCCCTTCCCTTTGTCTCAAGTACCTGGTCTGAGCTCCTGATGACTGTAAAGAAGCAACAATAAGTGAAGATGAACAATTATTCACTGAGCATCTACTATGTGTAAGGCCCTGGGAAAGCCGTGATCAATGAAACATAGTCCTTCCCTTAAGGAGACGACACCCCCTTATGTAGGTGACCTTTTAAGAGGGGAAAACACAATTACAAACAAATGTACGTAATACAGCGTAAGAATATACTGTTAAGAATATGTGCAATGCTGACTATGAACGGGTCTTTCTCAAGGGCTCCTCATTCCGTCTCAGGGGAATTATGCCTGCCTAAGAGGTCAGTGTGGGTCATTACCTGGCAGCTGGGCAGTGGTCAGAACATAGGAGTGGAGAGTGAGGGGATGAGTCAGGGCCTGTGAGCTGATGCCACCTCTTCTTCTTCTTTTTTTTTTTCGCCGCGCTGCGCGGCTCGTGGGATCTTAGTTCCCTGACCAGGGATTGAACCCCGGGCCTTCAGCAGTGAAAGCGAGGAGTCCTAACCACTGGATCGCCAGGGAATTCCCTGATGCCACCTCTTCGAACAAAGGACTGTGTTGGCCCACAGTTGGCCCCTGCGTCTCCCTAATTAGCTTTAGCTTTATGGAAGTGCAGAAGAAACAAAAGTTACAACATGTAATATAATTATGCTTTCTCCTTGTAAAGAGAGCATTTCTTGATATTATCTCCTCTTCTTCCTCTTCTAATTTAGATTAAAACTGGGTGGGTTAGTCTGTAAAACTTTTTTGAAGACGATTTAAGAAGAAACTGGATGGAAACCTGTCCGGCAGGGGATTGTTTTGAAGAGATGATTGTTCCCAGAGCCCGGATCCTGAATGCTCAGGGAAGCATCTGAGAATAAGGAACAATAGGGACGGAAGAGACACTCACCACAGGGTACATCGACCCGGAAGTTGCTCCAAGAGCCTGGACACTCCCCACCCCAGGAACACTTGAGGAGAAGATGATTTTGCAAACAGGAAGAACCAAAACTTGGCACCAACCTTTGGAAATACAGGTTAACTGATGCCAATAGATAGCAATGAGAATGCTTCAGAATAAGAACTTGGTAAATAATGGGAAGAATCGACCTACCTTTGAGAAATCATCTGCCTAAGCATCATGTATTAAAGTATCTCTGTGTATTGCAAAGTTAAAGGAGGAATATTAAAATACTCTGTAGATAGCCTCCTGTTGAGAGAAGGATGCCAATATGAAAAATTACCAAAACATCGACAGAAAAGAAATAGTTCTTAAGAAGATGTAGGGTCTTTTTTCCTTTAGCTATTTTTCTTTTTTTATTTTCTGGGAGAGATAACTTCAAACAGAAATGGGATTTCCTGAAATGGGAACTTGCAAAAGTCTCTGAACTCCCCAAGGAAGAGAGCTGACTCAAGATCCAGAAATAGCAGAAAAGGAAAAGTGGCTTCAGAAAGCCCTTGGCCCACTTGTGTATGGATGGGAGAGTTGCTTTTGGGCTGTCAGAGTAAGAGGAACTATATAAAATATGAATCAGCAAAGATACAACCAACTAGGCACTGTTTCTTTGCTTGTTCACCTAAAAGGAACTAGAAGAAACTGCGATTTAAAATTTTTGGTTAGTGGAGTTCCCAGAGTTGTGAATGGTGTCATTTGAAGTTAATAGATGTTTTTTGAATGTCTGTGCCCATCACCAGTGCTGTGGAGGTACACCAAGAACTCTAAGATAGGACTCATATTCTTTGGCCAGAGCTGGGATATGATTTGTGAGTGGGATGAAAATGTGTTGGGATTTTTGAATTAAAAAAAAAAAAAACCCTGTCAGATAGCGTGATCATAATGTTATTCACAGATAATTGATAATTGATCTGACATTTTGAGAATCCAGACCTTGCTTGGTGGCAAACAGAACATATCTAAGGCCCCCAAAGCGGATCTGTGAGATGTTATGTATTTTTCTCCCTGCTGTTTATTAAATAGTGACTGGAAATTGGGGATGGGGTGGGGAAGGGGGGAAGCCATGTATTAGGGAGAGAAGCCATTTCCAAACTGAGACTTTTGTTTACTGAGTATCTGGCTTTTAAAGGAGAGAGTATTTAATCCAAAGTGAAACTGGTGGGTTTCACAGATGTATTTATTCCTCTATAATTAAAAGATCAGTCTCATAGAGTTCTTTTCTTTAAAGATTATTCTACAATATGAATAAACCATTCTCAGAAATGGCAGCTTCTCTTCTTCTGAACCCTTTCATCTCTTCCACAGCTGATTAAAAGGGCTGCTCATGGTCTTTCTCAGCTGCTTATAAGGAATAAAAAGCAAACCAGTGCAGCAGAAAGAGATGAATAAAGATTCCTTTGTTCCTGATCATGTGCCTGAAGAGAGAACACCACTGCCCTTGAGGCGCTCTCTCGAGTGGGTTCAGGATCTTCCCCCTTCCTGGAGCGGTTGGTCCGCACCATTCTCTCACAGCCCTGCATGAAACAGCAGCACTGTTCCCAGGCAGTGCCCCTGCCATCGGAGCTGCCACTGCCACCTCCGGTCCCCTTTTCCCAGACAACAGAGAGGAACTGCTAACAACACCGTGTATTTATTCCCTCTGCCCGGTGGAAACTGTTTCAAAGAAAGTAACAAGGATTACATGGCGTTAGAAGTTTCAAAAAATGGAAACACATTTAAAAACACAATTTGGCTGCATTATAGGAATGGAAATGGTGGCTATTTGGGGGAATCAATCAGCATATTCATCAGAGAGGGAAGGAGGTGGAGGAAAAGAGATCCCCGTATCTTCTTTCTCTGTGAGGCATCACCTGACCTTAGTTTGCACATCACATCTGAGTTCTCTGCCCAGTCAATTGATATGTTTGTTTTGATTTCCTAAGCTTTATGAATTTCCTGGAATAATAGGGCATCTGGTCTTTGAAATCTTAAAATTCTAATTTCTGTGGTTTTTCACTCTTCTCTTAGAAATCTTCATCATCTAGTTTCCTGGGGGACTCTTTATGGTTTTTTGATATGTTGATGATTTATTATCATTTGTAGCCCTGGCCCTGATGCAGAGCCTTACATATACTAGATGCTCAATAAATGTTTCCTGAAGAAGTCAATGAATAGAAAAATAAAGAGGTCACATATTGAACTGTTTAGTGAAAATCTGATGAGTAATCCTTTCTCCTTAGGAATATTCTGGTCTCTCTCTAGGCTCAGATATTAGACTCCTCTGAAAAAGGGGCTTATTTCCACTGGACTTTTACTGAAACATAAACTTTGGGAAAACATTCAGTAGAATGGCCATGGGGGATAAGATTAGGGGAAAGATGGCCAGAGTAAATTTGGCCCCATTTTCCTCAGGAAAATCTTTGGCTATTTAGCTGCCTACCTGGGATTTACTAGGCTGTTAGTGTTTGAGTATAAAGAAAATAAAGGGAAACATTGGAGATCTAGTTTAAGCTACTGAAGAAGGTGCTTCTCTTGTGAAAGACCCAAATCTGTCCTTTTGTATCAATGGGACTAGGCATGATGGGAAGGTGGTGAATACCATGTCAGCCACCAGTACTGTTTCTGTGTGCTAGAATGGGGCACACTAACCACCTATCTCCTCCTAACAGTAGCAGTGGATATGGACGGACGAGTAGCAATATCATTTTCTCCTCCAAGGTCATAACCAGGAGAGGGGCCTGCACTGGTTTTCTAGGGCTGCTATAACAAAGTATTGATACTATAGCTTGAGTGGCTTAAACAACAAAAATTTGGTTTCTCACAGTCCTAGAACCTAGAAGTCTGAGATTAAGATATTGGCAGGGTTGGTTTCTTCTGAGGCCTCTCTGCTTGGTGTGTAGATGGCCATCTTCTCTGTGTGTGTCTGTGTCTAGATTTCCTTATAAGAAGAGGAAATACTGAATAGGGCCCACCCAGTCATATTGAATAGGGCCCACCCTAATGCCCTCATTTAACTTTAATTATCCCTTTAAAGGCCCTATTTCTAAATATAGTTATATTCTGTGGTACTGGGGGCGGGGGGCTAGGGCTTCAACATATGAATTTTGGGGGGACATAATTCAGTTCATAACAAGGCAGTAGCCGCCAGAACCATGTTTTACCATTGTATATAAGTTATTTTACCTCTGGAGGAAAATGAAGCTATGAAAATAGAGAATAGTTAACTACTAATTAGAAGCAAAAGTAACCAGAAATAGTTGATGTTGAAATAAAGCTGAGAAAGAGGCAATAATATAGCTGAGTGTGCTTAATTAAAGCAAAACAAAACAACCACATTTCTCTACATTGGAATGAAAAAGAGATTCCTAGCATGCAGCAAGAACAAGGGAATTTTCCCCTTAAACAATATAAAGCAGGCTACCATCTTACTGGGCCACTTGAGGCTTTTAAGAAAAGAGTGGTTGAAAAGGTGAAGGAAATTACAAAAGTGTAGGAAAACAAACTATGGAGAAAAGACAAAAAGAATCAAAATTGTTTAGCTCAAAGAAAGCTGAGAGGTGAAAACAGAAGGCTCCATGATTTGAAGAATAGTAGGTGTCTTAGCTTGGGCTGCTATAACAAATCACCTTAGACTGGGTGGCTTGAACAATAGACATTTCTCAATGTTATGGAGGCTGAGAAGACTAAGATCTGGTGGGCAGCTCTGGTGTCTGGTGAGGACTTGATTCCTGGTTTGCAGATGGCTGTTGTCTCCTTGTATCCTCACATGGCAGAGAGGAGAGGGGGGAGAGAGAGAGAGAGGAAGCTCTCATGTCTTCTTTTTTCAGGGCACTAATCCCATTTATGAGGGTTCCACCATCATGACCTAATTACCTGTTAAAGGTCCCACCTCCTAATACCATCACATTAATCGTATGGTATTTGGGGGCAGGGACACAAATATTCTATCCATAACAGTAGGGTTATATACTATGGGTTATTGGCTAGTGTGAACAGAGAGAGTGTCCATTTTCACTGATGTCAAAAGGTTCCTCTAAGAAATTGTAAAAGAAATAAGTACTCATATGATTGGGGTTTTTGGTTGATATAAAACTTAAGGGACTTATCCTTAAGATGCCTTTAAAGTGAACTAATGATGCTGAATTTTGAGAGTCTTAAATTGAAACACAGTAGAGAGAGAAAAATAAATTGAAACACAGTAGAGAGAGAAAAAGTTCAAGTCTAAAATCAAGAATAGGGAATCATTGACTGTTAGGGCTAGAAGAGATCTGTGATCTTCTGGACCAACTTTCTCCTTTTATAGAGACCTACAGAGGTTTAGTCTCCAAGGTCACTCAGCTAGTATGCATAATTGCTGTTGCAGGTCTCATTTTCTCTCTTTGACTACTTAAATGATCTTAGGCAAGTTACTTAAACACATCATATTATGTACAGATAGGGTAGTGTATGAACTGCAGGAGGTGTAATGAGAATTTAATGATTTACAATATTGAGTCCTATGTGATTGAAAATGTACATAAGTCCCACGTGGCTCAAAAATCCTAGTGTTTTAAAGAGGTAATTAAATTGAAAATGTGAACGTGTGACACTTTATTTAATGTCCTTTTTGTAGAGCCAGGACTCAAGGGAAAAATCTGTGATTTGACTGCTCAGAGCACCCTGTGTAAATTGTGCTTTTATTGCAGCTCTCTGATTTTCTAGCATGGAAGCAGAAACCATAGGGTTATTTATTGCAAAAGGACCTCCTATTATTTCCTACTTCTTTTTCTTCCTAGATAGCTTTGTTTTCCCATTTTGAGAAAGTTGTATGATTAGAAAAGAATTCACATCTTTTTTTCATGCATAGGGCCAGAATTTAAGATCTAGAAGAGAAACTTTTATGCCACAAAGCATTGCCTGTTTTCATAATTCATCCTGTCTTCATTCTCTTCTTCCTTAAATCTTGTTGAACAGCGATATTGTGCTCTGTGATCTACTAGATCTATGTTAAAAATATAGAGGAGTATTTTATCGGTACAGAATTTGAAAATACATAACATGCTTACTCAATTAAACTTTTGAATCATAATTTTTAAAGTAAGTTTATTGACTTAGATGTAAGAGACGTGTTTGAAAGGCATATACTGAATTCTTTCAGTATTTGCTGAGGTTTGATAATAGTTCAAACTTTCCCACCTTAGAAATGATAGAATAAATCAAGTTAAATCTTTAAGAATGGTACCCTGATTTTGGCAAAGCATAGTCTATTTAACATACGTATTCATGCATTAAAAAAAAAATCCCTCAGCATCTGGGGGAGTTTCCTTTTCATTTGTACTCTTTTTTTAAGTGGTTGGATTCTGAAGATTTTACCCCTTTTTGTTTCTTCCAACCACTTAGTCACACCTTCTTATCATCTTTAACTACTTAATGAGGAAGATGGTGCTTCATCTTTCTAGCGAGGAAGCTGAGTATTTGAAATTCTGAGCTCAGTGTTCATTGAGGTGTTGCCTCCTGAATTTGGTGATGGCTTAGTGTGAGGTTGAGTGAAAGAATTTACTTTTTAAAAAATTCTGTTTTCTCATTTGTGTAATGAGGTTCCCAGGGGAGGCCTAAGGCAGGAGATATGGGCTCATCAGGAGTCTTATCACCATGAAAACCTGATGGTTGGCCTGGGAGAGAACAGGAAGAAGATGGTGACTGAAATTTGGGCACCAGAACATTGGGGATGAGACTCAAAGAATGAGCTCCCGCAGCTTCTTGGGAAGTTTCCTTTAAAGGCAAGGAATTCAACTGGAGGGAAGAGATCTGAGGAACCCAGACTACATCCTAGGTTGCTGGTTTACTGTCTTTGAGAGCAACTCTCCAAGTTGTGGCTACCTGGGAGACATCGTCCCATTTTTTTTTTTTTGCAAGAGAGGGAGAAAAACAGAGAGCAAGACCACCCTTTTGAAAGTCTTATAAGAATCGTACTCTTAATGGGTAGAAGAGCCTCTTCCATCCTAGGCATGTCCATTTGTTCATTCACTCATTCGTTCACTCATTCATTCATACCTGAAGCTATATGGCAGTACTGAGACGCTAGAAAGCTTAGCAGAACAAAACTTCAGCCCTCGTAGAGCTTGCATTCTAATATTGGAGGTAGAAAAATCAATGTGTATCATATGGAAGAAAGGCTGTAGACAAAAAGAAAGCAGGGTAAGGGGCTAGGAAGCGTGGTAGTGGGCAGTGGGAAGGAATTGTATTACCTTGGAGCTCAGGGTTGATCTCTTTATAAGGTGACCTGAAAGAAGTGTGGGAATGAGCTACATAGACACGTGGGGAAGGGCATCTCAGGGAGTGAGAACAGGTGTGCACTTGGTGTAGGCAAGGAGTAATAAGGAAGCCAGGTTTGCTGAATCATAATGACTGTGGATGGTGGTGGTGTAGGAAATGATCAAAGAAAGATGGAGTTGTGGGGCAGATTATGAAGAATCTTGTAGATTCTTGAAAAGAATTCTGCTTTGACTCTGAGATGGGAAGCCACTTGAGGGCTTTGATCAGAAGAGTGACATAATATGACTTTTATAAGGACCATTCTGATGAAGGAGTGAGAGAATAACTCTAGAGGGTGGAGGCAGGAAGCCCAGTTGGGAGGCAATTGTAGTAATCCAACAAGAGGTGATGGCAGCTTGGGTCAGGGTGGAAATGGTGTGGGTGTGAGAAGTGGGGGAGTTTGGATTCCTTTGATGGTAGAGTAAAAAGATTAGCTGATGGGTTGGATGACTGGTGGGAAAGAAAGAGAGGAGGCAAAGATGACTATGAAGTTTGGGACTTCCCATCATCGAGATAGGGAAATGGTCTGAAGAATAGGATCGGGTTGGTTTTAGGAAACGTAGTCTGACATGACTCTTAGATACCTAAGTGGCGGTGCTGAGATGGCAGTTAGATCAGCGTGGGATTCTGGGGGAGAAGTCAGTGCTGAAAATCTTAATTTGGGAGTTGTCAGCGTATAGGTGGTATTTAAAGGCAAGGGGCAGTGATGAGAGGAACGACAGGGCATTTGGCAATAGCAAGGAAGTAGCAGCTTGGTGCAGGACCAAAAACTGCTATGGATTAAGGCTTTTGGCAGCAGGTGCGGGGAACACAGTCAGTAGCTGCTCAAGAAAAATGTTGGTGACTGTCAAGGAGACTGGGTGACCTTGCAAAGGGAGGGCAAGCTGGTTGATTTGGGGGAGTAGGGGGCCAAGGACACAGCCTGGCAAAGGCTCAGGTCCAAAGATCCTTTTTGTTGCAATTGTGATTTTTACCCAAAACACATGCCTGTGTGCCAGGCAGGTGTGGCTTGGTAAGGTACACCTTCACAGCCCTTGAATTACAAAGCTTCTTGTGTTTTAGATAATTAGCTTCAAGCTTTCTACTTCCTGAATGATTATAAGTTCCTTAAGAGACAAATATACCATGTTCTCATTCTTCATATGCATGGACCTAAGACGCTTAGAACAGAAGACTCTGTATATGATACGTGTTCAGCAAATATTTGTTGAATGAATTAATTAGAAAATTACCGAAAGTTTCAGCAATCTCAAGATGCTTGGGTGGAAAGCACTCATCATGAGGGTTAGCTGGACTGGCTCTCCTGAACAAAAGGCTTGCTCTCTTGGGAAATGCCCTGAGCACGTGCATCTAGAATTGTGAAACTCGCGGCATCAATTACTGTGGAGGGTGGCTTCCTAGGTATGACCTTTATAAGACTAAAATTATTGCTTGTTTGGCTGCTTGTTTAAAAGTATTTGTCCCAAGTAAAAGTTTTGCTGTGTTATTGGCAGAATTACTCAAAAAAATACATGCTTAAGTTGAGATTTCTAAGTAGGCTCTTGTAAAAACAGGCAATTACTTGCTCAAGGCAGTTAATTGCATGCACAGATGGGTGCTTGTGCTACCAATTACTCATTTGCACTGGTGATTACCATTTGCATTAGTTCATGAAATCTAGGGGAATTCTTAGGTACTAAGAAAGGTTTTAGGCATTTAAAAAACATATTAGTACCATAGGAGGAGTCTGGAGGGGCGCAAAAGCTAAATATAAAACCCGCTCCCAGTGGCTGTATTTAAAGAACAGTTTTTGAAGCTCACCGTTGCTGGAGGTTAGAGGTTTACTCGACTATCTTTCTTAAGTTGTTTCCATTCACTCTGTCAGCTTAAAAAAAAAGGGAAAAGAAAACAGTGTTTCAGCATTTCTCATTTTACTTTGTTTTTCCTGTGGCTTTCTGTTAATGGCAGCCTCTGTCAAACTGTTTCTACTTTGATGGCTTCTAGTTTGCCAGAAGAGTTTTTTTTTTTTTTCCTTTTCCTAAAATAGACACTCAGAGTTCTTTGAAATAACTTGAAATCATAGATCTGGGGGGAAAGTGGGTAAAAATCCCAAATCCTCCAGGGTTGTGGTGAAATGTCAAGGAGACCTGCTGTTTGAGGTCGTTATCCTGACAACCCAGTGCTATGATAAATGGGCAGAGACTATACACAGAAAATGAAAGGAGTTCATCTCCTCATCAAGATAAGAGCACTCGCTTTAAGAAATATTTTTTCAAAATAATTATTGAATATTCTGCTGTGAACAGCCTGAAATAAATGTATTGTGAGGAAAAATATCCTACGCTAAGATGTTCTCATGTGATATCAATTTTGAGTACTGAAAAAGGAATTAACTTGTCAAACTCTCTACCCTGTGGAAGCTACAAAGCAATTTTACTGTGAAGTTTCTCAAGGCACTTTGTGGGATTTGTTGTTTTATTCTGGTAGTTGAATCTATTGGCTGGAACATTCTGGGGAAAGAAGACAGGGAGTAAAACATTCCAAGGAAGGAGCTTAATTAATGGGACAGTGGGTTTAAAGCCTAGAGACCCCTGAATGTCCCTTGGGCTTAAGAGTACTGCTTAGGAGACTCACAGATATAGAGAACAAGCTAGTGGTTACCCATGGGAAGAGGGAAGGGGAGGGGGCAATATAGGGATAGGGCATTAAGAGGTACAAACTATTAGGTATAAAATAAGCTACAAGGCTGTATTGTACAACATGGGGAATATAGCCAATTTTTTATAATAACTATAAATGAAGTATTGGTTTTAAAAAAATATTTATTATTTATTTATTTTGGCCACACCGGGTCTTAGTTGCGGCATGCAGACTTCTTAGTTGTGGCATGCATGCAGGATCTAGTTCCCCGACCAGGGATCAAACCTGGGCCCCCTGCACTGGGAGCACAGAGTCTTACCCACTGGACCACCAGGGAAGTCCCTATAAATGGAGTATTGTTACTGAACACAAGTTCGTGTGCCCGATGCACAATGAGGCCAAACAAACCAAAACGTTGGGGTTTGGAGCCAAGAGAGGTTTATTGCAGGGCCATGCAAGGAGAATGGGTAGGTCATGCTCACCACTAACCCCGAACTCCCCAAAGGGTCTAAGCAAAGCATTTTTAAAGGCCAGGTGAGGGAGCGTCGCCCCAGGGTATGTGATCAGCTCGTGCACAGTTCTCTGATTGGTTGATGTTGAAGTAATAGGGCGGTTAACACTATCAATCCTTAGGCACCAGAAGGTTCCAGGGGCTATGTGCTCATGATCATCAAGTAGTTAATTTTTTCCATTTGGTGGTGGCTTTTAGCACCCGAAAAACTCAGAAAATGTGCATGAGTACTGTTACCTGGGTACTTCAGAGAGGAGCTATAGCAGAGGATATGGGGGAGGAGGTCTGTCCCAGGAAGGCCGCATAGGGTCCTGCCTGGTTACAGTATAACTTTTAAAAAGTGTGAATCGCTGTATTGTACACTTGTAACTTATATACTATTGTACATCAACTATACTTCAATAAAGAAAAAAAAAAACAGAATAAAAAAGAGTACTACTTAGGGATGTGGGGTTGAAGAGTGAGGGTAGTCAGCCCAAAACCCTCTGAGAGATCTAGCGTAATCCTTGATTTGGAGGATTTCCAGTGATGATTGGGTTGGTTCTTGGAGTTTCTTGTAGTCCATTCTCATGCATACTCCTCCTGAACTGAGGGGATCTAAGTTAGGATAGGTGAAGTAATGCTACAGCAACAAACAATTCCCAAATCTCAGCAGCCTAAAACAACAAAGGTTTACTTCTCTCTTGTGCTGTATGTTCATTGTGTCTCCACACCTGGGGTGGAGGGCTTGTTCATCAGTGTCACTCTGGAACCTAGGTAGATGAAGCAGTCTCCATCACTGATGCTTCTGACCACTGTGTCAGAGGAACAAGAGAGGTCTTAAAGGTCTTGAATCACCAGTTAAATGCTCCTTCTTGGAAGTGACTTATTTTCCTCTGTTCACAAGTTATTGACCATAACTAGTCACATGGCTTCACACACAATAAGGGAGCCAGAACAGGCAATTCTATCTTGTGTCTGGGCAATAGGATGAACCGGAAATATTTGGCAAACAGTACTAATGACGATCCAAAGTGACTTTAGATTTAAGTGGACCCCATAGGATGTTCTCCAATTGGTTCCAGGAGCCACAGAACTGTCATCTGTAGCTAGACTGGTGCCCAGGTACTACCTTCTTTTTAGATAACTTTTCTTTCGCCACATACTCTCCTGGTAGGACAACTGTACTATGGTACTTAATGTTACTTGGTGCACATTTTTTTTTTTTTAACTCCCGTGAGGATGATAGGTTTTACATAGCTAGAGGACCACTTCTTAGTAATTTCTGAGACATTTGAGAAGAAATCCATTGTATTACTCGTGGTTGTATATAAGATTATCAGAACTCTAAAGCACTGAATTAAAGCATTCAAAATTATCTGAACTCGAGTACCTGCACTATTTCTTTTTGGCAGGAGGCATCTTTTCCCATTCTATTCTAGTTTTGAGGCATTTGGGCTTTTTGTTTTGGGAAATATCAACAGATCAAGAATTGTGCTGAATCTGAAAACTCAGAGGAGAATTGAATTGTGAATTTGTTAGCCAAACCAGCTCACAAAATAGAAAAATTAAGGGGAAAATAGATGAGAGGAAAAAGGATAGATTAATATTCATCCTTTATAGCTTCTTGATTTTTAAAAAACTGCATTCTAGCCTTGGCAACAATGTTTATTAACCAAGGTAGATGAATAATGGTATAAAAAAGATTTGTGCTAATTCTAATCTTGATCTCTGGTTCCTTCTCAAAGAGGACCTAGTGATAATACCAACAGGTATGTCTAAGTTAGTATGGTCCTTTTTATTCTTTGTGGTCTGGTCTAAGAGATTCTCTTCTTGCTTTAGGATCTTTGTTGCTAAGTCTTAGTCTTTGCTCAGGTATTTCTCAAAGTGCATTTTGAATACTGGGTTTCCATCAATTAACTTCCACCTTTGCTCTCTTTCAAGGTGAATTGCAAATTCTGTCTGTGGATATGCAACGCTGTAGTTCTCTAGTTTCCACTCTGAGCTCTGTTTCCCTTTCTAGCTTAGCTGCTGCTTGCTCTTTGGAATTCATATTCTATGTTCTCGGGGATCAGTGTTCTTTCCTATGCCTGTAGTAATGGGTGGTAAGTATTTAGATACTTTTTCCTGGGAGGAGTCACTTTCCACCCAGAATAGATGCTGAAATCTGGTTACTTATTTTCATAAAGCCATGATACTTTCCTGTTTGGTTCTACAGGGAAGGCTTAAATATTCCCCTGGAGACAGTGGTTTTAGATGAGATCGTTTAATTGCTTATTGACTTGTTTGTGTTACAGTAGCGTTATCAAATTCGTTGTCCATTTTCATGTCTGCCTCTGCTACTTCATAGCTGTACCACATTGAAAGAATTATCAAGATTTCCCGTTTTCAAAATCAGTAAAATCACTTAGTCTCTCAAATTGAAAATGGAACTTGTCAACTTTGCTTTGCTAATAAGTAACCCATGTGGCATAGTGCATGAATGAATGCTTAGTAAATTCATGTTTTTGATGGTAGAGGTGATTATACTGACGAAAAGCATCATGCATGAACCAGTTTCCCATTTTGTACAGTGGTCTGCTTTCGTGAACACATGCATTGCAGGAAATCGAGGCTGTGTATTGTCAGAGAGAAAAGTCGCAGAATCATGGAAAGTGAGAACTGGGAAAGACAGATTTTTTTTCAAACTTATAAAGCTGTGAAACCCTTTCTCTAAGGAAAATCTGATGTGGAAATCCAATATCTAAACAGATAAGAACTGACTTGTGGCTAAAGTGTGGTGGTGGGAATGGGGTCCTAGAGACGCATGTATTCTCCAATCTCTACACGCCAGACTTTCATGGTGCACAATTTGAAAACCACTGATGCTTAATCCCCTTTCTGCAGACAGAAAACCTGAGCCCAGAGAAGGTCTGTGACTTCCCCAGAACTGCGGCAAAGCCAAACCACATCGAGGTCTTCTCACTTGCCTACTTCTCACTTGCCTACTTTTGCCCTTTTCCATTAAAATGTGGTCTCTTTGCAGTCAGAGAGTGTTTTTATAAACAAGAAGGGAACGGATGCTTTGTGTTATTACTATTGCTACTGAAAGAAAAACGTGTGAAAAAAAAATCTTTTGAGATTGTTAAATTAAGATTTTGTACCGAGAAGTTATCTCCATCATGAAAGAAAAGAAAGTGGGCTTCCTCCAAATCCCTGGAAAAGCAAAGAGAGAGAGAGCTTTCTGTGCAATCAGCCTCAACCCTCTCACTCTCCCCTCATCCACGGGTATGTCTTTCTTCTGACTGTGTGTGACCCAGTGTGAAATTGAATGAGAATTTGTCCGAACAAGTCAGTGGAACTTTCCTGCTCAGAAAGGGCTTGTCTCAGTTCTTGGGGGGAAAAGGCAAAAGGAAAATTTAAAAATACAAAGGAAACCGCCCCACCCCCCCACAACCGTTGCCATACTTGAAACACGAAACCCTAGTCTGTTAATACATTTTAATAATTCCCAGACTAGAGAAAATTATGTGTATTCTGATTTAAACAGAAATCAATAGTTGTCTGCTGTGATTGAACTATACACTAGAGAACTGTACTTATATTCATGGCAGGCACCAAGGACAAATCCTCTGGGTTTTGAGTAGGTGTGAGACAGGAAGAAATTACCAGCCGAGTCATAGAAGATTAAAAAAAAAAAGTACTCACAAAGCTTTTCTTTCAGAACAGTGGGTTTAATTACATGTTCTTCATCTAACAAATAACAGTTCTCTGACCCTTGCTAAAATCATTGCATTTAAAAAATATGTGTCTGGAGGAAACAATGCTGTAAAACAGTTTTATCCACATCTCTCTGGGTTTTCAGTTGTTTTACCTGCTCCTGGTTGGGAGTGAATTTTTTTTCTGCTGCTTAAAATTGATAAAATATGGGCACTAGTTTTAAAATTGTCATTGTTTCCCCTTCCTTCTATTAATGATAATTTAAAGAAGAACAATAAAATCTGTGATTCTGACATTGCAAATTAGGCCGTTCCCCTGAAGTGTTAAATTTCACATCACAGTTTCCTGGGGATGTTTTGAGGCCACTGATTTATGATTGGACTGGGAACCTTTCCCTTTCTCTGTCATATGATAGAAAAATTGATTGCTCTGCTTTCATCCAAAAACCAGTGGAGTCAGGCACACAGTAGGTCAATTCTACGAATACAAAGGTGGATTAGATACAGTCCCAGCTTTTGAGGGGCTCAGTCTACTGAGTGATTTTGGTAACAATTAACCCCTCACTTCTTAGCTCAGACTGTGTTCCTTACACACAAATAGGCCACCTCACTCCCTTCTCTGGCAGCCACGGAATTCTCTTTTCCTCCCTTGCTGTTGCTGAGAATTTCTCTGCCACTCTTGGTGTTCTCCACTCCTCCCATTACAGACGCCAAGGATCCTGCCAATGGATAGTGAACCTCATGGCCGGGGGTGGGGGTGGTGGAAGGCTGTGTTCCCCACTTGCTCTGCCCAGCAAGTCAAGAGATGGAAGAAACATGTTCATACAGGTGTTGAGTTTTAAGATGAGAGTGTCAGGTACATTAGTGCCGAGTTTTCTGACCTGCACGTGAAGACCACAAAGACTGTTTTCTATGGGGAAGGAATTTAACAGAAGATTAACGGAGGCAGAAATTTTTTCTAATTTGCTCTTTTCAGAGTTGGGTTTAGTTTTTACAAGCCTGTAAGGCAGAGGCTGAAACCCAGCTGAGTGTGGTTAGAAGCTGTTTTGTTTGGCTCACAGCGTATGGTGGTAGTTGTTTTTAATTTGAGTTAGGAGCCAGCTTTCTTTTATTTTTTATTTGAGTGTAATTGCTTTACAACGTTGTGTTAGTTTCTGCTAACACAGTACAGTGTTGTGCAGTGAAGTGAATCAGCTATATGTATACATATATCCCCTCCCTCTTGGACCTCCCTCCCCTGCAAGGGGCCAACTTTTTACATTTGAGGGATTTCTCATGAAATCTGAAGTCTGGCTTTTCTTGAAAATCAGAAGATCTGGTAATCTGGCATGGCAAAAGTCAGCTGATAGCAGCTGCCTGAGGGAAGGACAACTTTTTCATTGTGCCGCCAGGGCCCTTTTGATTTGCATTACCTTTATGACCCCTGAAGACTTTTCAGATTCATCCTTTGTGGGTTAGGGGTAGTTTTATTTTAGTCAATAATCAATGGGGAGACTTCCCTGGCGGCCCAGTGGTTAAGACTTCGCCTTCCAATGCAGGGGGTGTGGGTTCAACCCCTGGTCGGGGAGCTAAGATCCCACATGCCTCGCGGCCAAAAAACCAAAACATAAAACAGAAGCAATATTGTAACAAATTCAATAAAGACTTTAAAAATGATTCACATTAAAAAAAAAAAACTTTAAAAATAAAAAATAAATTTCCTAAAAATCTCAGATGTTACCGTTTTAAAAAAAAAAAAAAATCAGTGGGGAAATTTCGTCGCTCCTGGAACTGATCTTCTCTGGGAAGATCTCACTGGCATGTATGGTTCTCCTTGGGTGCTCATATTTTTTCATAAAGCTGCTGTGGTTTATTCTACCTAACAGAGACTCAGAGCCATTGAGAAGGGCCACATATAAGCCAAAGTGCGCCCTGTCTTCCCACCCAGCTACCCTTGGCCACAGCTGCTCTTCTATTCTCATGGTCTGAAATGTCCACTAGAAAAAGAATACTGTGCCTGGCAAGATGAGAGTTTAAAAGCAGAAGAATCATCCCTGGTGTTATAGTAAAGATAGCTAAAAGTTTTTTCATATTTTTTTAGACAACTAATATTTATTGAGCCCCCCTCACTCTGTGTCTGACCCTGAAGATAGAGTAGTGAGAATAAAAGGGATAAAAATATCTGCCCCCTCCAACCTGCTGGGTTTTACATTCTAGAGAGGGAATCAGATGATGAACAACATTATGTTAGATTACATAATTATAGCAAGGGATTGTGTATAGTGTTGAAGAGGGTGGGAGAGTAAGGCAGGGAGGGGGAAAGGAGGGATTGGGCGTGGGGAGTTGCAATTTTAGATAAAGTTATCAGGGAAGGCCACACTCAGAAAGTAATGTTGGGGTAAGACCGGAAGACGGTGCGGGAAGGCGCCAGGCAGGTATCTGGGGGAGGAGGATGCAGGTAGCATTCTAAGGACAAAGTCCTGAAGAAGGAGCAGGCCCGGTGGTTGGAGGTCTAGAAAGTTCAGGAAGGTTCTCGTGCTCATTGTCTGGATTGAGCTTTTGCTCTGCGTAGTTGGGCAGCCGTGGTGGGAGGAGGGCTGTAGTTAAGTAGAGGAAAACATCTTCTAACTTGTTTAATGGGGTCACTCTGGCTGCTGTGCTGGACGGAGACTGAAGGGGCAAAGGTGGGGGAAGAGAAACCAGTTAGGAGGCTGCTGTAGTGATTCAGGTGAAGGATGAGAGCAAGGAGGACCAGGGTAGGGGTGTATTGGGGGATATATTTTGAGAGTCGTGCTGACAAAATTTGTTGGCAGATTGAATGTGAAGTATGAGAAGAAGAAGGAAGCCAAGGATGACCTCAAGGTTTTGACCCAAGCAATTAAAAAAATGGAGTTGCCATTTACTGAGTTGGGGAAGGCTGCAGGAAGATCAGGGTGGGGAGGGGTGAATAGTAGTAGTATTATGGGGATATGTGAAATTTTCGATGTATATTAGACGTCCGAGTGGTTGTGGCGAAGGCAGTAAATCATGGCAATCTCTACTATGCTACAACTTCAAGTCTTTGCCTATACAAATGTGCTATAGAAAGTCTAAATAATGATCAAGTGTAACCTTATTCTCATGCAATTAAGGGAAGATGTGGTAAAAGAAAAAAGATCTTTTCAACATCCAGTTGCCTTGAAAGGAGGCCTATTTTTTTTTTTTTTTTTGTAAGATGAGTTCGTTTTTTTGTTTTTTTTTTTTTTAATATATTTTTCTTAACCATATTTGCTTATTTATTTATTTATTTATTTTTATTTTTGGCTGTGTTGAGTCTTAGTTTCTGTGCGAGGGCTTTCTCCAGTTGCGGCAAGTGGGGGCCACTCCTCATCATGGTGCACGGGCCTCTCACCATCGCGGCCTCTCCTGTTGCGGACCACAGGCTCCAGACGCGCAGGCTCAGCAACCGTGGCCCACGGGCCCAGCCGCTCCGCGGCATGCGGGATCCTCCCAGACCAGGGCTCGAACCCGTGTCCCCTGCATCGGCAGGCAGACTCTCAACCACTGCGCCACCAGGGAAGCCCGGAGGCCTATTTTAATAACCTTCAATTTAACATTAGATTCTTCTATTATTAATGCAAATTTTAAAAATTATCATAAAAACTAAATAGTCATTAGAAATCACCTTGGGCTGAGAGCTGGGAGAATAAGTTTTTACTTCAATAGACCTAAAATAAATATTTAATACTGATAATAGAGACACATAGGAAGTCAGTGGGAAATATGCATGACTCACAAGGAAGGCATCAAAGGCTTTTTTTTTTTTTTTTAATAGATACACACACACTGTTATTTATTTTTATTATTATTTTTTTATTATTTATTATTTTTGGCTGTGTTGGGTCTTCGTTTCTGTGCAAGGGCTTTCTCCAGTTGCGGCGAGCGGGGGCCACTCTTCATCGCGGTGCGCAGGCTCAGTGGCTGTGGCTCACGGGCCTAGTTGCTCCGCGGCATGTGGGATCTTCCCGGACCGGGGCACGAACCCCTGTGTCCTGCATTGGCAGGCGGATTCCTAACCACTGCGCCACCAGGGAAGCCCGCATCAAGGGCTTTTTAATCAAGTTGAAACCTTTTATAATAAAAGTTCTTTGAATTTTCATATGACTTTTTTGAAGTCAAAGGGTTTCCTAGAAATAACCTCATTAAGCTCTAGTGAGACTAGCCAGGACACATAATATTATTTCTAATTTATAGATCTGGCCATGGAGGAGGAGAGGCTGCACAATAGGGTCGCTATGTTCTTGGCAACTCTGTGGCTAAACAATGCTTGGAGCCTGCATTTTTTTCATTTCATATAAGTTATTTTCCAGTGTAACTAAACTGTTTCCTTTCTTTTCTGTTCTTTATAAACAAACAAACAAACAAACAAATCCTTGTTTTGCTTTCCTCAATGGCTTTTACCATTTTAACTCTAAGGGGTCACGTACAAAAAAGGTTTTTCACATTAAAGGAAAGATTTGAGCTCTGGCCAAGTATAGCTTAATTTTCAGTCTCTAGGTTCAAGATGTGGACAGACTCATACATTCTCCCCTCAAGATGTGTGTGAAGGATGGTTCTTTCCTCCAAAATTTCAGATAAACGAAGTGAACCCATCCCTGCTGTCAAATTGTAGCAAGATGCATCATAACATCAAGTGTGGCCAGAGATGGCAGTTGTCTGTACTCAATTTTCAGTATCCCTTTAGAGATGAGGCACACCCAAACATGAGAGATTCATTCAACAAACATTTGTTGAGCATCTGCTAAATGGGTAACTCCAGTCAGTGAGACAGTGGGCTTTGATAGAGGGAAGCTCAGTGCATTCTAAGAATATACTAGGATTCCGTAGTTAGAATTTAGTGGAGAATGTGATCTTTTTTTAACTTTTTATTTTATATTGGAGTATAGTTGATTAACAATGTTGTATTAGTTTCAGGTGTACAACAAAGTGATTCAGTTATGCATATACATGTATCTATTCTTTTTCAAATTCTTTTCCCAATTAGGTTGTTACAGAATATTGAGCAGAGTTCCCTGTGCTATACAGTAGGTCCTTGGAGAATGTGATTATAAATAACCCCTGTGCCATATCCTTCTACTTCCATGATCCCAGACACAGAAACCTTTCCTGCTAGCCCCATTTAGAACAATCCAAAGCAAAGTTTTGTTTTGTTTTTTAACATCTTTATTGGAGTATAATTGCTTTATAATGGTGTGCAAGGCAAAGATTCTTATTGGCTAAGCTTGCACCTCATCTCCACTCCTTGGACCAACCACTAGGGCCATGGATTATTATTTAAATTTTGGATCTAGGTAATGTGGCTGGAGAGCAGCAAACCATGATTACAGATACTGTAGACTCACACAGAATGGGTAGTGGGAGAGGAGCCATTCCCAAAGGAAAGAGGGGTGAGGTGAAGATATTATTAAGGGAAGGGATGCTGAGAGGGCTACAGTAATAGATGTTAGCTAATAAGTGACCGTAGGCAGGACACCGAAGAGGGAGTCAGGTGTCAGGATAGTTTCCTGCAGGAGGTAATGCCTGACCTGAGTCATTTAAAAAATGTGAGCTAAGTATTGAAGAAAGAGTAGGCATTCTCCAGGTGTTTATGTGTGTATTTGTTTGCAGACATAGGAGAGGTTAGGGTGGTCCAGGTAGAGGGAGTAGGGTGTATAAAGGTACAAAGGTGGGAAAAAAGAAAATGACCTATCGGTAAGTAATGAGGAGACAGGTAGAGGTTAAAGGGGGTAGAGGTAGATGAGATTGTCCAGAAAAAGTATATACAGAGAAGAGGCTGGAGGATGGACTTGCAAGACAGGTGAGAGAAGCATTCCGATCAGAGAATGAGAGTGAGTGGCCAGGCATAGAGGAGGAGAAACCAGAGAAAGTGTGTTCAGTAAAGTCAAAATTCCTAGGAGCATCAGTAGGTGTGGTTTTCTGATTTTCTCCAACAGTGCTGAGCAGCCTGGCTCTAAATGTGGAAAAGGTACGCAGACAGTGTGATGGATCCAAAACTTGGGTTTTGCCAGGTAAACGTGGCTGACTATAGGCAAGGAAGTTGAGGATAGTACAAGAGATGCTGTGTGATGGACCTGAGCCTTGGCAGGTAGGGCTGGAAGCGAGTATAGAGAGGTCTTAATTAAAAGACGTTGGTCAAGGATGGGAGGTCTTAATGAGTCAGAGAGAGGGTGTGGTGGGCGTAAAGGACTCAAGGAGCTGAAGGGATAGGAAATTATGGTCAGAATGAGGTGCTGAATTTCAGGTCAAGCCATAAGGTCTAAAGGTGTAATCATGGCTCATGGGGTGAGAGGCAAAACTGCAAGGGAAGTATACTAGTTAGGGTTCTTCTGAAAAAAACAGAATCAATAGAATATATATATCTTATGGTATTGGATATTGTATGTATTCCATACTCCATATCTATATATCCGTGTCTGTCTGTCTGTCTATCTATCTATCTACCTACCTACCTATGTAAAGAGATTTATTCTAAGGAATTGGCTCATATGATTATGGAAGT
Source organism: Eubalaena glacialis (assembly GCF_028564815.1). Taxonomy (NCBI): domain Eukaryota; kingdom Metazoa; phylum Chordata; class Mammalia; order Artiodactyla; family Balaenidae; genus Eubalaena; species Eubalaena glacialis. The sequence continues at coordinate 43,548,774 of NC_083726.1, forward strand.
GGGCAAGTCCCAAGATCCGCAGGGTGAGTCAGCAGCCTGGAGACTCAGGAAAACTGATGGCTTAGCTCCATCCCAGTCCAGAGGCATGAAAACCAGGAGAGCCCATGGAATAGTTCCAGTCCTAAGGCCGGCAAGCTTGAGACCTAGGAAGAGCTAATATTTCGGTTTAAGTCTGAAGGTGGGGGAATTATGTGAATTCCCCCTCTTAAGTAGGGGATGGTCAGTAGTTTTGCTCTATTTAGCCCTTCAATTGTTGGATGAGGCCCATCCACATTAGGGAAGGCAATCTGCTTTACTCAGTCTACCATTTTAAATGTTAATCTCATCCAAAAACACCTTCACAGAAACACCCAGAATAATGCTTGACTAAATATCTGGGCACCCTGTGGCCCAGTCAAGTTGACACATGAAATGAACCATCATAGAAAGTGATCCACTTACTCCAGATCCTCTGTGCTGGCTCTGGTCTTTCTGGCCTTGACCTTCTGGCTCCAAGTTGCCACTTCAGCTCCTGCCTTTGACCATTGACCCCCAAAGCTGAGTCTGCTTGTTAGAACTGTGATGGGAAGTTTCTGTGCGGATTGGGGTTGACACCTGGGAGCTGGGACTGAGTTTTGTATGCAAAGATTGCTTGCTGGGAGCGGCCTGCTATGAAGAGAGCTATGTAGTAGTATGGCTGCAGCTGTCTAATCTGTGCCCAGTACCCAATTCCTACAGGGAAAATCAAGGCTAAATTGGTTCCTCAGAGCATTTGAGGGCCAAAGAAATGATTGCAGGTACATTACTATGTGCCACCGCTTAGGTGAGCTTAATGGAACAGATAACAGATGCTGTCTACATCCAGCTACAAAAGGAACTGCCCTCACTGCAGATGAGGACTGTTGGAACACAAGTTCACCTGCCAGGGACTACCAGAGAAGAGATTATGATTAGGCCTCTTGTTTCCTGAGCAGAGCAGTGTTAATGGAAATCATGGAGATCATAATAAGTTGGTGGCTTCAGGGTAGTAGATGGATCGTAAGGAAAAGACCTGCCTTTGTTGAGTGATTTCTGTTACCCCCAAAGGTAACAAGACTAGTAAGTAAGCTATCTCTTTTAAGGTGCTCTTGTGGTATTAAAAAGTCTACTGCTTCTGAGCCTCCCAGGACTGGAGTTTTAAAGTGACCCTTGACAGAAAGTCTGAAAAATTGGACAACTTCTCTGGAATAGGCCTTGGGAGAGACAGATAATATTATCAATCTGTACTCTTGTTTCTTTCCTCATTGGGATCAGTTATATTCCCACCAATCCCTTCCACATGGGATAGTCTCCTGTTCTGTTTGAATTTCATGGAGTTGAAAGTCTTACATGTATTCCAGACTCCATTAATTCCAAAGGAACCTAATTCAAAAATAACCTTCAAAAATAAGTGTTCACTTATTTCTCTGTTTCTTAACTCAGCTGTTAAATGATTGGATTTTTATCTTTTCATCTGTTTGGGATTGAATCCAGGCCCCATCTTTTACATAATGTGCAATCTTGGGAAAGTTATTAAACTTCTATGGATGTCAGTTTCCTTATCTATAAAATAGTGATAATAATAGAATCTACCTCCTGGGTTACCATGGAGATTCAATAAGATACTCTATATACAGTTGACCCTTGAACAACACTGGGGTTAGGGGCACTGACCCACCACACAGCTGAAATCTGCCTCTGCCTCAAAAACAATGGAATTGATAAATGATTCACCCAAGGACAGGAAGCTGAAACAGTTTGGGTAGAATCAGAGTTCAAACCCTACTTTGAGTCCACATATTGTGATCTCTAAACAAACACAAACTTTTCCCCACACTTAGTTCAAGGGTCAACTGTAGTTGCCACAACTTTAGCAAAGAGCAAATGCTCAATAGACATTAGCTCTAATTTTTATTTGTTATTCTGCACCTCAAATTCTTTCAGGTTGTCTTTATAGGTATATAGCTGATATATGTTTATTGAGTGACCAACAATGGGATGTTTACCCAGCTGTGACTCATGCTTTATTTACTATAGGTGACTATATTATATTTGAAAGTGGAAACAAGAAAATCTTGCTTTTCATAGTCTGTGCAAGTACCAAATTTTGCTTGATTGGGTACATTTAAGGGGAGTGAGGTGAAGGAAGGAATATTTGGGTGGTAAATCTCTATTCCTAAGTCTCATTTCTAGCTTTCAGCTGTGCAGGAAGCCAGTGATTACATTTCTGACACTAATAACCTTTTTGCTCATGACTCATCTCAGATGATGGCATAAGGAAACCATGGCTCTGGTAAATGGACATGTAATTTGTTTCTCAGATTTAATTCTCTGTGCACTAATCTCCCTAACAAGGACAATTCCTGATTGCAAATTATTTAGTCTATATACAATTTGGAAACTTAGGAATGTTTAGATATTCAGTACTTCACAAGCCAGACTATTCATGTTCAGAGAATGTCTACCAAATCCTCTGATTTGGTTCAGATAACATACAAGCTTATGCAACTCTTGTAGAAGGTATTGAACAACAAAGCAGCGAATCACATGGCTTGGTTAATTCTGCCTTAGGTTATTCAGTCATTCTTCAAACATGTGTACTCTGGACACACAAATGAATGTGACACCATCTCTGTTCTCTGGGGGCTCAATGGCAGGTAGTACGTTAGTCAGAAAAATATGGTGGTTACAGCAGGAAACAACCATTTATCCATCTATCCATTTATCCATCAATTCAATAAATATTAATGAAGCATTTATAGGAGTCAGACACCAAGCTAGGTATAAGTGATTCAACAGTGGTAATATAGATGCTTCCTGCCCTCTTAGACTTGTTAAAACTCATAGTAGAGATAAAAAATTAAACACATTTACAGTACATTGTGATAAATGCAAGATAAGGAAACCATTTATAGCCCATTGTGACACACACGATCGATATAAGGAAAGGAGCTACAGTAATCAAAGTTAAAATGCTCAATTCAGAACTAGTATTTTTTCTTTTCTTTCTTTTTCCCTCTTTGTTTTTGTTTTCTCTTTTTTTTCTTTTCCTCTTCTTTTCTCTTGAGACTAGAAAGATCGGAAGTCATGAGCAGAATACAGTTCCATTCAAAAGAAGTTATATGGGAGGGTTGTACCTTTAGAAGTTTCTTTGGTTATATGAGTTTGTACAAAAGCAATTAGGAGTACAGATAGAAAGAGTGATAGTAATGTAGTTGATGTCTTAAGTGGAAGAAAACCTGTATATTAGGCAATGGACTTTGAGTAATTGCAGACACAAACAGCAAAGAGTTCTTTAAGATGAGCATTTTAGCACTGATGGCAGGAAACAACCAAAAAGAACCTGCCTGGATATAGAGACCATGATGAAAGAAGATGCAGATTTGGACTCGGATGAGGACAGGGCTTTTCTTCTAAGTGGTCCTGGCTGAGGGCTTCACCAGTGTCCTAGAGGGGAGGGCGTTTATACTCGTAATTATATATGTTTTACTGTACATATTTCTGCTTAAGATAACTATAAGTAAATTATATGTATTCAGTTCCTTTCATCATAGGGGGTTGTATTTCCTTAAACATTGTCTCATTTTCCTCATCAGGAACTGAGTTATAAAAGTTTTTTTCTTTTACCGTTAGGAAGTACCTGAATCAGATAGAAACAACCAACACGAGTGTTCTAGCACCCAAGCAGGTAGCTAAGTAAGAAGTCCTCACTTGTTTTTGGTAAAAAGTCCTAAACACTGAAGGCATCTGCAAAGTCAGAAGTTCCCAAGTCTCCTTGTGTATCAGAAATACCTGAGGAGCTTTGAAAAAATAGAGATAACCTTCCTATCCCGGGAGATTCTGATTTAGTAGGTTTGGGAGAGAGAGCTGGGGATATATTGTTAAAAAGGCTTCTCCGGTGATTCTAATGTACCTAGTCTGCCATGGGTGGCTGTTTCTGACCATTGTACCAGGTTAACTGTAGATTTCTCATTTATTTCCCTTTTCAGGTGGATCGCTCATTTTAAAACAAACATAGGTTTACATCAATGGCAATTTAAAATTCTTGTTCCCTTCTTTTGTCCCATCCTCTCTTCTTTCATCTCTTCCACACTTTTCACTGAATCCTAAAATTTGTAGATACATTGTGAACACCTTGTCTAAATCCTGCTTTGAGATAAGAGAAGAAAAGTAAATAAACTATTAGGGAAATCCCTTGCCCAATAAAATTTCCTGGAAGAGTCTCAGAGTCAGGTAGCAATTCACAAGTGGAACTACTTTACAATCAACACAACATGGTTGAAAAAGATGTGGCGCGGAGCAGTTGACAATCTGCCGAAGTCAACACATTGTGCAGTTGGCTTTTTCAGACCTGCCTTCTTGCCTCTGGTAAGCTCTTTCAGTGTGTTCCATCCCGTCTCATGACTCATGACTCAGCTTCAGTGACCTGGCAGGCTTCTCACTGTGGCCCCTTGGTTTGGCAGTTTGGTGAAGGCTTTCCTTCCAGGGCTGGGGCTGCTCTGAGCCCTACTCTGCCAACTGGGATTTAGCCTATCCGTCTCCTTGGCCCTTTCCGGCTCCCTTGTACCTAGGCTCCTTCCCTAGGCAAATGGCCTTTTGGAGGCACAGTCCCCCCAGAACTTTTTTTCCAGTGTTTGATCAACTTCATAACCAAATAATTTCTCCCTTATGTTCAGCTGAGCTCTCTTTTGTCATAATGTAACCATTATCTCCTTATCTAGTCTTCGGAGGACCAATATCCTCATAGGACCCAATTTCTGTTCCTCTAATATTCTCTCTTCCCTCTAAGCTCTCATGCTTTTTTCTTTTATGAATTAATAAGTATAACAGTGCTTGACATAGAGTAGACGTATGTAGGTGTTATTTCTATTTTTGTTTTCTTTACATCCTTCTAGTACTGTGAACAGAGGTACACTTATTTCTCTAATAAATACGTGATTTCTCGAATAAGGATCAGAGTAAGAAGGACCGGGGTACAATTACTGTCACGTTCCTTTTACTTCATTACACACTAACTTCCACTTTCCTCCTTCGTATCTCCCGACCCTCAACCTCACACACCTCAGCTAAACTGCTAACTTTGAATTTGTTTTCAAGGACAATGACCTCCAATTTTTTTTTTTCTCTTTTATTTGTCACTGCTGAGTACTTTTTCCTCATGTTAAATTAGGTATGTTTTGGCAGTAATTTGTGATAAGAGACATAGCGATGTAGTTTCCCTTTTCATTTTCCATAAAAATTGCTTATTGTGCCATATTTGTTTATGGTAGGAAGTTATGGTCACATAAACTCATATACATTTACATTGCCCTGAAGCATTGTTTGTAGAAGAGAAGACGTTTTCAGTTTCATTACCCCTGGTCTTTTTTCAGTTTGAGGTAAAATCTTCCTCCCTGGGCTTCCCTGGTGGCGCAGTGGTTGAGAATCTGCCTGCCAATGCAGGGGACACGGGTTCGAGCCCTGGTCTGGGAGGATCCCACATGCCGTGGAGCAACTGGGCACGTGAGCCATAATTACTGAGCCTGCGCGTCTGGAGCCTGTGCTCCGCAACAAGAGAGGCCGTGATAGTGAGAGGCCCGTGCACCGCGATGAAGAGTGGCCCCTGCTTGCCACAACTAAAGAAAGCCCTCGCACAGAAACGAAGACCCAACACAGCCATAAGTAAATAAATAAATAAATTAAAAAATGGTCCACATCAAAAAAATCGTAAAAAAAACCAAAAATCTTCCTCCCTAAGATTCATTACATAAATAAAATGTGATCAGTGAGTTTGCCTTGAAATAATTTTTGAGGTGTGATACGAAACATCTTCTGTTGACAAGAGACCTCTTACTGTAAGACTTGGTCTACATAGGAAGACAGAGGACCTGCTGTAATTTTGGCAAGAGTCAAGGTAGGGACCAGTGGTTGGTTGGTCAATTGAAAAAGTCTGCTAAAGCTAGGAATTAAAGATACATAGATATATAGCTATAGATTTCTAAATGTCTTAAACTTTTTAGTTTAAACTTAAAATGCATGGATTATTTTTTACTGTGAAGTCCGGCTTTTCCTTGCTCTGAGTTCACTGTTTGGAGTTCCATGTCCTCATTCTTATATAAACCACTCTTGTCATGCATCATTAACCACATCCAGTTTCAATTTCTTTAAAGTGGAGCAAGATCTTAAAAACACTTGCAAAGTAAACTGACTGTCGTCTCTGTCTAGACGAAAGTTTTCATATATTTTTCTTCCTGCCTTTTACAGTTGCCTTACCCACACCTAGATGGACAGCAGTTTTTAAAGCAACTCACTTTTGAGTTTTTTGAGACATTCAACTAAATTTTTACAGAAACCTTTTCTGTTTACATTTATATTTTATCGGTTTATGTAGTATTTACTATAATTACGTAATTCTGATAACAAATACAATGGGTATAAACATGTCTGGGATTGAAGACAAGTGATTCTTTATAGCTCAGTTGATGGGCACCTGAAGTGCAGAGGCTGCTGGGAAACAGTCTGTGCTTGCCTATAGGTCAGTGGGTTTAAAGAGGGACAGAGATGGCTCAGTGTGACCACGTATCCTGGTTTGTGCCTTTTGTCCTGGCTTAACTATTAAGAGCACTGTTTTCATTCTTCCAGAGGTCCTGGGTAATAAATTACACGGTCACCCCTAGTGTTGGTTAACCCAGTTAGTCTGGTTAAGTGGAGGTAAAAGTTGATTAAGAGAGTTTCTACTGAATTTGGTTAGAGTTTCATTGTAGCTGACTTGACAATGCCTATAAATCCTTGCCAACTGGTGGGTAGAATTGGAGTTGTTGAGAGGATAGAGTTCTTTTTTTTGTTTGTTTAATTGCAGTATAGTCAATTTACAATGTTGTGTTAGTTTCAGGTATATAGCAAAGTGATTCAGTTATACATATATATATATTTTTTTAGATTCTTTTTCCTTGTAAGTTATTACAAAATATTGAGTATAGTTCCCTGTGCTATACAGTAGGTCCTTGTTGGTTATCTATTTTATATGTACTAGTGTGTTTATGTTAATCCCCAATTCCTAATTTATCCCCCCCCCTTCCTCTTTGGTAACCATAAGTTTGTTTTCTATGTCTGTGGGTCTATTTCCGTTTTGTAGATAAGTTCATTTGTATCATTTTTTTTTAGATTCCGCATATAAGTGATATCATATTTGTCTTTGGCTTACTTCACTTAGTACGGTAATCTCTAGGTCCATCCATGTTGCTGCCAATGGCATTATTTCATTCTTTTTTATGGCTGAGTAATATTCCATTATATATATATGTATACACACACACACACACCACATCTTTATCCATTCATCTGTTGATGGACAGTTAGGTTGCTTCTATATCTTAACTATTGTAAATAGTGCTGCAGTGAACATTGGGGTGCATGTATCTTTTCAAGTTATGGTTTTCTTTGGATATATGCCCAGGAGTGGGATTGCAGGATCATGTGGTAGAGAAGGTAGAATGCTTGACTCAGGCTGGGAATGGGGCCAGAGGCACTGAGTAGCCCAGATGGCTGCTGAGAGGCTGTGTTGAGAGCCTCCCAGGTAAATGGTGCCGCAGGGAGTCTCCTCCGCTGCTGCTGGTAGAGCGGCTCATTCAGGTAGGCAGGTATTAGAAACAGGTGATGATCGTGAGCACCAAAGATGACTTTCATTGACACGGGAATCAAAAGTGCACCAATTTTCTGTGTGTGTGTGTTTTAAGCATTGGTAAATGTGATTAACTGAAAATGATATTAAATAAAACCTTTTTGCTTTCTGGCAGTGTTTCTGGGCCTGAGTCTCCCCACCTGCATCCATTTTCTCCATTTCTGCGGTTGCCTTCCTGTGCTGTTCCTTCCTCAGTCCCTCCTTGTCTTGGTTCACTCCCAACACTGCCTCTTCCTTATCTGGCTCAGGATCCTAGAGAGGATGCTGACCACCAGTGTGTTCTATCTTGTGGAGAGACAATCCCGCTTCACCCAGCAGGCTGATTCAAGGGGACCACTGCTCACCACCTCCACCTCTTCTTTCTCCCCTCCTTCTACACGTACCTACCTTTTTTGCCACCTGGACCTCTATGCTGGTTTCTGTGCTTGGAGGGCAACTCCAAAGCTACAGTCCTTAGAATGGATTAAGCCTGGAGTTGGCTCTAGACCCTGACATCCAGAAGATCTGACCCTCCACTATATAATCTATGTGGTCTGTAACTGAGCACTGAGCTTGAGTTGGGGCAGGAGGGTCATTGAAGAAACATCCATGGGGCCTGAATTCTGCTACTGCATTAAAGCTTTTTTAGCACTTTGACTCAGTTTCAGATTAGCCAGTAATTGAGTATTTGCTATATACTAGTTCAGTGCTAGTTACTTTTATAAATACCATAACATTTAATCCTCACAACAATCCTTTGAGCTAATATTACACATACACACACACATACCACACCAATACACATGCATGCATGCACACATTATTTTTAAACAAATGAAGACATAAAAATCAGAAGGTATGAAGAAATATGTTCCTGGTCACACAGATGGCAAGCATGGACCCTGGATTTGAACCTGATGCCTTTGACTCGGCATCTCCTTCCCAGCAGACCTTAGTTTTCCTCTTCTGTAAACAGTTGTTCAGAGAGTGTTGCTATTTACACACTGTAAGTAAAGAGATCAATGCCATGGTTTTCAAAATAAAATCCTAAAACCTGTTATTTCAGTGGAGTCTTGTGAGGGAGCTCAATGGCTGAAGTACGAAGCGGGTCTAAGCAGGGGGTCTAAGCAGGTGGAGGGCGTCTGCAGTCGTCGCCATTGCTTCCCTGCCTTCCACCCCTGCAGCCCCTCAAAGCCGGCTGAGGAGCACAGCGCAGCAACACTGGATGAGTGTAATCACACATCTGCATCCGTTGAACTCAGAGGGCTCCGAAAGGGCAGGCAGTGGGGGATCGCCGTCCTCAGCCAGTGCTGAGTTCCCTCTCGGGAAGCAATGAGACTACGCTTCCCTGTTCACTTTCTGGTCATTCCTTATCTATGGATAAGCAAATGCACATCTATTCTTTTTTTTAAACTCTTTTTGGTGAACAAGTTGATGGAGTTTGCATTTATGATCTTATTCACTTTCCCAGTCATCCTTGGAATCCCAAAGACCAAAACAACATTTTGTTAAGGTACTTTGACAAGTGGTGGCTGTGCAGTAGGATGACCAAACAACCCGGTTTGCCTGGGACTGAGGAATTTGCTGGGACACTAGACTTTTAGTGCTAAAACTGCAACAGTCCCAGGAAAACTGGGACAGTCGGCCATGAAGCCATGAGGTCACAAGAACTGGCCCTGAGGACCACTCTCCACGGTACCCCAAACCACTACTCCCATGACCTGGACAGTTGGTTCCTGGTCTCTGTGATCAGGTGAATTGCAGGTAGTTTAAGGAATCTAGTTAACACTGCTCCTTTATTCCTGGCCCTGAACTTGATCTGAAAATCAACGACAAAGGAGGCCATTTCAAGGAGATTAAAAAGCAATACTTTTTTTGTTTTTAAAGCATAGTTAGAATATGGACACTATCTCTTTTTCTTCTATTCTCAAGCTATTTTTAAGGTAAATTAATAGCTACAGCTATTTTTAATGTTACCTAATAGAGAAGTGTTTTTAAAATTTTTATTTTCTATGGATTTCAGTTATCCTTTACACTTTTCTTTGTTGGGCATAAATAAATAAGAGTTGGCTAAAACAAACAAACAGACACCCCCCAAACCTCTCATTAGTTGCAAACTGTAGTAAGCTGTATTATCTGGCAGTGTGATTAAATGGAAAAAAAGGGCTCCCGAGTTGCTTATGGACTGTTAGACATTGGGAGGGTCCCTTAGACTCTCAGAGTACAAGCTGCTTCTTTGCCCCAATGGAGATAATTACACCTGCCTAACAGGATTAGCATGATATGTCAAAGTGCTTGGCAAATTGCATTTGCTTGATAAATGTTAGTTTCTTTTCTCCCTGGCATGGTCAAGTATCGCTTAATCAAACATTCTCATTACAAACTGAAAACTTTCTACTAAAGAATAAAGCATGTTTATCATTAAAAATGTACCAAACAAGCATACAGGCATGAGGGAACTTTCTGGGTGATGAAAATATTCTATATTTTGATCTAGATAATGGTAACATAGTGGTTCTCCAAGCAGTATACTTAAGACTTATGTATTTTACTGCATGTAAATTAATCTTCAGTTTTAAAAAGTACTCCAAACATAAAAGGTATTTGTATTGATTTATATGATTCTTCTAAAGCAGGAGAGGGGTCATAATCATAGGAATTTATTGGTACTTTACTCTTAGTAGGGAAAAAAATACCATTTATTAGCGTGTTTAGTAATTAAAATACTCAGCCTATTACAATTCATACTAATATATATGTGTCTATATTGTCTATATGTATATGTGTATATATATACACATATTTATATTTAAATTTACAGAGCAATGGGCACTGCTGTATTCTATGTGCAATGGGGAGAAATGATGCTCATTCAAGGTCTAAATTAGTTACATTTTGTATTCTCCATGGAATGTATGGTAAAATATTGCTTTTTTGCTTCTTGTTTTTTTGGCTTCCCTGGGAGCCTCAGCTAACCAAACTTTTGCAGTAGTTTAGTTATTATCTAATATTTGGATTTCAGGAAGGTGGTCAAATTCTGTAGTCTGTGGAGCAATGGCCTGATAAATGATTTTGGAAAATGGGTTTGGAAAAAGCCTTTGGGCACTGGGCCTACACAGAACTCACTCATAGACCCCTGGTGACAACAGTTAGCACAAAGCAATTGGCTTAAAAAAGAGAAAAACACTGGCGTTTTGCAACTCATTTTTACATTGCACCATTTATTATAATCTCTTTGTGGCATCCTGTGTTTAAGGAAATAATGTTATCATCCATTTCCAGAAATGCTTTGGATAACTTCTTCTTGGAAACCCTTCCCACGCATTTGTATTTTGGTATCTCTCCATTATTTCCCACTTAGGCAGACTGACCACAGGGACACCGGGGGACTCTCTGGCTCTGGAATGCACCAGCCTCCCACTTTTGCATGCCGGAGACACACGTGGGATTGTCTGGAAAGAGAAGGAGGGAGTCATGATTTGGAGGGAAAGCTAAATATAGCATTTGGCTCAACTGAGGGAAAATGTAACCATCACCACCACCACCTGGTATCATGGGGGGGGGGGGAGAGTCAAGGGAGCTGCCTGGGATCATCTCATGAGATTCGGCGTCCAGTGTCACCCTGGTTGCTGATGACAGGTGATCTCAGAATGGTGGTGGGCAGCAAGCCCAGGGAGCAGTCTGCCTGTATTGGAGCAGAAGAGTGGAAGCGCTGGGGTGGCAAGGATGTCTCTGAGAACATATAAAACGGAGAGATGTGTTCAGTCTATTAAAAGGAGAGTTTTTTTGGGGGGGGGGTAGAGAGTTTGCCGATGAATTAGAGATTACTGAAAAACTAAGCAAGGGGATAAAATGATGACTAATTCTAAGAAAAACAGAAAGTTTACAAGAAAATAAATACAGAAAACAACATGATGCAGCTGTGAATAAATGTTACGTAACTATGATAATGTAATACTGAATACTGATTTAACCCAAAAAATTATATTGGGAAGATGAGTGGAAAAGCAGGAGTTTGTGTGTGTGTGTGTATGTGAGTGCATGCGCATATGGGTGTTGAATTATATGAAAGCTAATTTCTCATTTTCAATAGTATGGTGTCAATAGATAATATCTATTAATAAATTGAAAAATCAGGAACTAGCAGTATAAGCATACTATCTAGAAATATGGAGGCGAGAAAGAGCTGTAAGAATTGAAAGTAATTGCTCTCAGGAAACAGGGAATAAGAGTGTAACTTTGATCATTGAAATTAAGTTAAAAATTATCCCAAATTTGTCTTCGGTCATTTCAGCTAATTTACCTTTTAAAACTAAAGCCTGTCCTGAAGAAATTAAGGTAAGCAGAGAAGTAGGGCAGCCACCAAGTAAGAAATTTCAGTGAGAGTGGAAAACAGAGCCCAGAGTTACCGTACCGTTAACTGAAGCTGTTGGTGCACAGGCCTCTCAAAATGGACTCGGGTAAGAATAGGAAGGGCTAGGAAGTGACTTTGCCACCATGTTACTTTTCTTCTGGAGGCTGTCCAAGATTTGAATCTGCAAAAAAGTATCTCACCAGATCCTGAGAGCTGGAGAGTATGGTCCTAGTGCAAAATAGTGGTCAGAACATTTACTCTGTGGATTTGATCCCACCATTAAACTGGAGCCACTCTACGCTCTTCCCACCCGCATTGTGGAGTTATCTGTAGTGGATTAGGACTACTCCACATGTTTTCCCAAATTCCAGATTGTTGCAGGGCCCATCCCTGACTATGCCAGAGTTTCTCTGGGCAATGCGGAACCATTCCTGCGCCCTTCTGTGAGAGCCTCCTAGCACAGGGCTAGAAACCTGGGAGCTACATTTCCAGAATCCCTTGCCATAGGGTCCCAGTTAGATTCTGTCACTGAGAGGCACTTGTGAGAGATCTGGAGGCAGAAGTGATACATATTGTTCATGCAGCAGTGGGGGTAGATGGAAAGGCTTTACTGGACATGAGATTTTGCAGCAACCTCTAGGCAACACCCTGGGAGTCATCTGTTGTGGTGTTGCCGGCAGCTGTAATCATTGGCGGTAGGTACCTTGGGATTCAGGCAACCTCTTGATTCTCTGAAAGCAAGGACAAACTTGAGAGCTAGTAGTGTTTCCACTTAAACCTTAGATTCACAAAGACCTAGATTTGAATCCTGACTCTTCCTTTTTAAAAACTATGTAACCCTGAGTTATGTTTTTTTAAAAATTCTTGATTTATGTTTTTTCAACTGTAGAAAAAGGGTAACATCATTTATCTCATAGATGATGAGGAATAAATATAATACAGGTAAGAATGCCCAGCAGAAGACCTGTCACCAGAGTAGGTACTCAATAAATGGTAGCTATTGCTATTATTTTTATCCTGTTTGCCACCTGCCACTTTTGTTATTTATGCTATAGCTGCTGTGCAATCACCAGGCAAGAAACCTGTGTGCAGGGTTCCGGGTTGAGCAGCTAGGATAGCTTGCCCACTCCTCCTTCCATAAACTTCTCCTTTTACATAAAGCTGGAATGTCCACATTTTCCCTTCTCCCTGCCTCAGAGCATAAGCCTGAGTCTACCAGATACCCAGGCCTGCCTGTGTGCAGGAAACCAGGACTGATCAAGTCGGCTGTGACCTTGGCACATGGGTTTTGCTTTTTTTGTTTTTCCTAGTTTGCTTCTTTCAATAACCCAGGGAGCGCGGTAGCCCCTACCTTCTCCTCCATGTGATGAGCTGACATTTGATTGACATCTTTGGCTCTGCGGCTTTTGGGGGGCCAATCACTCGCTCCTACTAGGTCTCCATGCTTGACCTAGACTCATTCTTACACATCTGGGGGCTTTCACAACAAATCTCATTGCAAGGCGGAACCCTTTTGAGGCGAAGTTGTAGAATTCCTGATTTGGAGAATTTCTTTCCCATCCCCCCTTTTATATGTGAAACACCAGATGTTCCAGCTGATGAGCCCTATAAGTGATTTCTTCCCCCTCATTGATTTAAAAAATTGTACCCTTTCACTATATGGCACATGATCAAGCACTTTAAAATATATAATTAATTAAAGTGTTTACTGAAACTACAAGCAGGCAAAGTACATGCAAATGAAGGAGGAAATCTATACAAATAGCCTAAGAATAGCCAACTCTTCATGGGCTGACTTAATCCTGAGGTCTAAGAAACAGGAGTCCTTGCGGATGGAGGTGGTAGCCAGTTCAGATGGTGGAGGCCACCGCACTTAGCATGCAGTTTCTACTTCCCTCTTGCTTACAGCTACAGATTCCTAGCAGAAATTTTTAGCCTCTCTCTGTCTTCAAGAAATATGGACAAACAGGGAGAGAGGAAAAAAATAAATGAATCTATAGAGTGAAAGTTATCATATCATGATCTATTCCATTTCCCCCACTATTTCTAATTTCTTCTCTCTCTGTTCTACATTTCCAAAAGGCTCACAATGAAACAGGTCCTCAGGGGAAGGCAAGATGCTATGGGAGAAGTCTCTTCCCTGTCCTTCATCAGAGACCCTAGCTCTAGGATGATTGCTTGTGATGCTGTGAGAAACAGTGTCTGCTTTCTTGCCTAGTGACCTATGACTAAAAATGAATTGAAACAAAACACCTTCATTAAGAGTTGTATTTTTTTCTTGAACAAAAAATATAAAATGTCCCTTACTTTAAAAGACAGGATTTGTGCATGAAACAAATTAAAATCCCAAATAATCAAACACATGCATCTTTTCCCTATTGTGATAAGAGCCAAAGAAAGGAAGAGACAGAGGGAAAGAGGAAGGAAAGTATAGGGTTTTCTATTCAGTGGTCATTGGGTTGGTCAAATTTGTCTCTTTGACAATTGACTTTAGCTGTTAATTTTGGATGTGGTTAGCAGCTTTACGGTAATTCACCACTGTTCACAGATTTTCTGCGACTTTAAAAAGCCTTTCATGATCCTCAGTGGGGCATCAGAACAGCAGACTGGGGTGAGTGAGGATGTCATTTTTTTTTTTTTTCCCAGGGATGGGAGTTGGGAGGGAGACAAACTATAGTCTGTGGGCCAAATCCAGCCTGCCACCTGTTGTTGTAGATAAAGTTTTATTGGAACCCAGCCATGTCCATTTGTTTACATGTTGTCTACGGCTTCTCTTCTGCAACAATGGCAATGTTGAGTAGTTGTGACAAACATCATCTGGCCCACAAAGCCAAACACTTTTACTATCTGACCCTTCACCGAAAAAGTTTTCCAAGCTCTGGTCCAGGATGAAGGGTTGTTGTAGCTAGAGTCCCATTAGCTGCTGGTTGAGTGTGACAGACTGGGTGAAATTAAGCCAGGAGCTAAATTTGACTCTTGATGTGCTTTTGTAGTAACTGAAAACTGAAAACATTTTGTAGTAACTGAAAACTGCAAATTGCTTGTGAACTGTTGTATGGTTGGTTTCATGTAGATACAATCATTCAGTTTTTCAGTCACTCAGGGTTTAAGCAAATGTTTACATTCACATCACCCTACATGGGTTTGATGAAGAGTGGGCTTCGAGTATTTGTTGAAGTGAATGAATTACCCTTGCTAGCACCTAGATGTCAAGCAAATGATTCTGAAAATTGAACTCCTTTTTCCTTCTGGGATGAGATGGAAATATTTTAGGAAGGCTTGTTGGATGAAGAACCTTTATGATTTATGAGAAAGATGGACACTAGAACATAAGATTACTTATAATTAGGCAAATTTACATTATAAAATCAAAATACTATTTTTAAAAAGCATCTTCATGCCCATGTCTCCCCAGTTCTTCCTCTAAGGACAGACATTATAAAATAGTGAGTAAGATAAGTGAAGGATCTAGTGCCATACACATTTGGGTTTGAATTCTGGCTCTGCCATTACTAGCTGTGTGGCCTTGGACAAGTTACTTAACCTCTCTGTGTTTCCTCATTTTTTCATGTGGGAATGATAATAGTACCTATGTCATGGGGTTGTTATGAGGATTGATTGAGATAAGGCAGGCAAAGTCTTAGTACTGTGATGGTGCCAAGTTAGCTATTATATTTATAGTCCCCTCTCAGAAAATTCAACCAGCTCTACCAGAATCTTAATTTCCTGTACTTGCTTCTCAAAATCTCCCCCTTAATTTGCCTGAGATGTCAAAGACAGGGCTGTTTGGCTGTGTCATATGAAAACCCTTCTCTGATTAGGGGAAGATGTGATCTCTACAGAAACGAGAGCCCAGGTGGCAGTACGCTGCAATGATTTGAGCTAGCTCCTAATATCTTGGCCATCAGTCTTTCTGGGAGAGAACTATGTGAGTCACAGAGGGAAAGGGACCATCTCTGTGTTACCGAACCATGACCAATGGCTTGCCAATCACAAGAATGGGTCTCTCTCTTTGTTCAATACAAGTTTTTACCTGTTCCATTGTTCTTCTGACTCAGGCCTATCTTTAATTCTCGCATCTGGAAAAATCTCTGACAAGAGGAGTTATTAAGCTGCTCCCTTGGTTGGCATGAGGTTAATTCCACCAAACTTGTGGTATTTTGCTGTTATTGTTCATGTGTGAAGCTGTGCCCACTGGTACTTTTGCATCTGTGCTTCAATCATCTTCAAGTTTTCCTCAGGTTACCTTTTATCACCTCCTTTTACTAAAAGCACAGATGTTAGGATTCAGAAGAGTTTAGCCAGGTGTTGGTGAATCTGAATCATGGCTTTTGGTGGAAAAAATTCCCCTGGCAGGCTTGTGGTTTGTATAGGATTCACCATCCATCCATCCTTCAATCCGTCCACCTGCTGTGATACCGTGAAATAATATTGAATTTGACTTTTGTTTTTACCTAAAATTCTCCCGTTAGCTATTCTCACCTCCTCTTTCAACCTCCTTTTCCTTATGTGTTAAATGAGAATAATAAATGTTCGTCTAATTATCTTTGTCTGGACTCATTTCTTACCACCAGCCGTCCTCTCCACAGTCCCCTTCACACCTTCACACCATACATACATTTTTGGATAAATGGAAGTACTGTGATCATTGCAGTTTTGCTGTGAAGTTTATGTCAGGTCGCATATGTGAAAACACTTATTACCATGTCTGGTACAGCACAGGTGTTTCTTGGATCCTCATATCTGAATTCCACGTCCAGCTATGTGTCACATTCACGGAGTTGTGTTTTAGAAGACTTGTGGTAGAGTCCCAGCTCTGTCACTTAGTAGCCGTGACACTTCGAGCACATTATATCATTTACTTCTGCAAACTGCAGGTTTTCATCAATAACGTGAGGAAACCTGTGCTATGTTGTTAGGGAGATCAAGGGAAAATACACGAAAAGTGCTTTCTAAACTGTAAAGGATGATACAAATGTATAGTGTTATATAGACGGTTGTGGCAGTTGCAGCTGCTTTCAGTTGGGAATGATAAGAAAAAGTTAAGTTTAATGATTTTTTTTTTTGCTTTAATTCAGCTTTGCTCAGTGGCCCCAGGACACGCATCTAAGTATTAATAAAACAGGAGAGCTCTTGACCTTGCTTTATAATCAAAGCAAACACACACACAGGTCTATCACATCCATCAAATGTCCTACACGCTTTCAGACTTCAGCTGGGGAGAAGTGGGTGTGGCAGCCGCCGCAGGGAAGCATATGAGCCAGTTCACCCCATTAGTGCCCTGGGGCCAAGAGCTGATGGTGAAAAGCTGAAGGGGAGACAGGGCACCAGTTTAACCCAGAGGAGAGAAGTTGCTTAAGCGCCTGACCTGGCCAGTCTTTCCCTGTTGCCTCAGTTGAAAAGGGGTTAATTGCTCAAGTCACCCAGCTGTTTGCCCTGAGTCTCTGATTCGCTTTGCAGTGGGGGAGGGAGGGGTGAGTAGGTGGGGGGGGGTGTTGCTGCTCGTCCTGTTCCTCTTCCTTCTTCAATCCAGGGAAGTTGGAGGGAGAGGATGGAAGGCGGCCTGAGTCACCTCTAGGAGACAGTTGCTTTCCCCAGGGCTTGCTTTCCCTGAGCATAGAGGAGACTCTTCCAATGGCATGAACTCTGGAGAAAACATGAATCAACGTCATCCTCATCTCACGCATCACACTTACGTGACCTCATTTTCTAGCTGACGGTTTGGAGGCCTGAGGTCAGCACAGGACTCGACAGAGAGAGAAGACAGAGAATGTACATGAGAGAATGTAGTATGCTAAGAAGGGTACCTGTCCAGGCGGGCTAGGTGTCTCAGAAGCAAGAAGACTCTCTGGAAGGTAGGTACCTGGTGGTTATGGCCAAGCCAAGCCTTGTGTGGGACCAGGTGAAACAGCTGAATCATGGATTCATACAAGAAATTGGGCAAAAAAAAGTCACTCTGGATATTAGTTTCAAAGATGCAGTGGTTGCAGGGAAAAGCATCTAGGACATTTTTAGACACTGTTGAGGCTACTGTACAAATGTAATTTTACTTAATCCCCATAGAAATATTGAGAAAAGTTACAGATGAAAAAACATAGATTCAGAGGAGCCTAAAGCTATTAGCTTAAATGGAGGGGATTGATTTGATTCAGAAGTCCCTGTTCTTTCTTTAGTTTCGTGTATAGACCGTCAAGCTAAACTATGTCCTTTGTGGAGAGGACTTTTGTCCCTCTGAATCCATGGGACCACTGTTGCTTCAGTTGTGGTGAGAATTTTGTTATCCTTACCCAAAAGCACTGTGGCAGCAAATGGTCCTGCTCGTTGATATTCTGGTATTTCTTCTGCCACATAGGTTTGTACTGCCCACCTCCTTGAAGATAGCCATGGCCAGGTGACTTATTTTGAGCAACAGAGCATGAGTGAAAGTGACTTGTGTCACTTCTAGGTGGAAGAATGTAAGAGCCAATGAGAAATTCACCATGTTTTCTTCTAATGGCCACTGTTAGCCCTCCAGTTGGTAAAGTGTCTGAGACTAGTGAGGAAACATGGAGTGGAACACCTGTTGATTTAGCGTAAGAAATAATCAAACTTAATTGTTAAAAACCCCTAAGATTTTAGGATTGTTTCTTACTGCAGCATGACGTAACCTGTCCTGACTGATACCAGCGGGAAATAATTTTCCTATCATTCATGATTTCAAAAGGTGTGTTCTTAGGGAAGAGAAAGAATGGAGAAATGGGCAGACAGGAGTAAGAAAAAAATGTAAAAACTAAATAAGTCATCTCTCGTTTGTTTGTATTTATAATCAGTGAACATGTTTTAAATTGTGGACACATTTTAGGTGGTGGATAATTTCTGAAGAATCGGAGATAATAACTACTAGTTTGCTTGGGCTGCCATAGCAAACTACGATAGTCTGGGCAGCTTAAGCAACAGAAACTTATTTTCTTGGGGTCCTGGAGGCTAGAAGTCCAAGATCAAGGTGTTAGAAGGGTTGGTTTCTTCTGAGGTCTCTCCTCTTGGTTTGTAGATGGTCATCTTCACAATGTCTTCCCTCTGTACGTGTCTGTGTCCTAATGTCTTTTTTTTTATAAAGACACCAGTTATATAAGATTAGGGCCCATCCTAATGATCTCATTGAACCTTAAGTACTTCTTTAAAGACTCTCTCTTCAAGTACAGTCACATTCTGGGGCACTGGGGGTTAGGACTTCAACGTATGAATTCGGTGGGGGGGAACATTTCAGCCTATAACAACTATGGAATAGTACCTGCTACATAATATATACTCAAAAAATGACTTGAATGTCTTTGGCCTCAGCCACACATTTCCTACATATTTTGCTCTGGCCAGCCACCCCCAACAGACTCTATCTCACAGCAACTGCAGTGTTTCACTGATCTCTTCATTGCTCTTTTAACCCCACACCAAAATGATCTGGATGGGAAAGAACTCTAAAGGAATTGTGAGGAGGGTGCTCCTAGTCCCATTTTTTATAGCTAATGAAACTGGAGCACAGAGATGTTAAGTGACTTATCCTAGGTCACACAGCCAATTTATGAATTCTGAGCACCTGGAATCATCTTTCCATTAGGTCAGAGCTAATGCAGTTTACACTAATAGAGTTTGGGCTTTAAGTGAAGGAGAGTGTATGAGAAGTTCTCAGAGAAGATTTGCAGACTGGGATGAGAAGAGCAAAGAGATCATTCCAAGTGATTGGAGTGACATAAGCAAAGGTAGAATCAGGAAGGGTAAAGGGGCTCCTTATTTTTAGCCACTGTCCGTCCACTCTCTAATCTGTAAGATGGTACATATGACGGTACATATGAGGATTCACGATGAGTCCTCATGTTGAGGTTGGGCTGACGGTGCCTCTCTAGATAATCCAGGAAATAATGAGACATCTTGGATGTGTCATCAATTTATTTACTTGTTCATTGGGAAAGCCATAATGATTATTCACCAACCAGTTTATATTTGCAAAGTGGTTTGCCCTAATTTTGATATGATTTCTCTCTAGCAAACTAGTTCAGGGTGGTCACCGCAAGTGACTCAGCTTGCCAAGGAAACATTTAAAGATATAAAGATATTAAATAAGTTCACCCAGAGCAGCTCAGAGCAAGAGCTGGGATTAAGAATTGGAAACTTCAGAGACCTCCTCTGTTTTTGCCTCTGGGACCGGCTTTTTCCACAAATAGGCTTCTTGGAACGATGAGGGGATTCCATGAAGAGCGTGGCATTTTCTATAACCATTTATTAAAAATGCAAGTCATCAAATTAGAAGAAAGGCATACCAGGGAAGCGGGGAGGCCCACACTCTGGGCCAGGGTTTTAGAGCGAGGGTCCTGGACCGGGCTCCCTGTAACACATTCGTACTGACGGCCATGAAGGACTTCAGCGTCTTGAATGAGACAGCTGCTTGTACAGAGGCGTTTTTTATGAGCTGACAAGTTAGCCAGGAACAAAGCATGCTTGTAGGAAGTAAATCGTTGCCAGTTTTAATCTGAGCTTTTCATTCAGCTGTGGCCGGAGACAATTGAGTTTTTAATGTTCCGCATGAAGTTCCTTGCTTCAAATTTTGGTCAGAATAAGGCCCGGGATTTGGTTTGGCTTAGGTGCTCCATTTTCAAAATGTCACTGAAATCAATGAAAACAAAAGCGCTGCTGGTTTTTTGCATTTCCTGCCGATCATAACTTTTCCAGGCGACAGGGTCTGGACAAAGAAAGCTGCCTCCACGAAGGATGTTTATGTTTCTCGCTCCAAGACTGAGCTTAAATAGGGGAGATAAACAGTTGACATGTTATGATGTGAAAATGATTTAAGGTCCACAATGAGCTGAGAATTAAGCTGAGGTCCCGGGCAGAACCCATTGGGGTCTTGAGGAGTCCTAGGAAATTGCGCTGAGTCACACTGATGTGAGTGAAGAATTGCCTCTGATCTAGCTTCTCTGGGAGAGATGATTTTCCCAAGAAAAATTTCCAGATAACTGAAGAGAATTTCTTTAAAAAAAAAAAAAAAAACTTTACGGACTTCCCTGGTGGCGCAGTGGTTAAGAATTCTCCCGCCAATGCGGGGGACACGGGTTCGAGCCCTGGTCCGGGAAGATCCCACATGCCGCGGAGCAGCTAAGCCCGTGCGCCACAACTACTGAGCCTGCACTCTAGAGCCCGTGAGCCACAACTACTGAGCCTGCGTGCCACAACTACTGAAGCCCACTCGCCTAGAACTCGTGCTCCGCAACAAGAGAAGCCACCGCAATGAGAAGCCCGTGCACCGCAACTAAGAGTAGCCCCCGCTCACTGCAACTAGAGAAAGCCCGTGCACAGCAACAAAGACCCAACACAGCCAAAAATAAATAAACAAAATATATAAATTTATTTAAAAAAAGAACTTTTAGAAAGCACTTCTGTTGAAATTCTTTAACAATGTATTATACACTTCCTTGCCTTATCAACAAGAGTGTAGACCATAACAGGCCCTGTTCTTCATGATTGAGGGTAATCATTGTCTGCACCGGCTCTACTGTAGTGATCCCTGAGGGCTCCTGAGCTGTCCGTCACTGAACCAGTTCACTGGGGGAAGCTGCAGATTGGCTGCATGATGGTTGGGTGCCGCTGGGGATTTGTAGTTTTATTCTCGACCATGAATGGAATTTTCATTAGAATCTTAAAATAAAGGCAGTATCTGAGAATACTCAAATCCTGCTATGGGGGAATGATAACTATTTACCAAGTCAACTAAGTTAGCATTTCAACAGGTCAACGAGATTGGTTTCACCAGCGATACCTTCTCACTAGAAAGTTGATCTTGGACCTCAGGGTTTCTGTCACCTGACACTTTTCACTGTTTGTCTCTTCATATACATGTAGCAGGGCCTTAAAAACCACCTTTGTGTTTGCATAATGTCTAGTTATTGTAATGCAACTCAGTCCAGGACAACTCAAACTCTAAAAACTAGAACTTCACTGCTTTTCACCATACTCACTGAATGATCATTTGTCTCTTTTAAACTGTCTTCAAACTATGCAGTCTCCTTCGGAATTCTACCTTCTGATGGATGAAGCTTCCATTTCCCTAGGGATTTTACCCTAGCTTCCTGAACTCACAGTCGGTAACCCCAGTGGTTGAGTTATTCTCTGGCGATTCTGGGATCCAGTCTGCACTGAACACAGTCAGCCTGTGGTCGACCTGACCTTTATTGTCTAAACACTTTAATAATAAAGAGAATGGATATTTATTTCCATCTGCAGTTTTGGGTTGGAAAAGGTTGGTTTTGTGGCTGAACGCCACTAGGAAAACTTTCTTCCCCAGGAAAAAAATGAACCTGAATTCATGGTCTTTCCAGCAATTCTATTTTGAAATAATCTTCTTTTGATCCTGTGGGATCAAAAATAATACCAATACTTTTGACTTATTTCAAACTATTTCTTTTCTAGTAGTTAATCCTTTTGGCAATTTTTAACTGTATCATATTTTTTCTACTGGTAGGTTGTGATAATCTGTTTCGCATTGTTTTCTGATTCTTGTCTATTTGCTGAAATCCCTGGATGAGAGGGAGAATATTCTTCGTGATTTTAATTGATTTTATTTGTTTGTTTGCTACAGCTTTATCAAGTCAAAGGGCCTTAATCTAAGGGTGTGGTAGGCTGAATAATGGCCCTTAAAGACATTGACCCCAATCCTTGGAATCTGTAAATGTTACCTTACATGGAAAAAGGGTCTTATTAGATGTGACTAAGTTAAGGGTCTTGAGATAGGGAGGTTACCCTGGATTATCTGGGAGCACCTTAAATGCAATGATAGGTGTCTTTACAAGAGAGAGGCAGAGGGAGATTTGACACAGGTACGAGAAGGTAATGTGACCACAGCAACTGAGATTGGATGATGTGACCATAAACCGAGGATGTAGCCACCAGAAACTGGAAGAGGCAAGTAACAGACTCTCCCCTGGAGTCTCCAGAGGGAGCATGGCCCTGTTGACCCCTTGGATTTAGCCCAGTGATATTGATTGCAGACTTCTGGCTTTCACAACTAAGAAAGAAGGCATTCTGGTTATTTTAAGTCACCAAGTTTGTGGTAATTTGTTACAGAGGCCATAGGAAACTAATACAAAGGGTAAATGAACTACTCTTAAATTTGGTTTGGAATGATGCTGTCGTCTGCAATACATTCTTAAAATGTACTGAGTTCTGTGTTCGACCACATGGAAGGCAGAGGTGAAACAAAAAATGTAGTTCTTTCCATCAAGAGCTTTGTGTCCTAGCTGGGAAGATAAGGTGGCATTCACGAGACAAGAGCAGGTGATACAGGGCAGTGTATCATTAATTGCTGTGTTACTTTCACAGGCTCATAAGAGCTGATGAGATTCAGAGGAGAGGTTGATGAACCAATCATTCGTATAGAGAAAAGTTTTCCCAGAAGATGAGGGACGTGGAGAATTTTCAGGCAGGGAGCAGGAAGGTGGGCGTTCCTATAGAAGTGAGTGTGAGTGACGTAGAAGTGGAACCACACCTGGTAAGCATTGTGAGGCCAGGGACCACGTTCACGTCATTCACTGTTGATCCCCACTACCTGGTATAGTGCCTGCACGGAAGAGGTACTCTCTAAATACCTGATAAATGAACAGATGGTGTTTTGTGGGATATCACCAATCTAGGGCAGCTGGCCTGTAGAGCAAAGGACATACTTTGGGAAAAACGGGGAATTAGTTTGGGTTTGTAGGGTGTAGTCAGTCCTGAAGGGCCTTGGGAGCCAGGGAGAAGAAAGTCACAGTATCAGAGTACTGTCATGTTAAAGACAAATTATTCTTTCAGAGGGTTCGGAAAGGCATTTAGGAAACATGCCTTCCTGGCACATTTCTTTCCTCTTTTTTGAAAAATAAAATAAACAAAAAAATCTCTCCAGATCTCCGGTCTTCCTGTGACACTGGGATGGAAAATACATAAAATTAATTGGATAATCTCTTCACCCTGTTTGAATTGCCTTAGTTTCATCTGGAAGGTGGAGATATTGATGGACTTTTCAGAACCCAGTATCAGCCATCTGCCTGAGAATTGTATCCCACACGTCCTGGCTTCTGAAATCTACAGGCTGTCCATGGCTCTCTGTCACGTCCCCTCTCCTTCCCTGAGCCGAGCTGGACAGCAAATTCTGGCAGGTTTAGCAGGACAACTGGACAAATGCTGGCATTTTCTGGGGGGGGGGGCAGGAGTGTGATGATGCACTGAAGGTGTTAACCAGCTTCCAAATGATAAGAAACTTAGGAAATTTAAATGCCAAACCAAAGTTCCTTTTCCCAGAAGGGGATTTCCATTCTTGCAAAAGCAGGGTTCTAGCTGTTCAGTGACATGTTCTATGGTGACAGTCCCCATTGCCATATCACAGACAAAGGAACTGTTTTTTCAATAATGAAATTATCCTGGCTGCTAGTGGGGCCTCTTTTACCTGTAGGGTTGTCCATCTCCTATAGAAACTACCTCTTTACAAAATAAGATGACAACAGCATGTATCGTACAGCTGTCACTTCTGGTTAATCGATTAATTCTGAGTTGTATTTAACAAAAGATCTTTCTTTCCCTGATGGTTATTTATCAAAATAAAGTATACTAAAATCCAACAAAATAAGATTATTGTTTTAGGCTGTACTGCCTTACATGCAACTTCACATCTCCTGCTGTTGATTGTTAGGCTGTCTTCCTGTCAGCCAATAAAAATGCTTAGTTCTTCAAAAATCCTGAAACAAACAAGCAAATAAGCAAACAAACACTACTCAATTCTGCTAACCTGTCATATAACCATTATACTTTTCTCATTCTTTCATTGCCAGACTTAATGAAAGCATAGTGGATTCAGGAGGTCTTACACTCTTAGGCAGTGAGCTGGCTTCTGCCTGTTTTGTTGGCCCATATCATGTTTTTTTCCCCGACATTTAAAAATTGTGAAATTTCCATAAAAATTTTTATTTCTCTTTCTCTTAACACACTGGGGAATTGGCAACACTGGGTCCATATTTGCACATGACAGCAGTCTCTTAGAGTTGAATTTCTGTTTCTGTTTTTAGACAGGGTATGCATGGTCCAGTAATCCACAGACCCCACCACTCCCTATTGTCTCCAAGTCTGAGATGAAGTGTCAGTTACCATTTATCATTGCCTTGCAGTCTTGTTTTCCTTAGATACAGAAATCTTTGTACTGATGCCTCTGTCACATATGAGAAGTAGAAGGTAGAGCCAGAGGGCTGCATGGTCTTGTACTCAGCTTTTTTACTCTTGTATGTTATCTGCCTGGCTCCTTTGGCATCTGGGTTTGCAGTCCCTGACTTGTATCACACGCTGTCAGCCTCTGTGATTCTTCAACTCATTGTTAGCTCTTTTCTTTGCATCCACTGTCACCCGTCTTAACGATCACGGATAGTCAGATGGCTTTTTGTTGGTTCTGTTTCTCAAAGTCCTGTCTGCTGCCTTTTCCCCTCACTTTCGCTTCATCCTAAACTGCCTTGCTCATTGACTTCATTAACACCCCCTGGAATCCCTGATGCATCTTCTTACCTCCAACACTGTTTCTTTTTTCCCATTTATTTATTTATTTATTTATTTATTTGAAGTATAGTTGATTTACATGGTTGTGTTAGTTTCAGGTGTATAGCAAAGTGATTCAGTTATACATATATATATATTCTCTTCCAGATTCTTTTCTTATAGGTTATTATAAATGATTGAGTATAGTTCTCTGTGCTATACACTAGGTCCTTTTTGGTTATCTATTTCATATATAGTAATGTGTATATGTAAATCCCAACCTCCTAATTTATCCCCCCAGCCCCTTTCCCCTTTAATAACCATAAGTTTGTTTTCTATGTCTATGTCTGTGGGTCTATTTCTGTTTTGTATGTAAGTTCATTTGTATCATTTATTTTTTATGTTTTTATTTTTTTTTTGGTATCATTTATTTTTTAGATTACACATATAAATGATATTGTATGATATTTGTCTTTCCCTGTCTGGCTTACTTCACTTAGTATGATAATCTCTAGGTGCATCCATGTTGCTGCAAATGGCACTATTTCATTCTTTTTTATGGCCGAGTAGTATTCCATTGTATATATACACCACACCTTCTTTATCCATTCATCTGTTGACGGACATTTAGGTTGCTTCCATTGTAAATAGTGCTGCTGTGAACATTGGGGTGCATATATCTTTTTGAATTACAGTTTTCTCTGAATATATGCCAAGGAGTGGGATTGCAGGATCATATGGTAGCTCTATTTTTAGTTTTTTAAGGAACTCTCTGTTCTCTATAGTGGTTGTACCAATTTACATTCCCACCAATGGTGTAGGAGGGTTCCCTTTTCTCCACACCTTCTCCAGTATTTATTGTGTGTAGAATTTTTGATGATGGTGTAAGGTGATACTTCATTGTACTTTTGATTTGCATTTCTCTGATAATTAGCGATGTTGAGCATCTTTTCATGTGCCGTTTGGCCATCTGAACACTGTATTTCTTAATGTTATGTTTAAGATCCTTTTATTTTTATATACTTGGTCTGGGCAGTTTCCTTCATGTCATGGTTTTGATGGTTTCCTCTACGTGGATGACTCCCAATTCCATCCTTTCCTCTGACCTCCCTTCTGAGTCCTCATCCTGCAGAACAGCTCCATTGGTGGGGGGGGGGGGGGCGGTCCTGCTAGTCCCTGAATCTCCTGCCCACACACCTACAGTATTTATTTCATTGCCTCTTTCTCTGAATGACATGATTGTCCTTCCAGTTTCTCAGGTACATGACATTATTCCATGTCTGATCAGTCTCCATGTTTGCTCTTTCTTTTCTCTCCCATGATCACTGTCTAGTCAAGTCCCTGTTACCTCTTTCTAAAAATTATTTATTGGTTTCATTATTTCAGTCTCTCTCTCCTTCAATGTATTATATATACTACTGCTTGGCTAATCTAACCTAAAAAATTCATTCATTGATTCATTTATTACTGCATACAATAACTACTTAAAGCCTGTAAAATGTGTCATATTTTTTCTTCTAAGTCATCCGTTGCTCTGTACTGCTAACAGAATCAAGATGACGCTACTTATCGTGGCTTGGGAGTCCTCTGCCATCTGCCCCCAGCCTCTCTTTCTGGTCTCATCCCTTGCTACTCCCACGTTCAAATCTTTGCTCCTTGAGTTAGTGTCTGGGAGCATATAAGCATAAAGCCCTAGAGTCTGCCTTGATTGAATCTCAGCTCTGCCAATTTCTGGTTGTGTGACCTTGAGCAATTCACATAATTTCTAAACCTTATTTGCTTAACCCATGGAGTTATTTGAAGATTTAGAAAAATAAGAAGCCATGTAATATTATATAATGCCTGGTGTATGGTAAGAGCACAAGAAATGTTAGATGTCATTATCCAGCCAAATCATAGTTTGCTGTACATTCTCATGTTATTTCTTCATCCTGGAATGCCTGCCTCTGTCTAACTCTCTCTACATGTCTAAATCCTGGTCATCTTTAAGGCCCAGGTCAGAGAAGGTATGGCCTCTCATGAAGCCTTTTCTGATCCCTACAGGTAGAAATATTCTCTCTTCTTGCACCCTTAATAGAGACATTAACATTTTATAATTTGCAAGATTGTATTTATATACCAGTCTCATCTGGCATACAATGCAGTAAGCTCTTTGATTCCTGGGATCTTAATCATGTCTTTGTTTCCCGTGTCAGCCAAGGTGCCTTGTATAAAATAGATGTTCGATAACTATTTGTTGAATGAATAAACATTCATCTGAGTGGCTATTTCCTTATAGTTCTCTATTTTGATTCATTCAAGAAAACATGAAGAAGTTATCAGTCATTAGATTTGAGAAATGTGATATATTTTTCCGTAAATTTTCCCCCTTACTCCTATGCTATAGGTGTAACCCAGGTGTCTTTTGAGAAACTTACATATCTGTTGATTTATTCAACATGTATACCACACCTTCTTTTAAAAGGATTCGAAACAGCATGGAAATTAAACCTAATGTAAAAGAGGACAATTATGGCTAAAAAGAGAACAGAGAACCATCTCAAAGAAACAGGGAGCAGATGTTACCAGGCACCTGGGATGAGTTAATTACTATACTTGGTAACTGGATTTGGCTTTGAGTTTCTTGGCAGCTAAAGCTGAAAGGAAGCACATTGGGTTATTCATTCAGCAAACATTTGTTGAATATCTTTGATAAACGGGGCACTGTGCTAACAGTGGAGATTCTAAAATGAATAAGCCTCGGTCCCTGGCTTTAGCACATCACTTAGACATGAGTTAAGTGATTGGAGGTGGATACAGGGGGCAGCAGGACTCAGGGAAAGGGCACCAGTGATGTTTGTAAGGGGGAGAGTCAGGGACAGTTTGCTGAAGCGGAGAGGCTTTCACCAGACCACTCCTTGGGGGAAGTACCTTCTTGGTATAAGGCACAGCATATAGAGAGACTGTGAGGCCTCAAAGGACATGTTTGCTGAGTGAAGCAGAGGGTGCAGGAGTGGCAGAAGGTGAGGTGGGAGAAATTGCAGGAAGCCAGAATATGCTGGATTTCACACGCGACATGAAGGAGTTTGGATGTTATTCTCTTGGCCGATGTTTTCCAATGTGACTGCGTATAAGAATCACTGGGGAGCTTTGAGAATATATATAGACTTACTGAATCAGATTCTCCAGACGTGAAGCTGGAGCATCTGTATATAATGCTCCTTGGCTGATTTTCATACCGCCAGCCTTGACACTGGTCACTGGACCAGGTTGGTGAATCACCATGGTGCAGGGGAGGGAGACACCCCCGAAAGAGTTTAATCAGGGGAATAGCTGAGAGATGTGGATTTTAAAAAACCAACTGGGGTGCAGAAAAGGGAGGGTGAACAAGGGTGGCTGTGAGATTGGAAGAAAGGAGCAGATGTGAGTTTATTTTGCTCACTAGTATGAGTGCTTAGCACAATGCCTGGCATGCAGTGGTACTCAAAAAGTAACGAATTGTTAAACATGAAAGCTGATTTTATTTACAGCGGTTGTGAGATTTCTGGGCTATAGAATGGGGCTGAACGTGGACACCTGAGCAGGAATGAGATGTGGTAGAAAGGTCTATGGAGTCAAACAGTCCCAGGTGCAGATTTCCGCTTCATCCCTGGGCAAGTTGTTTTAAATCCCCCAGAGCTTCAGTTTCCTCACCTAAGAGATGGGAATACTAACTCCTAACCCACAGGACTTCTGTGTGGGTTAAATGAGGTAACATCTGAAGCATGGGGCAGTGGAGAACTAATTCTCTTTCTCCTTCTCATTACATTCCTTAAAAATAGTCAGGGATGCTTTCACCGTCTTATTAATTCTGTTCTGGTTATCTGCTGCTGTATAATAAATCACACCAAAATTAGAAGTAGAAAACAATAGCCATTTTATTCCGCCCATAGAGTCTGTGGGTCAGGAATTCAAACAGGGCAGAGTAATAATGGCTTTGTCTCTGCCCTACAATGTCTGGGGCTCGGCTGGAAAGACAGGAATGCCTGGGAGTGGCTGGGAGCTAGAATGCTCTAGAAACTCTTCACTCACATGTCTGGTGTCCAGGCAGGGATGACTTGAAGGCTGGGTTCAGACAGGACTGTCACCTGGAGAACCTATTTATGGCCCCTACCTGTGGCTTGGGCTTCCTCACAGCATCGAGGCTTCGAATCATGGAGACCTCTTACAAGGTGGGATAGGGCTTCAAGAGTAAGGGTACCTACAAATAAGGCAGATGCTACATGGTCTTTTATAATCTAGCCTCCCAAGTCATCTAGCGTCACTCTTGTCACACTCTATTAGTTGAAGCAGCCTGCCCATATTCAAAGTGACAACACATAGGAATTACCTCACTACCGAAGAAATACCAAAGAATCTGCCACCATATTTTATTTTTTAAAATATTATTTATTTATTTATTTTGACTGCACCAGATCTTAGTTGCAGAACGTGGGATCTTCTTTGCAGCATGTGGGATCTTTAGTTGCGGCATGCGGACTTTCTAGTTGCGGCATTTGGACTCTTAGTTGTGGCATGCATGTAGGATCTAGTTCCCTGACCAAGGATCAAACCTGGGCCCCCTGCATTGGGAACACGGAGTCTTACTCACTGGACCACCAGGGAAGTCCCTGCCACCATATTTTAAAAGCACTATCCATGTATCTGAGCTGTTTTGTTTTTAGTGCACCTAATTTTTAGTGCTTAGTAATAGTCCTTGTAAATAAGAAGAGTATGATTCTTTCTTGCCTGTGTTCTCTGTTGTTCCAGTGTCATCTACTCCAAGTAGTTGGCCTAGCTCACCCTTGTTTTTCTACTTTTCTTATGTATATTTAATGCAAACCCAATCTTTATGTTGTATCAGGCACTATTTACAAACCTTCACTCCTTCTGGGATTCTTTATGAAGAGAATGTAAAACATGTTTTAAAAAGAACAAACTGGCCAAAGTAAATGAATGGAACCCTTTCTGGGATTGACCAGGGACCATGGCAGGAAGACTCCTGATTTATTTGCCCTCAGTTTCTCCAAGTGCTGGAGAGAGTTAGAGACACTGAGATAAAATGGGAAGATCATTGTGCCTGCTTAGAGCTCATCACAGAAAAGTGATGCATAGTTAATGACCTTTTGTGACAACCTTATTCTTACAATCTAGTGGGGCCATATGTGCCCTACGGTGACAGATGGTCCCAATCTGCTGTTGCCAGATAATGGCTTGTTTAGAGGCTCGGGGTGACAGTGTGACAAGTCCGGGCTGGACCAGCTGTTTCCCCTGCAACTAAAGCATGGTTTGGCTGAATGAGTGCAGACAACAGAATTTAAAAGACGTGCTTCTACTGCATGGAAGTATCCATAATTTCTCTGGCAGGAGAACCGACTAACATATTTCTTCAAACGCATGTACACCATTCTTCTTCTTTTTCCCCCTAAAAGAACTGGTCTAGGGGTCAGGCACCTGGGTTTTAATCTCATCTCATTGCTAACTAGCTGTGTAACCATGGATACATCACATAAATTCTCTGAGCTCCTATTTCCTAAAATGGATCTGAGTTAGATCATCTTTGAGATCTAAAATTTTGCTCTTTGAATCTTTGAATCCAAATTGTGGGCCATAGTGATTAATATTCATCAACTTACCAAGTGTTAGGCCCTCTGCTAAGCCCAAACTAATATTACTTTTTTTAAACAACAACAGTGGCCCTAGGTGGCCATTATCACTATTAGTCATCATTTTAAAGATGGGGAAACTAAGTAACAGACAGACAAGTAACTTGCCTACAGTCAAATGGCTGGGACAAGGTAAAGCTGGACCTGGCCCATGTGCTTTATCCCCATGCTATACGGCACATCTGTGTGAGTTGAAAAATAGGCAAGGCAAGAAAGAACCAAGATGGAAACAAATCAACAGACTGATTTTGTGGCATCTCTGTTTCCTCTCCTTGCAAGTTATTGTCTGTTTTCCTATATTTGTGATAACTTGGGATAAGTGCCCTAATCCATTTCAGAACCCCACCATGTGGGTACTTGCCTCCCCTCTGGTACCGAGCAAGTTCTGAAGAGCCAGGCTGCTGGGGTTCCCATGTTGTGTGTTTGGAAGTGCCCCATTCATGTGCAACACTGGGGGCACTTTGGTATGGGGTTGCACTAAGTATGAGAAGATGGCCTTTTCCTGGAAGAAAAGCAAAGAATCCACAGTATGCTGTCAATATATCTCTGTGTGCTTAAGTCACATGTACAGGTTTGTCATCTCTTAAGCCCACTTTATTTTAGTTCACATTTCTGAAACGTCTCATTCTCTTAGCCTTGTGTTTCCTGGTCATATGAATTTTGAGACAGTGATCCCTTTCTGTGAAGAATGACCTCATTCTCCTCATAGAAAAATTCCTTTGGCCTTTGAGCAAATAAGAATTAAATTGAAACCCAAGCCGTTTCTCTGATTATGGTAAGCTTCTCCACTCAGCAGCTCTGCAGTGTTTTGCTGTGGAGGTTGTTATATTTTTTCTCTGGGCTCAGGTTTATTTTAAGAATATAATATGAATATTGTTTAAATAAGTCCTTCCCCAACAAGTACAGGATAAAAGGCTTGGTATACTGTGGAAAGAAGACTAGATATTTAGTTGACCTTGAGGTTAGAGAATACACTCTTTACTAAATTTAGGTCAGTTCGACTTTTGACTGGCATTTGAGTCTCGAGGCATTTTTTTGAAAATAGTTTGTCGGTTTTGCCAAATACAGCCGCTGATGGGTCCTGGAAAGAAGGAGGTATTACAGCTCCTATAAGATATTGCCAGGCCTTTTGTGTATTAGTTGATCATTTTACTTTGGTCACTTGTCCTCTCATCTGGCATTGTTAGGGTTAGTCCCTCCTCTGCCTGGCATGGGGAGGATAGAAGACTTATTAGAGGCCTGCTAGAGGGTTGGTGGTATTTAATAGGTGGTGAGATCTTTAATACTAAAGTCAGCCCCGGGGCATGCAGGTAATAACGGAAGGCCATCTGAATTAGAAAAGAGAAAACTGAGTCCACAGGCAAGGCTGGTAGCTCCATTTCATGAGGTTTGAGGGAAGCTAGACTAGAATGAGATATATTAAATTGACATTTTAAATTCAGAAAATGATTTTCTGTAGACACCAGCTAACACAGGTAGCTGTGTAAATTAGCGAAGTGTATCATTGCCTGTGTCTCACACCCACAGTTCGTAGCAGACCAGTGATTACATTATAGATCAGTTATATTGACAGATCTGACCAGGTCAGTAAAGTTGCTGTACCATGTGCACTGTCTATGGACTATTCCTTCAGGCTGGTGCTCGCTGCCCTTCCGTCATGATGTGAGGGCTTCTCAACCTCGACCGTCCTGACATTTGGGGTCAGTAAATGCTCTGTTGTGGAGGAGGCTGCCCTATGCGTTATAGAATGTTCAGCAGCATCCTCAGTCTCCACCCGCTAGATGCCAGTTGCATCCTCCAATATGACAACCAAAAATGTCTCCAGATGTTGCCAAATGTCCCCTGGGGGACAAAATTGCCCTCCTTCCTAACTGAGAACCACTGCATCAGATTCACACTGACCTGTATAGGATTAAAAGTGTCTATGAGTTTGTACATGCATATGTGCACACAGGCACACACATAAACATACACTTCTTTCTTTTTCCAAGGCGTGAAACTAATAGCAATCCCTTACACATAGCAAACTTTGCATAAATGGAATGTTATCAATAACTCTTACGTAATAAAATGATGCTACCTCCCCTCCACTTGAAAAGCTGATTCATCTCCAAGAGTGATATGAAACCAGGAATGAATGATCTATGGTAGATTATAACTGGAGCTGAAGAGAGCTTGGTAGACCAGACCTCCAAGGCCTACTGTTGAGTGAGGTAATTCATGGAGTGAAATCTGAGAAAACAACATAAACACTTGGTTCCACCAAGGCATTCCTATGGCACTTAGAAGAATTGTTGCTGAATTTTTGGAAAACCTAGGGATAAGTTTCACGGATTGCACCATTTCATTTTATTTACCTTTCCTTCAGGTAAAATTGCTATTTGTTTTGAATTAGTTGGGAAAGTGAGGACAGCAAAAAGAGTCCCCAAGGGAAGCTTCGAGGATAAGTGAAGGAGAAGGTATTTATAGCCTGGCGCAGGTCATCAAAATCATAGAACCCAAAGATGCGAAGACTTTAGAAGCCCAATGGCCTGTGTCCCCCAACTCTACTGCAGCAGTTCACATCAGGGTCACCAGGACTACGTATGTATTGACAAACCCATGGCCAGTTATCTGCCCTTCTCTTATACTGAAGCACTTGACACCATTGACTGTGTCCTCCTCAGAACACAATCTTGTCTAGGGCTCCTTATCATCATACTCAAAGAAACCTTTCCATTTGTCTCTTTTGCAGGCTCTTCTCTACAAGCCTGTAAATATTGGAGTTTCCCAGAGCTGTTTCTTTTCTTTCTTCTCTCTTGAACTGATTTTACCAGGTCCCAGTGACTCGCGGCATATATACTTCCAACCCAGAATTCTTCCTTAAGTCTGCCTCATATGTTCATTGGTCTTCTTGACATCTCCTCTTGGATGTCTGACAGACACCTCAAATTTAATATGGCCAAAAGCCAGGTGATTTCACCCCCATCCCTGGCCCACACCTCTCAAGTCTTCTCCATGGTGGTCAATAGCCGCATTGTTTATTCAGGCCCCACATCTAGGAGTCATCTCTCCTTTCCCTCTTTTTCTCACACTCACATCAAATTTGTCAGAATCTCCCATCACTACCACCTCTTAAATATATCCTGAATTGTATCACTTTTCATCAACTCTAAGCTCCAAGCTGTGGTCCAAGCTACCAGTTGATCTTGCTTCTACTCTGCCCACCCGCAGTTGGTGCTTTTCACAGCATCAAGAGTGATCACATGTACATCATACCAAGCTACTTCCTGGTCGAACCCTTCAATGGCTTCCCATTATACCAAGAATAATATCGAAACTCTTTGACATTGTCCACAAGTCTTACAAGATCCAGTTCCTGGCTCCCTCTCTGGCCTTATCGCCCTGCATTCCCTCTCATTCCTGTCTCGCTAGCCGATTTTGGCCTTTTTTTTCCCACCTCTTGAAAAGACATCAAGCTCATGCCCGTCTCCAGATCTGCTATTTCCTTCTGCCTGACTGTTCTTCTCCTGATCTTCATATTGCTGTCAACTTCTCATCATGCATATAGCAACTAAGGGCCCCTCTTTATCATAATATCCCATTTCTCTTCCTCCTAGTGCTTATCAGTATCGTAAAATATCTTGTTTGCTTACATGCTGATTGTCCATCTCTGCCTCACCAGAAGGGAGGCTCCCGGAGAGGCTCTGTCTGTTTTCTTACTGCCTGGCAAATAGCAGGTGTTTAATAAATACATATGCATTGCCTGCCCAACATTCCACGACACAGTAAGATACAGCCACATTCTGACTACAGGCTCGGCTGGCTAAAGGGAAGTAGCAAAAGGGATGTTGGCTGGTTCAGAAGAAGTTTATTCATATATGTCGTGGGTGTAGACAGGGAAACAATTTGTCTGAATCTCAGTTGTCCTTTAAGAAAATTTGCCTTTGACATTTGAGGGCAGGAGTCATCCCCTAAATTGGGCTGACATATTGAATAGACTCTTCAAGCAGCTGTGTGTTATGCCCTAAGAGTTCTCTTTTCATTATTTCCGATTAGTGTAACTAAAAGAGTAAATCAGTCCTCATTGGCCTAGATTTCCAGAAGAGACCCTCTCAGCACATTTTTAAAACAGAAAACCCCAAAATCCAAAAATGGTTCCATTCCACACTCATCATATTTCCATAGAGAGACAAGAAATTCACTCTAGGCTCTAGGAAGGCAGATCTTGGGAGGGATTCTTCCAGGTTCTCTCGGCCTCTTCACTCATGCTCATCAGAGTGGGACTTAGCTGATTGATCACTTTGAGAGGAAGAACTGAGCATGCTAAGCTCCTGCATGTCTCTCTTATTCCATCCATCTGTCCACAAAAAGATGCAGTCTCATCTGCTCTCTGCCACACGGTGAGCTGTCTGCTCTGGCATGGCCTGTGGATATTGAATGATGCCAGTGACTGGGGTGGATAAGGCCGCTTAATGGGGCAGCACATAAGGAGTCAAACACACCCTTCGGTCCCACTCTATAGTAAGAGCATTGTGATCTCTATTGGTCTCCAGTCTGTGTCTGTCTCTCTGTTGGTTCTGAGCTTGTGCAGGGCAGAGTGCTGTCATTTATGGCCCCTCTTAAACTCTAAATAAAAGGACTGATTCAGTCTCAAAAACTCCAGTTTGAAAGGTACCAATAGATTTTAAGAAATATTCAAAGATTTTCTGCATCCTGACAGATATAACTTTTAACCATAAGTTCCAATTTCTAGATAATTTTGTACAGTGACAACTGATATTCCATGAAGGCAGCAGAATGTTGATGAAAATATCATATGTTTCGAAATCAATAAGACATGACACCAGTTCACAGCTTGGCCCTGTACAAATAGCTTTGAATGATTCACTCAACTGCTTAACACTCGTTTTCCTCATTTGTAAAGTTAACATGATAGCATCTGCACTTCCCAGGGCTGGTGGGAGACTTAAGTGAGATTGTGTACATAAATTGCTTCCACAGTGCCTGGCACTGAGTGGTCAATCTATAGAACCTAGTTCCCATCTGTCTTCCCATGCTGCATGACTAGAAGTTAGCCAGAGTGTTAAGTCTTGCATAATGTCTGTCCATTATAGTCCTTAACATTTGTGTTATTCTTTACACCTATTAAATGTATTCACATATACAGTATGATCTTTCTAAATCACTACATGGTCTATGAGATAGATGCATGGGTAGGGGTGATCCTATGTCACAGATGAGAAAAGGCAGCTCAGTTGGTCAGTTGATTTGCCCCAGGTCAGTAGAGTCAGGTCTCAAACTCAAGTTGGTCTCTAAATCTGATACTCTTCTCACCATACCTTGCAGCCCTGTGCTATTCTGTTTGAGAAGCATGTTATTTACTGGCTATTCCAACAGATAGGAGAACTGGGAGAGGGCAGTTTGAGTACATCAAATCTAAGGTAAGTGTTAGAATAATTCTTGGATATGTTTCCTCACATTATTGATGCCAAAAGCTCGGCCTCTGTGCACTGGTGCCAAATTGAATCTCAGAGACAGAGTTTTGGGTGAAGTAGAAAAGAATAGCTTTATTGCTTTGCCAGGCAAAGGTGGACACAGTGGGCTTGTGCCCTGAAAACTGTGCATCCCAACCTGGGAGGATTTAGTGAGGAGTTTTATAACAATGGTTCAAGGGTGGGGTTGCTGATAAGGATTAGCATGTGTGCAGGGCCTACACTCCTTTAATCTGGTCTCAGGTAGTCTCTTGATGAGTTTCTCTGGTTCCTTTAATCTGGCCTCAGGTGGTCTTCTCTGCAATGAAGAATGCTAGCATCTTCCATTTTGGGGGGGGGGTTAGTTCTGTAAAGAGCTCGAAGATATTGTTATGTGTATCCCTTGAGGTGGAACCAGGACCCTGCCCCAAGGCTGCACTATTGTTTCTTGACTGCTCCTGCCTTGTCTCTGCATCCCCTCCCTTCCCTGATTAGCAACTGTTTGAAAGGCTTCTGTGCCCAGGAGCCCCACAGGGTCCTGCTCGGCTTCATTATTCCAGTATTCCTTCACTGTTCGGTCCTTTTCCAATGATGTTTCATTTTTTTAAATGTTGATCTTCTCCATCCATTCATTCACTCATTCATTCATAAGCATTTCTTGAGTCCCTACTGTGCATTATCAAGCAGCATAACACATACTGTGAATACAAAAGCTCAAGACAGTGTTGTTGCCCTCTAGGAGCTCAGTGTTGCTGGGGATACAGATGTACAGACAAATAATTATAATACAGTGTGTGGTAGGTACCACGGAGGAGGAATATGCTGGGTGCAGTGCAGCTTCAGGGAGGGAGTGATCAAGGAAGCCTGGAGGGGGCAAGGCCATAAGCAGAAAGGCTTCTCGGAGAAGATGCTTGAATCAGGCACTGATGGGGAGGAGGAGTTGGCTTCTCTCTCTGAGCCCCAGCCTCTCATCTGTGAAATGGTGGTAACAAGAGTAACTACCTCATATGTTTGCTGATGTATATAAAGTGCTTAGATTTGTGCCTGGCAAGTAATAAGCACTTGATAGATGGTGGCTGTTATTACTATTACCATTTCATTCACGAAAAAGCCATTTTGTTTTATGTCGACTTCACACAAGACAGTAGAATAAAATGAATACTCTCATATTCTTTAGATGTTGGTTCCAGAGATGTGCTTAAAAGGGCACACATATATCCAAATTTTAGATAATACTAGGGAGAATAATCTTTACATTTTATTCATAAAGGCTTGAAAGAAACATGCCACCTGACCTCTTCCTACCCCGGCCCTTCCTCCTCATTCTTTAGCTCATGGCAGGCAATATTAAAATGTAGGTTTTCTAATTTCCTGTCCAGAAACTGCTGTTCTGCCCAGAGTGTTTTTGATGTGTCTGCAAGAGTTAATTTCAGTGTGATTTTTTCCCCTAACCTTTGGGATCTGGCTGACCCTTGTTAAATTCTGTTCATCCCACCATGGACGATGACACGTTTAATTGCAACACGTGAAGACTTGGGAGTCATGGAGAATCCTAACTCAAGAGGGTCGTTCTTTAAAGATGCGAGCTTGGTCCACAGGCTGAATGCTTTCTCAGGGCAGCTGTCTTCTGAAGGTCCGGAAACTACTCTAACCCTTTACGAAATGAAGCTTCCTATCAATCATACTCACCTATTCATCATATCATTTTTTTCTTTTTTTCTCAATTCGCCTCCACAAAGCAGATGGTTGGGCACTGAAGATGTCTGTATATGCTGTAGAAGAAACTGCAGGGAATTTTACGGATTTTGTGTTGCTTAGTAGCCAAGAAGGGATAAAATGACACACTCAAGTAAGAATCCTGAGAACAGTGGAGAGTAGGATTGCCTTGTGCTGCCTTGTCTGGGAATAGGGATTCAGATAAGTCAGTGGCCTAAAGTGAACTTAGCCCAGTGTTTTATCTTACTTCCTACTTGATAACAGTTCACATCTCCAAAGCCCAGTCTGGAGAGCATGGCTCAGTTGGAATTTAGAAAATCCACAGAGTGAGTTGGCATGCCAACTGTATCACATTTCTCCTCTTGAGAGAGCAAATGCTGGGCTGCCAATAGCAATAGTGTTTAGCATTAGTGGGACCAAAAGATAGAGCAGTTGAGGAAAAACCCCAAAACTCTGTGACTGAACTGTACCCTGATAGAGGGGTCTGTGTAACCCTCTCTCAGGCCCCTAAGTGAAATATACTCTTCTTCGTTATTTCCGAGGCTTATCTGATGATATCTTTGACATGAAATATGAAAAATTAGATGTGCAGTTATGAATGTGGTTGAGAAATATAAGTTTGCCCTATAAAAGCAGTTACATTTTTTAAGTTTATTTTTATTTTTATAAATTTATTTATTTAATTTATTTATTTTTGGCTGCTTTGGGTCTTCATTGCTGCTCGTGGACTTTCTCTAGTTGCGGCCAGTGGGGGCTACTCTCCGTTGCAGTGCGCGGGATTCTCATTGTGCTGGCTTCTCTTGTTGCGGAGCACGGGCTCTAGGGCGCACAGGCTTCAGTAGTTGTGGTGCGTGGGCTCAGTAGTTGTGGCTCGCAGGCTCTAGAGTGCAGGCTCAGTAGTTGTAGCGCATGGGCTTAGTTGCTCCGCGGCATGTGGGATCTTCCCGGACCAGGGCTTGAACCCGTGTCCCCAGCATTGGCAGGCAGATTCTTAACCACTGCACCACCAGGGAAGCCCCAAAAGCAGTTACATTTTTAGTAACTACATATTTTACTGGTGATGTTAACCTGATATTTTACATTTTAATATTGTATGTTGTTATTTTTACTTACATAATTTTCAACATTGTTAACGAAACTAAAGCTGCGCCAGAGGCAATAAAGGTTGATTTGCAAAGGAATTAGGTATTTTTGCAATTACCGTGCAATATGTCAGCTACTGGAATAGCAGAAAAATGCCTGTCGTATTTTATTGTATGCCATATCACATTATTTACACTGTCCAACAGTGAACCTATAAAATATATGATACTTTTAGGTGTGAAGATTAATGAAATTTTATTTTTATTATGATTACTGTCAATGACGTTTATGAAATTCTTTCAATTCCCAATGAATAACCATTGGTTTTGCTTATTCAGAGATACTTAACTGTGTGCTCCAAATATGCTGAAACTAAGTTATACAAATGACTAAAGGCAATAGAAATAGATAGAGATCAGTAAAAATATTTTACAAATTGGGAAAGAGATGTGTCTTCTGTTGAGTTAAAACACTTGAACTTTATGATTTGACATTTATTTTAGAATTTAGCTCATTATTTGCACATTGAAAAATTATCTTAAGTTCATTGCCTTATGGCAGCAGAAAGAATATTTTAAACGCCTCCATTTAGCAGGAGGAGCAAGAA
The DNA here is from genome assembly GCF_028564815.1 of Eubalaena glacialis. NCBI lineage: Eukaryota > Metazoa > Chordata > Mammalia > Artiodactyla > Balaenidae > Eubalaena > Eubalaena glacialis. The sequence goes on from NC_083726.1 coordinate 43,588,804, forward strand.
GTTGTGGGCATAAAAACTCTCTTGTATGTAAGATAGGTACATTTGAGGAGGCAAAATATGCATTGTTATTAAAAACTCAAATTTCAGCTCTGAAATTAGACAGGCTTCAGTTCAAGTTCAGCACTACCACTTAATAACTGTGTGAAATTAGACAAGTTATTTGATTTCTCTAAACTCATTTCCTCTTCTATAAAGATGAAAATAAAAGCTTCTCATATGGTTGTTATAAGAATAACTAAGATGCTTAACAGATTACTTAATAATCATGCAATTAATGACAGCTTTTACTGATCTTATTTTGGATGAAGAGATTTAAGTGTACCAAGGAACAGCAAAATCTCATGAATCAATTCAAAGATTACTAAATGTTCTAGAGAAAGATTATGTCTTTTTAATAAAGGAACAGTTTGCTCTGCATATGATATTTGTGGAATTTGCTAAAGCCAGGAATATAAGCAAAAGAATCTACACATAATCCATGTTTGTCATGTCATAACACAGGATAAACTGTTAGACATTTTTGTATTTTTATTTATGAGAATAATTAAAAATTAAGGGGTGAAGATTTAGGGAAGTTAACTCTATTTCTCTGGTTTTTCCTTTTCCTTCTAAGTTTGGTGCTTAACAAAAAGCACCCAGAGCCTGGTTGAGTTGGGTAATAGTAAAACTGTCACAACCACAGAAATAAAATATTCAATGTATCTGTTTATAGAAAATATGTGATATCAGTCCAGTTGGCATGAGAGAGTAAAAATGACAGCAGTAAATTAAACATATGGCCAAAATTTTGCTTTTAAAACAGAAACTATCTATGTTCACGAGAAATACTGCACTGTAGTTTTCCATTTCTTGTAATGTCTTTGTCTGGTTTTGGTATTATGGTATTTCTCGCTTCATAGAACAAATGGGGAAGTATTCCTTTCTTTTCAATTTTCTGGGAGAGTTTGCATAGAATTGGTATTATTTCTTCCTTATATGTTCGGAAGAATTCACCAGTGAAGCCATCTGGGCTTGGAGCTTTCTTTGTGGGAAGATTTTGAACACTTCAATTTCTTTAGTAGATATATGGCTATACAGGTTATCTGTTTCTTTAAGTGAGCTTTGGTAGGTTTTATCTTCAAGGACTCTTCCCATTTCGTTTAAGTTGTCAAAATTATTGATATAAAGTTCTTGATAACATATTAACGCCTTTAAAAAATCAATAGACTGTAATGATGTCACATCTCTTATTCCTGAGATTGGCAATTTATGTCTTCTCTCTCTCTCTTGTTGTTGTTGATGTTCTTCTTCTCCTTCTCCAGTCTGTGTAGAGGTTTATCAATTTCATTGTTCTTCTCAAGAGCCAATTTTTTATTTCATTGATTTTCTTTGTTTTCTGTTTTCTATTTCACTGATTTCCTTTATGATCTTTATTATTTTCTTTCTTCTGCTTACTTTGGATACATTTTTCACTTCATATACCTAGTTTCTTAAGATATATGAAGTTTCTTAAGGTGAAAGTTAAGGTCATTGATTTGAGATCTTCTTTTCTGATATAGAAGATTAATGTTGTACATTTTCCCCCAAGTAATGCTTTAGTAGAACTCCACAAATGTTGATATGCTCTGTTTTCATTTTCATTTAGTTCAAAATACTTTATAATTTCTTTTTCAGGTTCTTCTTTGACACATGGGTTGTAGAAATGTAGTAAAAAAGGGTTAAGAGGATGTGAGCTAGAGGATTAGTTTGAGATAAGAGTTTGAGATATAGTCTCTGGACTGGGTAGAAAGGAGGTAAGGGAAGGGGCTGATGAAGATATGGTTGTGTGAGTGGAGTGAGGAGAGGATTGGAAGGTGAGGTAATTCCTACTTGATCCCTCTGTGTCCTTGGTGAAGACAGAGGTAAGGGTGTCCCCTGGGAATAAGAGGATAGGTAACTGAGTGTGGTAGAGAGTTGAAGCAATCTTTGTGGGGAATGATAGTGAGAGAGAACTATCTAGAAAAATATTGAGGCAATAGCTAAGGATGAAGATCATGGATTTGTAGAAGCATGCTGTACAATTTTTATTCTGCTTTGCCTGGTTGCTTGAGTACAGGTTCAACCTGAGGATTTTAGAGGAAGTGCAATGGAATGAGAAAATCAAAGTTATTGATAAGAGAATGTTTGAAAAGCTTATTTAGGCTGAAATAGGAAGGGAAGTGAAGACAGAAAGGAACTGACTGATCAGAGAAAATGGGTGCATGGGGAAGTGGGTCAAAGGACTAGCATTCTTTTTTATGAAGTTGAAAAACAAGTTTAAAGGAATTGACAGAGCAGGAAGTTTAAGTAGGTTGTGTGGTCAGGCTGCTGGATATTGGCAATTAAGTTTTCATCAGTGAAGCAATTCTGTGGGACGAGTTTCCAGGTGTGGTTATATAGGCAGGTGACAGAATTAGAGTAGAATCGAAGGTTATTGAATTGAGAAAGCTTAGGAATTGGGAGTAAAGGCATTTTAAGGGGCCTGCACATAGATAGTGAAACCACCGTGGGTGATGGTAAGGCTAGGGGTGGAGAGAAGAATGTGAATCAGCTGCTGTTTCAGGTTTGGGGATGAATGTGAGGAGGTTGGTTGATGACAATAAGAAAAAGGCATTTAGGATTGTATAACTAGAAGACACAAGCCTGAAGAGAATGCTGGCCCATCTCTAAGTCTCGTGTCAAATGAGGCTTGGGAGACCAAAAGCCACCCCTAGTGAGGACTGTAGAAGAGAAGAGTACCCATGGAGAGGACCAGTCTTGGGTTCAGCAAAGATGTGGTGAAACATTCCCTTTTGGAGGATGAAAATGCACTGGACTTTGATGATCAGGAAATGGGGTTCTAGAAGAGACAGCAGAAAGATATGGGAGTGAACAGGAGATGTGGGCATTTGGTTCTCCCTGATCCAAATGTTAGTCTGGTATTAAGGGTTAAGGGCAGGATTGCTGACTGGAGGGGCTTATGTTTGGGACAGTGATTGACGATGTCAGGGATGTGAGGCGTGGTATTGACCTCAAGCTTCCAAAGGGAATTGTGATGTGAGGTTGCTTTAGTGTTGAAACTGATGTTCCAAATGGTACTGGAAGCAATCTGTGAACTTGCCTGCTTAACACCTCTTTCAGCTCAGGAGAGTGTAACAGCATTCATTTCAAATATCAGTGTATAATGTATTTTTCCTTCCTGATGACTGAGTTGTCTTTAGAGATTGTCTAATGGGTTGTAGTTCCCATGCTTCCTACAAAGGCAAGGACAGTCCACTTGACTTGTGATAAGACCCATGTAGAAAGCATTGGTCCAGGGAAATGTGGGCAACCACAGGGCTCCAGCTGAACCCCCGTGGCAATTCCGTGTGGAATCTCTGTGTCCCATGATTGTGCATCTTTCTATCCCTTTAACCATCTCCCTTCAAACTGCCAAAGTAACCCTTGGACCCATCCAAGGTCACAATATTGAGTATATGACGGGCAGTTTTACGCCTTCCTTTCCTCAAGTATATCATTAGAAACATTTTCTTTCTTCATTTATGAGACTTTTTCTCTGAAGTGAGTTCACTGTTTTCCAGAAGAGCGAAGATTTCAAATTATACATCTATGATTCCCATCTATTCTGTTTGCATGTGAAAATAACAAGATGCAGTGGCCATCCCAGGGTTGTTGCCTACCTGGCAGGAGGACCTTGTGTCAATTGTTTTGCCTTCTTATGCTTCAGTCTCCTCTTCAGTGAGACACAATTAATAACACCGGACTCACCTTGCAGGGTTGTTGTGACCTCTGTAGTTGATGTGCATTAAGTTCTCGGTCCAGAGCCTGGCATATAGCAGGTATTTAATAAATGGTGGCTGTTACTTTTATTCAGAACATCATGCCAGAATCATACAGAGGTTTAACACAAACTCACATCTTCACAACAATTCTGTGAAATGACTATTAATGATGAACTTGACAGATAAGGAAATTGAAGTTCAGTGTGATGTCAAAGGTCAAAGTCTAGTAAATTGCAGAGCTCAGATGTGGCTTCACGTCTCTTTGATTCTAAACCCAATGTTCTTCCCAATATATTGGGAAGACGTATTAGATTATCCTAGGAAAATTATTTAGAATTTAAAGAAGAAAATTTCAAAATGTTCTATTGTTGCCATGGCATATTGTAATCCCAACTATCAGGTAATTTTCTTGGGTCAGTCTCAAGCCCCTTATGCAAGAACTGTAAACTCTTTTCATCTTATTCAGTTTTCAGGGCACAAAGAGAGATATGCATATGAAAGCTGATTTCCTAGGCAAGGAGAATTGTACCCAGAGCAGTTGGGTGGTTTCTCACAGGGAGCTCAGCAATTAGGCTCAAATTAGATCATCAAAGCTGAGCTGAGGGAAGCAGTAGTTGATTTGAAATATCAAGGGAAGAATAGGAACACTAAAAGTCAGAAATATCATACAATCACATTTTTCCTGATCCAAGCACATCAGAATTCATTTAGTTAGCAGAGAACAGAGGCTACCCACTGAGTTCCTTAATTATAACACCAGGGCACTCTATAAAAACATGAGAGGAATGCCATTTCTGGCAATTCATAAATCAGGCGATTTCACTTCCCCTCTGGGATGGACATTTTATTGCAGACCAGGTAGGGTTTTGCTGGACATGCAAACTCCCTCCATTCACTTAATCATGGTACATGACAAGCTCCATAATGCCCCGGGGGAGTGATTTTTAATAATCCGTAGTCCTTCAGTAGTTAACGCTCTTTCCCATCCCAAGCCTGAAGCATTGCTGTATTTCTCCTATCACCTTGTGGAGTCACAGCTCTGAACTGAAGTTTTAGAGAAGATCTTGGAGATCATGGAGTTCTATCCCTTTACAGTATAAATGAATAAACCAGAGCCTCAAGAAGTTTAATGCCTTTTCTGACACTACATGGCCAGATAATAGAAACATTAGAACTGGAGGCCATATCTTGATGAGGCAAACTAGTGTCATGCAATGGGGCAGTCTTGGGAGACAGAGACAGGGCTTTTTTTTTTTTTTTTTTTTTTTGATGTGGGGAGGAGAAATTTCTTAACCTTTTTGAGCTTCATTGCCTTGTCTGTCAAGTGTCTTAATATCTGTCTGGTGGGATGGTTGGATAATTGAATAAAGTCATGCGCTTTGCAGAATGTCTGGTAAGTGCTTAAAAAAAAATGATAGATTTTACAAATCTGCCTTTGAATTCTACATTATCGTATTTAAACTAAAAGAGACACTTGCTCCACTTTCTTGGTATTTCCAGCTGAACTCACTGTCCTTCACTCACCACCTCAACCCAAACCAGCTTGGAATCAACCTAGATTATGGTCATAAGCACTCACAGCTCTTAGTGCGGTAGATTTAGGAAGCCTGGAGAGAGTCTTGCTTTCATCTTCACGTCTGCTTCACCCTTGCTCTTTCCTTCAGTCTGTGCCTTACTCATGCCTGCCATACTCCGTGCCGTGCTGTCGAGCGCCATTCTTGAGAGATTGATACATCCAGCTTTGTGCCTCATTCTCCTCTGAGCTTTCCTGTTCCCCCTGGTATTCCTGTTTATCTCTCACCTCAGCATCTTTGGCTGGAGCCATAACCTGATTGTGTTGGAACCAGTGTTTCTCTCCAGTCCCAGTGAGGTCTAGCTGGAATGGTTGCTGATTAGCTGTAGCCAATCATAGTAGTCCCAAATGTACCCTCAGGTGCTTACGTGTTCTTCTGCATCTCTTCCAGGCCCAGGTAGAACTAGGTACCTAGAAAAGTAGAGTGCTAGAGGGATGCAGAATTTCATGATCACACTTGGCCCATGACTACCACAAGAAGTTACTCTGTTCTGTCCAAGAATGTGAAGGAGCCAGGTTCCTTTCTACCTGGATCATCTAGGCACCTGACTTTTCTCTCTTATGATTCAGGGTTTGATGTCCAGTGGGAATCTCTTTAAACAACCTCAGACAATCTGACTGGGATCTGTTCCCGTTCCTGTCTTCCCCAGTTCTAGACATGGAATAGGGGTTGCCATGAGGTCTTGTCTGCTTTAGTACCTGGCTTTAACAGAGAATCCAGACCACCCGCATTTGGTGATTGACACTCACTGTACCTTTATGGGGTGGTTATGGGGCTGCACCTTGCTGATTCCCCAAATGAGATCACCTCTTAATCTCACATGTGGTTTAAACTTAGAGGAATGAACTGATTCTGTGCCCTTCCTACTCACTCTTTGGGACTTGATCTTAGGCAGTCAGCTGCTGAGGTTAAAAAAAAGGTTATTTTCATACTGTCAGCCTGGAGATTTGACAAAATGTTTACATGACACCAAGCATCCAATACATAGAGCTTTCATGATTTTGGCTCAATATATATACAAGGCAGTAAATTCTATAAACCATTACAAAACTACCCTACTTTGCTTGTATCAAAAAATAAAAATTTTTACAGGTTAACTTTTTTCCTTTATTCAAAATGGCAATAGTTTTAATGAGTCCCATAGTGGGAGGTGGGTATTGGCAATTGAAAATACCTACTTTGTTGAATAAAAGAAAGTCAGTAAGAAAATGTGTGTTGCTTTTCAACTACTAATGTTAATCTCCAGGCACATTTGAGAAGCAGCAACGTGGAGCTGCTTTCTTAGCTTTCACTGATTCTAACTCTCAGGCTGAATCACTTGAATCCTGAAGATTAGGGTTGCTTATCACTGCTGGAGGTTCTTGTTTTTCCCCACCTTACTCTCTCTTGCCAGGATTATGGAGAAGACTGGAACTGCTTTGCTGAAATTCCAATGAAGCAATATCTTGTAAAAATGATCATGCCAGGTATAAGACTGATCAGTAAAAGGGCAGGGTTACAGGCTTTTAAAAACGACAGCAATTCATAGTTCTCCCTTAGTGCTGGTCTCTCCCCTTCCTTTTTTTTTCTGATTGAAGGGTGTATTGAGACTGGGACTTCAAAACCATCATTGGCCTGGGGTGGCCAGTAAGGCAATAAGATGAAGCTGTTCTACAGGGCAGCCAAAAACATAAGGGTAAGAGACAGCCTCATGTTTTCCTGGTTTTGATTGGAGCACATTGTTCAAACTTGCTTTTCCAAAGCCCCATTAATCTTTGCTATTGGTTCATCTTCTGCTTCCAAACATGACCTCACCCCACGCTCTGCCCAGTGGTTAGCAACTCTAAAGCATATTCTTTTCTCAATGCAAGAGAATCGGACTGGAAGATCCCTGAGTTGGTGCTTGTTTAGGAGCTTTTCAAAATGAATCATTAGAGTGCAGGGATTTGGTGTGGATGACTCATCCAGTAATTATCTGAAGTTATTTAGTTATCAGGTCTTTGCATAGAATTCAAGCCCAGGCCCTGACACAAAAGCCTGTCATTTGGGAGTGATCAAAATGATGTCGCCTTGTTCTCTCTTCTTAATCCTTTTGGAATGTCTCGCTCCCCAGCTAACATTCCCTGTTATTCCAAAGGTGATTTGGAGGTAAGATGGAAAGCCATTAGCTGGGGATTGAATACAGAGCCACATTTTCACCCAGGATCTGAACACCCATCTTTAATCTCTTTTCTCTCAAACGACAAGGACATTGATCTGGTTAGCCCTGAGGTTAAGTGATTTGTCCAAGTAGACACATGAGTCACTTCCAGACCACGCACTGTAAGTTGTATTCTAACACAAGTCTCTAAAGATTGAGCATCTATTTTTTTTCTAGGAGATACGGGTGTTACCTTTAGTTGTAGGAATTTTTTTTTTTAGGAGATGCTACAATTCATTGAGTCCTTGGTGAGTTCAAGCTGTTACCCCCTGTTAGGCTGACAGTAGTGCCTTGTGTTCAATAACTTTCATGTCTGAATGGCCCCAAAGAGAAACATCAGCCCTGGAACTGTTTACTAGTTTGAAAAAGTTAACTTGTCTGATTAAATTTACACTGGCTGAATTAAGGAGTTTATGGAGAGTCATCTAAGAGAACCAAATGAGGGCATTTCTCCCAAATGTTATGACCATTAAAGGAGAGAGGAAGGGCTTCCCTGGTGGCGCAGTGGTTGAGAATCTGCCTGCTAATGCAGGGGACACGGGTTCGAGCCCTGGTCTGGGAAGATCCCACATGCCGCGGGGCAACTAGGCCCGTGAGCCACAACTACTGAGCCTGCGCGTCTGGAGCCTGTGCTCCGCAACAAGAGAGGCCGCGATAGTGAGAGGCCCGCGCACCGCGATGAAGAGTGGCCCCCGCTTGCCGCAACTATAGAAAGCCCTAGCACAGAAACGAAGACCCAACATAGCAATCAATCAATCAATAAATCTTTAAAAAAAAAAAAAAAAAAGGAGAGAGGAGAGAAATAAATACAGAATTTATCTGGAAGTGAGTTGAGCTGAGGGAGAGAGAAAGCAGCTGAAGGAAAAGGGCCTGAGGAACTGGCAAGAGCTGGTTTCCCCTGTGATTTGAGTGTTCATGCTTTATTTGTGTATGGTTGTACTTTTTCAGATATGCCAGAGGGAAATAAAAATAAGCAAAAGAAATGCTTCTCACCTGCAGAATGAGACCATAGGACAAAGAACAAACATCTTCCTTTCTTCATCTCCCAAACATGCAGAGGGTACCTTTGGAGAAGAACCACCAATGCTTCTCCAGCTCTTTGTAGGTAAGTGTGCTAAACGCTTTACATGTTTCATTTAATCCTCTCTGCATCCCTATGAGGAAAGTGGATTAATATCCCCATTTTGAAGACACCGAAACTAAGGTTTACAGAAGTTAAATCACCCGAGGTCCCACGCCCAAGGAAAAGCTAGGCTTTGAACTCGTTCTGCCTGATTCCAGCCTTTATGCTCATAAGCGTGTCTGATGCTGTTTACATTCTTGGTAAAGGATGTCCTGTGCTCCTTTGGTGGCTGGTGCCTGTCCAGTGACCATAAAGTGACAGGTTAGGTCTGGGTCAGCAAGGAGACAGGGACATCCCCCTGTAATACATCATTCACCCGGCCAGTTCTTTTACTAGGGTGTAGGAAACTTACATTTTCCTTCAAATGTCTTTTGTACAGGGTTAAAGAAAAGTTATCAACATAAATAGGATTATAGAAGAGAATATTTTAGTATTTTAGTATCAGTTGGTTAATCAGCAAGTATCTCAATATCACACTCTGTTATTAAAGGTGTATAAGGTGCACAGGGCTGGAGTGGTGTTTCTTTTTTTTTTTTTAATTTATTAAATTTATTTATTTTTGGCTGCGTTGGGACTTCGTTGCTGCGTGCGGGGTTTCTGTAGTTGCGGCGAGCAGGGGCTACTCTTCGTTGCGTTGCGTGGGCTTCTCATTGCGGTGGGTTCTCTTGTTGCGGAGCACGGGCTCTAGGCACGCGGGCTCAGTAGAAGTGGCCCACGGGCTCTAGAGTGCAGGCTCAGTAGTTGTGGTGCACAGGCTTAGTTGCTCCGCAGCATGTGGGATCTTCCCCAACCAGGGCTCAAACCCGTGTCCCCTGCATTGGCAGGCGGATTCTTAACCACTGCGCCACCAGGGAAGTCCTGGAACGGTGTTTCAATGGCATGTCTAGGCCCTTGACAAAGAACTTACAGGCTCCACAAGGCGACATCAGACTATTAAGGGTCCAGAGGCATGTATTTAAGTTCTAAGTGCTTTAATTCTGAATGTTAAGGATGCTTGGGGAAGCGGATGGTTTGTGTGGGTCTTTAATGTGCTCTTTTGAAGAACGTAGAACTGCCGTGTCTTAGAGAATTGAAATTATTTAGAAAGCAGAAGGAAATGAGGCACTGAAGAGAAAAGCTGTTGTTGTTATTTATTACATGCTGATTGCAACCGCAGTGGTGACAAAGGTATAAAAGGAGGGGACTGCTGGAAACATCAGGGTGGGTTTTACTGCATATAACAATGTGTGCCGAATCAGTTCATTATCTTCATGTCAATATCAGGAAGCTGGATGGAGTGCATCATATTCAGTTTTATGTGTTGTCTGCAAAATGTTTGAGTTTAAATTCTTAGATAGGAATGTCTAGTGTGTTAACCCATTGCATTATCGTGAACTGATTTTACTACATGACACTTCTGACAAAAAATGTGGGTTTTGGGACTTCCCTGGTGGCGCAGTGGTTAAGAATCCGCCTGCCAATGCAGGGAACACAGGTTTGAGCCCTGGTCTGGGAAGATCCCACATGCCGCGGAGTAACTAAGTCCATAAGCCACAACTACTGAGCCTGGGCTCCAGAGCCAGTGAGCCACAACTACTGAAGCCTGTGTGCCTAGAGCCCGTGTTCCGCAACAAGAGAAGCCACCGGGATGAGAAGCCCCCGTGATGAGAAGCCCGTGCACCTCAACGAAGAGTAGCCCCTGCTTGCCACAACTAGAGAAAGCCCGCGCGCAGCAACGAAGACCCAATGCAGCCAATAAATAAATAAATAAACAAATGAATAAATAAATAAATAATAATGTAAAATGTGGGGTTTTTTTTTTTCCTCACATCAACCAGTTCTCCTCTCTCTGGATACTAACTGGGTGTTTTACAATTCATTTCATTTCTGACACTAATTACCCAGAGTTAGCACAGACCCCACAGGTTAAGGGCTCATTCCCACAAGACTGTTCCCATTTCAGGTGCCAATCTCAAGTCTCAGACCTCCCGTACTTCTGACCAACTGGTGATAAATTGGAGGTTCCTGTGACCCCCTCCTCAGGTTTGATAATTTGCTGTAATGTCTCACAGAACTCAGGGAAATACTTTACTTACTATTACCAGTTTATTGTCAGGGAGACAAATGAACAGCTAGAGGAAGAGGTGTATAGGGTGAGGTCTGAAAGAATCCAGATCACAGGAGTGTCTGTCCCTGTGGAGTTGGTGTGTACCACCCACCTGGCACATGGGAGTATTCGCCAACTCAGAAGCACCCTAAGCCCTGTCATTTAGGAGGTTTTACGGAGGTTCCACTATGTAGGCATGATGATTAAATAATTGGCCATTGGTGATTGAATTCAATCTCCAGCTCCTCTTCCCTCCCCAGAGGTCTGGGGGTGAGACTGAAAGTTCAAGCTTCTAATCAAAACTTGGTCTTTCTTGTAACCAGTCCCCACCCTTCCTTTCTAGGAACCCCTCAGCCAAGAGTCATCTCATTAGTATACTAAAGGCACTCTTATTATTCAGGGAATTCCTAAGGTTTTAGGAACTCTGTGTCAGGAACCAGGAACAGAGACCAAATATTATAACAGAAGATACTTGTATCAGCCCCCATCACTCAGGAAATTCCAAGGGTTTTAAAAGCTCTGTGTCAGGAACTTGGGAAAAAAGACCAAATATATATTTCTTATTATATCACAATATCACAATTATCAAGCCATGTGACTAAGTTTTCTTAAACAAAACACAATTATAGGTTATAGTTATTATCTGGGGAAAGGTCAGGCAGGCCTCTGCTTGTTCAGCAGAGTCATGTAAGTCTGTGGCAGCTTCCTTACTAGTCGAGGTGGCAAATAAGGGGTCTCAGGAATCTTAGTGAGGCTCTACTCAGACAGATTCTTTTCTCATAACTGTGCTCCTACTGCATTTTATGCATAGCTGTTTCTTATCCTCTAAGCGAGCAGTCCAAGAGACAAGGTAAAAGTTTCGATACCTTTTATGACCTCACCTTAGAAGTCACGCAGCATCTCTTCCATGGTATTATAGTGGTCAAGGCAGCTAAAGGTCTGCATAGGTTCAAGAATAAAGAAAATACACCTCTTGATGGAGAATGTTAATATCACATTTTAAGAAGAGCATGTAGGACAGAATATATGTCCACGTGGCCATATTTAGAAAATGCAATCTGCTCCAATATGGAAAGCATGTAAACACATAAAGTGTTCACAAACATTAGCTATTATTAGTATCGCTAAATAAATGTGTTCATAAGAGTGAATCAATGTATCTTCCTTTGGCTAGAGCTTCATAATGTAGTTAAAGAATTATTTACTTGTGAATTTTCAGTTTGAGCTTGTCTCGTTTATGTCTACCTACTACCTGCATGGATCCCTTGAAATTGAAGAGTTTTTAAATTTTACTTTTATTTTGAAATCATTTCAAACTTAACAGAAGTTTTAAAAATACTACAATGAACTAACTCTCTAAACCCACCTGGATTTACCTGTTGTAACACTTTTGCCTCATTTACTTTTACTTGCTTTCTCTGTCTCGGTGTGGGGTGTGTGTGGGGTGTGTGTGTGTGTGGGTGTGTGTGTGTGTGTGGGTGTGTGTGTGTGTGTGTGTGTGTCTACCTTTATTTCTCTACTATTTTAGAGTTAGTTTCAGACATCATACCCCTTTATCCCTTATAGACTCATAGTACCATCATCAAATTCAGGTAATTTAACATTGATACAACACTATTATTTAATATACTATTAAACCATATTCAAATTTCAACGATTGTCCTAATAATGCTTTTATAGCAGTTTATTTTCTCTCTGAACCAGGATCCAATCCAGAATCTCAGATTGCATTTTAATCTCCTTCAATTGAAGCAATTCCTCAGCTTTGTCTTTTATCACATTGCATTTTTGAAGTACACAGGCCAGATGTTTGGGTAGAAAGCTCCTTCCATCCTATTTACTTGAATGAACGGATTCTTATTTTTGTTAAATGAATTGTAATCCAGTACTGTCAATTCATTCATTTTGAAGCTCAGATTGTCCCAGATTTGGCCAGTGGGTGCCCTTAAAGCTGGCTCCTGAGTCTTCGACATATCTCCTATATTAGATTGTTTGGGCTGCCATAAAAAAATACTACAGACTAGATGGCTTAAAGAACAGACACTTATTTCTCACAGTTCTGGAGGCTGGGAAGTCCAGGATCAAGGTGCTGGCCAATTTGGTTCCTGGTGAGAGTTTCTTCTTGGCTTGCAGATGACCACCTTCTCTCTGAATCCTCACATGGTGGAGAGAGAGGTGTAGTGTCTCCTCCTCTTCTTATAAGGTCACCAGCCCTATTGGATGAGGGTTCCATCTTCATGACTTCATTTATCCTCATAGGCCCTATCTCCAAATACAGTTACATTGGGGGTTTGGGCTTCAACCTATGATTTTTGAGGGGACACAAACATTCAGTCCATAACGTCTCCCATCATTTTTTTGAGTACTTCCTTACTTTTTAGTATAGCAAGATGTTCTAAACCCTTCTTGTATTTCTTTGCTTCAGCCCTCCTTCCTCTAAGCTCTGGTTCCTTTTAGCAAGGAATTGTACTTAGAAACAAGATCTGCAAGGAAGAATTTGTGTAGGTCATCTAATGTTGAGGCTATTCAGGCAAAAACTAATTAAATAGTGAATCTGTGAAAGGGTTAGAATACCTTCCTTGAATTAGAAAGTGTAAAGACATTTGGGCACTTCTTGACCCTTGTCTAAAATGTTCTATGTACAATATTACTTTTACATTCAATCAATTGCAAAGCAATAGTATGAGAGCCATATGCCTAGGCTTCATGAAGTGAGGATCTATTGAACACTGAGCCAGGAGAGTAGAAATTGAGAGCTAGTAAGAGGTCCGGATGCCAGAAGAAGGTACAGCACTTGTGGGGCACCCACTTTTCAGAAAACTGGTCAGAACCAGCAGACAAATAGCCTTGTTTTGAAATAGTGACTGTTTGTACCATCTGGACTTAACCAATCATAAAGCTCAGTTGACACTCCAAGGCTATTATGGTCTTAGAGATGATTTGTAGTTTTTGATTTAAGCTCCATTTCAGAGATCCAGCTTCTCTGTGTAGGATCAGATTTCCCTGCCTTGCACTGAACTTGGCTAATCTTTGTCCATCCTAAATCTTTATGTTACTTATCCTTGCTGATTATTTAGGACAAGAGACATAGTCAGGGAAGGAGGAGCCCTGGCCCTGGTACTCAGTAATTATACATCTTTTGATGACTAATTGACTTACTGTGTAAACCTAAGTCCCTTCGCCTTTCCAGTCCTCAGTTTCCTTATGTGTAGAATGAGAGACTGAGGCTAAATTATCTCTAAGTTCTTTTCTGGCTTTCAAGTTCTCTGAAACCTTCCCTGCCTAAAATCTTTAAAGTGTGAATTAAACTCGCAGATCAAGATAAATTACTAGAGGAGCTGGGTGCATTACAGAATTAAATTCTTCAGAGCCCCAGCAAGCCTGCTTTTTGGAGCGTGCTTTCTTTTTACAGCTGTGAAGAGAGGACTCAGCACACTAGTTATAACTTCATATGACTAATGGTTACCATGGCGACCACTAAATATTCCTTCTAGACCTTGCATCTGCACAGCTCACTGAAGCAGAGGAAATAAACGTTGCCGCTTTGAAAAATGATAAAAATAATCTGAACCAGCGACAGGCTGAGAAGGAAAGGAGAGATCTCACATCTGAAGGTCAAGCCATTTCATCTCATTATCTCTCAGGCCTTTGTTTAATTTCACAAGGCATTTGATGCCAACTGAATGGATAGGTCACAGGCCTGAGGGATTTAGCATGAGGCTTCTGAAGCACTTGACTAATTTTTAAAGAAGCTTCTGGGGTTCTGACAGTATTTGCTAGGTTAGTGTGATGACCCCTATGTTGAAATGCTGAAAGTGAACATCAGGACACTAGGAGAGGACCCCTGGGCTTCTGGTAGTTCTTGATATCAGGTCATCTTAGTGGTTTAAGGAAAGAGCGACTAGAAGACTGGCCAAGGTCAGACCACACTCAGAGAGCAGGAACATGGGCAAGAGAACTGGGCCTCATGAAGCCTGCAAATTAGACAAGGAGAACGGATGACAGGTTGACATCACCTTGGTAAAACGTGGGCAGTCACCAGGAAGACTAATGCTGTGGTGCAGCCCAGGAGAGTCACCCAGGAAACGTAAATGAGTGGATTAGTGGAGAGGGGGTGGGGTCTGTGCAAAACTGGAGAGCACATGGCCTGTCTCAAGAGGTCAGCCTATTGTTGCCATGGGAGATTGCAGATCCAGAGCTCCCATTTTTCAAGAGAGGCTATAAATCTGGATTTTTAAAAATATGAAATTTCTTAATTATTTCATGTTGACATGCCATTTTGAATTCTCTGAAATTACAGTTCCATTTTTTTTTTAAAGACACCAATTGTACTTGAACATTTGTTACTTTTTTAAAAAAAATTTATTTATTTATTTATTTATTTTTGGCTGTGTTGGGTCTTCGTTTCTGTGCTAGGGCTTTCTCTAGTTGCGGCAAGCGGGGGCCACTCTTCATCGCAGTGCGCGGGCCTCTCACTATCGCGGCCTCTTTTGTTGCGGAGCACAGGCTCCAGATGTGCAGGCTCAGTGGTTGTGGCTCACGGGCCTAGTTGCTCCGCGGCATGTGGGATCTTCCCAGACCAGGGCTCGAACCCGTGTCCCCTGCATTAGCAGGCAGATTCTCAACCACTGTGCCACCAGGGAAGCCCCCTACAGTTCCATTTTGAAAAACAAAACAGGAAATGCCAGAGAAGTGGGATTCCGTATAATGACCTGTACAATGACCATGAGACCAGGAACACTCCAAATCCAATCAAGTTGAACTGGGTCCGTAATGTCAGGGAGGCACAACTGTGTGTGATGGTTTTGGAAGAAGTTGGCATTTCAGTAACTACATTGTGCTTGGTTTGGAGAAAGAATATGTCAATAGATAGAAGATGATCTGCATGGCAGGTTTAAGAGGGGTCCAGAGTGACACACATTGCAGTCTGTCTCCAGCACCAGAGGCTGGGAATACCTTTCCAAGTGGCTAGTCAGTCTTCCTGAAGCCGTCTCCCGCAGCTCCCCTCCCCCGACTATTTTCACCTGAATTCCAGTAGACACACTAGCACCAGGAACCCAGCCTTGAGCCAGTCCTATGCTTTAGGCTACTCTGGGGTCTGCACATAAGTCATAAACACCTGACTAGGGTGGGGAGTGAAGGGACAGAGAGAGCAAGTAGGACAGTGTCTGACAGAGGAGAGGTGCCAACGTATGTAGAATTGCCCACTATCCTATCCACTCCGTTACCCCACTGGGGACTAGTCTGGTTATTGCCTAATAAAACTTAGCGCCTGGGCTTCAGTAGGGAGCAGCGGATCACTTTACCCTTTTGAAAAGCATAATTACTTACCAGCTTACAGAATTATTATAGGAAAATCTGAAAATTGGGGAAAAAAAGGAAGAATAACATATCATGAAATAGAGATGAAGAGACAGTTCACAGAACAAAAGTGAGACCAGCCAGCAAAATGTTGTCTTGTGGGAAATTACTTGGATGTGTGGTAGCCTCCAAGTACCATTCCAGACAAGTCATTACAGAAGTTATGGAACAGAAAGGCTTATAGACTGAATTAATATTCTGGAATCATGTAGCTCATTGAATCAATTTAAAACACAGAGTGAGAAACAATTGGAAGAAACAGCATACTCAGGGCAGGCGCATGTGGGCAGAAGGGCCACACTATCTGAATCCTGTGCTACACAGTGTCCATATGTCCTGACTCTCTGTCACACCAGCCTTCCTTCCTGGCCACGTGGATATGAGGCCCAGAGTTGAAAGGAAGAAGGGGGGTTCAGGCAGCCGGAAGATGCTTGGAACCGGCACATATTTCCTCTCTGGGAGAGATACAAGGGCAGGTATACTGAACACAGCTGCAGCTTCCTTATTAACCTGATGAGGTTAACTTGTATATTTGGTGTGCGTTTGCTAGGCAGAGGATATGTGGGCCAAAATGGGGTCATAATGGGCGTCACCAATGTGTGGATAATTTAGGGATGGCATAGCCATCAATCTGGAAATGACATTTTTACCTTACTAATACTTAAGGTTTACTTGTGTAGCTTTTGAGCCTTCGACACTGGTGGTGGTGGTGGGCACCTCCTCAAGTTTTGGAGACCCCTAACCCTTTACCAGACAGAGAATGACAGCTCCCTTTAAGAGCTAAACCAGCGCTGTTTTCATGGGGATATTTAGGTCTGTGAATGCCCCAAACCTGCAGACAAGAGAGTAAGTGTACGCAGTAAGATGAGTGGAGGACAGAAGTCCAGAGAGAAGATCAACATCTAAAGGGCAGATGGAGAAAGGGGAGCACGTGAAGGGGATGGAGCTTGAAAGACCAGGAGGTGATGCTGTCCCAGAAGCCAGGGTGCTACGTAAATCCGGCTGAAGTTAAAGGGGCCGGTCGTGAACTAAAGATGAGAATGAGCGCACCCGTCTAGGAGGGGGAAGGGAGAGAGCCAAAGCGAGGGAGCTCCTGCCGGGCAGGATGGAAGGTAAGGGAGAGAGACTGCCTAATCCGGAGTGCTTCGTCCTGCACAGGGGGAAGAGTGCTGATGGTGTCAGGAAATCAAAGTGCCATTTTGGGTCCCCCTCTTTGAAATCACATCACTCCACAGTGGGGTTTATAGCATCCCACTACCTGCCCCTTTCTTTCATTCCACACTTCTGAAGGGTTTGCCTATGTGCACGTTCTTTTTCAGATGTCTAATTCTGACTCAGAAAATTGCTGGTTTCAACTCTTTTGCCAGATGGCTGAGGAAAGAGCAATTGACTGTTAGTGCTAAATGCCTGTGTCAGAACCCAAAGCAGCCGATTCCAATTAACATAAAAAGCAGAATAGAGCTCCTAAAGTGCAAGTGTAAAACGATGGGATGATGAAACCTCATCCTGGCTGAGAAAAGAAAACACGCAGCATCCTCTCTCCTCTCAGATGCTGGCCACACTGCTGGGTTGAGAGGCGGATGTGTTCACGAATGAGAGGGGACTGCAGATCAGTACCCCTAGAACAGCCCCCTTGGTTCCTTTCTGTTTAGCAGGATGGGAGTGGTCCTCAAAGTCACAAGTCAGAAATCTTTATTTGTTTGGGTGGATGGAGTACAACATTGTTGTTTTCAATACAACTTCCTGTTTTCTCAGATGAGACTTATTTCATAGAAGTGAGTGGTACTGATCTTTTAAGTGGATGATATAGATAAAGAGCTCTTGATTTTTCACATTTAGAGAGGCCAAAATAAAAATAAAATAAAAAGATCTAAATTGAGATATTTTGTTCCCATCTCATTTCCATCTACCCTATTTCTTTCTGCCCTTAAGAAGTAGTCATTTTAGGGATTTCCCTGGCAGTCCAGTGGTTAGGACTCTGAGCTCTCACTGCCAAGGGCCCGGGGTTCGATCCCTGGTCGGGAAACTAAGATCCCACATGCTGCGCGGCATGGCCAAAAAAAAAAAAAAAAAAAAGTAGTCATTTAAATTATTCTCTTGCTTATTCTTCCAATATTTCTTTATGCATATGCAAGCATATGTGAATTTATGTGTATTTATATATGTGTATATATGTACATTTTTATTTCCTTTTTCTCCCCATAAAAGATGGCATATTATATAAATTATATTATGTCTTTTTTTGTTACTGAATAACATACTTGGAGATCTTTCCATATTAATACACAGAGAGCTTCTTCATTTTTTTTTTTTTTTTTTTACTTCTATATCATATTCCACTGTATGGGTGTACCATAGTTCATTTAACCAGTCCCCTGTTTTTGGACACATGGATTGTTTCTAGTTTTTTGCTATAGCAAACAGTTCTCAGTGGATGGTCTTATACATAGGTCCTGTGATATATGTATGAGAGGAATCATAGGAGAGATTCCCAGAAGCAGCATTTTAGTTCAGATGCATCTGTAATTTTGGTAGATGTTGCCAGATGGCCTTCCATGGAGCTTGACCATTTTGCATTTCATCTGGTACAGTATGAGAATGCCCATTCCCTGCAACTTAAGTAACTGAGTGTTGCCAAATTTCTGCTTTTGTTAGTTTGTTTTTGTTTAGTAGGTAATGAAATGGTAGCTCAGGGTAGTTTTCATTTGTATTTCTCTTATTATTCTTTCTTCAGGGAATAGAATATGCTTATTTTACTTTGTTTTCATTATCGCTCAGATAAGGATTATGACATGATGATGCAGGGAAAAAAATCTTTCCAGGTGCTCCACTCTTTGGCTGTAAGGACTTCATAAGACTCTGGGCTCTTTGCCATGTCCTTGTGTGTTAGTTAATTACTTCACATTTCCTTTTAGTGGTTAGTAATCATAATGATAACCAACATTTTTTGAGTACTAACTATACACCAGGCATGATCCTAAGCACTTTATGTATTAACTCATTTACTCTCCAAAACAAACAAAAAAACAGCTTTATGCAGGAGGGTTGCTATAATCTTTGTATTCAGATGTGGAAACTGAGGCACTGAAAGGTTAGTAACTTGCCTAAGGTCACAAAGGCAGTCTGTCCTAGGGTAAACAACTGTCCCATTTTTCCTGGGAGCATCTCGATTTTAGCACTGGAGGTCCCATGTCTTTAGAAACCCCTTATTCCTGGTACAGTTGGTCACCCTGGTCTAGCCCCAGACTCTTTGCTTATCACTGCTAGGCCCCTCTGAAGATCAAAGGGCCTACCTGCTTGTAAGCAGAGGAATGGGGGAGGTGATGTTCCTATAGCAGCATGTGTGAGACTTAATTTGCAGGTTCTTAGTTTTATTCAATTAGCCTGATGCCAAGGGAGTAGGAAAAAAGAGAGTAGGGCCACTTCCTCTAATCAGGTAGCAGCATAATGGCCATAAGGAGAGGGCAGTTAATGCAACTACTGTCATGAGAAAGCCATGTGGAAATCTAGCACAAAAAATAATAATTGTCTTGCCACGGTGGTAAGTGAAAACTGTTCATGTGTTATCTCAGTTACTCATCGGAGTAGCCCTGTGAGATGGGTACTAATATCATACCCATTTTACAGAGGAGAGGTTAAGAAACTTCCTGAAGGAAGGTTGATTGACACTCAAGTCTGCCCGCAAAGCCCATGGTTTCAAGCATTATATTTTACCTAAATATAAGCACGTATTTGATTTCTGACTGGACCCTTAATGCCTGTCAGCAGGAAAGACTCTCAGACGAGGAAAGTCTGAATCTTTGGGCTGCTGCAAGAGATGTTGGTTTGTGCTTGAATAGAGTAGCTCAGCAGCTAAGCGATTCAAAATGCCTGTGAGGATTTCCAACAGCTCTGGGGAATATCTGAGAGAACAAGGCCTCGTGTAAACATGCTGATGCTGTGAAGAACAGCCAGAAAGTGTCTGCTCTCTTTCTGCTACCTGGAGCCATGTGGGACTGAGCACGTCTCACTTCATCTCTGTGGATTTAGGCACCTTCAGTATAAAATGAAGATAACTGTTTCTTACTTGTTTCAAAGATAATCTTTTGAAGACCCTTCTAGTTCTAAGATTCATGACTATCCATATAGCCCTGATTTCGCAAGCTACATTATCCTTGAGGAAAATCAAGGCCTCATTATAGAAAAGTTTATGCCAAGTGCATTGTGTATATAAATTGGTATAATTCAAGAATGAATTTGGTTAGGGTCCTGTGGTAGACAGAATTTCTAAAATGGTCTCCCAAAGGTGCCCTGTTCTCATCCCGAGAACCCATGAATGTGATAAGATTTCTCTGATTATGTTATGTTATATTGCACAGTTGGTATTAAAATAAGGAGATTGTCCCGGATTATCTGCTAGGCCCATTGTAATCTCATGAGCCCTTAAAAGCAAAGAGCTTTCTTTGGCTGGTAACAGATGAGGCCAAAGTAGGAGACAGGGTGGTGGGAGAGATTTGAAGCACAAAAGGGCATTGGACACAGCATTGTTGGCTTTGAGGATGGAAGGATACTTGTGCCAAGGAATGTGGGCAGCCTTTAGGAGCTGAGAACAGCTTCCGGCCGACAACTGGTAAGGGACTGGGGACTTCAGTCCTACAAGTGCGAGGAAATGAATTCAGCCAATAGCCTGAATAAGGAAGTGAATTCTTCCCTAGAGCCACCCGATAACCTCCCAGCCTGAACACACCTTGATTTCAGTTTCTTGAGACCCTAATCAGAGAACCAGTGAAGCTCAACTTGGATTCGTAACCTGCAGAATTGTGAGATAATAAATGGATGTTGTTTTAAGTTGCTAACTTTGTGGTCTTTTGTTAGATCAACAGATAACCAATATATGTCCCAATCCTTATTTCCTAGAATCCTCATTTTCTACCTGATACCCCTGTAAACTAGAACCCAGCATGACCTGTGTTTACTTATGGGGTGTTCCACTTATGTGCTATCTTAACACCTGATCATGTCACATTGTATTGTCTTTGGCTGTTTATTATTTGTCTCTTCTATTGGGTTATAAAGTCATTAAGGGGAACAGTGTGTCTTGGTTATTGTTGAAAATTCAGTACATATCTGAGGGCCTGATATATAGTAGTTCTCAAACAACACTTGAATGAAAATGAGATATTACTTCATGCCCAGCATGGTAGTTAGGTAACAGTTTCCATGGATACTTTTTTGGTATGTGGATTATATCAGAGACTTTTAATTATTTTTCTAAAAAAAAATCTCATAATCAGAAACATTGCCATCAAGGAAAACCATTGGTTGAAATGTAAAAGAGCAAGTATAAGCTCTGACTACCTCTAGCAAGTAGAGAATTTACGGTATATTGATCAATTAATATTTTCCTCAAAGCGCTATAGGTTCATGATGCACAATAACAGCACCCATTAAATACTAAAAACCAACCTGCAGTGCTAGGATAGCTATATAATTTTTCAGGAGCAGCCATTCTTAACCAATTTTTATGTCTTCAATGCAGTGAATTCAGTTATTATATTTTCTGGTTCCCAGTAACCAAAAATTTTTTGACTCCATTTTTAAGTTTCAAAAAAGTTTTAAATGTGTCTGTTGGATGAAGGGAGAATATAGGACTTATGAGAAATCCAGATAGTTTTTGTTGGCCTAGTGTTGATGGGAAGACATGGGGACAGAGTTGAAGCAATAGAAGTGGAGTCCTAAGTGACATGAGACTAAGATTAGAACTGGAATCATTGTTGTGAAGAGTCAAAATTATACCAGATGCTGGAGTTGAAAGAGTGAGTAGAAATGGGAAAGAAATATCAAGGTCAATAGCTAAAAATAGAACAGGGCTAAGGCTCTGAATGGCAGATCGGTGCTTGCTATGTATTACAAGGGTGAGTATTCTGTCTGTCTGGACATATAAAGTATATTAGTTATGTCCTTAGGAAGTTCAAGTCCTAAACATGTATTAGCTGGTCCTAAAGCACTCTGTGTGTGTGTGTGTGTGTGTGTGTGTGTGTGTGTATGGAGAGTGAAAGACAAGCAATTCATGGAAAGGTGTCCATATAAGATGGAGCTGAGTGGGAAGTTGTTTTTGAATGAAAAAACAAATTGTATATGGATACAAGTTGATTTCTTCTTCTCATAGTGAGTTTTACTGCTTTTATCTAAACAAAATACTCTTTACAAATTTGGTGGCTAGGAGAAGGAATCTTTTTGGTATGAAGTGTTATTTTAGCTGTGAAAAAAAGGTCTTTGGTAAATTAGCTATGTAACCCTTGGGCCCAATTCATGAAAATGTATACACCAGCCACATAGCTCTCTCTAGCTGTTACGCCGTCTCCAGTACCTGCTCAGTTAGTGATTCAGAGTATTCTATTACCCCAGTAGTATTCTACACTGCTTCAGAGCTGATGTTGGAAGTTTTTTGAGGTTACCTCTGTAAATAATAAAGTCCCCATACTGTAGGCTTCACCTCAATGTGTGTTACATCTCGTTGGAAAATTTACTGACATTATGCAACTTTCTTCTCTCCCTTTGGGTTTCTTCCAACACTAACTCTGGCCCATTTCTCTCTTAAAATTTTTTAAGCTGGAAGGAGCTGAGTTTAGTTTTAACTGCTGAAATTGGTGCCTTGGTGGGTAAACTTCACCAATATTATTGATCAGATAAAATGGTTTTGTAGACCTCAAAAGAATTTAAGTTGAATTAGGAGCCAGTAGCTTGAGAGTTTTAGCTGGAACTTTGAAATCTCTTAGGTCCTAGGAATAGGCTTAGGGAGCCAAATACTGGTTCTTTTCTCTGTGGGTGCAGGGTTTATTTTTTATTTGGGCAAAAAGTTGTTCTTTTGTCTTTCAAATTCATGCTGTTGTGCTTTGATTACAGTAAGAGCTTCATTGCCATTAATTATTGATGGAGGTGATGATGGCTATGTAATCTCATGAGACCAGGTGGCCTTAACAGGTTTCAAGCTTGGTTCCTCATTCCTACTCAATCCAGCATGACTTTCTCCTGGTATTTTCCATGTTATCAAGGTCTTGGATCATTAAAGAGAAATGCAAATTAAAAATAAAATCTCACCAGAAATTGTAAAATATCTTAATTCATAAAGTAACTATTTTGTGTGAGCCTGGGGCACCATACTTTATTTGATCAGACACTTTCATTGGAAACAAATCTAAGGGATAAAATTAGTATTTTCATGGTTGGTAACTGAAAGAATTGCTAGGCAATCTTAATACCTTGCTTTGGGTTATTATCTACTGTAATATGTAAAATTTAACCACTTCAATGTCTGATCTAAAGGGGAATGCTTAAGGAGTATCATTCATTTCCTCTTTCTTTCATTTATTTATTTAGTCAAATATTTATTGAGTATCCACCATTTGCCAGATACTGTGTTAGATGTTGAAAATATATGAGTAAAGAAAACAAACTCTCATAGCAATTACATTTTAATCAGAAAGACAGACAGTAATTAAATAAAGCAAGAGATAAGTACTATCAAGATAAAAAGAGACTACTGTGGAGGAGAGGGGTTAGTCATTAAAGCAATGTGAATTCCTAAGAAGGCGGGTAATAATATAGCTATAATAATCATAATAAAACAAGGCACATGATGGACCTAGAGTCTGTCATACAGAGTGAAGTAAGTCAGAAAGAGAAAAACAAATACCGTATGCTAACACATATATATGGAATCTAAAAAAAAAAGGTTCTGAAGAACCTAGGGGCAGGACAGGAATAAAGATGCAGACATAGAGAATGGACTTGAGGACACGGGGAGAGGGAAGGGTAAGCTGGGGCGAAGTGAGAGAGTGGTATGGACATATATACACTACCGCATGTAAAATAAATAGCTAGTGGGAAGCAGCCGCATAGCACAGGGAGATCAGCTCGGTGCTTTGTGACCACCTAGAGGGGTGGGATAGGGAGGGTGGGAGGGAGACGCAAGAGGGAGGAGATATGGGGATATATGTATATGTATAGCTGATTCACTTTGTTATACAGCAGAAACTAACACGCCACTGTAAAGCAATTATGCTCCAATAAAGATGTTAAAAAAAAAAAAGAAAAACAAGGCACAGTAGTATAGCATATAGCTACTGATCATCTGGGTAATTGCTGTTTAGTACAATGACTTTCTTTTTCCTTGAGCTTTTGATTTCTATTTTTATTTATTTTTTTTAGGTCTCCTATTTTATAAAACATTAAGGTGAGGGGGTGGGGAGACACAATTGCAGAACTTTTGTCTTAGAGTTGATCCAATCTAATTTCCTTCACTCTGTAGGTGATGAAATTGAGGCTCAGAGAAGTTACCTGACTTACTCTGGGTTTCACAGCTAGTTACAGCTAATTATAAGTAGCTCATCCCTGTGGATTTCCAGTGAGTGGTGCACCTCTGGGTTTTTAATTTATAAAACCCCAGACCTGAACTTTGATGGTCTCACACATGATTAACCCTGAGATATCCCAAGTTCTCCAGGCTCCAGGAATTTCCTTTCATTTAATACCTAATAACAACGTACAAGCCCCCTTTCCACTCCCAAATTAGCAAGAAGTCTAGCCTTTAATGGGCTGTCATGTGCCTCCTCTCTGTCTGGCTTAGTGTTCTAGGTTTTTCTGTGGGTGGACTCTGGAAGTTTCATGACTGCTTCTCCAGGCTGCTGGGAATTTCCTCAGTGTGGACACAGTTCATTTTCTAAGCCCTTCTAAGACCAGGCTATCTAGTTTACAAAATTTTACCAATGGTTTGGGGATGACAGAAGAGAATTACTCTGCAAAAAAGGAAAAGGAACTTGAATGCTAGCTATGACTAGAGTTCATTGGTCAAGCCACTCAGAAGAGGTCCCTTATTGTTGTCTTAATCTTTCAACCTTCCTCTAAGCCCATCCCTGCCACCATATTGCAGGGACCAGTTTAACACACCACGGCCTTTGACAACGTCCCTCCTTCCTGGAGTCCAGGCCGTTAGGTCTTCATTGGCTCTAGAGAGTTAAAAAAAAGTCCTTTCTTCTCCCAGAGAGGCACTGCAGTCCACATTGATGACAACCTTTGACAAAATCATACAGAGCAGTTTAGTCTTCATGGTCTCATGTTTTCCATTCCAGACTTGAAGTTGGGCTTTCTTTTCACATAATCAAAATGCTCTAAGTAAGAATTTTTTCCAAGACAAAAGAGAACCCCTCCCCCACCCACTATGAATAATGCCTCCACTTCCAGCTAAATTTTAAGAATATACAACAAACAGAAAAAACCTGTTTGCAGCTTTGAAATAACTATCTCACATAACAGCCAGCTATCAAAATTTCAATCTTACTGGCTCAAGTTTCTGAACAGCTCCTTATATAACCTGTAGAAATTCTCCACTTCTTGGCTGGTTGCCTTCCATCACCATCTTCAAAACTTATTTCAAAACCCAACCTTTTTTGGAAGCCTGGTTAGCCTCAAGTCCTTCTAATTAACACTTTATTCTTAGCACTTATGTGTTCAGTTTGTGTGATGCCATTTTGCCATATTTCATCATTTGTACATGTGTATTCTCCTCCCAATTAGAAGGAACACAAACACTTTAAAGACAGTTACTTTGTTTTAAGAACCCCTCACTCCCTGTTTGACAACAATGCCTATTTAGTACTCAACAAAATAATGTAACATAGTCTTGTCAGACTGAAGTCTATTGTTTACCCCCCAAACACTGCCAAAGGCCTTAGACTTACTGCTTTGCTCTATTTTGAAAATGTCTTTCATTTCACCTTCCTTCTGAATTTGTCCCAATTTCAGTTGCCACTGCTTGTCATATGGATTTGGGCATGCCATCCAGTGAAATTCCCATTCAAGAGCATTGTTTAATCTCATTTGACATGAGAGAGTTTAATCTTTAAATTTCATACTATGATTTTCTATTGCATAACCCAATGGGAAAATAGTATGCTGAGATGCCAGAGACTGAACTGAAGCCATGGTGTCACATTGGCACTGCTTTTTCTATGCAGGAGGATGCTGGTGATATAACTGGGCAGAAGGAACCATAATCAGAGCTTGAAGAGGTGGTGGAGGGGAGTATATGTGCAAAGGGAACACACCTATTGATACATCTTCTTGAGAGCAGGAAATGAGGTAAGGAAGGGAAGTTGAGAAGTCTGGGCCACTACACCTCAGACCCAACTGTGTCCTGAAAATACCCAACATGCGAGGAGGAGATATAGAGATGCGGTCAAGGAGGGAGGACTAAATTTTGCAGGTCCACACTGAGGTGTAGAAGTAGCTGAACTCAGTGTCTGTGTTATTTAAAAATTTTAGGTCAATAAAATAAAATGGAAACATATCTAATAAACATCATTACCCACCCCTGTGCCTAGCCCCACCCCATCTTCTTTTAATGTTTAGTACCATGTGAAAATTTAGGGAACTTTGATTTTCCAGTGTTTGAATTCAAAAATATGCTAAAAAATGCTATTTGATAGTTCGGTTACTTGCTTATTCTAATTATGTTTTTCTTATAAGAAGGAAGTATATCTCCGACTAGGAATAAACAAAATTAATTCATGATAGAAATCTGAGACCTACACATCTGCAATGGTTTTAATATTATGCAAAACTACTTCTCTGGGTGTCAAAACGTGTACTATACATATCTGATGGAATTGACATATAGCTAACAGAATCCAGAGGGGATCTATTTAGAGCCAAATATCTTAGGTTCCAACCCCACCTCTACTCTTAATTAGCTTGGTGATCTGAGCAAGTTACTTGGCCTCCTCAAGTCTCATTTCCCCTGTTAAATGAGACTGGTAATAATAGTATTTATCTTATAGGGGTGTTGAGAGTTTAAAATGAGTCAATATGTATAAAGTTCATAGAAGAATGCCTGGTACACAGTGCCAAATAAGTGTTCACTATTATTATGATTATACTCCCATGGTCTACTTTTGCAGTGAGTTCATGCTTAAGGTGCTTGGAGGTGAAGATTTCATTGTTAATCAACTTTACAAATATTGAAAGTTGACTTTTCTTTTTTCTTCTGAAGAATATGTGTGTATGTGACATATATATGCATATGTATATATGTATTTGTGTATATGTATATGGTGATCTTTAAGTGTGTGCTTGTTTATTTCTATAATACTCAATAATGGATTAAAATTTTTTTTTATTGTAATTCTGAAAATATTCTACTCATGGGGCAAGTTCTTTCTCATCTTAACCACCAGGGATAGAATGTAATTCAAAGGCGGGAGCAATTTCAGTGAAGGTGTGAGCCCACAGAGTTCCCTTTATATTAGGGCCAAAGGAACAGTTTAATTTTCTCTTTGTTATATTTCAAGTGCATCTCAAGCTGTCCTGGGAATATCACCGTAAAATAAAGAGGCTCTTGCAATTCAGCACCTCCTACACACAGCTAATTAAATAGAATGAGAGACAAGGAGCAGACAAGAATCAAGCTCGTAAATATTACACCTTTTTATTAATAATATACAAACGATCTTAATTAAACCTGCGTTTTCCATGAGTAACAATCTCACACACAGTTTGTTCCCTTGTCCAGGGGGTGGAAGTGTCCTGGAGTTTTAATATGAGGAGACTGCTTCCTGGCTTAACAGACTTCCCTACTCTCTGTTTTGCAGTCTTTCAGAAAAAGTGTAGCTTTTCCCAGTTTCTAGGATCCAAGTGACTAAATGAAAGACCTGCTTTTCCTCTGAGCTCTAGATGAGCCTGGGATCCTCGAGATAAGCCTTGCCAATTAAAAAAGATTTCAAACCAAACCCATATAGTCCACAAAGGTCTCAGTTAGGTCTCTTTATATTGTTTATTCTCACTGACACCTTCATTGTACTTACTCAAATTTGTGATTATATATTTTCCTGTGATTATTTTTAAAAAGTCTGTTTCCCTCTCTAGATACAAGCTCCTGAGATCAGGGACTCTGTGTATCTTGTTCACGTTCCATTTCCAGTGCTAAGCTCCCCTCTGATCTCTGGTTGGTTCTTTGTGATTTGGTGTGTGTGTGTGTGTGTGTGTGTGTGTGTGTGTGTGTGTGTGTGTTAGGGGGAGGCGAAAGCCAGGGATTTTATAACTGCTTCTTCTTTTTCTAGCTGTAAAATAATTTACACACAATACAATTTACACTTTGAAGTGTATACTTTCATGTGTTTTGACAAATATATGGAGTCATGTAATTTTTACCATAATCAAGATGAAAAACAGTTACATCATTCCTTAAAGTTCCCTCCTTCCCCTTTGCCGTCAATCCCCTACTTTGCTTTCATCTCCAGCTCCTGGCAACCACCAATTTGTTTTCTGTTCCTCTAGTGTTGCCTTTTCTAGAATATCATATAAATGGCCTCAAACAGTGGGTAGTCTTTTGTGTCTGGCTTCTTTCATTTAGCATAATGCTTTTGAAATCCATCCATGTTGTTTTGTCTGTTAGTAATTTGTTGCTTTTTAAAACTGAGAAGAAAGAGAGTAGATTCTTAATAATTATTTATTGAATATATAAAAAGGAATACAGACCTAGAAGAACATCTACTAATGGATTAATTGAGAAAATGTAAACATCTTTATCCATAAGTACTTGCTGATTGCCTGGATAATATGTTAATTATCCTTTCATGGTAATTGTAGATTTGAATACCAAATCTTGTTTTTATCTTCAGATTTTTTAATGGAGTAGTTTTCCAGGATAATTGGAATATTTAAGCACCATCTCTAGTGGAAAGGAAGTCATTTTTTGTTTCTGTGATACCCAGGAGCTAGCATCTGGATACTGTCCCATGAAATCTTCAGTGGAGACCCTGCAATAAGTTTGAGGGAGGCTGGTATTTTCAGCATAGATTATCCCCATTGGGAGAGTAGGCATTGCACTTTTCAAGTAAAAATTTCACCTTTCAGCTAAAAAGGTGTGAAAATGATCTTATTTGTATGTTTAAAAGGAGAATTTAAAATATATTACTTGCCCAACCTTAGAAAAATAAAAATTAATATTGGATACTTCCTGAAAATTTTATCTTCGATCCTTGGAGAGTACTTTCCCCAGTGTTTACTTGGGCCATGACAAGGAGAACTTTGATATTTTGAAGAGTGCTAACATTAAGTCATTGAGATGAAAGGAAAATCAGGTCTGTCTTTTCTTCTTTTTCTTTCTTTCTTTTTTTCTTTTTAAATTTATTTTGGCTGCACTGGGTCTTCACTGCGGCACGCGGGCTTAGTCGCAGCATGTGGGATCTTAGTTCCCCGACCGGGGATCAAACCCCGGGCCCCCAGCATTGGGAGCGCAGAGTCTTAACCACTGGACCACCAGGGAAGTCCCAGGTCTGTCTTTTCTAATGACATAAAAGATCAAGGAGAGGCAAAACGTAGAAGGAAAGAAGACTAGATTAAGAATGAGGTGTGGAATCTATATATTAACCAAGTGATTTAACCACTTGTGACAGTGGTATTCTCTGGTAAAATTGGGATAAGTAGTTAAATCCTGCCTATCTCTCAGGTTGCTGTTTTTTTAAAATTTTCAAATGTTACTACAAATGCAGTTAGCAACTACATTCTCTTTGGATTGCCTGTTCTTTTCCTAGAGACAGTCCTGTATGATATTTGAACACATTGCCCTCTCCTCTAACACAGCAGTGGAGATCACTGTGGGGATCTCCATCAGCACATAGGAATCTTGTTATTAAAAAAAACAAACAAACAAAAAAAACCCTTAGGTTTTAATTCAAAAAGAATATATGGCAATATACAAGATAGTTTGTAGAATTCTCTACATTTGCTATGGAAAATTACTAAATGCACAGCAATTTTCCTAGTATCTTTCTTATTTATTTACTATGTAGCAGGCACTAAGAGTATGACATGTATTATCTCATTTAACCTTCACAACAGTTCTCTAAGGTAGGTAAAGTATTGGCCATATTTCATAGATGGGGAAACCGGGACTTACGTTTTTTTGTTGGTTTTCTGTCTGGTTGTTCTAGTTTTAGCTGGTTTTCATGGCTACCATTATTGTGAGGCTATTGATTTTCAAAGCTACTCCAGAGCTGTGGAAGGTGGAATGGGAATAGGGCAAGTTAAAACTCCACAAAGCTAGCTATTCTTATCAAGATTCAGCTATTCTGTTGTTGTTGTTGAATAAATGCTCTCTTCAGACTGTTGTAAACCTTTGGCTAATTTCCAGAGTTCTAAAAAAAATTGACTTTGATAAAATTTTTCCATGTTCTCATTAGAACAGATTTTTGGGGTTCTTACTTCACCATTCCCACTGATGTCCTAGGGAGTGATAGTTTTTTAGCATGGGAGGTGATAGCTAATCTGAGCCATTTCTTTAAAAAAATTTCACAAATATTGCAATACATTATAAATATATAAATACATTGTGAATAAGGCTGAATTGATCAAAATAGGGTTGAGGACCATCTCCAGCAGAATCACCTGGAAATTTATTAAGGATGCAAATTACTGAACTGCCTCAGTCCTATTAAATCAGCTTCTCTAGAGAGAGAACCCTGATCCTATATTTTTCACAAACTCCCAGGTGACTGATGTTGGAAGTTGTTCACAAACTCCCAACTAAAATTGAAAAATCACTTCCATATGGTATTCTACAATTGACATAATTCAGTGCTTACGTACTAGATATTGGGTTGTAGGATTAATTTTGAACATCTTAAAGTTCAGCAATAGGAATTTTGGTAGATAATCACTTTCCTTTGGGTTTACATTTATCAATGATATTTCAGCATTGCCTCCACATAAGTATATCATGAAAATATCTAAGAGTTGGGTTATTAAGCACCTACCATCTGCTAGGGGTTCAGGGCTTTCACTATATCATTTAATTCTCAAAGATCTGACTTTTTATCCTTATTTTAAAGGTGAAGAATCTCTCCAGGGTCATATGGCTAACAAAATGGAAGAATTGGGATTTAAAGGAAGTATCCCTGACCCTAAATTCCATACTTTTTCTGCTTTACTTTCTTGGTTCTCTTAAGCCGCAACTCTATTAGACATTTCTCACTTGAGTGTAATGATTATTTTGCCAATAGATTCACAACCTTATTCATTTCAGTTCTTTTTTAAAAACTTCAGGACATTGGATGTCTTTCTTATCTCATTAATGCAATCCAACATGTCTCTGTCTGAAAGTTATGGAATAATTGGCAAATAAAGTGACTTGTTTGGCACAGACATGAAACGTGGTATGCATGAGCAAGGAGGTAAGATGATCTGGAACCTCTGTGTGGGCTGAGGGCTGAGTTTCACAGCGGCTCTAAAATGAAGGTGAAAGAAAGGAATTGAGGCCCTTAAGCAAACCAAATCAAATTAGTTCAAAGAAAAGGAAATGACTTTCCAGATTAATAGAGATGAGCTGGCCTGTACATGCTGAACACCCTCATATTTTTCAATGACTGTATGTTATTTTCTCAAGGCTGTGGGCAATGGGTGTATATTTAAAAAGAGGATTTCAGAAGAACAAGTTTTTCTCAATGAGCTGGTCAGCATTTTCTGATGTCACTGTGCTCTTTCTCAGAATTCTGGATTCGGTTCATTATGTGTCAAAAAAGAGAGAGCATGGCACAGAGGGGTGTCCTGTAGCCCCAGACGAGACCTAGAAAATTGGCTGACCTGACTTTTAGAGCTGGCAGCTTATTTTTGATCTCACCCCATCTGTGTCTGTGCAGAATTCCTTAGGTCATTTATACAGCATAGAGGACTCGAGAGAAATCCAGTTGGGCTGAATTAATTTTGTGTTCTGAATTTTATCAGATTGGTTCATGTACGGGTATATATTTCTTAGTAGATGTTAATTTTTAGATAACTAGACTCAGATCTCTTTGAAAACAGGGACTGTTTCTCATTCAGCCTTGTACTATCAAAATCTAACACAGAGCTCTCACACTTAGTAGGCACTCAGGATGTTTGAGGAATGAATAAAAAGTTGGAATCAGTGAGATGCCGATTAGTGGATTATGTTTGTCTCATCTGTTCTCAACATACTGCTTCATTTGAAAGTAGATTAAAATATAGATAATAATTCAGTAAGTATAAGGGTAAAGAATAACAAAAAAACAAAAATCCACGTACCCGTCTAGTGTAAGAAAAGGAATGTCGTAATTAAAACTTTGAAGCCTCTTGAGTCTCCAAACTTTCTCCTTCACTGTGTACCCCACCTCCAGGGGTGGTGACTACTGTCCTAAACTTTGAGTGTATCATCATGGTTGCTTTTATATTAGAAATAAGTGTGCCTGTTGTGATTATTAAAACATAGCTCTTTCTTTGTGGAGAGGATAAGATTAATTTCTGTTTAAAGCAACAGTAATCCTTATCGATAGGCTAAAAGTCCGTAAGGGGTGACATGTAAAGGCTCATCTGCTCAAAATATATTCAAATCTTAATAAGAGTTTTCATAGCCTTCCCTCACAGGAGTAAATAACATGGGAATTTCAGGTTCCTTAGTGGGGTGAATGAAGGAGAGATTTTGGGCAGGGGCTGTTCCTAGTGTCCCTGTGTATTCCCACTGGACCGCACATGCTGCTGTTGTTAATAAGACTCTTCAGTGGCTGGTGACGTGTTGCCTCTGAGAAGTGTGGACCTGCGGTGTGGAGAAACGTGGTCATGATTCCTGTTATTTAAATGTCTGCTCCTTGCGGCTTCATTGATTGTGACAGCAGCTTTACCACCTTGTAGATTTAAAAGGCATGAGCCGTGTTAAATGCCAGGCTTGATAAATCAAAGCTGTTTTCCCACAGAAGAAGATGAAAGAAGTGATTTATAGTTTATTCACAGTGAAGAGTTTGTGTGAGATCACGAGAGAAAAAGTTCTCTCTTATAAGAACCTGATTGACTTCTTTGGGGACTCTCCGGAAGAAGGAAGATTTGCTCTTGTTTTTCTTTCCTATGGGGCTGGATTTCCTACTTTTTCATGGCTCTTTTTTTCTCTGAAGAGGCCAAGTTTTTTTCTTTGCTCATCAAGGGGGGGAACAAAGGTAATCTTTTGAATACCCTCCACAGGGGGTCTGTCAGTTTTGTTTGCCATTGACTGAATATAATTCAATTTTGCAATACCCGGATATTGGAAATGGGGTGTCGGTGTTCTGGTTATTATATTGACAGCATTAATACATTTGTTTTCTTCATGTTACATTAGCTTTATTCATGTAGCTCATGTAGTACATTCATGAGTATCTGATGTGTGCTATAGATGCTGGAAGCAAGCAGAGTATAGAGCAGATACAGTCTCTGCCTTTAAGAAGTTTATAGTCTGTCATGGGAGGCAGACCATTAATCCCGATTCAGTAAGTGCCGTGGAGGAAAAGTATACTTCATTTTGCTAAGTGTTATGGAGATGAACCTTCTTTCCATCTGCTTCACATTTCCTTGTAGAGGGACATCACTTAAAGTAGTGCTCCTGGCTTCTCTGAGCTGGGCTTGTCTAGCTCAGCCCTTCGCTTCCTTCTGCTTTTGGGATGAAGCCTGTCTGCTCTGAGCCTCTGCCTCTGACCGGGCGGTGGCGTAATTTGGGGCCTTCCAGGTTCCCAGCACTGCTATGACACTGCTCATGTCTGTCCAAGTCTGCAGTTCCGATTAGGAGAACCACTGCCGCCTCGTACCTCTGCTACACTCCCGACACAGCCTTTATTAGTATTATGCGGATACTTGATCCTCATCTGCTTGACTCCATTGTCTCTAAATTAATTCAGAATTTGGGTGGGAGAGAAGATGCTGTTATTGGTTCCTTCAAACCTCAACACTAAGCATCAAACTTGATGCATATACTAGGATGCATATACTGATAAAGTCTAATTTCTGGACCAGGGGTTTTCAAACTCTGCTTCTCAGAGGAAGAAGGATTGGAGTGAGCTGGCAGGGCTGAATCCTTCCTCCATGCACAATGCCTTCAGTGAGAGCAGATTTGCTTGGGTCTATTTTATATAGTAGGCTTCCACACAAAATTTTTGAGGTTAAAAGGAGTTTACAGACTAGTGCCTTAGACTTAGAGCTTTCAAACACTTTAGATCACAATCCACACTGTATATAATTACATTTTATATCATACATATGCATATGTATTAAATATATGTGTATACAGACCTTACCATCTGCATTCCATTCCATTCTAATCCAATCCATTCAGTTTCTTTCAATTTTATACCATTAGAAAGAAAAGTTTGGTTAAAACTCACTAAATTGATTTAGTTTTAATTGATTAAAACCACACGTATGACATGAAATTTGGAAAATTCTGCATCAGACTGTGTTCATTTTGCCAAAAGGATGTACTCTGATCTCTTGTCTGCCAATGATCTGACCTTCTCCTGATGACATCTTTTTGCTTTATGTGCCTCATTCCTTTTGAAGCTTAATATATTATTTGTTTTCTGAGTGCATATAAAGTAGGGTTAAACTTATTGTGAAATTATTGTCCCTTCTGAGAAAATATTTTTTTCACCATTGTTATTATTGCTGAGACTTTCACTAATACCAAAATGATGTATTACATTCCAAATCTGGCAAGCATTACTACATATTTCTCCTGAGGCTCATTTTAAACCATATTATTATTACTGGCCTTTTTTGTTTTGTTTTGATAATGGGGTAATTTTCTATCAAATCTCAGTAGTAAACAAAGCTGACAAAAATTCTCAAGTTCATAGAATTTATACTTACCTGGAGTGTTTCCTTTACAGAAAAATATTCATAGGACTCCTATTTTAGACTGAATTATTTATGTGAACTTATTCATCACCACCACCCCATTCTTGACAGTATGACATCCAGAAAATGGCAACGTGATGGGGATGCGGAGGACAGAATCATTTTTGTGCTTGAGCTATAAAGCCCAGACATTTCAGGTTTGGGTGGAGCGTGAGAAAGGGAGCTGGGCAGCCTCAGTGACCCTGGGCACAGGAAGGGTGAGGCATCCAGAGGGATGTGAAGTGCTCTGGAAGGGAAGTAAGAGGGCATCAGAGCAAACAGGGCCTCCCTGATGTAGTGTCACACCAGCCTGTTCCCTAGTCTGTGAAGCTGACTTTAAAGCAGTAAACATTGAGACGTCAACCCATTACTTAACTTTTGTCTCCATGATTGGACATCTAGTTAAGAGAGCTTCTGATGAGGGGCAAATTGTTCATCCCCAGATGGAAGAAGAAGAATGTGCTTGCCCAGCAAAGCTTGGCCTCCCTGGTTGCCCAGTTAAGAGCCCTCTTTCCTGCCTACCTCCAGTCACTGCTTGTTTGCTTGCAGTGGGCGGTAGAAATAGGCAAACACAGGTGCTGTCTGCATTGGCAGCAAGGCCTCTCCTCCAGAGGCAGGCTCTCCCTGGATGGCACTGGCTGGTAACCACAAGTATGAAGATCAAATCAAGTGAATACTGGCTCTCTGCCCACCACTGAGTGGTTTATTCAGCTTCCCCATTGTTGATGATAAAACACAATTGAGCTTTCAGTTTCTTCCTTCTGCTTCCAAAACCAGCCTTTGCTGCAGGCTCTCTGACTTGCCGTTTTGTGGTGTCATGGAAAGAACACTTGCCTAGATCAGCACACCTGGCTTCTTCTCCAGATTTTGTCTCTAACGTACTGTGCACATCACTTAACCTCCCCATGCCTTCTTTCAAATGGAGATCCTAATCCCTAATAATGGCTAAGCTTTGTGGTTCTTATCTCAGGGATTTATCAAGGTGGAAAGCAGAAAATGCTTAAGTGAAATTCAGGGCTCTGTCTTAAAATTCTAAACAGTGGAAGAGTGTCCTGGAGGGGGTAAGGGGTGGAGAGAGGCAGTTAGGCTGCAAGGAGAGATTTCTGGAAACTGGGAGGGAGGGAAAAGAGAGAGAGAGAGAGAGAGAGATCGATCCTGCCTTCAGAACTTGTGTTCTGCTCAGGAGGTGATAAGGCCTCAGGAGGGAGGTGTGACAAACAGTGCAGGCACCCTTAGAAGGCTTGGGTTCTACGACTCGTGTTTCCAACTCACGTGAGATTTCCAGCCTCAGCAAAGAAGCAGCAGAGCCTGGGACAACGGGTGACCCGGCTATAGGCAGTGTGGCCTCTGACAACCTAAGGTATTCCCCACCTTGGAGAGGGGTAAGACCCCAGGGCTTTCTACCTTTACAGGAGGGAGCCCCAAGAAGGGCTAGGGCTTAACTTCTTCAAAGTCCAATAGGAATGGGACTTGGAGTCAGAATTAAACTGATTTTTAAAAGAATAAAAATAGCTAATGTGTAATTTTTTTACATACCCAAGTGAAGGGACTGTGGCTCATGCTCTGTTCTGTGTCCCTGTATTTACTGAGTGAAATCTCTCGGAAAACCCTGCACTTTCATTCTGTAGACATGGAGCTTCTCTGCCAGGCACCTTCGGAGGCCACCAGAGCTCCAGGCCAGGCCAGGCTGGCCTTGGTGCAGTGTGGGCAAAGCCTGGAGTAAGAAGCAAAATGAGCAGTTCGAGGCTTGGAGTCCTTCCCGTGGCGGGTGAGCGGCCTGGGCAGGCCCAGGCAGGGCTCCGAAAGCCCATCACTGAGGATTCACCCCCCTGGAGCTAGCGTCAGGGTGACACTCAGCAACACTTCATTAGCCGGGGCTCCTGGCACACCAGCTGAAGCCATTAGGGACTGATAGGTTCTCAGGGCTTCCTCAACCCCAAGTTTATTTCTACTTTCCTGCCTAGGGCCAACAGACTTCCCTCCTCTAACGCAGAGACAGGAACCCAGAAGCCTTCTAGGACAACATTTCTCCCCTGCTGTCATGGTTTCCTGAAAATGTGGAGACTTTGTGTTGGCTCCTAGACCCCGTTCTCCTTCCACACTTCACAGTTCCCAGGCAGTCACAGAAAGAGGAATGTGCCTGAAAAGAACCACCAGCTGGGCCCACAGAGTTCAGCAGGGGGCATCCGCAGCTAATGGAGAAGGTTTGAAGCCTGCCCCCGTGGTTCTGGAAGCTCAGCTGTGGCACGCTTGCCAGAAGAGCCCTTCAAGTCATCTTATTCTTAGTGCCTCTCAGGGCAGCCTTGGCAAAGGCAAGTTCTCCTTGCCTGCAAGTAATTGAGGTCAGCCAAGGAGAGCAGCTTTGGGGGAAATAGGAAGAAGAAGAGGACAATGTATTTTTAGTGCATTTTCTCCTGACTTTCTGTTGCCCCTCTTTTCCTGCATCCTTCCTCAGTCTCCCCAGAAGCCTCCCAGCACCCCGACATTAGCCAGGTCGCTTCTGTGCCTGCACTGACTGGATCCCTGGAGACGTTCATGGTTCCCTGAGCCGCCTTTCCTCATAGCCCCTCGTCTGGGATCTCACTCTCTCTTCATCATCAAAACTGACATATCTGTCCTTCAGGGAAGGAAGCTAATCGGATAAATGAACTCACAATGAACTACAAAGGAGGATGGTTTAAAATGACCTGTTATACAGAGTATGGAGCATTGTTTCAAATTGTGGTTAAAAAACACATTTCATAAAATTTACCATCTTAACCATTTTTTAAGTATACAGTTTGGTACTGTTAAGTATGTTCACATTATTGTGAGGCAGATCGCCAGAACTTTTTTATCTTGCAGAATTGAAACTCTGTATCCATTAAACAACTCCCCATTTCCTTCTTCTTCCAACCCCTAATAACCACCATTCTACTTTCTTTTTTTTTACATTTATTTATTTATTTATTTATTTATGGCTGTGTTGGGTCTTCGTTTCTGTGCCAGGGCTTTCTCTAGTTGCGGCAAGCGGGGGCCACTCTTCATCGCGGTGCGCGGGCCTCTCACTATTGCGGCCTCTCTTGTTGCGGAGCACAGCACAGACGCGCAGGCTCAGTAGTTGTGGCTCACGGGCCCAGTTGCTCCGCGGCATGTGGGATCTTCCCAGACCAAGGCTCGAACCCGTGTCCCCTGCATTGGCAGGTGGATTCTCAACCACTGTGCCACCAGGGAAGCCCCATTCTACTTTCTATATCTATGAATCTGACTAGATACTTTGTGTAAATAGAATCATAATGTATTTGTCCTTATGTGACTGGCTTAGGGTTCATCCATGTTGTAGCATATGACAGGATTTCCTTCCTTTTTAAGGCTGCATACTATTCCATTGTATGTACATACCACATTTTGTTTATTCATCTGTTGATGAGTATTTGGGTTGCTTCCACATTTTGGCTATTGTGAGTAGTGCTACTATAAATATGGATGTGTGAATATCTCTTTGAGACCCTGCTTTCAGTTCTTTTGAATGTATATCCAGAAATAGGATTGCTTGATCACATGGTAGTTCTGTTTTGAATTTTTTGAGGAACTGCCATATTGTTTTTGACAGCAGTTGCACCATCTTACTAATTCTACCAATAGTGCACAAGGGTTCCAACTTCTCTGCATCCCCACCAACACTAGTTATTTTCTGTGTTTTTTTGGTTGTTGTTGTTATTGTTGTTGTTAGTAGCCATCCTAATGGGTGTGAGAGTATGGTTGAATTTTAACAGAATATTTTAATGCTTCAGCCTAAAGGAATAATGATGATATTGATTTCAGACTCTGGCACAGGCACTGGGGAGTTATTAGATGTTTTGGTTAGGAGATTCTTATTGCATCCTTTAAATCACATGACATAGACTTCAGCAGTCATTATATCACCTGAGTGACAGGTAGCTCACCTTCCCTGAAATCTAGAAAAGAATACATCTTTTTTATTAGTAAATTTTATTTTTTTACTTCTATAACATAGATCAGGCATACCAAAAGGACAGAGTAGCATTCTGAGATAGTGACAAAATGTTCATGTTTTCTATGAAAATTTTCAAAATAAGATTGCTGCTAAATGCAGTCCCTCAAAAATATATTCCTGACTATATGGACCAAGATTAGAAAAGGAAAACTCCCCTACATTCTAGAATTATCAGTGAAAAGCCATGGTGAGTATCTGATATATTTTAAAAATTCTTCCATCATGCGAATACATTTATCTTTATAAAACAGGTCAAGGATAATCTTGACACATCAAAAACTCAAGTGAAAACTATATCCTCAACTGTTTTGAAACTCAGAATATGAGCTTTTGAATGGGTTCTAAACTTGCAAACTATAGCTTCGCATCCTTACTAATACATTTGATAAAAGTGACACTAAACTTTATTCTTTCATTTATATATTTGATCAATATTTATTGACTTCCCATATGTGCCAGAACCTGTGATAGGTGCTCAGAGGTCAGTGATTTGGCCATGACATCTGCCCTCATACTGCTCACTGTCTAGTGCGTTTCTCCATCCATCAGAATAGCAGACTTCCTCTTAGTGAAGCAGTATATTGAACTGAATTGTAGAATTATTTCTCATCCTTAACATGGAGATAATAGGAACTACCTTACAGCATTATTGTGAAATTTAGGCGTGATAATATATGTAAAGTGTTAGAACTTTAGTGCATGGCACATAATAGGAGCTCAATAAACTTGAGCTAAAATAAATAAATAAATAAATAAAATCATAGAACTCTATAGTTGTAGGAGACCCTACAGTTTGTTTAACAATCCAAACTCCTCAATTTAAGGTTGGAGAATATGACTCTCAGTGAGGTTAAGTAGCTTACTCAAGGTTGCAACTTGTTTGTTAGCAGGAGAAACAATGGGACCCAAGATCTCTTGATTTCTACCTCATTGAAATGTTTACTATAATAGCTGTCAGAGAAGTTGTGGGTGGGAGAAAACAGCATAATAGTTCCAAGCACGTGGCAGATACTCAATAAATGCAGTAAATGCTTGTTGCATCACTGTAAGAGCTTCCAAAAGCCTGATGACATGCAACTGGATGTTTTTATTCTAGTTGAGCATAGTCTGATTCCTTAAAGATATCACGTTGGCCAGTGGTTTATGTATGAGGTGATTTGCTTGGGTTGAGTCCGTGGAAAACCGGCGCCGTGCAAACAAGCCCACCATTGTTTACTGATCAGGTGCGGTCTCCTACCTACTTACCAGGCGTTGGCCACAAAACATGTTCACTTTGGCAGTAGTTTCCAAGATTATCAAAGGCATTCTCTTGGTTATGGAGATTTGAAAATCTGAGAAAAAGTCTTCCTTATTTTCAACCCAATCTATTTCACCTCCGAAAATATTGAAGAGGTATGAACAAGTGGCAAGTTCTCAGTACATTCCTGCAGACAGCATCCAGGGAGAGCCTGAGCTAGACCGTGTGAGCACATAAACCTTTAGAGTCCTATGACCCACACAACGTTTTAATCCACTATTTAGGGAACAAAGCAGCAATAACCTGCAGAGGGTCCAAAGAGGAAAGTAACTGTCCTTTCTGAAAGGAAATGAAGTTCTGTTTGTGCTTGCCTCTCCTCACACCTTCAGGGACATGAAAGGCTTTCTTTTTGGAGATCAGCCACAGTTACTGCCTAAAAAGCCGCACACCTCCTTCAAGGCTTCAGTCACAGCCTTGAAGGAAAGCATGAAATCACCAGCTAAGCAGCCTGTGGGCCTTAGATGAGCAATTGTCCAACTTAGGAAGAGGAAAGAGAAGAAGGAACAAGAAAAGGAATCAGGGTCAATATCAATTACATTTGGGTGAGGATCCATTTGATTAATGATAATTTTAATCCTTGAATTTCAGGGACAAGCCTCTTAACTTTTCTTCTGTAACTGTAAGTGTAGTTATCCTTTGCCTGTTTTGTGCAGTGACAGTTTAGTATAGGGCGGTGATTCCTAGTGAGTAGTGGTGGTAGGGGGTGTGATTTGACCTCCCCTTCACCACGGGACTTTAGCAGTGTCTGGAGACATTTTTGATTTTTACAACCCCGCGGGTTGGGGTGACGGGGGTGGTGC
The DNA here is from genome assembly GCF_028564815.1 of Eubalaena glacialis. NCBI lineage: Eukaryota > Metazoa > Chordata > Mammalia > Artiodactyla > Balaenidae > Eubalaena > Eubalaena glacialis. The sequence continues at coordinate 43,629,666 of NC_083726.1, forward strand.
TATTGGCATCTAGTAGGTAGAGACCAGAGAGGCTGCTAAACCTCTTACGATGCACAGGACAGCCCCCACAATAAAGAATTATCCTCTTTAAAATGCCCATCGTGCCAGGATTGAGAAACTCTGGTATAGCAGCTAAAACTTCATTTATGGAGCCAGATGGGCTGAGTTTCCCTTGACCTTGTGCAGGTGACTGAACCTCTGTCTCTCAATTCCCCATCTGTAAAATGAAATAATAATAGTATTTTCCTTATAAGATTTTTATGTGGATTAAATGAGTGTATGTATATGGTTCTCAGAACAGTGCCCAGTATATAGTCAACACCATGTAAATATTAGTTGTTATTCTTGTGCAAAACAGCACAGGGTAGATATCAGAACCATCAGAACAATAATCTCTGCACAATTATGTTTTTTTTTAAATAAATTTATTTATTTATTTATTTATTTATGGCTGCGTTGGGTCTTCATTGCTGCGCACGGGCTTTCTCTAGTTGCGGTGAGTGGGGGCTACTCTTCGTTGTGGTGCGCGGGCTTCTCATTGTTGTGGCTTCTCTTGTTGCGGAGCACGGGCTCTAGGCGCGCAGGCTTCAGTAGTTGTGGCACGTGGGCTCAGTAGTTGTGGCTCGCGGGCTCTAGAGCTCAGGCTCAGTAGTTGTGGCGCACGGGCTTAGTTGCTCTGCGGCATGTGGGATCTTCCCAGGCCAGGGCTCGAACCTGTGTCCCTTGCATTGGCAGGCAGATTCGTAACCACGGCGCCACCAGGGAAGCCCAGCACAAGTATGTTTTTGAAGGGAACTTCATTAGAAATCACTTTATAAGGTAATGATCAGTACAGACTGACTAATCTGATGTGACCTATGAGATATTGGAATCTGAATGATAATGAACTGTGTGACACTGTCATTACTCTGCTAGTTTCCTACAGCCAATTTAGTGCTGTGGTGTTGAAATGGAAAAGATGTCCAGGGTGGTGTTTGAGTTTAGTTAGTAATCATGTTTTCAAGATTCTTAAAAGATCAAAGATGTGAGATGGGGGAAAAGGAGAGACTAAAGGACATATAATTGAAAATTAACCACTCACTTGACAGGGCTTTTGGTGTTCATAAGTGGAGGCACTTGACCTTTAAGATAACAGAGATAAAACTGTAAAAGACCAGAGTCTGATGAAAGACCTTGAAACCTAACTAAAGGTGGTGATATTTGTGGACAGAGCCAACGCATTATCATATGATTTATTCTCCCAATAATTGTAGAGTTGAAGACGCCAAAAAGGGAACATTTAAGTACATATAACAAATTATAGGTGTTCAGCAGGGGAAAGAGGCTTGAATTGGCTGAACTGGACTGTCTGAATACTATGCCCAGAATTATATTTAATCTAGTGGTTTTGATTTGCATGAGAGTCTGAAAATATCTCTACTAAGCTCGCTTAAATAGTCCTTGACCTTGAGGCTCTTGTTTTATGCTCTAGATAATTTCAGCAGCCAGGGGACCCACTCTGACTTTTCCCTATTCTAGATTCTTTCTCTCAGAATGAAAGTTTTAATTAAGAAGATATTTAACATTAGGGGCTGTAGGAAATTTCACAAAGCCTCAGGAGACCAACTTTAAAGTCACAGTTTCAGGCCATTCTATGATAACTGCCCATCTACTTTAAGTATTTTTGAACCTAGAAGAAGATATTTGCAGTAATACTGAGATCCTCCAAGCCTCCATAAAATGTGCCTTTATGGTATATACTCACTTCTAAGCTCAAAGGGCTGAAATTCACCTGGTTCTGGTATAGTCTCTTACCAGTAAAATGGAAGAGGTCACAGAGAACAAGGGTAATAACCACCCTTTTTGAATACCTAATATAAGCATAATCAGGTACTGTGCAAGGTATTTTAGATATTAAAAACATATTCAAAAAACTCTGCCCATTTTTTAGAAAGTAAAGCCAAGGTTCAAAGTCAGGTAATTGGCTCAAGATCATAGAGCTGGTAAATTATGGTGCCAGGATTTAGATGCAGGTCTGTCTCTCCCTAAGGCCTTTTCTGCTTTATCTCGTTATCTCTTGAGTAATTAGCATAGAAAATCCAGCTCTCAGGCAATACCAGCATCCTAGGAGTCTCTGAAAGATGAGGGATTTGAGGTGGGTCATGTCTGGGGCTGGGGATCGGTTCATTTGGAATTAACCAAAAACTTATGTCCTCTTCTGATATTTTAAAATATGGGGATCCTAAATTTTGAGCAGTTATCACTACTGCCTTGTCACTTAATGGAATGCAGGTATCATCAGAAGGACATAAGAAGTATCTCTTAGTCACAGAAAAACAGTGTGCCTACACATATCCTGTAGATCCTACCTCCGAAATATATTCAGAGCCCAACTATTTCTTCCCATCTCCTATACTACCACCCGTGTTTAAGTCTGCATCATACTACAACTCGCTAACTGGTTTTCCTGTTCCTACTCTCAGGCCCCTACAGAACACTCTCTTTATAGTCGCTGGTGTGATCCTTTAAAAAGGTAAATCTGATTATGTCACTCTTTGCTCAACATCCTCCAATGGCCCCATAATGTATTCAGAATAAAATCCAAACAAGTTTGCATTGCCTACAAGTTCCAGTGTTCACTCTTCCTACCTTCCAAGCTCTTCTCTGCCCCAGGCTCTTTGTACTTGCCATACTTTGTAATGCTTAAGATATTCTTCCCATAGCTCTTTGCCTGGCAGCCTTCTCTCATCATCCAGGTGCCAGTCCAAATGCCAGTACTGTGGAGATGACTTTGCTCCTGACCAACCTAAATAAAAGTATCACGTCCCAACCCCCATCCTCCTGTCAGGCATACAACTCTCCTTCATGACACTTTTTTTTTTTTTTTTTTGGTTTTCTTGAGAGCAATTATCACCAACTCACATTTCCTCCTTTATATATGTCCATCCTCTTAGAAGTTAAAAGATTTTGTCCTCATCGCTGCTGTATCCCCTGAGTCTAGAAACAGTACGTGGGTCACAGTAAGCACTTAATAAATATTCATTAATATTGAAAAGAATGCTGGGTTGGGGGTCATGAGACCTGTATTTAATCCTGGCTTCACTACTGGTTTACAGAGTATGTTGGACAAGTCACCCTTCTTGGGTCTCAGTTTGTTTCTTCCTCTATGGATTGGATCAAATGACCTCTATGACCCCAGTCTAATTCTAAAACACTGATTCTGATAACACCCAGACTCACTCTGCAAGCTGTGGAATGGAGTTCCCTGACTCTTCTCTTTGTAGACCCCAAAGGGTTTATTGTAATATTAATAAACGAGAAATGCTGTAAGCCTGGGTCATCTTTAGTGGCAAGGAGAATTTGTTCAATCATGTTGATAATGAACTTTTTGGTGCCCTGAAAGTGAGTTTTATACATAGAAAAAGCTAATTTGATTTTACTTTGGTCATAGAAATTAGTATTCAATTTAATAAAGTTGTAAATAAAAAAAATCTAGTTCTGATAACCTCTAATTCAATTCGAAAATCTTAACTCGTGAATTTTAGCAACTACTTTGATGGGGTCTCTGAATAATATTATATTTGGTCCCATTAATATTTAGTCATTTAACACTTTTAAACATTTTAAATTACATTTTATGGATTTGAATGCTTCTAAAAGACATTAGCTGTCTGTCAAAGCTCTCTATATACTTAAGTACTTCTTATAAATCTAAGAAGTACATTTCTAAATATTGCAAACTTGAGTCTTCTTAAAAGTTCTAATACTGTACATAAACTTAGCAAGGTGTCAACTTAAATTCACAAGTTTAAATCAATTTCTCATATGTGTATTTTAAACTGCAATAAACAGGCTGAACTGTTATTCTAATATGATACATTTTATAAAACATTACAAGAACAAATAATTCCAGTTATGCACAACTTTCTTCACACAATAATATTCTTTTGTTTTGATGCACAATTTTATGCTTAATTTTAAATCTTCTTGAGATTAAAATATACTGATCAGCAGTAAGGAAATGATTACATCATGCCCCTCCTTCCCCATTTTGAGATATAAGTGTGTTTGTGTGGGTGTTAGTTTAAGCTGAATTGTGGGGATAATCAGTAACACTGATCAAGAATTCACATTCCAAGTGCTGTCACTTCACATGTGGTCAGAAAGATCTATTTCCACAGGCAGCTTCTGTAAAAGCTTCAGCTATCTTTCTTTCTGATTGAGACCAGACATTTTGTCTAATTCACATAATAGAGAGATTTGAAACAGTGGCTTGTTAGCATAGTAGTTGATAGAAATATACTCTCATATGTGGAATTAGATCTATTAAAGGTATATGGTTTGGCTAGCCCTTAACCTTTACCTCTCAATGTACCTGTATGTGTGGTAGAATTTGGTTTGAGTCTTACCGTCTTAATAGCATAGTGGTGAGGTTGTGTGTGAGTAGCTACTGTTATTTATCAAGAAGAACGTAATGGTTGTTCCTAACTAATTTGGTTTGAGCCCCTTGGAAACATCTTTCCATGTAATTTTGCTATTAACTTACGGTTGCATAATAAGAAGAGATTCTTTTTGGCAACCTTGATGGAACCCTATTATAGTTGTTATGTCATTGAATTCATAACTGCAGGGGAGGTGGTGGTTTCATAAGTCAGGATCTTTAATTTTCTACTCAGGGGAATGTACAATTTCCACATTGTTTGATTAGATGTTGTAATTCTTGAACTTTTAACTATGTGAAGGTTTTTCCCACTGAAGTTTAAAGACCATTGAACTTGATGGAATCCTGTGTTTTATACCTTATATTCATAAAATCACATCACATGACTCTATGCTTTTTAAAATAATACTGGATTAAATTTTAGCATTCTCTCTCTCTCGCTCTCTCTCTCTTTGGTAACTGTTCAAGTCAACTCCCAAAAGTCATTTTGCTGAAGTAGGAGAAGTGAACTGTGTGGCAAATCCTTAAAAAGCTAGCTCTGGAAATACCTTTTATACCAACTAATGGTGGGTCAGTGGTTTTTATTTTCCAGGGAAATGTTTCAGAAGTGTAGGTTCCCTCATAGGGCGCATGGCACGTGCCCAAATGTCAACTAGAGTAACTATCTCCATTTGAAAACAAAGGGAAGCATGTGGAGAAAAGGGGTAAGGGGAAGGATGTTGAGTGGGAAAATAGGGGAGAAAATTGCTTCCACTAGTATTTTTCTACTATCAGGATTCTAGTCAAGATGTACTTAGCCAAGAATGGGGGAGGAGAGGAGTCGGAGGTAAGCCATTTCAAATTTTTACTATTAGGGATTCCTTTAAAGGAGAGTTTCTCTGTAGACCCACGTTTTGATAGATTTTTCTCTACTAAGCAAATTTATTACATAATAACTTATTTTCCCACTTTTACTAATCAGAGACCTGTGTCTGATAGTTAGAAATTCTGATCAGCCTGTGCTAAGTTGACTTGATCCTTTCGGCTAAAGCAGAGAAAATTGGCATGCTATTTAGGGATATTTTAATTAGTCTTTTCACAAATGAGTTTTCTCAAAATCACCTAGTGTTTGAAAACAAATACAGATTTCCAGGCCTTACACCCAACACTTTGAAATATAATCTCTTGGGTTGGGACATAGGAATCCTCATTTTCAAATAGCATTCTTATTGGAATAAGCATTCTGTCCTCATTCTTCAGGTGGTTCAGATCTCATTGTTCCTTGAACCATACTTTGAGAGGCTCTGCACTTGAAATTTTGAAGTATTGAACAAAGCTTCCAGACCTCTGAATTCATAGATCTGGTAACTTCAGTTTGGGAACCTCTGGAAGGGTGGATAATTGCAAACTCAATTCAGCTGTTCAGCCTTAGGCACTACTTCAAGAAGCTGTGACTAAGTTGACCTTTTGTCATATCTCTTTTCCTCCCTGTTTATTTAAGTTACCATCTTAACTGGCTCTAAAAGTCAAAGGTACTTTTGTTCTCTGCATGAATGGTTTGATTCACATCACACCAATATCGCTTCAAAGGAAGAAAAGTCTCTTACCTTTGGATAATCTCTCCCTCCCCCACCAAATGCCACAACCCAGCTAAAGGATTTTTAAAGGTTATTTGTTTTAAATAAAGTCAGATTCTTCAGATTACTGCTCTTTTCTTCCTCCTTGGAAGAAACAAGGCCAAAAGAAACAATACCCACTTAGAGCATTTTTAACAAAGGTGATTTCTTCCACATAATATTGTATTTAAGGCAGTGATTCACAAACTGGGAGCTGAAAATGCACAGCTTACTGGGGCCACCTCCAGAGTGTCTGATTCAGGAGGCATGGGAGGGGGCCTGGGAAATTGTATTTTGATTCAACAATTAGCCGGTCTCTGAATCAACATTTTAATGAATGAACCCCAATGGATCACTTGCCCAAGGCTGAATGACCAAGAAGTGACAAATTTTGACTAGGATGCCTGTGTTCTTTCTACCATCTCCTGCTGATGGAAATAAAAAGGACAGGAAGGAAACAAAGGCAGTCTGAGCTACTTGTCGTTTGTTGGACCTCATTCCTTCATTCATCTCTCTCCCTCTACCCCTCCATTCACTCCACGTTTCAGCAGCACTGAATTGCTTATGGCACCTGACCATGCATGCTTGTTTTTGTCTTCCTGCTTTTGTACATGTTCTTTCTGCCTGGAATTCTTGTACTCAACTCTCTTCTCCCTGCTGAACTTCAAGACTCCATTCAATTATCACCTCCTTATGAAGCCTCCCTAACACCTCAGGCTGAATAAATCCCTCCCTTCTTTATAGCCAATAGGATTTTTGTACATACTTAGAAACCAGTGTATGTTCTATTGCCTGTAATTTATTTAAAATACTTCCTCATAGGCAGTGTGATATGTATATGAGTAATTTAGTAATGAACTCTACATCCTAGGGCCAGTTCGGTGTATAATCCTAATCAGGAACCAGCTCAAGAAGTGGCAACGGCCAGATTCGAATAACAGATACTTTCATTTTTAGAGCCTGCTCATTTAGGCAACTTGGAGCAAAAAATTACAAGTACTAGCTTTCAGTGAAGCCACCACTTCAGGTGAAATGCATTTTAAATAAATTTGTAAATATATTAAATATAATGCTGATACATATGCTATCGTCACTAAGCAAGGGCTCATATGAGCAGAAAGCCAAACTGAGACAGTGGATGTTTGCAGCAAAGTAAGGGTTTAATTGCAGGACACCAAGCAGGAGAATGGGCAACTCATGCTCAAAAGACCCAAACTCCCCCATGGCTTTCAGGCAAGAGTTTTTAAAGACAGTGTTAGGGGAGAGAGTCATAGGATGTGTGATCAGCTCGTAGACCTTTTTCTGGTTGGTTGGTGGTGAGGTAACAGGGTGATGTTTCAGGAATCTCAACCATCTGGTTCCAACCAGTCTGGGGTCTACGTGCTTCTGGTCAGCATGTAGCCTCCACCCTCCTCTTGAGTGGGGGTCTTAGTTCCTGCAGAACAGCTCAAAGATATGCATCAGGTGGTTATCTGTATCCCTTCAGGAGGAACTAGGAGCCCTCTGACTTGTCCTGATCATTAAGTGCTTGGGCCTGCTCTTTGGAACTGGGGAAAGGCCTAGGAGACTAAAGCCTTTTTTCCTGCAGATAAGAAACGGGGAACGTGGAGGGGCTTTTGAACCTGGGAAGGCCCCACAGGGTCCTGCCTGGCTTCAGTCCTCCCTTTTCTTTGATACTCCTCATCCTGAGGGGAACAGGGGTGGGACAAGAAAGGGAATAAAATTTTGGATAGAGAGGTTAATCATAAATTCAGCAGGGGAACTCAGTTTAGGCAGACTCAGTCACACTTTATGGATTTTTTTATCTCTCTCCCCACCCCCCCCACCCCGGCCAGACCACTCCCTCCACTATGCAGTTGATTTATCATCCCTTTTTGTACAATCTGAACAAAGGCACCGTTAAGAATAGCTGCTGGGAATGCATGGTACACTCATTTGCAAACAGTGATGTTCATTTTTCAACCCTGTCAAGAAAATTCATTTAAAGAAACGATAAGCCTAAAGAGTTTCTACGTTAGCCGTTTGTCATTAGAAGCATTCCACGCAATGAATAGGCATTACAGGTTGTTAAGCATCTCCAGGAACATTGCTCATTGAAATCTGTTGGAAAGATGATTGAATGTTATTTAAGTAGAACCTACATGCAATAAATAGTACATTTGCCGACTGCTGAGAAAATTGATGAAAAGGATAATATTCCATTTTGGACTCTAAAGAAAAGGCAATCAATTAGTAGGACCAGTTTGAATAATGTGAAAGAAACGGTGCCTAGAAACTCTCCTGCTGAAAGATTGGAACTCTGGCTGAAATAACTGCTTTTGCATTAAAAAGATGTATAGCTTGGCATAAACACAACGCAAAAGGATATTATGAACAGAATCCATTTCTGGACCCACTTCCCTCCCCAGAGCTTGATTTCTCTTGAGTCCACTTTCTTTGCTCTGCCTCCCTTTTATTATGGGTTGCATTTCAACTTCCTTCTGAGCTCATAACCGCACTCTGGCCAACATTTAAGGTGTCCTCCCCAGCAAAGATTTTAAGTGATTTAAAGAGAGATCACTAACAGGAAGGTCAGAGGGTTATTATTGACTTTTGGGACTAGCCCTCCAGTGCCACAGTGCGGGGTTGTCGGTAGGACTGTGCATTTTGCTGGTAATGGGGATGAGTAAGCTTTGATGATGGTTTCTTTAAATCAGAAGTCGACAATTTTTTTTTTCTGTAAATGTCCAAAGAGTAATTATTTTAGTATCTGTGGGCCATATGGTCTCTGTCATGACTCAACTCTGCCATAAATAGCCCGAAAGCAGCCATAGACAATACAGAAATGAAAGAGCATGGTTGTGTTCCAATAAAACTGTGTTTACAAAAATGGGCATCTGGTCCCTGCTCTACATCAAGGGACTAAAATCACGACTGAACAAGTCCCACACAGAACAGTCTTCGATCATGCATACATATTTACAAAAAAATAACTAAACTCTTATCTCATGGATGATGATTTCTAATTTCATATTACTTGTATATTATCTTTGCATCATAGATTGAATGGCCAGTATTGAACTTGAAGCTCCCTCATTTTTCCTTTCGTGCCTTCCTCTCTAGCCTTCTGTGTCTGTCAATACTTCCTAACCTTTAATATTGCATCAGATTAGATAGGTCCCCCTAGGAAATGGAGCCTTTGGAATGTGCCTGTGAACTGTTGTATAATTGCTGTGCCAAAGCCAAGAAGAAATTTCTAACTAGCTTAATGGATATCAGGTATTGGTACCTTTCAAATATTTTGGTTTTCTCCCCTTTCTCTAAGCCCCAGGATTTTTATACAGGTGAAATCAGAAGTCTTAGAAGGGAAGCCAATTAAACAACAAAACAATAAAACACCTTCAAACACATTGAACCTGAGGGATGTCAGGTAGGAAAATGACATCCACTGATTCTATACATAATAGTTCTCTTAACTGACTTCAATGAGCAGATTTACTCCCCGCGTTACTGACTCTCTCCATGGTGTAAAAGAGAACGCCTGATTCTCATGCCACATGAATACTCACTCTACATTCTAGTGTATTACAATCATCTGGCAAGCTTTTAAAAATTCTGTTTCCAAGCCCCCACTCCAGACCACTTAAAGCAAAATCATCAAGGATGGGACTCAGGTAATTCTAATGTGCTGCTGAGGCAGGGGACCTCAGTTTCTAGCTACTCAAAGTTTGGTCCATTGCCAACAGCAGCAGGACCTGGGAACTTAGAATTTACAGATTCTGCCCCACCCCAGACCTACTAAAGCAGAATCTGCATTTTAACAGGATGTCTAGGTGATTCTTATGCACATTAAAGTCAAGAAGCCCTGCTCTGGCAGGTCCATGCTCTTTTATCACCACCTGCTAAATAGCATGCATACTAAGGGTCAGTTGTGTTTGTTCTAAATCTGCCTATCCAGCTGTAATTATGTAAACATTATATGACTGATGAATTACAATTTCAAAAAGAGAGTTGATTTCCTGAAAACGTAATGAATATTTTTAAAGACAATAAAGCTGAGTATAAAATTGGCTTTCAAATGAGGTTTGAGATAAACTGTAAAAATTGGCGGGGGGATTTATAAAATTCTAGATGGATTGCTCAGTCATCTTGCTTCACAATTGTCTTTAAATTGTTGTGCCACTTTAAAAAAAAAACTAAAAGGGTACATTCTGGACCCTGAGTTTGGATGTGGTTCATGCAAGAAGGATTACTTGAAACTCCGATCATCGGCAGGTCTAGTGAAAAGTAAAGTCAAAGAAAAGACCCTCCACATAGATGAACATAGGTGAATAAATATTTTAAGTTAAAATAGAAAAGATGCAAAATATGTATTTTTTAAATGATGTCCCATCTTAATTGATGTTTTGATTAATTCATTAATTACTGCTCTTCTGGATCTCATTGGATAAGAAAGCTTCTATTGTTAACACTCAACTAACTGATGAATCAGCCAGCTTGTCTACTTCCTCTTCATGGTCCAACAGGTTTTGCTCCATCAGAGTGGTTTCTGGACTTTTGGATTTCACTGACAAGGAAAACTTCAGATGTATTTTGGAGAACTCACATAGAGTTGCCTACTACTTACTAGACCAATTAAGGAGGGGGAAAAAAAAGGCCCTATCATGTATTATCCATGATTTCAGAAAAGAAAGGACATAAAAAAGTTAAAACAACACAATCTTAGGATGAAAGAAATCCTCAAATGGCATAAAATTAGCTTTAGGGAAATAAATTGATTTTTAATAATTTATCTCATTTTACTATCAAGTGGCGAAAACCACTATAGCTCTGCTGACAGTCCTTTGGGAACCACTCTTCTATATGCTGCTAGGCAATGATAGGAGCATGGGATTGCTGAAGTTTAATCTTCACCAGAGTTCTGCTCTGATAGCACCTCCTGACACAGTTAAGTGTGTTTTCCTTTGTGTCATGGGTACTAACCTCACTCTACTGTAGTATTAGTTATCTGTTTGTCTTCATCCCTGGATTGTGAACTGGATCATCCTCATTTTGTATTTCTTATACATAATACAGTACTTGATGAACTGTGGCGAGGCAATGCATATTTGTTGTTTGAATGAATGTAGTTGGTCTGCTTCATATACATGTCAAAGGGAAAATGGAACTCATTGCAAGAAATACGCTATTCTGCCCCTCTAGAATTCTGGTTGAATATTTTTGCTGAACTGTCAATAATGTGGTAATATAGGTCAGTAATTAAGCACTGTAGAATTGGCCATAGTTGGTTGCATTTTTTGATTACTTCTCTTTTATGAACCCATTTATTGCAGTATATTTTATTAATATTGATTTTTCAGACTGAGAGAGTTTTGGGATAATAAAAACATATTAACTGTTATTATTACATTGTGTTTTCATTATGTAGTAACTTTTGTAGCAAAGCTCTGTTGCTTTTTTTATTAATACAACAAAAAGAGATTTTATTATATTGGTACCAGTCATTCCAAGAGACCAAAAATTGAAAGTGTACCATAAGATTTTCCTTTTGCAGAACTAATGAAGGAAATAAGAGTTGTAAGAAAATGAAAGTGCTCTTTTCTTTTGAAAATAAGATATTAAAGGAATAATTAATATCTCAAGTTGATTCTTGGAGAATCAATTCCCCCCTGTATTTGAAATTATGTAGTTCTCGTTTGTCTTTTCATTAAATCTTTTGTTTTTTCATTATCTTTTTCTTCTCATTTTGTCTTTTCATTAATGTCTTTTTCATTTTCTTTTGTCTTTTCATATGTCAGTAACTGAGTGACAATAATGCCCTTATACTGATGTTCTACTTATAAATTTGAATTTTAGACACCACATATATGGGATTTTATTTAAGAAATAGAAAAACATACTTAGGACTGGTACTCCTACTACCCTTCTATTCAGCTTCCTGTGGCCCAATAAGAATGTAATTTGGATCACTTATTAACATTTTTATCTTATTGGTAATACTGTTAACCTATTAGCTAACATGCTGTCCTTCATACATGAAAATTACTCTTTCGGTTTGTTATGAACCAAATGTAAGAGCTAAGATGTTTTTCTTCTGCTGATATGCTATCTACCCATATTCTCTGACTGGATTTCCTTTGTGACCCTTTGAGTAAGAGTGGCCACCAAGTAAGTGATGCAGCTATGGCTCAAGCAGAAGAAGCCAACTGGTCCTTGTCGGGATGGAACCCAGGCTTGGCCTATTTAGCACTATGATTTGACCCTCTGGCTGATGCCTTAGTTAGATCACTAGTATGGCTTCATGCTTTGAACAATAGGGACTTTCCCACATGAAGATACCTGGTAATGAACTTCTTGGTATTTGAATATTCTCCTTTTTATTTGAAATACTTGGTTTTAATTCAGAGTTATCTTTATTTAGATTAGAAAAACAATTCTGAAAATGCAAGGCCAGACTTTTTGTTCTCTCCCTTTTAAGACCTTTACAGATCATGTCTTCCAGGCAGGAAACCAGGATCCTTCCCACATAGACTATGAGGGACGAATGGGAACATTCTTTCTGTTGTCACCAAAGCGTTCATTATGGAAATATGATCTGGTGAACCAAGCTGCCATGATGTAGGGGATCAGCTGAGTCAGGACCTGGCTGTTGTGCAACATCAGTGAAGACAGAGATATCCAACACGTTAACCAATCTGTCTGGTCCATGCCATCGGGGAGGGGCTGATGGGATGAGGTTAGGAATCCTGGACCACGAGTGTTTGATGCATGAGGGACATTTGGAGTTACAGCTGCTTTAAAAAAAAAAGATTCTGCATGTTGAAGTCTTATAATGATCTAGTTCAAGCTTATTGCAGCTTTATTCCCCCTGAAGGGAAACAGTATTTTATTTTTTGGTTTCATTTCATTTTTTTTGATAACTGGGAGTCTACTGGATTGAGGATTCCGCATATGAGGGAAGAGTTACATCACCTACTTGAATTATTCATGTATTCAGCACCCAAGCACAGTGCTAGAAATTGTGCTTAGTGCTCAAGAGATGAAATAAAAGGCAGAAGAGATACCTGCTCCCGTGGAACTAACTACTACTCTGCTCTGGTTTGAGTGTGCAGGGCTATGATAGACAACAAACAGATACACAAATAAGTAAAAGATGATTTCTGTAATTACAGGCTGTGATTATTCCTGAGGAGGAAATAGAAACCAATGGAGGGATTAGAGCTCTGTGTTGACATGAGTGCAAATCTTTCCCAACACTGAACACCCCAGGGAAAGATCAGGCTCTGGGGTCCCCAGTGCTGCCTCTAAGACACTGGAAAAGCAGCATCACCTTGGTCATCCAGTTGCTACAGTTCAAAGAGATGTCCAGAAGGCAAGCTGAACTTTCAAAATGTTCTTCCTTTGTCATCCGCTTAAAGAAGCAAATTTAAATTTTCTAAGCCATTCACTCTCTCGAAGCTTTTTCCAATAATTGTTTCAAATGGCCCAAGGGTAAAGTTTCTGTCAACATTCTTACTACAGCCATAACAGTGCTCGACTGTCACCTTAGTGACTTTATGTACTACAAAGTTTAATGGGAAATGTGCCACTTTGATGAAACCAAAGAAACCTGAAAATGGGATATAGAAAATTACACTGTTACTATGGTGATGGCATCTCTTTGGCAGTTGAAGAAAATTGTTTAATAAAGTTATAAAACCCTAGTAAATATTGGACAGCTTTATGGAAATGTAATAACTGATGTCATATATCAAAACACTAAAACTCATTTTGTGTTTATGGCACACAGCAAAGTTATAATGCAGGTGAGGACTAAATGACCTATAAATGTTCAACACATAGTTAAGCATGGGATAAGTCAGCCAGAGTCTGTGTGGTTTTTCTGTGCAATATGTTCCAGTTAAATGCAATTGTGAGGAGAAACAGCTGCCTTTTTCTAAGCCTGTGTATATTTGGGGGCCTTTTCTGAGCCAGAAAGGTAGAACAAAAACCATATCCATTTGCTTGCAGATAGTCAGGGAAGATATCAAGAGAAATGAGCCAGCCTGTGTCCTTGGATATGAATTTAACAAGGTAAACACTGATAACATTGTTAGCCTGGTACCACTACTGCTCAGCCTTATTCAAGACATAATCGCATTTTGTGTTGCATGCACGTCCTCTAGTTTGTGAGGAAACCACTGATTTCATTTACAGTACTTGGCTATTGTTTTGTATTTTTCTATACACCACTGTCAGAAGCTGAGCTTGGAGGTGTTTTGAATAATGCATCCTAGGACATAAAAGCTTTTCAATTTGGAGGGAGCATTTTATCCTATAAAGAAACAGGTTTCTCCCCAGCAGCTGGTCTAGATTTCCTGCAGAAGGAGACTGAAAGGGAGAGGGTCTTCTAGAACACAAAGAGGAGGCATTTCCAGCTAAGAAATTGAAGGTGCATGTGCATATTTTTTCCTATGCAATTCAGCCAATTGCTCCGGGATAATCAGAGGAGATAATTGCTTATTCATAAGATGGCCGAACAACCAAGTGAAACAGTCCGTCAAGTATCACATTCTCAAAATGCAAAACCACAGAACTGACTGATGCTTTTCACTGAGTCAGCCAATGAGCTAAAGCAAAGCCATCAATCTAGGAACTCTGTGTAGTCAAACCTTGGGCATGAGTTTTGTTTTTCATGATTTGTCCTCCTAGGTTTGGTACAAGTATCTCACAAGTGGCTTTGAAGGGTTCCACGCCCTGTTTCTTTGGTTCCTGAGCTTGAGGAGTTCTCAATTACTCTGGCTTTTTCAAGATGGTTCTCACACACCCTCTGCTTTCTCCTCTTTCCAGCTCTCCAGGGATATTGCTCAGTGCATATTCCTAGCCTCCTTTTAGGACTCTCTTGGATTCTATACTTGCTTAAAGGGATCAATTGCACAGAAGAATTGAGAGCAGGGTTCTTGAAGAGCATTCTTAGGCAAAGTGTTGGTTTGGCAGGGAAGGAATAAAGACAAAGGACTATAATAAAATTAAGTGTAAAATGTTCTGGGTGAGTGTTTTACCTTCTATTAGAATGTAAAATTTGAAGTGAGAGGTGGTGGTACACGAGGCTGCACAAATAGAGTGAGAATGGGAGCACTGGTGGAGCAAGCTTCACGTGCTGGGCATGAAGTGTTTTACGTGGATCATCCCATTTAATCTTTTTAAAAAACTTCTTAAAATTGAAATGTAATTGACATATAGCATTGTATTAGTTTTAGGTATGTAGCATAATGATTTGATATATGTATGTATTGCAAAATGATTATCACAATAAGTTAACATCAATTACCACACATAGTTACAATTTTTTTCTTGTGGTGAGAACTTTTAAGATCTCCTCTCTTAGCAACTTTCAAATATACAATACCGTACTGTTAGCCATAGTCACCGGGCTATGTTTTACACCCCCAGGACTTATTTATCTTATAAAACTGGAAGTTTGTACCTTTTGACCACCTTTAGCCCATTTAATTTTTATGTTTTAAGGTGGGTATCATTATTACCTGTATTTTTAGGAGACAAATGACATAAAGCAAATAAGTAACTTGCTCAAGGTCATATAACAACTAAATGGTAGGACTAAGATTCAAACTCAAGTCTCTTTGAATTTAAGTCCTGTGCTTTTAACTATTATATCATATTAAGGTAAATCGGGTCCAGGTGTAGCTCTGTATAGCAATCTCTTCTAATGGAAACAAAGGATGCTATAATTAGCACCTATCATTAGAACTGAAACTTAGGGACTTCCCTGGCGGTCCAGAGGTTAGGACTCCGCGCTTTCACTGCCGAGGGCCCGGGGTTCGATCCTTGGTCGGGGTACTTAAGATCCCGCAAACTGCGGGGCGTGGCCAAATAAATAAAATAAATCACCGTTGGGGGGAAAAAAAAAGAACTGAAACTTAGAACGTCTTTGTACCCCTAAGTCCCAGGAAGGCTGTGCAGTGCACACTGGGGTTCTCCTTGGGGATACTTTAGGAGAGCTGATGCAGGGGCCACAACAGGGATGTCAGAAAATTGATGGTCAGCCCAGCTCAACACCAAGTTCAGAAAGTGAAAGTGAACAGTGAGTCTGGGAAATAAAACTATGTATCAGAGGCTGGAATGTAGGTGTAAATCAAGACAGAGCTAATGCTAATGGAAAAAGGTTGATTCAGACTGAATATTGCAAAGTCAGAATTCTGGCTAATATATAGGTTAGTCTACTCCTGTTGGGTCAGGATCAGTAGCTTGAAGAACCTTGACTAAATGAAAGAGAGAGAGATAGAGAGAGAGAGGAAGGAAGGAAGGAAAGAAGGAAGGAAGGAAGGAAGGGGGGAAGGAAATTACATGTGATATATTCTCAGTATAAAAAATTTAAAATATTCAGGGAAATTTTTAAAAAGAGAGAGAGAAAAAGAAAAGTTACTATTGCTCCCACCTTCTAAAGAAAACCACAGTTAACATTTTAGTATATTTCCTTCTAGTCTTTTTCTCCTTTAGGTGAAAGATTTATATACTTTTATGCAGATGTGCCAAAAATAGATATAGTTTAGTGTCCAGCTTATTGCTTTGAATATAACATAAGCATATTCTATATTATCAAAATTCTTTATAAGCATTGTTTTATTTTCTATCTGATGTTCTATCACTTGTATACAGTTATTTATTTTTTCCTTTTATTAGACTTTAGAAGAGTAGCGTTTAAAATTTTTTAGCTGTCATTCTCTGACATTTATTGCTTTTTCCTCTCTGGTTTAGGGCTCTTTCCTCATAGACACCCCCAAGGTGGAATCCGTGGGTTAAAGGTTAAAGACCTCTTTTGATCCTTGACACATATTGCTAAATTGTTTTCACTTCCTGCAGCAGTGTTTGAGGTACCCTTTTCACCACATTATCCTCAGCATTGAGTACTGTCATAAAAATAAAAGACAAACATAAAAATTGGGCAGAAAATGGCACTGTATTGTTTGGAAAATTGCATGTCTTTGATTCCCATAAGCCAGATATTTTCTTGTAAGATGATTGGTCATTCGCATATCCTCTTTTTGTGGTTTTTCTATGCACATCCTTTGTCCATTCATCTTTTGAGATCCTTTTCCCTTTCTTATTGTGAAACATGTATTGTATATATGGAAGAGCATGTAAAACATATGAACAGTTTAAAGAATAATTGTACAGTGAGCTCCCATGCAACCATGGCTCAAGTTAAAAATGGCGTGTAAAACATTGCCCCCAAGACCTCTATGTCCCCCTTGACCATCACATTCTTCTCCACTGTGTCCTACGCACCCCCATCCTTGGTAAACACGATCCTGACTTTTGATTAACCATTCTCTTGCTTTTCTTAATATTTTTATTACCTATGTGGACATTCATGAACAACTGATTTCAGTTGTGCCTGTTTTTGAACTTTACATAAATGGAATCCTGCTCTAAACTCTTGTGACTGGCTTGTTCAGCATTTTGTTTGTAGAATTCATTCATGTTGCTGTGTGGGGGCTGTTGTGGATCACAGCATTACTTCCATTCATTTCAGTAATTTCAAATACAATAGAAAGTTTTGTTTCTGTCACATTTGAGGCAAATAAATATGTTTTTTCAGTTTTTAAAAATTCTTTGTAATTTTGGCTATATTTCAACATCAGACAGTTTAGACAGGTTTACCTAGTAAAATCCATTGATCTTTTCCTTTATGATGCCTTTCATCCCTTTGAGACTTAGATGGTCCTTCCCCTCCATGGTATTGATAAATATTTGCTCTTATTTTAGCTCTTTCACACTTTGAGTTCTTTTTTTTTTTAAAAAACAAAACAAAACAAAACAAAACTTTAATGCTTTAATCCACATGTATTTATTTTGGTTTATGGTCTGATTAGACATCTAGATTGATTTTTCCTCCAAATAGGTAACTGCTTATTGAATAATCCTTTCCAACACCAATTTGTGCTGCTTTCTTTGTGTAGCAGGGATGAGGCAGAGTTGGATTTATGGGTAAAAAAGCAAGTGTCTCCAGATACAGTGTTGGTCAGAGGGGGAGTGATTTAGCATCCAAGGGAATTAAGGAGGGCTTCTCAGAAGAGGTGGTAATTGGGGCTTTTTTATAGGGCCAATAGGAGCCTATAAAAAGAATGCAGGAGGGGAAGGAAGGTGGGTGAACAGAGGAAACTGACAGTGCAAGGTAGTTTGTGGTTATAAGCTTGAGCAACTCTAGAATCAGACAAATCCAACTGTTCAACTGGTGAGCTCTGTGATCTGCTGCAACTTACTTAAACTTTCTGTGCCTTAGTTTATTCATCTATAAAATGGGGATACATAGGTTCTCCTTCATAAGATTATTATGAGCAATTATAATGCAGTATGTGTAAAGTACTTAACATAGTACTCAGTATATCCTGAACACACAATATACATTTGCTGCTAATATTATTTAAATATTAGCCACCACTCTATCCCTCCTGCTTGCTACTATGTTTGAGGACACATGTCAGACAATCAGTATGTATTTGCTGATTGAATGGATGAAGAACAGAAGCTTGAAATATGTTATCTTCAGGAATATGGAAGTAGTTTGGTGTCACTTGAATAAAATTTGTGAGGAAGTAAGTGGCGTGGGGACCACATAATATAGGAAGGGCTTAGAATAATCGTTCCAGGGGGCTTGCTTTTTATCTTGTGGACAATATGGAGACACTAGATGGTTTTAAGTAAAAGAGTGATGGGGGCATAATTAAGGGAAAACAATGACCTTAGGGTCATAGAGACTTGGTGGAGACTTTCAAGACACTAAACCCACATCCTCTGCCTCTATAAAGCTCTAGGAAGAAGAGATTTTAACTTTATCTTTTCTTAGAAATAGTCAAAGATGGAGACATTATGTCCTTAAATAAACGACTCCAGCCTTCAGTAGACCTTATCAGCTAAGGTCTTATGTAGACTGTTCTTTATTTCTAAGGAAATTCCCTGTGTTTCTGAGGCCAAGTTTGCTAGCTGCCCCCTAATATCTGTTTCTCCTCTTCTTTTGTAACAGAGACCACAGTTTTTTAGCGAGGCATTTGCCTATCTGGAATTAGGACTGGCTTCCCTTTTGGCCTGCTGTGATCATGTGACTGGCCAATGGAATGTTAGCTGAAGTGTTACCTGAGATTTCTAGGATCTATTCTTAAAGGGAAGGGACGTGCCTTCTTCTTTGCTCCATCTTTTTTTTGCTGCTGTATAAACTGTAGACATGATGGCTGGAGCTTAAGCAGCTATGTTGGAAACTAAAGTGTAGGCCAGACACTGCTTGCTAGCTATGGCTTGTCTTCCTCCAGACTGTTTATGTGAGAAGTATGCTTCTGTCTTTGTTATTTTGTCATTTCTGTCATTTGCAGCTGCAACTAATTTACACAAATACTGATTCACACCCATGTGCTCTGAATCATTAGACAAGAAATGCAGCATTTCCCTCTCTCTATATATATTGAAAAAAATCCTTCTCAAGTAGTAGGCCAGAATTATTAAATTTCTCCTCTACCTGTAGTGTTAAATTCTACAAATCACTTTTTTAAGGCTTTTCACTCAGATCGCTTATTTTCTGATTTGCAGTGTTTTCTTCTGGCTTCCTAAAATGTTTCAATATTCCTCCCTTGGGTTAATGGGAGGATGGGATTAATTCTGTGGAGAATGGAGAATTGGTTGGTATTGTTCTTAATGCAGATTAATTTTATTTCTTAATTCCAGAATGATGTTGGCATCTTTCAGTTATTTCTCAAGTGAGCATTATAATTGTTAAGAAAATACGATTAGGTTTTCCCATGGCTAATTTTTTCATTTCTGACTTGTGTGCATTCAAAGTCAGTAAATCATGTCCTGGTCTGGAGAATCACCCCAAACTTCGTTCCTTCTATACACAAGAAACAGAGCATAATCATAATAATATTGTGGGGAGGGCTGGGGAAGACTGCAAAGGCTGGACAGGAAACAGTGATAGTTCTGATCATTAGCCCTGGGTGTCTAACTAAATAAAGTGATTTTTTAAAAAGTATGTGTAAGTTGATGCTTTATTGTTCTGAGCAACAGATAATTATGTTTTCATTTCAGTAGGAATTGTGGTCCAGAGATGGGTTTCGGAAATAAATATCAAATGGCAAATGAATAGTAGCTCAGAGAAGTAACCATTCATTGCTTCTCAGGGAATGTGAGAGGAATCACAGGATCTATTAAAATGGACTGTCTTGGTGGATGAAAAGGAATGTTGTGCTTTGCTTGCTGACTTTCTACTCTTTTTTTGGGGGGGGGGATTAAGTTGTTTATTTGGTTTATATGCCCACTGGACAGGATTAGTTTTTAAGCATCAGAGCAAATATTGGTTCACATCAATAGATAAGTGAAAAGAGATGGAAGAGTCAGAGTGGTGTAGCAGTAAGAACACAGACTTTGGAATAAGGAACACCTGATCCAAAGCCCACTTCTATGACTTACGAGCCACTTGACCTTGAGCAATCTATTTGATGTCTCTGAGTCTTAGTTTCCTCATCTATAAAATGGAAAAGGTGGTATCTTCTCCCCAGTGTTGTTCTGGATAATTTATCTTTACTTCAGGGTTACTAAAATTACTAAAGACTACGAGTAGCCCACAAAACAACGGCCATATAGTACCTATTGATCCTATGGTGCCTGGAGCACAGTAAACACTCTCCAACTATTGAATAAAGGAGTGGAAAATATGTGTACACATCTGTGTACATTCTGTTTACTTTCCTGAAGGCTTCGGTTCCCACAAAACAGATGTAGTGGGCTGAATGGCTGTGTTGGAAAGGGAGGAGACCAAGGGATTGGGTATGAGATAGGATGTGTGTGTGTATGGAAAAATCCCAAGCTCATCAAAGACTTCTGGTTTGCTTTGGTATTTCACTCACATAAGGAAATGTAAACAGAGGGCTCTGTTTGGGTTATGACTTTTAAAAGCTATCCGCCTATTTCAGGTATCAGGTGGTTTATAGTTTTGACATTGGCTCTCTCCCAGGGAGAGATATAAAGCCTCTCAGGTGCAACACTATAGTGTTTAGATTTTTACTCATGATTCTGAGCCAGGACAAACAAACCAGGGGAATTAAATGGTGCGGGAGATTGTATATGAGATGGCTTCATTCATGGAAAGAGAAGGCAGGGCGCTCCCTCTCTCCCATCGATGGATTGATGTTCCCCCCATATTTCACCTTCACATGAGAATTTGTGTGAATTGCTTCAGAAGGTTACTTTACATAAACCCTGCGTTAAGGTGATTCCCTTGATTGCACATCTGCTAAATTCAGCATCTGCAAACCACAAGCTCTAGGTCATCGGTATATTCAAAGCATACAGATTTCACTTCGGTACAAATTGATTGGAATTTATAGCGTTGCTTTAGCTGCATACCAACAAGTGTTATTAGGCAGCTTGATTATATGTGTAACCATTTTCCAGTCCTCTGTCTTCCATCCTGTGCTCTGTTTAACAAAGTGAGATAATAAGGTAAGGTATAGGAAAGAAAATTTTATTTAAAGGTAAAATGCTATGCACATGTCAGAATAATAATGTACTGATTTACTTAGCTGCCTATAGTAACCTACAACTTAGTCCCAGATGCAAAAGCCACTTGGCAAAAAGGTCTTTAGAGTCAAAACTTTTTTCCCCCTTTTTAAACTTTATCTTGACAATCAAGCTCACTAAGAGCACGTGCCTCGTCTGTTTTGATACTTGATTCCTTCAGGTTTGGTGCCGGTTTCTGTACCAAATTGCACTCTCTCACCTCTGATTTTATAGAATTTCTATTTTCACTGCATCTATAGCCTGGCTCAGAGTCAGAGTTCTGAAGTGTGAGACTACCATCCTATCTGCGCTGTGGATGAGTGTGTCTAAGAAAGGAAATAACATTCACTCTATTTTCATGGCTTTCCATGAATCATTTGATACAGTTCATTTTTTGTTTTAGTCACTGAAGAAAACGTTGAATAAATCTATGCTGTGGGCTTTCATGGCTCAGGGAAAGGAGCCCTTTACTCTGATGCTTATTATTTTCTTAATTTATTATTTCTCATAATTAAAATGCAAAAATTTTGAAGATAAAACCGATGAAAAGGTGAAGTTTTAATGAATCTCTTGGAGCAGAGACCCTAGATGTTTGATTTAAATATTGATTGAATTATTGAGTTATGATTCGATATCCATGAATGATATTCAACCATCATTCAAAAGGATTGAATTTTGACTCAGACCTAAGTGTATTGCAAATTAGTCTGGATCCACCTGACACAGCTCCAGCTTGGGAAGTCTTCTGAGAACACTAATCTAGGTTCAGAATTTGTGGTCCATTTTAACTCCTTACATCCATGTGTGGATCCCATACAAGAGTTGTAATATAAACTGAATTAGCCGTTTCTCTAAAACACTGGGGCACAGGTAGCCCTGCTTTGGGGATCCTTTCGAATGGAGTGATGCAAAGAGGAAAGACGTGCTCTTCTCAGATCTCTGGAGACCACGACTGTCGCACATGAGGGTGTCAGTGTGCTGGTGGCAGCGCTAGAAGATGACGGCAGGTCCTACAGAGCAGTAGCCACACCCCGTGGGGAAGAAGACTTGTGGACCACCCTTCTTCTTCTTCTTCTTCTTTTTTTTTAATATTTATTTATTCATTCATTCATTTATGCTGCACCGGGTCTTAGTTGCGGCATGCGGGATCTTTTAGTTGTGGCACACGGACTTTTTCTTAGTTGCGGCATGTGGACTCTTAGTTGCGGCATGCAAACTCTTTAGTTGGAGCATGCATGCAGGATCTAGTTCCCCGACCAGGGATTGAACCCGGGCCCCCTGCATTGGAGTGCAGAGTCTTACTCACGGGACCACCAGGGAAGTCCCTGGACCACCCTTCTTGATGGGGGTGGAGATGGGGGTCAAGGAGACTTTCTGAGGTCAGTGTGTGGGCAAGAACCAGTGAAAATTGTGTCTTTATCATTACTGTGATCATAGATTGGTGGAATGCTGGGAAATTTAGGTTATATATAAAACTAGAAATTAGAAGGGGAAGAAAAAAGAAGATAAATAACGAAAGAATAAAGAATGGAACTATCTCCTGTCCAAATCTTTCTTTCTTGCTCTAATCAAATGTTTTCAACTGCCCTTGAAACACGGCCATCTGGATATTTCATAGGCGTCTAAGTTTACCATGTCACGAACCAAATTCATTGTTGCTCCTCTTTCCCCCCAGACATCCCCAAGTTGTTTTTGTTCTTTAGTTCTGTAAATGGCATCTTTATTCTTCAAGACATCCAGATTTGAAAAGGAGTACATTTTGATTCTTCCCTTTCTTTTATTCCTAACGTCCAGTCAGTTGATGAATCTCATAGATATTACCTCTGAAATCTTACTTACATGAATCTTTTCTCCCCTATTACCACAGCACTGCTTGAGATGAAGCCTTCATTTTCACTTGCATGCCCATTGTAAATAGTTTCCCAATTTGTCTCTGCCTTCTGTTCCTCAACCCTTGTCCTGTCACTCTCCTGCTTGGCAACCTTCAGGAAGGTCTCATTCAGTGAATTAAACACAGACTCCTTACATCCAAAGCCCACAAAAATAGGCTTCAATCTGCCTTTCTGAGTATATCTCCAGTCACCGCTACTGACAACCTCTGCTCCAGTCATACCACGAATATGCCCTAAGCTCTTCTCTCTTAGAGTTACTTTTCAAAATTTTATTTATCCTTTTCAGATCCACTTCCAATACCATCTCATTCATGAAATCTCTTCCAATCCCATTATGCCAACCAGATATGAGCCTTCTGACTCCTAGTTTATCTTGATATTATAGAGCATGTATCTGTACTAGTATTATTGCTATTTGTATACTTGTCTTTGCTAATATGTTGTACACCTGTGATGTTCCTGGCATTATGCTAGGCATTCTATTTACATATCTCGTTTAAATGTTCAGGCTTCACATCAGTTCTATGAACTACATAGAACCTCCCTCTTATAATTAAGGAAATTGAGTTTGAATAACTTGCTCAAGGATAAGTGCTAGATTCAATCCAGACTCAATTTCACACCAAAGCACATGTTTTCTCTATTAGACCATGCTGCCTTTATGATCAAGGGCTCTCTTTTACTTATTATGTGTGCCTCCTATAGTCCCTAAAACAATGGTAATGATTTGTATGTTGTGGTCATGGAAGGATGTAGGTTGGGAGCTGCTGGCAATTATTTTGTACCATGTGAAGACTGAGGTTGAAGCTGAGAACTTCAGTGAACTGAGATCACGTTTTGGTGACATTTCTGGAATACCTGCATCAACTTAGTTCTATCTTTGAACTATTTAGGACTATGAGCTGGTACAGTTGAGTATGACTTGGATTTTCTGTTTAGTAACTGAAAATTACTAAAATGATATAGCAGGAGAATATTGTTGGCCTTGATTTCAGCAAGGTATTTGACAACATTTATTAAAATAGGCTCATGGGCAAGAGGGTGAATTAGAGTTAGTATATAGTGCTCAAATTATCTTTATGAAGATACATAAGACTGGAAATAATTCTGTAAGTTGTGTAGTTAGGAGAAAATATAAATGAGCAAATATGAACTCTTACAGATCTTCAAGATAATGCTCATATGTTGGAGACCCAGATTCTAGATAAGTGGAAAGCACTGCCTCTAGCATGACTGTGGATGGTGCAAAGGAAAAAAGTGGGAGCATCCAGGTCAGTGTTGTACATCAGAGAATAGGTGACAGCGTCTATCTGAGACCAGAGAGGCAAAGGTAAGGGCAGGCAGCCAAGGTCAATAAATACCCAGAGGCAGCACCAGCATTAAAACCACACAGATGTAGGTTCAAATCCTACCCTTGTCAATGAGTGACTGTGTGACCTAAGGAAAATTACTTTCATCTCAGATCTTTTGTTTCTCCACTTTAAAAATGGAGATGATGGTACCTACCAACTGGGTTGTTTTGAGGAATAAGTGGGAGAACTTCTGTGAAAGTGTTAGGCACAGAGTAGACGTTCAATGCCTATGATTTGTTTTAAAGTATATTATTTATTTACTAGGAGTTGGGTAATAATTTACTGGGAACAGGATGGGAAGGCCAAGGACCTGCAAGGCAGGGGAGTGGAAATAGTCATGAGGAGAAATGAGTGATTCTGGACAACATGGTCTTTCTCATTCAGGGATGATTTATCCCCTACAACATCTTAAATACTCTGCTTTACACCTCATAGGAGGAAGAAACCAAGACCATACAATCAAACTTACCAAAGATAAATGTAAAGTTCCACATTAAAAATTTATTCAGATAACTATAGGACACAGTAAATATGCTGGTTTAGTTCAGGATCAGCTTCATTACAGTCCACAGAGTGATACAGCTTCTAAACCTTGGCATCCTTAGGAGGCTTTAATAGAAACAGAGGGTGCACTGCATAGGAATGATAAAGTAGCATAAAATTTGACCAAGAGCAGTTGGGCTCTAAACAATTTGATCAGAAGTGCCTTGTTTGACATAATGATGTGGTTGAAATTCGTATTTCCTAATCATGGACTTTTGGAACATTGGTCATTTTGATGCTTAATTTTCAGCCAATTAATCTTACTCTGCCTTGATTTTTTTTTTTTTTTTGATGTAGACCATTTTTAAAGTCTTTATTGAATTTGTTACAATATTGCTTCTGTTGTTGTTGTTGTTTTTTTTTTTTTTTTTTTTTTTTTTTTTTATGTTTTTTGGGTTTTTTGGCCACGAAGCATGTGGGATCTTTGCTCCCCGACCAGGGATTGAATACTCACCCCCTGCACTGGGAGGTGAAGTCTTAACCACTGGACCACCAGGGAAGTCCCTCTGCCTTGATTTTTAAAGGTTTGGAACAATCTCAATGTTAGTATTTGAATTTTTTACAGTTTTTAAGTACTTATTTTTTTTTCTTATTGTAAAAAATGGAAACTCATTATAGAAAAGTTAGAAAATACAGAGAAGCAAAAGCAGAACAACAAAAAACCCCATAATATTGCCATCTGTAGGTAACCACTGTTATTACCTTGAATTACCTCATTCCAGGTCCTTTCCTCTGCGATATATCATCTTACCAAGGAAGGGGAGCTACAAAGTAGTGAGCTCTCCATTACCAGAAGTTTTTAAGCAGAGGTGTGAAAATCTGTCAGAGCTATGTGTTGTAGGAGTTATTGTATGGAGGAAGACTGAATTTTACAATGTCTAAATTTTTTTCTACTTTAGGATTCTAAGAAAGAAATACAGTAAATGTTATTAGAATGCACCCTTGTGTATTGCTCATTTATATTGCATTTGTAGGATTCAGCTGAAAAAGAACTTCTGGAAATTCCAGCTCAGATTTATAAGCCATTCTGTTGTTTTCTATAGTATTGGCTGCAATGCCTATATTTGATTTCTGTGCTTGAGTAAACCCACCCACATGCCAGACTGAACCCCAGTGTGTTTGACATTTTCCCTTTTGAACAGCATCCGGCATAATGTAGCTTACTGGAAAAAATCTACACAGTATGACTCAGCCAGTCATGCAAGCCTTTTTTTTTTTTTTCTGTGGAATTCATTATTTTTTTTCTCAAAATGAAAATGGACCACATTATTTAAGGATAAACAAATCTGAAAGTGTTTCCAGTAACATCTTGTTATGCACTGGCTGCTGAAGATTAACTAAAAATTCTTGGTTAAGATCTTGCTTCCTACCTAAATGTTTGAATAAACACAGTTTTATTGAAACAGAATTCAACTTTTCAAATACCCTAACTGGAAACAGCAACTGAAGCCCCATTTCCCAAGAGGAGAAATGCTTTCCCATGCTTTCCTTTTCCTTAAGATATCCCTAATTATCCAACATAGTGCCAGCCACACAGTTTACATTTAACACTCTCTAAATCAAACTATGTAAGGTAGAATCACTGCTTACAAATAGTCATGTAAGCTACATGGCCTAACAAGATCTGGATTCTTCTTCCTTCATTTTCTGATAAATTCCAGGGGAACTTCCCAAATGAGTCCATGTATTATTAACCCTCATCATTGGAAATCTGCTATTTTTCAGGAGTTGTATTTTTGATCTGTTTTTAGAATTTTCAGTGGAGTTCCACTAGATGAACTTGCGCATTTGAGAAGTTTTTTAGGTGGGTAGCTTTGGCAACTAGGCAAGCACTTCTGCAATCTATTGACTGTTATCATAATGTTAACTATATAAAAGGAAGGGCTGACAGGACTTTAAAGCTTGATATAGAAACTGAGAAAATGGGAGTGGAGAAAGAAGAAAGCTACAGAACGTTTGATGAGTAAATAATAGCAACAGTAGCTGAAGGTATTGAGTGTTCACTTGTATGTGTTGGATTCTAGGTGAGGTGGTTTATATTCACTGCCTTTGATAACAACCCTACAAATAAGCCTTATCATCTCCATTTTACAAATGAATAAACTGAGGCTCAGAAGAGTGAAGGGTCTTATAACCATTGGCAGAGCTGAGATTTATGGTCTGTTCCACAATAAAGCTTACTTTCTTCCTGCTACACCGTATTGTCTCAGATGTGGTGTAAATATAACCAGGAAAAGACAAAGAATCAAAGAGGTGAAAAATATTAAATAGAAATAAAATGTATTTCTTATTTATTTGAATGGATTTATTTGAACTTGTGTATGAAATTTGTGATAGCAAAAAAAGGAATTGGGTTGAACAGGCAAAATGGAGCTGGGCTAGGAGTGAAAAAACACTTCCTGCCTTAGTGAATGACAAGGTGCTAGGGCCAAACATGGCAATGACCGCCGATTCTCTCCCTCTAATTCCTATAGCTGATCAACTCTGGAATATGCTTGTCTTGGATGGGGTCTTCAACACTGCCCGTACATATGGTGACATTGTGAGAATAACAAAATGGTACCTTTGATAACAAAATGTCTGGCTGATGCATAAGAAAGGGCTCCCTTCCTCCCCCGGGCTGGTCCACAATACTTGGCCAGCAGACCACAGTCTGATTTTCAGCAACTGCTCACGTCTTGGAAAAGTGTACTGTGCAGGGTATAACCTGCACAGCCATATGTGGTGGCGTTGGCCTTGTTCTTTTCCACCTTCATTATCTTCCCCATGGTTCAAGTCACCATCATTTCTTCCCTGCAGCGTTCTCTTAACTGTGATCGTGCTGACTCCACCAACAACACTACCATACATCCCCTTTGTCTTCCTTATGGAGTCCGGACTTTCTGGAATAGCAAACACACTGTTCTTTACCTGACTCCGTGGCCTTTCTCCTTTCTTCTTTTACCCCTTTCCTTGTGCCTTTTACTCTCCTGCAGTTCAAATGGATCACACTGCCTCATCTTTGATATCTTTGTGCCTTGAATACCCTTTTTACTCCTAACCTTGGGCCCTTTATCTGGCAGATTGCTTCTTGTTCTTCAGAGCTCAGCTCAGACATTGTCTCTAGGAAGCCTTTCTGACCCCATGATTCTGAGCTAAGTGTCCCTCTGGGCTCATATGGTTCCTTTACTCACTCTGGACTATAGCACTTAAGAGGCTGTGTTGCGATTGTCTGCCTCTGCATCTGTCTTTTCCACAAGGCAGTCAACTTCTCCAGGACAGGAGCAATATTTTATTCACTCTCGTAGCCCAGGGATCTACTCTAGTACTTGACTCAGCTGTCAGCTGGTAGCATAATTTGCTATTGGGTGCGTGCAATGTCATTTGTTTAGCTGTTCCAGAAAATGAGAATATAAGGATGGGGGAAGAAGAGTGAAAAGGCAACCACTCTGGCTTTAAGCTGTTCAGTGCTTCTGTGACAACTTCTCTGGAAGGTTCCTGATCCATGAACTTCCCCTTTTTTCTCATTCTGGAATGGAATTGGAATTCGAACTATTTTCTTACACCTGCTTCTTCAGTGGTGTAAAGTGACTCTGAAGGAATGTACCAATTAAGCAAAGAGCAAGCCACTAGAAATAGCTCTGACAGTGTTGTTCCAAAAGGGTCTGCCTTTGGAAAATGAATGAAATCTGAACTGATGTTTTCAATGTCTCATAGGGCCATAAAATCAGAGAATGTGGCTGGGGAAGACCTGCAGGTGGGGTGTTGTTGATATTTAAAACACCGAATTTTGGAATTTTCAAACATTCCTTTTAGTGGAAGAATTACTGCCCATGGCAGAGTACTGGGTCCGTTCGGTGATTTGTTTAGCTTTCCAGAGCCAGAAGATGCCTTTTGTTTTGGCCTTAGGAATAAGGACCTAAGTGAAAACAGTGCACTCAAATCCCTCATGATCCCCTCTTCATATCAGAACCCCCAGGATAATCCTCCTGCGCTCATCTTGTTTAAAACCTACCCTCTCTCCTTCTAAGGGAAGAAATCAGAAAGCCATGAAACTGAACGAAAGTAACAGAATCTTTCTCCATTCTTCAAAGACTATACCAACAGCATGACACGTGGGACAATAAAAGGGCATTTGCGCCTGTTATGGGTACACAGGAGAGAAATCATTTATTCAGGCGTTTCTTTTTTCCTTCATATCTCATAACTTGCAGTTCTTTTTCTTTTTTTACCATGTGTGTTTTCTTCCTAGAACAAGGCTCAACAAACTTTTTCTGTAAAGGGCCAAATAGTAAATATTTTAGGATTTGTTGGCTATAACAGTCTCTGTTGTAGCTACTCAACTCTGCCATCCTAGTGCAAAAGCAGCCACAGACAATATGTAAATGAATGGGCATAGTGTGTTCCAATAAAATTGTATTTATGGACCTTGAAATTTGAATTTCATATAGTTTTTCTGTGTTGTGAAATATTCTTCTTTTTATTTTTTCATTTAGAAAAGTAAAAACCATCCTTACTTCGCAAACCATACAAAAACAGGTGGTAAGCCGGATGAGGCCTGTGGGCTGTAATCTGTTGGTCCCTATAATAGAATGTCAACTGGGATGACACGATCAGGTTTACATTTTCAGCCAGTGAGCCTGGAATTCAAATGTGCACATGAATCATCTGGGGATTCTGTTAAAATGCAGATTCTGTTGTGAGATTCTGTGTATCTAACCAGCTCCCAGGTGATACTTCGGCAGCAAGGTTTGATCTGTGAATCACACCTCGAGTATCAAGACTTTCAAAGATCCCAGGTTGGATCCATCCATGGAAGAGAGCCCGGATTGGAGAGCGAGGGTGAGGATGGAGGGGAGAGCAGTACCATCAGTTAGGAGTCTTTTGGGATGTTGGTTCAGCAGGCCTTGGTTGCTGGGAGGAAGTGAGAGCTGGGAGAGAGGGAGAAGTTGAAGATGACAACAAGGTTTTGTTGGTTAGTGGTGCCTTAAGCAGAGATCCCAGTGATCCGTACAAAACTGGGTACAGAGTAGTGCTAAAGAAGTTTTTGTTGAATAAATAGAAAGGCAGGGAGAAGAGCAGATGGGGTTGGAAAGGGATGGGAGAAGGGAAGATAATGACCTCAATCTGGGTATTTGAGTTTGGTTTTGCAGAAACCCAGAGAAGGTAGCAAAAGCAGGTAATGTTTTGAAGGCAGAATGCTGTGTGACACCTGCTGGCCTGGGAATGGGTTGCTCTCCATCAGCTGAGAGCTAGACATGGACCAGTAGCACGCCTGGCCAGGAACAGCATCAACGGCACTGAACATGTATTTTTCTTAATCACCAAAAAGGGGCTGGAAGCATTTGTCACCTTGCAAGTGTTCTCACATAAATGTTTAACTTTATTCTTATTTTACGATAGGACTTTTATTACAAAAGCCATTGAAGGATCAGAATTTGCTTGCAGACATTTTAAAGCTCTGGCCTAAGAATCGACTTAGTGTGAAAATTATACCATAAGGCCTGTTGTCTCAGGTTTTACCCTCCCTTATGTCTAATTTGGTTTGTTCTTCTACTGAAGACACCAAGTGTCTTTCATACATCAAAGGAATTGGTTCCTTACATGATAGCATGTAGTGCTTTCTCTGCTGAACAGGTTTTCTATCCTGGCTTTTTTTTAAAAACCCACTTTTACCTTTGTAAACTCTGATGAAAATGGATCTATCTGAATTTTCTGGTGATCTGTTTTGTCATTGGCCAAAAAAAAAATAAACCCTAACATACCCAGTAATATTTAATCAACAACCTCCTAAGTCTGTCTCTAGTCTCTCCCTCTCTTAATCCATTTTACACACTGTTGCCCAATTAATATTTGTGAATATTAATATTTGTGAAGCATATCCTCTATCCTATTACCTCCTTCAATCAACTTAAATTACTCTCTGTGGTCTACAAATGATGTCCAGACTTTTCAGTCTGCTTTTCAATATCATCTGGTTTCCACCATCTGATTTCCATATATGTTTCTGAAAGATTGCCTATTACTCACTTTCACCCACCCTACCCGATGACCAAATCAAACTCACTGCTTCCTCCCAGGTCCTGCCTTTTCTTGCCTTTGGGCTATTGCATACGCAGTTCCACCCACCCCTGCTCTCACCACACATCTCTGAACCCTGTGGTCCTTTGAGGTCTAGGTTAGACTTTCCCTTCTCCGTGAAGCTTTTCTGATTTCTAAGTTGGAAATAATACTCTTTTTATTTTTTTAATTTCCAAAGCTCTTTATTTGTGCATCAAGGTGTAGCAGAAAGGATACGGATCTCTAGAATATAAGATCAACCAGGACTTAGTCCATTTTATTCATTCATTCATTCATTCATTCACTCAGGGCCTTGGCAAGTGCCTAGAACACAGCAGGTACTGAATAAATATTTATTGAATGAATAAATGAATGAATGAGTGAATAAATGTAGGTATGTGTTTACTTAAATTCAGTGGTATCATCACATGCAAATGCCTAGGACAACGTAGGTATTCAATATGTTAGCTTCCTTTCCCTTTATTCTCTTTTTTTAATGGAAGTTATACATTTCAAATATATCTATTTCTATAGTGCCTGGAACCTAGTGGGAGAGGGAAGAGAAGTAAACCTATTGAGCATCTACTGTCTGTCAGGGACTGTACTGGGTGCCTTATATTCACTTTCATTTTAATTCTCCACAAGAATTCTATAAGGTATTTGTTATTCTTTCCATTTTTTAAAAAAATTTTATCTTCAGTAAACCATTTTTGTTTATTTATTTATTTTTGGCTGTGTTGGGTCTTCGTTTCTGTGCGAGGGCTTTCTCTAGTTGTGGCGAGCGGGGGCCACTCTTCATTGCGGTGTGTGGACCTCTCACTATCACGGCCTCTCTTGTTGCGGAGCACAGGCTCCAGACGCGCAGGCTCAGTAATTGTGGCTCACGGGCCCAGTTGCTCCGCGGCATGTGGGATCCTCCCGGACCAGGGCTCGAACCCGTGTCCCCTGCATTGGCAGGCAGATTCTCAACCACTGCGCCACCAGGGAAGCCCCATTCTTTCCATTTTTTAGGTGGAGGAACTAAAGCTCAGAGAATCTTTTCTAAGGTCGCAGATATAATAAGTGGGCAGAGCTGAATTTTAAAGCCAAGTCTGTCTGACTCCAGAACTAATGCCCTTAACATCCATTTGTACCAGTGTGGGTTATTAGCTAGTAAATTACAAAGCAGGATGCAAAGCCATGTTTACCTGACTTGAAAAATCCATTCTTCCCACACTGATGCCTCGTGATGCCTCTCACTATGCCATTAGATAACAAGTGCTTGATGAATGAATTTTAAATTAATTAATTAATTTAAAAGTAAATCAATGAATTACTAATGGAAAAAAACTGATGAATTATAGAACTAATGTACTAAGAATAAGCCACTTTCCTACTAGAGAGGTTGGAATCATGCCACTTGGCACAGAAAAACCAACTGCTTTTGCTCAAAGAACAAGATTAGCTGCACAATGGAAATAAGCTCCAATTGACAAATAGCCTCGTGCTGCCATGGAGGGATGGAGAAGTTCTGCCACCATCACTGAAACCTACACTCTTAATTACAATGCCTGCCATGCCGTTTCAGAGTCTCTAGTCTATGACTGCAGGCCTGAAAAAGCAGCAGCCAAAACCTTGTTGTTTTGAGCTGTCATCCGTAGCAGATCCCAGACCATGTGTAATGCCAGCTCCAGTGGAAAGTTTGAAGTCAAAAGCCTCTCTGAGCCCCTGCTTCAGGCTATTCAAATCGTGAAATTAACCAAGTTAGCGGTAGAGGAACTTTCAGATGAGAAATTTTCAAGTTATTCACAAGCCGTCAATGTGAGTTATCACACTATGAAAGATAAACAACGAACTGAGTCTGCTGTCAAAAGGATCTTCTGAAATCTTTTTTTTTTTTTTAATATTTATTTATTTATTTTTGGCTGCTTTGGGTCTTCGTTGCCTTATGCAGGCTTTTCTCTAATTGCAGCAAGCAGGGACTACTCTTTGTTGCGGTGCGCGGGCTTCTCATTGCGGTGGCTTCTTTTGTTGTGGAGCACGGGCTCTAGGCACGCGGGCTTCCGTAGTTGTGGCACGTGGGCTCAGTAGTTGTGGCTTGCGGGCTCTAGAGCACAGGCTCAGTAGTTGTGGCGCACGGGCTTAGTTGCTCCGCCTCATGTGGCATCTTCCCGGACCAGGGTTTGAACCCGTGTCCCCTGCATTGGCAGGCGGATCTTCTGAAATCTTGGAGGCTGTGTCCTACTCAATCTGTGACCTTGGAAAGTTGCTTAACCTAAGGCTCAACTGTCAAATAGGGGCAACAGTGAGTGCCTTATCAGTTGGTTTTAAGGATTAAGTAAAAAGGAAAAAAAAAAAAAGGCATATGTAGCATTTAGCACCATGCTCAGTAAGGGTTTTAGTTAGTAATATTAATTCGTAATTAATTAGCAACATTATGTTACATTGACCACCGTACTTTCAGCACATGTGGGAATTTCTCCCATAATGACACTGACTGAAAGCTGAACCAAATGACTTGAAATTAATCGGGCTTTTGAAAAGACTCCGATGTATATTTTATTTGCAGGAACTCGTATCCTGAGAGTCTCCCTCAGGTGTGTGCAGCCATTCTCAGATACTTGAGCGAGACCTCAGAATCTCTTTCAGGTACTTGTAACATATTGTCTATGAGTTACGATTGATTTTGATCTGATTTGTATAGGAATAAATTCTGATTTTCATCATTAATATGATAATACTAAAAGCTACCTTTTATCAGACCCTGGGAAGTGTTTGATATGTATTATCTAACTTAATTCTTACAACGTGTCTGCAGGGTAAGGATTATCCTCCTCACTTGCAGATGTACCACTTGTATTTAAATGAGTTTATGTAATTTGTTGCCCAGCATCGTGGACAGCAAGTGGCTGAGCTGTGATTTAAGCCTAGATGTGCCTGAGTCCAAAGCGTGTGTTCCTTCCATTGAACTACACAGCCGTGGCGCTCTCAAACTCATGGTCACTGTGCCACATACTTGTCTCTGATAGATATTGAGTGGCGTACCAGTGTAAACCCCTCTGCTAGGGGCTGGTGGTACAAGAATGAACAAAACATGGTTCCTTAAGGATTTAAGAGTTCAGAAGAAAAGACAAATGAATATGTGGGACTTACAATGTGAAAAGGGTCTGACTGATGTGCAATTGGGAGGGTCTGGATTAGGTAAGACATTGGAGGAGGTGATGCCTTAGGTGAATTCTGAAGAATGAGTAGCCATGAGTCAAGTAATGGGTGGGGCAGAGGTGGGAGAGAAAGATGTCCTAGGGAAAAGGCACAGCATATGGGAAGATCTGCAAGGAGAGAGATAGAGGCATATTTGGGGACCTGCAAGCAATTCAGTATGTTTGGGGCGTGTAGAGAGGAGAGAGTGGAGAGCGTGCAGCTTTGGGGTGAAGGTAAGGAAGTTGGGCTTTATCATAGTGGATATTTATATTGATTAAGGATAGGACTGAGTTTAGAGAGGGACAAGGGAGCTAGAGAGAAGTAGAAGTCATGGACCAGGGAGGCCAGGCTAGATGGAAAAGCAGAGGAGTCTGGAGGAGGCCGATAATTTGAAACTGGTTCAGAAGAGACTGGCACATACCTTGCCAGACTTCTCATTGTCCCATGTGTCACATCCTGACCTTCAGTGGATATGAAATTGTAGAATCAAAAATTGGACATTGGAGACTTCCTGGCGGTGCAGTGGTTAAGAATCTGCCTGCCAGTTCAGGGGACACGGGTTCTATCCCTGGTCCAGGAAGATCACACATGCTGCAGAGCAACTAAGCCCGTGCGCCACAATTACTGAGCCTGCTCGCTAGACCCTGCGAGTTACAACTACTGAGCCTATGTGCCACAACTACTGAAGCCCACACACCTAGAGCCTGTGTTCCGCAACAAGAGAAGCCACCGCAATGAGAAGCCTGCGCACCTCAACGAAGAGTAGCCC
This sequence comes from Eubalaena glacialis, assembly GCF_028564815.1. Taxonomy (NCBI): domain Eukaryota; kingdom Metazoa; phylum Chordata; class Mammalia; order Artiodactyla; family Balaenidae; genus Eubalaena; species Eubalaena glacialis. The sequence continues at coordinate 43,664,984 of NC_083726.1, forward strand.
CCGATTGCCGCAACTAGAGAAAGCCTGCGCGCAGCAACGAAGACCCAACGCAACCAAAAATAAATAAATAAATGAATAAATTTATTTAAAAAAATTGGACATCGTTCACTGGCTTATTATATTTCTCTCTCCGTCCAGTCTGAACCAAGGACTTACAAGAACAGTTTCTGAACACTGTTTATTCAGAATCTTCTCCACCCATTTTTCTCAAGAGTTAGTCATTGCCAGAAACTGTGGAGTTGTGCTTACTTCAGCAGCACATACACTAAAATTTAAACCGTGGAGCTGAGCCAGCGTGAATCCTGACAGTATGAGTGAGGTTGGAACACCTGAGTCACGTTAAGATCCAGAGGGCAGGTAGGCAACCAGGATATCTCTGTGTTAGCCAGGGCATCTTGACAAGACAAGAGCTGAATGAAGAATCATTTTTCCTTCAGAGGCATATGGTGTTTATATGGGGAGGACAATGCCCAAGGATTCACTAGAACTTTAGGGAGAGCACTGAAGTTTTGGTTACAGATAAAGGGGAATTACTTGGTGCTGCCATATCTTCTAGGGCAGCAAGGGACAGCTTCACAAAAGGTTGTCTTTTGCCAATAAAAGCAAAATACAACACAACAAAGGACCCACAAACAATAAGCTAAAGGGAATGCTGTGAGGCCAACTTGTGTTTTTACTCCTCATAACTCATTGTTAGTACCGTGTTCCTGTTGAGTTCCTATGCTAACCGGATGTAGTAATTTGGAGCCTGGTTGACTTAGTTATGCCTGTTGCATTTGTATAGGTAGCACTTATATTGTGCACAATGCAGTTCTGACGACTTTCTATGTAACTCATTTAGTTCTTTTATAATCCTATGAGCTAGGTACTGTTATTATCATCACCTCCAGTTGGCGGATGAAGAAACTGATGCAGAATAATATGCCTATTTAGTAGAGTTGAATTTTGAACCCAGGAAGTCTGGCTCCAGAGTCTATGCTTGAAACCTGGAGTTCCTAAGTTTTAATGTGAAGAAGGAATACTAGGGAAGTGTGTTAAAATGCAGAATCCCAGGCTGCACTCTCGGAGATTCTGATTTAATATGTCCAGGAGGGGCCTGGGTATTTGCATATTTAACAAGTGCTCCGTATGCTTATGATGGGGGTGCTCCTCAGACCATACTTAGAGAAACACCGCTCTAAATCAAACATTAGCCTGTCTCTTGCTGCTGTTGTTGAGACTCTGCTTGTCCCCTGATGTTTCCTACTATCCCAATATACTATTAAATGCAAAGAAGAAAATAATGTGAAAATAATGACATTTTGAGGATTATCTATGTATCCATCCATCCATAATTTATCTATCTATATCTCTTACAACATTGGTTCTGTCTACATATATAAATCAGTTTGAATGAAACTAGTTTCAAATCAAGTTTTAAAAATTCTGTATGATACCAAGTACCTTTTTGGACTAAATTTTTAGCCATTTGTTTCTATGTCCCAGAGTCCCATTCAGAAATAAATTTGTGATGACTGCAAGAGGAGAAAATCCTCTGTACTTTTTTACCGGATGCTTTTGTGATCAAAAGGTGTCATTCTTTTATAGTTCCAGGGTTGCAGTCAGAACTAATGTTTGCTGTGTGTTAGTCATTTTATTGTGGCCTTTTAATGCGTGGAGCTGTGTTTTGAGAATGTGATCTGACCTATGGCATCTTTCCACTAATTCAAGAACGTCTTGTGTTTCTTCTGAGTTTTACTCTACTTCTGTTAACTCTCTGTCATAAGTTTTACACAATTGTGATAAAAGACGTGCTGTCAGAGTAGAGTGAATATTGAAGTCAGTGCAAAACTGATCAGTTGAAAGACACTATTTGGAATCTCATTTTTCTACCTGAAATAAGTAAGGTATTATCTGTTTTTCAGTCTTACCTTTATCTAAATGTGGGTACTTAGAAGGCACATGTTTTTATTTTTTTATTTTATATTCTTTTAAAAATTTTATATTGGAATATAGTTGGCTTACAGTGTTGTGTTAGTTTCAGGTGTACAGCAAAGTGATTTAGTTATACATGTACATGTATCTATTCTTTTTCAAATTCTTTTCCCATATAGGTTATTACAGAATATTGAGTAGAGTTCCCTGTGCTATACAGTAGGTCCTTATTGATTATCTATTTTATATATAGTAGTGTGTCTATGTTAACCCCAACCTCCTAATTTATCCCTCCCAGAAGGCACATGTTTCTAGGTTAAAACTAAAATTCACATCCACTTGACAAAAAAAAAAAAAAAAAATTTAATCAGAAAATCATCACCAGTTATAACTGAACCCTCTAAATTGATAAAGGTCCTGGACAGTCTTGTCCTCTCCCTTAAGGTTGATGCCCTTTGACCTATAATGGAGGGCAGCTTTCCTGGAACAACTCCTGCCCACCTCTTTAACTGAGTAAGAGAAATGATGTGAGAGACAAGAGGTTTGGCTTGAAAAAAATGGGAGAAGGGCATGAGATTAGCTAGAGACTAGAGCAAAGGCATATTAACAAGGGCAGGACAGGCTCAGACTGCTCAGTGCACCAATGGAAGCATCAGTTAGAGAGTGAGAAGAAAAGGGAGGAGCTTTAAATGAACGGAATGTGAATTCCTTTCCATAGTCTCCTTTTATTCTCCAGTGGACTCACAATCTCTCCTCAGAAGCAGCTTTTTCTCTGACTGTTTTTCTCTATGTGACCCTGTTCCAGAAAGTTGTACACCTCTGGGTCTAAACATTGTAGAAGGACCAGTCAGTTTCTCCCATTTTCCTACTGAAGCTTTGTTCTGTCTAGGTAGCCCGGGTAGATCTAACCTAACTCATAAACTTTGCTGTAAGGACACAAGTATTTTTTCTTTGTTTCTCCTCCTCATATTGAGGGTGTGTGGTAGAAGTAAATAGTTTTCAAAAAGAAATAATTGACTTGTGCTTCTGGTCAAGATAGAGAAACTGGGACCAAGTTTACCCTTCCCCCGAAACAATGAGGAAAAAAAAACAGGAAAAATATATGAAACGAAGGTTATTAAGACATTGGAGATGAAGCAAATTAAGGAAAGTGATACCTGCAAGGTGGGGATCAAACAAGGTAAGCTCTAAAATTGCCCCAACTTACTGCTCTGAATGAGTTGTCAGGTTGCTGTGTAGGGAGGGGGAACCCAGGTTGGTCCAGTGGACCCCGTGAGTTGAGGAGATGGAACTGATAGGCTGGAGAGACAAAGGCAGAGTTTGCAGGGCAGAGTTCTGGAGAGGAGAAACTGCAAAGGAAAGAAGCTCAGAGGCCTACAGAGCTTTAAGTTTTAAGCAGAATGTTGATGAGCACATGTGTGTGAGAAACCTACTCTTGGCTGTGGAAAGAACTTCCAGAAAGATTAGGAAGAAATTTCCAGGAGCTCACATAGGACTGGGAATAGTACCTGTTCCCATCAGCCAGATTGGAAAACATAATTCACGACACATTGGATAGAGTACTCAGAAATATTTTGCCTCAGTAGTGTGGGGAATAATTAACCCAAGAGTAAATGTGCTGCTCTAGTCTTGCCCAATAAATCTCAAAAATACGACTTGAAAGTATCAAATTGTTTCCAAGTAATGTAACTGTGTCTCAGAACAAAACTCAAAGATATTTATAAGAATGCAAAAATATCCAGCACATACCACAGGGAAATTCAAAATGTGTGGCATCTATTAAGAAGTTACCAGGCATGCAAAGAAGTGGGAGGATATGACCCATAATGAGGACACCAAAATAGAATTGGCCTAGATATTAGAATTAGCAGACAAGGACATTAAAACAGTTATTATAATTGTATTTCATAGTCCAAGAGCTAGGGGAAAGACTATTTCATAGTCCAAGAGCTAGAGGAAAGCTGGAAGAGAAAAAAAGGCCCAAATTGAACTTGCATAGATGAAAACTATGTCTCAGATGAAAAACACACTGTAGTGGGATTAGCAGTAGATTAGATACTGCAAAAGAAAAGACTAGTGAACTGGAAGACATTGCAATAGAAAGTGTCCAAAATGAAAGATAAAAACAAAAAGGAATAAAAAGTAAATAAATAAAGCATCAGTGAACCATCATTTACCTATTAGAACAGCTAAAATTTTAAAAATTGAGTATGCTGAATGTTGGCAGTTTCTTAAAGAACTGTATGATCCAGTGATTCCACTCCCAGGTATTTGCCCAAGAGAAATGAAACCTTGTGTTCATACAAAGACTTGTTCATAAATGTTCATAGAAGCTTTATCTGTAATAGCCCAAACTGGAAACAACCCAAATGTTCATCAACAAATGAATGGATAATAAATTGATCCATTTTATGGTATATCCTAAAATAAACACTACTTATTAATAAAAAGGAAAGAAGCTAGAGAAAAAAATAGTGCATACTGTATGATCCCATTTATTTAAAATTCTAGAAAATCCAAAGTAATCTATAGTGACAGGAAGCAGATCAGTGATTGCCTGAGTCCAGGACAAAGGGCGGCAGGTAAGGGTGATAGTGAAGGATTAAAGAGGGGCATAGGAAACTTTTGGGGGTAATGGATATACTCATTTTCTTGGTTGTATTGATGGCTTTTGGGTGTATACGTATGTCAAAATTTAACAAATTGTACACTTCAAATATGTGTCATTTATTGCAGGTCAGTTATACATATAATAAAGCTATTTTAAAAAATCACTTTTTCCAAACTCGGAACCATATACCTTATAGGAGACTCTAGAATCACTTTAAAATAAGATAAAATGGGAAATGATTTGTTCTTAAATAATTGGTAAGAGAGGCCTTTCCTTCAAATCAAAACCCATTGTCTGGATTCTGGACCTTGGAGAGCTGAGAAGAGGCCAGAGGCATGGTCTCTAGGCTGTGCCAGCTTAAGCTGCCCACTGGGCCAGTACCCAGGAGAAAATCTCAGGGCCATCTTAAAGGGGATAGTCAGAGTGTACAGAAGTGAGCAAACGTGCCAAGAGTGGGGAGACGACAGAATAGAGAAGAAATGGAGAGGGTTGTGATCCCGAGAAGAACATCAGTCTGGAAGCCACATGGGCAGGGCTAGAATAGAGTCTGAAGGTCAGTGAGAGGAAACCAAGGGGATGAACACGATTAAACAGAGGTGAAAAGAGGCAAATGCAGGCACAGGCCAAAGTGGGAGCTTCTGGTGAGTCACCCCTTTGGACTTCCTCTGGTCAATGTTTAATGAGTTTTGCAGGTGTGAGGCAAAGCCTAGAAGCAAAAGAAATGCACTCACTCAACTGTTGTAAGACATTACATAATTAATAGAAATCATTTTCTTGCATAGGTTATGGCAACGTACAGGCTGAAACCCTTGATTAATGCAGTAGGAAAGAAAAGGAATCTAAAATTTGTTTATTTAAATGTCAGTGGAAGAAGGTGCTCAGCAAGTGTGTTTTCAGGACTACCACAGGGTTCCATTAAGGAATTTCCATTGGTCTGGGCTATGAAATAGAAGAGTTTTTAGTCTGTATATGCCAGCTGGCACTTGGCAAAGGTGCGCAGTTAGGTGTGATAGTTTATTAGTAATGCTTTATATTTGTGTAGTATTTTAGAATTCATAAAATTCTTTCACATATGTTTTATCTTGCTCATGTAGGGATTCCATTTTTTATTAGAATGATTAATTACTACACTGATAAAGATTAGTTATTAATATATACCAAATAATTTATGAAGTAAATTTCAGGGTGGGCAAAATAACAAGAAAGATTCATTGTGGGCCATTAGCTAGGTTTAGAAATCATCAAATTAGAAATAATTGAACCTGCATTGTCCAATATAGCAACCACTGGCCATGTGTTTGTTTTAAATTTAAAATGATTGAAATTAAATAAAATTAAAGATTCATTCCTCAGTCATAGTACCCACATTTCATGTGCTGCTCAATATGGCTAGTGGCTACCATCTTGGATAGCACATTTCCTTCTTTGCAGAAAGTTCTATTGGACAGTACTGATCTAGACAAATTCCCTCCCGTTTTTAGTGGCTGAAAACACATTTATTATCTTGAGTTTAATTTTAGAGTTGAGGAATTTGAGGCCCAGAGAGGTTAAATGATTTATACAAAGTGACACAAGAAGAGCCTGAAAATGAACCCAGATCTCCTAACTTCTGTGCAAGTGATCATTTCAGTACCCAAATTTTAACTTGTATCGTTACCAAATAGGGTCCTGTTGCTCGTTACTTACAGAATCAAAACTCAGAAATGTTGATAGAATGGAAAGTCACCTTTAATCAGAATGCCAGCAATCTGGGGAGATGGTGGACTCAGCGTCCCCCAAAAACCACCTCCCAAGATTCCACTCGGCCATGAAAGTTTTGAAGGAAAGAAGGGAAGTAATCTCAGTTAATCATTGAGATGGGGGGTCAGAGTCGTTGCCATCCCCCACTGCATGCAGGCTGGTGTGATCTTCCGCTAGATGTTATCTTGTTCACACAGTTTGGTCGCACAATTTGTTCAGGAGATTACTGAAAGGGAAGCTAGGGAAGAGACCTGGTCATCTCTTACTTACCTATTCTTCATTTCTACTTCTTTGATTCTTTCATTTCTTCTTGTCAGAAAGAACCCACAAGTTAGGCAAGGTATTGTGTGATTAAAAGATTTGAAAGGTGTGCTTGGGCCGGAGATGAGTAGTGCATGGGGCTGCCTGGTTTAAAAGTTAGTTACGATACAGCTTTGCTAAAGTGACAAGCAAAGGGGCTTCATGCTGAGGGCGGGTTCCTGCAAAGAGCTACTTACAGTATGTCTGCTCATAAATAAGAGAGGGTTGGATATAGTCAAACTGGCAAGTAATCAAGCAATCATTTAATTTTTTATTTGTATTCTACACTTATATTTGAAGTTAGGCAGAGCTAAAGTCCAGAAATTTTACTTCAAACAGAACAGTGATGTCACACTATGAAGACATGAGCTGGAGGAGCTTGGGAGCGTTCCAGTTTCTCTGCTCTGTCCCTTTATACAAGCTCCTGGTCAATCTACTGTACCCCATGCTGGGACCAGACAGTTTGTTCTTTGGTTAACAGCAAAATAGGCAGAGCTGCCCCCTCTCAAGACACCCCTGGAGCGCCAGGTGGTAAAGGGCCTGGATTTTCAAAGGTTGCTCAGCAGGGCTTTGAAAATTAGAGAGCCCAGATGAGATGTGGGGGAAACATGCTATTACATTTGAGAAGGTGCAGCCTTTCACCTGGGTGAATTCTTGATGAGACAGCAAAGCAAGTCATTAAACAGTAGGCTGTCGATGAAGTTGAGACCCAGATTTTCCTTGGATCAGCAGCAATGCCAATAATTTAACCACCCAAAGAAACCATGGGTGGACCCTTGGTAAACCCTTGGACCCGTTTTTATTATAGTCTTAAAACCCCTTTTTTTTTTTTTTTGAGGGGGGGTACTTTCCTGGTGGTCCAGTGGTTAAGAATACGTCTTGCAATGCAGGGGGTGCCAGTTCGATCCCTGGTCAGGGAACTAAGATCCCACATGCCGCGGGTCAACTAAGTCTACATGCCGCAACTACTGAGCACGTGAAACACAACTAGAGAGCCCGCATGCTGCAACTACAGAGCCCACATGCTCTGGAGCCCGTGCACTGCAACGAAGAGCCCGCACGCCGCAATGAAAGATCTTGCGTGCCACAACTAAGACCTGATGCAGCCAAAAAATAAATAAATAAATTTTTTTAAAAAAAAACAACAAACCCTTTTTTATTTTCTTCCTGAAAATAGGTAGAGAAAGGAGTAGATGTATATTGAAGAGTTCCTGATGAAATTCAAGGGCACTTTAAAAAAAAAACAACCCATTATGCAGGGTCATTTTGGAAGGTCAATGCTCTATAGCCCCTTTATTGGCCTCAGGGAAAAATGATCACTTCCACATTTGAATTTTGGTAAAAGTTGTTTTTCCTGGACCACTGTTAAATTTCATCCAGCTTTTGGCAGGAATTGCCTTCCTGGACCCTGCTGGAGTGCTGGCTGACATGTTACATCTTCCACGGAGCAACAACTCTTCTATCAAATTCTGGGAGAGCAGCCTATTTTTGTTACCAGACGCTAGAGGATGCGTGACATGTCATTAACCTTCAAAACTGGCTCTACACATGAGTATTGTCAACAGATGGTGACTCTGATTCTCCCTCTCTCCTCTCCCTGCCTTCCCCCCTCGTCTCCATGATATCTTCTGGCACAGAATGCTCATTGGTTTCAAAGGGAAATTTGTGTGTGTGTGAAACAGACATTGTGGAATGTGGAACAAGGACTGGAGCAAGGTTTCTTATATTTATAATTGAGGATTATAGAAATCAAATGGCAGAATAAACCACCAGTACTGTTCATATGCAAAGACAAGCCAATAGCGATGAAATGAATACCTCTACTGAGCGTCAGGCTGTTGAGTACCAGGGAAGGATGGCTGGGGCGCTGGATGGAAGAACTGAAAGCCAGCATTGGACCTAGATTTAGGTCTAACCATTTAACTTTCAAAGCTCTCATTTTGCCTTTTTCATTTTTATCAGTGGAAATCAATAGTAATTAGGACATTAATTATCAACCAACCCAAAACATATCCTTGAAAAGAGGAAGTTAATTGATTCGTTCAGCAAATGTGTATAGCATGTTTGCAATATACCAAGCACTATGCTAGGCTCTAGTGATAATACAAGAAAGAAACCAAAGTGCCTGTCTGGAGGAGGAAGACCAGTAAACAGAGGGCTATAATATAGCTCTAATAACTTCCCATGGAAATACAGATGAGGAAGGCAGAAGGCTACAACTAATGACACAAGGGTGCCATGGGGTGCAGTTCCAGAGGGCATAAAAAAATGTGGTAAATGTGTCACATCTTCCCAAAGCATCCATTTTATCTCACTGGAAATTTAAACTCTCTTAAAATAAAACATAGGTTAAAAAGTAGAAATAAATTTTCAGATAAATTTCTTTCGTTTAGCCCAGTTACTGGTTCATCCTCTATTCTCCTAATGAAGACTTTTAGGGAAAAAAAATTTGAGATCATGGGCCTAGGACATGATTATCAGCTTTTTTGTACAGGAGTCACTGAAACCCTATAAGCCCTTTAGTGCCACTTTGCCCTCAGGGTTAGAGGTATCCAGCATCACACTCTTTTACATTCATATAACACTAAAAGTGCATTTAAAAAGTGCATTCAGTGGATTTTGCAAATCACATTAAACCAGTGTGCCATACCCACACTGGTAAGAGATGAGGAAAGTGAAGCTCTGTAAGATTAATTCAAGAGTAATTCACTTCAGTGACTTTTTTCAAAGTCACAGAGCTGTAAAGTGACAGAACCAGACTTCATCTTGGGTTTTCTGACACCAAATCTATTATTCTTTCTACTAAATCATACTGCCTCTCTTTGCAATAATTAAAAACAGGAAGACCTAGGTCAAGGAGCTCTAGCCTTTTTGTGGCTCATATCCATTTCCTTGCTATATCACTTTGTGAATGGAGAGTGAAAAGAGGAGGAGTAGACCTTGGGTGATGCTAAAATGAGGGTCTTGAGAGTCTGGGTGAGACAGAACTCTCTGCTTAATATCCGGGAACCCTTAGGAAAAACAGCATGGAAGGTAATGAAGGGGGAGCTTGGTTAAGTAGGGAGTGTAGTGGTGACAGTTTAGGGGTCTATCATGAAAGATTTCAAGATCTGTTGCTAGATTTTGAATCACTGGTTAGGTGACCTTGATGCACATTTTAGTCCTTGTTCTCCTGTTAATGCCTCATGACCTTGGTCTTGCTGTTTTGACTTTTCCATTCATCAAAACTGAAGTACAGTACTATATAAACTAGCTAACACTGGTGAAACTTTGGAAGGATAGTTCATCAGGAAAATGTTTAAGATTAGCATCTTAAATTAGGTTATCTGAAAGTATCATGAGCCACATTGATGCTTATTAAAAAACAAATGAGGCTAAGATACATATTATCAATACCTGGCAATTTCTGAATTGCTTAAATATTTCACATGTATCTCTGTCAACAGATTAAACAAGGCATTTGCTTATAATAATTGCAGATTGATTAAAATCATAAACTCTTATGATTTAAGATTTAAATTTTTAAGGCTGACACTAAGAAGTGATGAACTAAAGGAAGCCACAGTATGCCTGCCAATTATTGTTGGCAGGAAATGGGATGACTCATCCTGAACATGTGCTTTCATTGCCTGGGACAATGGGGCATGATGAAAATGTTCAACTTCTTGAATATTGTGGACATTTTTGTCATTCAGTTTGAAGGAGACTGTTGAAATGCAACCACAGACTAATAAGAATGCCAAAGTGCCCCAATGCTTTTGTGTGAGAAAACTGATGATAAACATTGGGAAAAAGACATGGATTGTTTCAAAATAGTCAACAGATGTGCTATGGACTAAAAGAGACTATGTGTGATGGGTCCCAGGAAAGTAGAGGTGGAGAAATTCCAGAGTTTAGGAAGGAAGTGTAATATTGCTAATGGAAGGCATGACCCATAACCAAGAGGGAGGGAGTAGGATTAGTTGCTGGGGAGAAGTAAACAAATGTATTTTGGTTGCAGGAGAATGGGAACATTTGTGAAGTTCTTCCTAATGCGACTCTGATAGGATATCATCTCCTGTCTGGTATCTCATTCTGTAAAAATATCTGACAAATATAGAGGAAAAAAGGTATTAACTTGGTTTAACCTCCATGGACTGGTCCAGAGTTACTGGGAAACTTACAAGGACTTGGAGGCGTGTGTGGGGACAGGGCAGTATATGGGAAATCTCTGTACCTTCCACTCAGTGTTGCTGCAAATATAAAACTGCACTAAAAAATTGTCTATTAAAAAAAAACAAAAAAAAGAAAAGGACTGGGAGTTTTTTTTTTTTAATTTTTTTAAAAAAAATTGTATTTATTTATTTATTTTTGGCTGTGTTGGGTCTTCGTTTCTGTGCGAGGGCTTTCTCTAGTTGCGGCAAGCGGGGGCCACTCTTCATCACGGTGCGCGGGCCTCTCACTGTCGCGGCCTCTCTTGTTGCGGAGCACAGGCTCCAGACGCGCAAGCTCAGTAATTGTGGCTCACGGGCCCAGTTGCTTCGTGGCATGTGGGATCCTCCCAGACCAGGGCTCGAACCCGTGTCCCCTGCATTAGCAGGCAGATTCTCAACCACTGCGCCACCAGGGAAGCCCGGACTGGGAGTTGTTGACCAAGTCTGATCGAGGCCATACTGGTTTGGCGAAAGGATATTAACTGAAGCTCAGGTTTTATTCCTAACTGGTTCTATAACCTGAAGTAAGTTTGCTTTCTGGGCTTGTGTTTCTGTATCTATTAACGAGAAGGTTCCCTAGATTATCTTCAAGGTCTTTTCCAGCTGGAAAATGCTGTGATTCATGCGAGGAGAAATATCTGTGCACATACAACAGTCTCAGAAGGAAGCACAGTTTTGCCAACAGATAAATACCTTGAGTCATTTTGCCATTTCCCCAGGAAAATCTACCCTCTGTTATTATAGGTTTGCACTAACAGGTGGGCTGTTGATGGGTGGGACACGAAGGACATGATTATTGTGAGTGGGGAAAGGGGATATAGATGGAGAAAATTAGTCATGAAAGTTGCTCCAGGGATCACTTTTCACTGTAACCTTAGCCATACTGTCCACAGGGAGATCCTAGATTTGCATTTTCTATTCGATTTGCAGCCCAGAAAATGTTTGTTCAGTTGGGGCCCGCTTTATAAAAAGTGTGCTACACACGTCCAGAACTGTAAGAGGAAAACACAAGAGGTGGGTAACCGGAGTCTTGTGGTTTGTTCCACAGTGGAGTGGATGTTATGTATTCTCCCATAGTCTGCAGAGATGCAGGCAGACGATGCCCTTGAAGGCAAGCTCGCCTTTTCCTGCGTACATCCCTAATAACGCCGCAGTGAATATTGCAAGAAAATGATGCAGTGTAAAGTAATGCTAAAGCCAAAGGAGCCTTGTGTAAACAAATCCTTGCAGAGATCTTGGACGATCTCTAAATACTCTCCCGATTCATTCACTCAAACATTAGAGGATCTGTTTGTGAGCCAGAGAGTTTTTCATTTGGAATCATGACACTCTGCAGGCAGTAACACGGAAGAAAGTCTTTTTATCTCAGCTTTCAAAAAGCTCCATTAGGCAGATCCTTTTTCTTCCTCTCCAAACAGACCCCTGATTATTTGGGAGGAGGTAGGTTCTTGACAAGTGCTCTTCCCAATGGCACTGCATTGTAATTCAACCCCCAGTAACTTGACCAGCTTTTGACATTATTGGATCGGAAGAGAGGAGAACTCCAGCCTGATGCTGTGGCCGCAAGGTGGCTGTTAAGAGCAGAGCCCTGCTGCAGCCTCTCTGTGGGTCCTCGCCTCCCAACGGCTCATTTCAATTTTTATGTTAGAGCTGCATGTAGAGACCTATCAGATAGCACAAGAAACAGATGTTGGTTCCTTGACTCAAAGCTCTAAGGTTTCAGAATATATGAAAACTGGTATTTATGTGGCATTTATCTCACAGCTCCTGGGATGGTTTTGATTTCAGATTATTTTTCTTGGTCTTCAGTATTGAAAATGTGCTTTTTTATACCAGTGGTTCTCAAACTTCAATGTACATTACAATCATCCAAGGGTGCTTATTAAAAATGAAGATTCACATGCCCTTTGCCCAGAGATTCTGATTCAAAACATCTGAGGTAGGGCCAGACATTTTTATTTGATACTTAAATCTTTTTATTGAGTTGTCAAATACCCACGGTAAAGTGCTCTCAAGTTCACAGTTCAATGAAGTTTTAAAAGACTTCATAGTTTTAGAACGTTTTAGGTTTACAACAAAATTGAGAGGGACGTACAGAGATTCCCCTTATTCCTCCTGCCCCAACACATGCCTCCCATATCACCAACATCGTTCACCAGAATGGTACATGTTTTACCAAGGTTGAACTCACATTGACACATCATAATCACCCAAAGTTTATAGGTTACCTCAGAGTTCACTCTTGGTGTTGTACATTCTATGGGTTTGAACAAATGTATAATGACATATATCCGTCATTCTAATATTATACAGAGTATTTCCACTGCCGTAAAAATCCTCTGTGCTCTGCCTATTCATCTCTCCAACCCCCCAACCCCTGATCTTTTGTCTCCATAGTTTTACATTTTCCAGAATGTCATATAGTTGGAATCATATAGTATGTAGCCTTTTCAGATTGGCTTTTTTCAATTAGTAATATACACTTAAGACTCCTCCATTACTACGTAGCTTGATGGCTCATTTCTTTTTAGCACTGAATAATATTCCGTTGTCTGGGTGTAGGAAAGTTTATTCATCCATTCACCTACTGAAGGACATCTTGGTTGCTTCCAAGGTTTGGCAACTATGAATAAAGCTGCCATAAATATCCATGTGCAGGTTTTTGTGTAAACATAAGTTTTCAATTCTTTTGAATAAATGCCTAGGTTCTTGTTTGCTGGAACATTTGGTAAGATTATGTTTAGTTTTATGAGAACCACCAAACTGTCTTCCAAAATGGCTGTACTATTTTGTATTTCTACCAGCAATGAATGAGAGGTCCATTGCTCCCCATCCTTGCCAGCATTTAGTGTTGTCAGTGTTCTGGATTTTGACCATTCTGACTGGTGTGTAGTGATATCTCATTGTTGCTTTAATTTGCATTTCTCTGATGACAAATGACGTGGAGCATCTTTTCATATACTTATTTACCGTCTGTATATCTTCTTTGATAAGGTGTCTGTTAAGGTGTTTGGCCCGTGTTTTAATTAGATTTTTGTTTTGTTATGATTGAGTTTCACGAGTTCTTTGTATATTTTGGATAACAGTCCTTTATCAGATACGTCTTTTGCAAATATTTTCTCCCAGTAAGTGGCTTATCTTCTAATTCTTTTGATACTGTCTTTAGCAGAGCAAAAGCTTTTAATTTTAATGAAGTCCAGCTTATCAATTATTCCTTTCATGGATCTTGTCTTTGATGTCGTATTTAAAAAGGCATCACCATACCTGGGGCGGTTTCCTTTCAGGAGTCTCTGCTCCAGTAAGCTGTGACTCCCTTTATTCTCCTACCTGTCTCTCCAGTCTTGAGGGCAGCAGTTTGCCCTGTGTCCTCCCCTCTCTTATGGATCCAAGAAGAGTTATTGCTTTTTCAGTCTGTTCAGCTTTTTACCTGTTTTTAGTAAAAACAAAAGGATGGAGTGGCAAATTCCAAGCTCCTGACATGAAGAACCGGGAACCAGAAGCCTTCTAGTTCACTGAATTTTCACATACGTATATATCTGTGTATACACAGCCACCACCAAGATAAAGCTGTGGAATGTTCCAACACCCCAGAATGTTTGCTCATGCCCCTTCTCAGGCCAACCTTACCCCACCCTGTCCTGAGATAACCACCATTTTAATGATTCCAAGAGTTTGCAATTTTAACCAGTAGCTCAAGTGATCTGGACGTATATGCCTTCCTTCATCTTTTGAAAATTAGTGGATTTAGTACCATGGTCAGGAAAAACTCACCTGTAGTTCTGAGGCTGAAACTATTCAATAGTAGAAATAGTCACATAATTAATAAACTTAACACCCCTATCAAAATAACCTTCCCCGGAGATCTAGGAAACCCTAAATCCAGAGGAGGCTGCCAGGCACAGAAAGTCATGCCTAGAATGTGGCTGGTGAAAAGAAGACTGACGAAAAAGTAACGCTAGGGTGTTTGGTGGTGTCTTATGAAAACCACCTTGAAAGTAGGAAGTTTTAATATCTGTCAAGCGCTGCTATCCAGGTGGAGGGTATTTTGATTCCGTTAAACCTATTTCTTTAGCTAGAAACAGTAATAGTTAATATTGTTAGAGCATCTTAATTAATTCTCACAACAACCCTATTAAAATAAACTTTTCCCAGAAAACCAGTATCAATTCTTTAGTTAGAAATATAATGCTGAACATTTTTTGACTGTTTCCTATGTGTCTGTTGTTGTGCTTAGTGCTTTAGATGGATTGTCTTTTTTTCATTATTTCCATATTCAGAAGAGAGAAATAAGCACTAGTGAGCTTTCCCAAAGTCACTAATAGGTGGTAGGTGAGCTTTGAATCCAACCCTAGTCTCAGCCATATCCTAATCACTTAGCTTCTGTGCTGGACTCTTTCCCTAGAGAAAAACAACCCATTAATTTCTTTGCTTGGTGGAACTCTGATGTCTTAAGATTATACAGTTTACTTGGTTTTAATATAAGTCTTTTGATGGAGAATTTGGAGGTCTGAGTATTCATGACCATCAGAAGGCATAAACTCCTACTAGGAGATAACTTCCGACATAGGTTCATAAATTGGCATTCTGGTTTATACATCAGAATCTTGTGAGTTTGAGCAATGTGTAAATGGGCCCCTAGAGGGCTGAACAGCTCTGTGTACCATGATTAAAATTAAGTTTCAAAACTTGAAAATCTGAGGATAATAGCTGACCCCAGGTAATTTTGCCATGGTATTATCAGCAAACTAAGTTCCATCTCCTAATTATCTCCCTGCTCCAGCCCCACAAGAGTTTCTTTCTGTACTAAAGGATTTATACACTTAGTTTTTCTTACTTCACTTGAAAATTCCAAAGAAGGAATATAGATTCAAGAGAAAAATGTATTCTTTCTTTGCTTTCGTCATTAAAATATACATACAAGGATGGTGAATATTAGTATTTAAAGGTCTGGTCCCACTGCTTTATTGGTTGTACCATAAAATGTAGTGAAAAAAAAAAAATCACCTCAAGGATTCCTAGGCAGGCCTAATTTCTTTTGGAAACAAGAGTTACAGATTCCATAATCTCCCTTCATGAATAACTCCAATTCCTTTTGCTTAAGCAAAATCCAAGTGTATTCTCATAAACAGCTGACCAATACCAGTCTTTTTTTTTTTGCTTTCAATCGCATTTCAGCTCAGAGCACACATGCTCCTTTTTAGATAGGTCTTTTAGCACTCACAGAGAAGGAACAAATGCCCTTTTCACTGTAACGCTTTCCCTTAGCTTTAACCTTGAACTCCATCTATGGGATCTGGCATTCATCAGTATAAAGGGCAGTTTGATCGCATTGTCAGCAGTAACTCTATAGCATCAGGCTACTAATTCTTTTGGGTCTATCCACGTTAAGGTAAATGCACTCTTACAGCCTGTGAAGCAATATAATAAGGACTTGGGAGCTCCCATATCCATTTAGAATTTATTCAGCCATCTAGTTGTTATTGCACTAGAATGTATGCTGCATGAGTACAGGGATTTTTATCTGTTTTTGATCACTGTGTTTACTAGTATCTGGTACATAATAAGTACTCAATAAATATTTATTGAATGAATTGATTCATCCATCCATCCTTCCAATGATTACCACCCCTCAGGTAAGGTACATGCATCTTTAGGTGCATAGAAGGAAAAATATTGGTTTCCTCTAAGATGACTAAAAAGCAGCTCTCCTGCTCTGCCATTTCACACAGCTCGAACAAGTACTAAAGTATATCAGACTACTGCATTTTTCTCTTTATTTAACCATCCTGCTGCCAAAAAAAAAAAGTTATTCTTCTGGTGAAGATCATTTAAGCGACTGTATATTTGCCAGACAGCAGTTTTGGTAAATTTTCGCTCAGCAGCACCGGTTTGTTCTTTTTTTATAAATTTATTTATTTATTTATTTATTTTTGGCTGTGTTGGGTCTTTGTTGCTGCAGGTGCGCTTCCTCTAGTTGTGGCAAGCGGGGGCTACTCTTCGTTGCGGTGCATGGGCCTCTCATCGCGGTGGCTTCTCCTGTTGCGGAGCACGGGCTCTAGGCGCGCGGGCTTTAGTAGTTGTGGCATGCTGTCTTCAGTAGTTGTGGCTCGAGGGCTCCAGAGCACAGGCTCAGTAGTTGTGGCGCACGGGCTTATTTGCTCCTCGGCACATGGGATCTTTCCGGACTGGGGCTCAAACCCGTGTCCCCTGCATTGGCAGGTGGATTTTTAACCACTGAGCCACCAGGGAAGCCCCGGCTTGTTCTTTTTTAATTCCAGCTTTCATTCATGGAAATACCAGTTCATCTATGATTATTCAATAATCAAGGGAGTTATTTACCCCTGAAATGAGTTTGATTTACTAGTAAGATAGGTAAGTCATGAACAGAGCAATTAGTCTTTAAAAGGGCACTTTTCCATTGAATGGATATTTTAAATCTGTTGGATTAAAGGAAGGATGGGAAGATAATGGCAGAGAGGACTTTTGTGCAGCTCAGGTCCCACCCAGCTTCCCCTGTTCCACTGAGTAGCGATGGTGGTGATCACATCCCGTCTCTATCGAGCACTGCTATTAGGTCATAAGCAAATAGAGATAGATGGCTAGCTGTGTCTGGGTCTCCATGGGTCATTTTTGATTGTTAACTGTTGCAACTCTCACCACCTAACTTCAACCCCATCACTTCCTCTCTGGTGTATCCTTTATCAAGTTTCATTGCCTGGGAGCTCTAGGATACCACTCTAATACATGCCACCTTGTGTTGTTGAATCCTGCACAGACCTGGAAGATGAGCATATTCTTAGATGTACTAAACAATTCTGCTTGGTGCGAACTGGAGGTGCCCAAGGCTAGACAAGGGGAACAGGAGTTCAGTAACTCCATGCCCTGACTGGTTGTCATTGAAGCCACTGTTGCCACAGAAACGGGGAAATGCTTAAATTCCAAGTCTTATTTGCAAATCCCAAGGCTTTTCCTTTACTGACAGTGGAAGTAATTATGCCAATAGCTCAAAGACATATTCTTATGGAATCTTATACGTCAAACTCCTTGCAAAGCCAAATCTTCATGGATCATTCAAATTAATTAATATTGAGTGGTAATTGCTGCTGAAAATTCAGGGCTTCACGTATGGTAGGATTTCATTTTATCATTACTCTGGGGTTAGGTTAGTAGATTAGTGTGCGCTGGGACGTGTTGTTCACAATGATGAAGTGAATGCACTGAAATGGAAGATAGGAACATTATTACCATAGAATGCTATGTTAGCCTGCCAGTAAACATAGTCGGCCTCAGCTTCACTTTACTGACTCTGTGGGGATTCTGCTCTTGGTGTGTGCAGATAAAGCATCTCCTATGGGACCAGGTCTTTTGGGATTTTGAACTCGGATTCCATCATTCATAGGAAAGAACCCTGTGCCAGGCCCACAGTCATATTCACAGACTGCAGTGTCATGGTTAAGAACTCAGATGCCACAGTAAGGCTGCCCAGGGCTCTAAACTGGTTCCTCATTTAAACTAGCTGTATGACCCCAGATAAGTGCCTGAACCTCTCTGAATCTCTGTAATGTCAGGGGAATAACAGCACTTATTGCATAGGATTGTTAAATAACAAAAATTCAACTGAGTAAATTTAAGGATCAAGTTGACTTTATTAAACAATCATGAATTGGGCAGCATCCATCTGGCAAATAGAAAAGAGCTTCACTGGGCTGTAGAAAAGGAAAGGTTTTGTGGAAAGGGGGAGGAAAAGGAAATTATTAGCAAAGAATGGATTGTTTCAGGCAAGGTTGCCCTCCTAAGGGGAACAGAAGGGCCCATGGGCCGGATTACCTCTCTTAGTGCTGACCAGGTAATTCCAGCTTGACTGGTTAAAGGTTACATTCCTGGGGGGTTGAGACTGCAATTAGGTTAGGTATTAAGCACAAGGGACTCCATTTTGGATCTGCTGTCTGCTTTTTAACAGGATTAAATGAGATAATGCATTTGTCATGCTGGCCATTGT
This sequence comes from Eubalaena glacialis, assembly GCF_028564815.1. Classification (NCBI taxonomy): domain Eukaryota; kingdom Metazoa; phylum Chordata; class Mammalia; order Artiodactyla; family Balaenidae; genus Eubalaena; species Eubalaena glacialis. Next base: position 43,683,741 of record NC_083726.1, read on the forward strand.
ACCTGGAATTCAGGAAGTACTCAATAAATCTTAGCCATTATATTATTATTGTTCATTGGGGAAAAGAGTTTGAAAGGGAAATGACGCTAGAGAAAAGTGGGAGATGGGAGGAATTTTGAGAAAGACAGACAAACTATCTTTATATTTATTCATTTTTAACCAATATTTATTGAGTAATCACTCTGTGCCATGCTCTATTCTATGCATTTGGAATATGGTAGTGGAAAAAATAAATATTTCTGCTCTTGTGGAGCTTACCGTTTACTGAGGAGACAGTTAATAAGCAGTAAACACAATAACTAAAGTATATCGTATATTAGAATTTGATAAGTGTCATACAAAAAGAAAAAAGTGAAGTATAGTAAGAGGAATCAGGAGCGCTGAGGGGAGGGGAATGGGGCTAGGTTAAATCTCGGATTCTGCTCATAACCAAAGTGGGGTAACCCTGCTGTTCAGACTGTGAGCCCTTAATGTGACTGGATTTGTTTCTATCAAGAGCACCAAACAAAAAACAAATGTTGACTGAAAATTCACTCTGTGCCCCACCCAAGTTCATCCTATGTGATGCCCTAAGAGCATCACAGAGGATACTTTTTAAAATTCCAACAACAGACAGACATTGTTATTACCTACATTTTACAGAAGAGAGATCTGAGGAACAGAGAAGTTAAGTAAATTGACAAAGATGACAGAGTTCATTAGTATCAGAACTATGATTCTAGCGCCAGCATTCTGTGCAACTAAGCTCTAACATACCCACAAAGCAGTGAGTTGATGTCAAAATGTAGAGACCCTGACATAATTTCAGGCTGCTGGGACAACTTGGCCTTTCAAAATAACAAAGTAAGCCTCAAATCCAATCATATCTGAATTTCCCTTCCCCCCTTTTTAAAGTGTAAATACTTTTAAGGTAAAATATGTTATCAGATATTCATATGATGACTGCTTTACTTTAGTCATCCATTGATAGAGAAAATACAAAATGGTTAAAAGGGACTAAGTGACTATGAATTCAGTAAGTGTTTTAAATCCATTTGTATTATTATTCATCTCAACAGTCCCTACTTAGGTTTTTAATTCAGAGAACAGTTATGTACTATACTTGGTGTACATATGGATTTGGGGATTCAAAGGTTTATGACCCATAGGTAAGGTCTTGAAATAAACTTTTGGTTAGATTTTTGTGGTCGTCTTTAATTGGGGATGGATGACACAGTTTAATAGGAGGAGAAAGGCAGACTTTGTTTTCTTCTATATCCGTTTTCTTAGATGGAATATTGTTTCTCTAAAGAAAGGATCCCAGTTGAGAATTCTCTGATTTGAAGGTGCATAAGCCTAGAAGCCTTCCTACTGGTAAACTTGTATGAAATATATAGTATATGGAGTTAGGACTGAGTGTCAATCAAGACTGATCTGTGATTGTATCCTTAGCCACATAACAGCTGGATAACCTCTCTGAGCTTCAGATTCTTTTTCTATGTAATAGGAATCATCATCATCATCATCTCTTGGGACTGTGATAAGTAAATGAGATACAACTAAAGTACTCATCATAATACTGCGCACACATGCAACATTTAATGAGTGTTATCAATCATTATTAATTAACAAAAAAGCCATTGATGTTCTTAGCAGTTGTATGAGAGATGAACTTGTAGACTAAGGACAAATGATCGAAGTGAGTAGCTAGCTGGCTTTGGTTATAACTTTTTGCATTCAACACAGCAAAACCTCAGGCAACTAGTGATCAGATGTGTTTTCACCCTCAAGCATTCTGAATAGAAAAAGAAATAGAGACATTTGTAGTAGGAAGAAAGCGCTTTTAAACAACTAGCATGAAAATAGTGCAGAAGAACCAAAGGCCAATGGGCCATGATTGGTCTGTTTTCTGACTAGAAGGAAGAGAAGGTAAAGCATATGCTAATTAATGATGTCTATCTGCAGAGAAGTCAAGAAAAACAGGAGACAGAAGCAAAAGAAAGAAGGAAAGGGGAAAAAGAAATACAGGTTCCTTCTGTTACCTGCAAGTAGAAAATTCCTGTGAAACCTTTCGTGAACCAAAATGGTGTGAATCGAAACAGCAATTATCTTAGGACACATCTTGCTAACGCATGCACAAAATAAATCGAGATGTAGCACAGATGCTCACAGACAGTTCAAAGCGATGGCAGCTTGATGCTGAGATGCTGAGTGCAGTTCCTGGGGAAGGAGTTTTGTGGTGCTACTCTCACTGCACTGCCTCTCTAACGGCTCCCTGCAAAACAAACACTGAATGCTCTTCTCGATTTTCACCTTGTCGTGTAAAGGGAAAATCCTCTTCAGATTTCTTTCAGTTAGGAAAACAGATACTAAAGTAGGTCTTTCGTAAAAGTGAAGTGGTATAAAGCAAACTTTTGAAAAGCGGGGATACCTGTAGGAGGGAATAGAAGCTGTGGCCCTGATGGTAGCTCAGAGGCAGCTGGGTGACCGGTGGGAGATATCTGATGGGGTGTAGGTTAGGGGGAGAATGGAGCCAGCAAAGAAGACAAAGATGGCAGAACAGTGCTCCTGTTTGGCTGGTGTTGCATCAACCCTTAAAGGAACAGGCAGTTTGCATTTTCTACTCCCTGGGTCCAGTAGTATCTGGAAATGATGGCATAAAACACCTTTGTAATAATTACGATTGTCTGATCAGTGTTTATTATGTGCCAGGCATGTTTTTCATTTCTCATAAAGTAGATTATCCCTATTTTATAGATGCAGAAATGAAAGCTTAAAGAGGTTAAGGCCACTCAACAAATAAGTAGAAAATACGCTAGAGTCTCCTGCATATTTCATCCCTTCATAGCTCTTAGATTAAAAACAAAAAAAATGCTGCTCTTTTGTTTTTTTCTGTTTGCCAGAGTAAACAACCAACTTTTTGAAACACAGTCAAAAAGATAGCTATCAAATGCTACAGATCTGGCATTTGATAATTTTCAGTTAATTATGAATGGCATTTGTTTAACATTTAGGCGATTTGAAAAGGGGTTATTGTGTATTAGCAGCATTAGCAGCAAGGCTCATTTTTTCTAAGTCCCTGGAACTATGAGTCAAGGTAAATACAGGTCCCTTGGTTAGAAAAGGGCACCAAAAAAGCCTTTGAAAAGTAGTTCAACTTGACTTTGACATATTGTTTCCTTGGGAACTTGCCCAGTTTCAAGGTGAGACTATTGAGACAGGAAGTACAGATGACAAGATAGATTACGGGGTTCCAGTTAAATCCTCATATAGAAAGGCTGAAACTATAAGGGAAGTTAACCATGACCTCCAAAGATAAATTAAGCAAAAGTTAGAATTGAATTGTGACTTGAAATTCTCCAGTCTTTCCTTTACCAGAAAATGAGTGACCAAATAATAAATGTATTTCCTCTGAACACTCCCTAGCAAGTTGTCTTGTAGACACCTAAAAAAACCCTGAAGTATCGACACCATATTAATTAATTCTGTCCAAATTCCACTGATGTTAAAAAGAAAATAAAAACCATCCACTGATGTTAAAAAATAAAACCAGTTGCCTATTACCTGGTTAATTGATGACATTTGTCTACCTATAACAATCAGCATTTTGAGAAGCTGGTATATTGTCATATAATACAAAGAACTATGGCATGAGGGGGAAAATGCTGCATGTGAAGAAGGACAAATAGACAAGTTCTAAGGTTCAACTTTCAACTCCCCTTTGTTTTCAGTTTTAGTTTTCAGGTCCTAATCTTAGCATTGGCTTCTATTTTTGTTGACCAGACAAAAGAAACTGGGGAGCTTGGTGGAAAATCAAAGTCAAGAAGGGAGGTCATTTGAAAATATAGGTAGGAAATACTTGTCTCTAGACAATCCAGCTCATGTTTTCCTTCTGAGCAGAGCTTGCATCAGCCCATCCTCCCTAAGTCATTTCAAAGTGACGTTCCGGACATTCAGTTTTGCAGAGAATACCTTTCCTTTTCTCTGGTGGAATAAGATGTGTCTGAGTTGCCAGGAGCAGGGTCCTTTTCTCCCTCCACATGGCTAGAAGAGCAAGAGTTTTTTGTAAGCAGATAATTCAGCTCTAGTGGTCGGTTTGATTCAATTAGTGATGGAGTTAACTTCAATTTCCACATTCCAGAAGGAGGGGTTGCCCTTTTCACACTGAGGCAACAGACCATGATCCTGACTAGTTTGATCATTTCCTTGTAATTGAAGTGAAGCCTCAGACAGTGACCCTTAAGGAAGGAGCCAGTGCCCACATATACAAATACATTTGTCCAGCTGACCTCGAGCCAGCAGAGAGCATCTGAGCCAGGAAATACTTAGCACGTATAGATGTGCCAAGCACGAAAGTAGGGTGTGTTTCTTTAATAAGTAGGTGACTAATTCACTGGACTCAATGTCTAATGTCCACAGACATATTTCCCATGTACTTTGAGACATTTTAAGGCATTGCTAGACTAAACCATTGGAAGTTTGGAGATTTGTGGTGCCTTCTTTCCTTTGTTTACACATGAGCTCATTCTTGCGGATATATATAGAATTGATGATTCTTTCCGGCATTATTAGATATTGTTGTTTGGATAGCAACTCAGGGTAGGGAAAGACAGCCAGAGCATTAAATACACCCATGCCACAGTAGTAGGCAGGCCAGAGACAGAAAGTTAGGATGTGCAGTTCCCATCAGCATTTGGAATGTTTATCCAGATAACCAAGCCCTTTGGAGAAAGTAGAGATCAACCCTTGGCTGCCAGTGGGCATGTGCAAATATATGTATTAAGATGGAAAGGTAGGAAGCAAGGGCTGTGTCTATTAGGTTATAGGACCTAAGGGCTAAAACAACCCTGATTCCCAGAGCAGGTAACTAATACTTATTTTTAGAAAACTGGCCTCACATGCACTGGGTGTGAAAAAGTACCCAAGACTCTCCTAGGCCCCCGCTGCCAGGAAATCTAACCAAGGGAGCCAGTCATTCTTTCTCAGAGACCAGCCTTTTTTAGGGCAGAAGAATGAGTCAGTATAATCGCAGTCACCTGGAAATAAAGTGCACACAGAGCTGCTTTTGTTCTCCGAGTGAAATCTTCCAAAGGGGATGCATTACTTTCCTAGCTCTCCTCCCTAAAAGGAAAACAGTTTTATGTAATATTTCCTGCACTATTTTGTTGTAACTTTCTAAAAAAAAGTCACTTGTGATTTTTATGAACATGTAAAAATAAAGGCTAGTACCTCGCTCTACCCTCTATTCCATGAAGACACTCATCTGTGTCTTGACCTCTTTTCATTAAATAGTATAAGAGCTGCACAGAGAACGGACACTTTCAATCTCATAGAGATTCTACTAGACTTAAAACCTTAGCTCTTTTTTCTTTTTTAAAAAAGTACTTTTCTGAAGTAACTCATCATTAAAAAATTTGGTCTGAATTAGGAGTATGGGATTAACAGGTACAAACTACTATACATAAAATAGGTAAGCAACAGGGATTTACTGTACAGCACAGGGAATTAGATTCAATATCTTGTAATAACCTATAATGGAATATAATCGGAAAAAAATAACTAAATCACTATGCAGTACACCTGAAACTAACACAGTATTGTAAATCAACTACACTTCATTAAGAAAATTTTGGTCTGAGCTCCTACTGTTTTTGAAGAAAAGGACGGATCACTTTTAGTGCTGCTGTAAATATTATGGTTCAGTGGCCCAGTGTTCTGTTGTGTATCTCCAGCTGGATCAAGTTCACATCCCAGAGAGCTCTGTGCCCCCATGGTGAGAGGAGGGGAAGGGGAGGGGAACAGGAATCCCTGGAGGGGCAGCACCAAGGAGTGTGTGCTTTATAGGCTCTGGTGGTTCTATTACATATCCTAGAGCTTTGCATGTGATAGAATCCACAGATGAAGCTCATGTTGTTTGCTCCTCTGCTCAATATAGAAGGCTCTCCTTGGATTATAATACGAAACTAGTGGCGCTGACCTACTGGCTATAGGGCATATGCTCAAACTTTGTTTTTCTGGCAGTGTTACTAGTGTACTGACTTGTACTCTCTCCCTGGTCCTACTTGTGACCAACAGGGTAAGTTTCTGAGTTGACTGTGGAGGGGGAACTTTGCAGGTTGGCTTTAGAACAGAGAAAAGTTCCAACTCAACTACTCAAGGCTGTACAAATACAGAATAACAAATGTTCTGCAATCTGCCATTTTCTTTAACATGTTGAACTCATTCTTGTCCAGCATGAAGATTCAGACGCCACATTCCTTCCTGACTTTCTTTTATCTTTTCTCTTTATCCCTGGTTTAAAAAAGATATGCAACTGTTCTGCTATACAGTGGAAAGAACATGGGACTCTAAAGTTAGGAAAACCCAAGTTTGAATTGCAGCTTTGCCGTATATTAGCTATGCGATATCAGGCAAACTTTTTAACCTCTTAGAGTCCCTGTTGACTCACGTGTAAAATTGAAACAAATAGTGTGGCATGGAGGAGAGACAATTCTTTTTAGAAGCAGAGGAAATGAGTTTAAATCCTAGTTCCTCAGCCTCTTGGAGCCTAAGAAAGTGTTAATATTCACTTCATATGGCCATAATGAGGATTAAGCACTGTCTCTGCCTTGAGAGTGTGTAAGCGTTAGATGGAGTAGATGTGTGAAAGTTGCCGGAGCTATGCCTATAGGACAGCAAGGACTACACGAGTTTAATTTCCTTGTTCATTATTTGGGCAGCTTTGTAGAGGTCAAACCTCCTTTCTTTTTCAGGAGCTAAGGACCCTGCCCATATTGTCAGTAAGCATTTTGAACTGGAGGCCCAGAACAGGTCCAGACACATTTATCACCATGCCTGGATTCTCCAGTGTGTTAATCTATGTGGGCTACTATAACAAAATGCCGTAGACTGGGTGGCTTATAAATGACAGCAATTTATTTCTCACAGTTCTGGAGACTGGCAGGTCCAAGATCAAGATGCTGGCGGATTCAGTGTCTGGTGAGAGCCTACTTTCGGTTCACAGTTGATCCTCACAGGGAGGAAAAGGCAAGGGACCTCTTCTCTAAGGTCACGAATCCCATTCATGAAGGTTCCACTCTTGTAAACTAATTACCCTGAAGGCCTCCACCTGTTTATACCATCACATTGGGGATTAGGATTTCAACATATGGATTTTGGGGAGACACAAACATTCAGTCTATAGCATACAAGGTGAGGATAAGATCTTAGAAACACAGGAAAATACACATGATAAGTAGTTTATGGATATTACCATAAAATATGTGGTATGTCACTATGTCATCCCTCACTCACAATGTATAGTTGACCGTGCTGTGCAAAGCTGCAGTGACCATGGTGCATCACACAGCTTTTGCATCGGTCTCTAACCAGACTTCCAACCGTACCACTTTGGCACAGTGGGGTGGTGTACCATCCTGGTAGAATCACTCTGGATGCCCATCAACTACAGGCATTATTTAGTCACTTAAATGGGGCAAACGTGTACCTGTGTTTCCAGACTCCATGGCCATCCTATGGAGAAGTTTCAGCATTTGAATAAGATGAAGGGCATTTGCTCTGCTTTCTATACTGCAGAAGTAACAAAAGCATGGTAGCAGCTTGTTTTTCTGGAGACTTGAAGCCACAGAGTCCACCCATGACTGGTATTTCAGAGGCAGTTGCTGAGAGGACCCCCTGCTAAGAAATGTTTTCCCCGTACACCCCATTTACATATATTTAGTGATTTTCTTTTTGTTTGTTTTGCCTTAAGCTGATGAATTACTGAGATCCCGTACAATGAATTATAGAGAACTCTTACCAAATTCACTTCAGTGTTTAGAGGCTGATCAGATGGGGAAAGATAGAGGGACGATAAGAAGGACTAGCCAGTGAGGCAGGAAAAGAAGCAAGAGAGTGTGATGTTCCACATCTGAGTAAAGAAAGTGTTTCAAGGAGGGAGTGACCAACTATGCCAAATACTGCTCATAGGTCAAGTAAGGTGAAGGTTAAGAACTGGGCGTGGATTTGGCCGCATGACTACCAGAGCCCGTGATAAGGGCAGTTGTTAGTGTTGGGGCCAAAGACTTACCGGAGTGGATTAGAGAGGATGGGAGAAGAGGATATTGATTACGGACAACTCTTTTAGAGTGTTGCCATTCTTTCATTTGTGTTGCTGCACTCAGTGTAAGATAGTTTGTAAAATCATCATGTCTGTGGACATTCTATTAGTGCTGTAGAATCGGTGCGATCTCTGATCTCTGTTTGCTCTGATCATTGCTTTACGAAGAGCACAGTGCTCAAGCCAACCTGTGGAAGCTAAGGGCCTAGATGACTTCTAAGGTTTCTCCCCGTTGACCCGTTGTGGAGTGTTACATTTCCCAGCACTTCCTGCCAGATGGTCCTTGGGACTGCACTTATTTCTTGTGTGCTTGTGAATGTGAGGCATAGTTTTTACAAAATTACGTAGGTGTATGCTATTAGGATCCAACAGAGTAAAGGGAGGGGTAAGTGAATTGACACAGTCACAGCCAGAAGAGGAGCCTTATCCAGGACTGGTATGTCTAGGTGGCACTCTATTCCCTACCCTAAACCCCATCATATTAGGCCGGATGGAAGTGGGTAATCTTAGGGGCTATATCTCATAATAGCGTTGCTTTCCACATGGGAAACCTACTTTAGAGGAACCTTTTAAGGTGAATCCTTACATACTTACCCAGGATGTGGTGCCACTTACATGATTTCCCTGCTATGAAAATTCTTTCTCCAATTTTCCGGAAAACACAATTGAGGACACTGTCATTATTGAAAAAGAGCATATTTCCCCATCCATACTGTACCTGCTTACATGTATTTTTCCAAGCATTTCAATCTTTCTCCCCACTGCATTTTTTTTTTTTTTTTTTAAGATCAGCTTTTCCCGTTACAGTTCATGGCATTCTGTTGTATGTCATTGTAACCCTGACTGCTATGTAAAAGTGGGTCCTGTAGTGTAGGAAGCCTGATTATAATCAACAGATAAATCTGTTTTCTGGAAACTGTGCATTCCACAGCAGCCCCAGCATATATGATTCTGAAATAATCTCTCTGCTTTTTCCCCAAACAGAAGGCAGTCAAGTCAACCAGTTTATTCTTCCAGTATTGCAAGAGAACTCCCATGCATTTCCCAATCTTTTTTTTAAGCTGCTGTTGTAAAGTTTAGTGTGCTTTGGGATGTGTCATCTCTTATTTCTTAAGGGTCAACTGTGCTGAGAGAGAGAAGGTCAACCTAAATAGTTCTCAGATTTCATTCCGGGAAATTCCAGGCCCTAGCTCAGCTTGTTCTGTGCATGTCCACCTACCAAGGCTCGGCCCTCTGTTGTTGCAGCTGTTGCTGAGTACAGAGCCCATTTATTCCCTTCCTGTAAGTGTTACCCAGATGCTTTTTCCTATTCCTACTCAATTTTTACAAATTTATCAAACAGTTTGAACCTCACAGGGCTTTGGAATACATACCTCTAATGTCTAATGGCTTTTCAAAACTCAGATGCAATCCTAGCAGCAAACTATTAGGGATGTC